>NC_142244.1:50749270-51374270 GCF_052056855.1 Sturnus vulgaris
GCGCAGGACAGAGATGTGGAGTACAGCCCCAGAAAGGAGGGGAACGGGGGAGGCGCAAGCGGGCGGCTCCGGGCAGCAGAGATGTGGAGGCAGCCGGGGAGATGAGGGTGGCCCGGAGCAGCCGCGGAGGGGCTGCGGGGATCAGGCCCTTCCCCAGCGGGCGGCTGTGGCTGCCGAGCAGGCCCCACGCCCCGCCGAGGGCCGAGCGGGCCGCGGCCCTCTCCCGGCGCTGGCTCGGCCCGCCCCGTCGGGCCCCGCCGCCTCGCTCCAAACGTGGGCCCGCAGCTCCCTCTGGCGGCGGCCGTGGGGAGGCGAGCGGGGCCGCCCGCCCGGGAGCCGCCGGACGGGGCCGCCGCTCCGCCCTCACGGCCCTGCTGCTCCCGGAGAGCTGCTGCGGGGCAAATGTCTCTGAAGTGACATCGTCGTCAGAGCCGGCAGGGCTCGCCCTTAAAGGACAGCTGACCTGCCCTTGGCAGAGCCCCGAGCGAGAGAGACGTGCTCTGCACAACGAGCCCGGCAGCCGAAAGCCGGTTGCCTTTTGGGGTGGCCGAAAACGCCCAGGATCTTGTACCGGCCGTGCGTGGTCCCGAGGCCGCCGGGAATCTGCTCTCTGCCAGCTGAGCGGTCCCATCAGCTGCTGGGGCAAGTTGTAAGAAGTTGTAAAGATCGGATCTTTCTCCTTCCACAAGATCCTTCAAGATAAAGTACGGTGATTTTAAAAGTGATGCTCTTCTTTCTGAAGAGGAGCGGAAGAGTTTGTCCAGCATGTTGCTCCGTGGCAGGGTGGTTAGATTTGTGCTTGGGTTTAAGGTATGAAGAAGCCGGTGCCAGTAATGTTTTTTGCACACGATGGTTCAAAACTGCCACATTCCCTCACATCCATGTGTTTTTTCACCAGAAGGATGTGTTACACTTGAGAGCCTGGACTAATACAGAAGGCAAGCTTCTTGTGCCAGGGCAGAAACATCCAGGGGAGAGTTAAAAGTCAGCTGTCATAAAGACAGCTCAGTAGGACTGGAAGGGACAGAAGCACCTCTCCTGGGCTTGTGAAGGTCTCTGTGACAGTGGCCAGGGCTGCTCTGTTCTGTTTTCTCTTAAATGTTGCAAGATGGCCTTGCATAAATCTAACAGAGGATCTGGAAAGACCAGGAGCTGTGGGGCAGCAGCCTGTTAGGATCAGTAACTCCTAATTTTTTCAGTGCACACAAGAAAAGTTTCTGGAGCACTGAAGCATGTTAAGCACTCCTATTTAAATCTCACTGAAATCTGGGTTAAGTGTGACCATAGAGGCAGCCCTAAATATGAGTACTTCTAGAGGAAGGCTCGATGTTGCAGCTGAGCATCGCTAACACCTGCTGAACCACCCCCTGAGTTGTCTTTAAACCCAGTAGCACTCAGGGCTGGGTACCTGATCTAATATAAGCTCTACTGAAAAAAACATTAAAGAGCTATCTGGAGCTCTGTTATAGACTTGTAAACTACTGGCAAAGTGTGGAAGGATGTTAGGGGACAATGGAAGCTAGGATGATTAATCCTGCAGTAAGAAAGGTGTGAACAGGGGCATATCCAAGCACACATAATGACTCTGGATAAGGAAACCACACACCTGAGTGCCCATAAAGAGTTGGTGATTCAAGTGAGATAGACTATCAATATTAATCTGACATTAACTCTCCAAAGATAAAACAAGACGATGTGTAAGATTTTTAGACAAGTTTAACACTGGCTACAATTGTCTTTCAGTAAAATGAACAAAAAAAAAAACAACTTTTTTTTTACAGCAGCTTGTTCAAAATAAGCCTGGAAAGGGTAGGACTGGAACTTTATCATTTGTTGTAGTTTCAAAGTTGTTTAGCCTATTAGCAGTCATTTAAAGAAATTAGGCCAATATCCAGACAAACATATTTGGAAATGAAATGTCGATACATGATCTATGAAACGTTTACATTTAGGTTGTGTTAAAGGGGTTGTTGTTTCCTTATTAAATTACTGTCTGAATATGACTGGAATTTGACAGCTTAGAATAGTGTTTAGGGCACACCCAAAATAACATATTGGGTTTTTTTGGTGTTTGGTTTTTTGGTTGTTTGGTTTTTTTAGTTAATTTATTAATTGTATCAAAACCATATTTTCTCCCCACAACCCAATGGATCACGTTGCATACACCCCACTTTGGGGACAGCCGTTTTAGCCTGTTGTGTCACAACATCAGCAATGTTGGCAGTTATAGCTTAATTTGGGTCCAGTGATCAAATGAAATGAAGAGCCAACAATCTCATGTCCCTTTAAATATATTTTTCTGAGAGATCTTGTCAATCACATCAGCCCTGATTCAATGATGGGACAGATTTTTCAGGTTAAAAGAAAGCTTTAAGCAATTTTCACAGAGTGTTAAGATGTATGAGCTTCTAGGATCAAACAAGTAGACTTACCTGCTTTCACAAACAGAGCTCTAGTGGAGATAGAGGAAAATCTGCAAGCTCAGGTAACAGCATGCAATGTCCAGAGAGCATCACTTACCATCATTAGAAAAATTGGAATTATATGGTGCAGAATTTTGGTTTTGCAATTGTCACTATAAGTGAATTATAGCTCACTTACACAGAGAGTTGTAGGGAATCAGTCCTTTAAAGGTTTCCTGTTTCATAACTTAAAAGGCTCTTAGAAGTTAGCAGCTCTGGCAGGAGCATGTCCTAGTACTGCCTGCACTTCCAGTGAGCAGGAAAAGAGCAGAAAAAGAAGCAGGAAAGGAGCAGAAATATATTCCTCTGCAGTCCTGAGCCTGCCTATGCTATTACTCTTTTTCTGGTAGCAGGGAAGCTGGGAGAGAGAAAGAAAAAGCTTGGCTGTTTTCAGCTGAAAAGCAGGGAAGAAGGAAAAGAGAATAATAACGCACCCGTGTCACCTGGGCTGTTCTTCGTTGCTGCAGAAGCTGCAGGCTGGTTTTCAGACTTTGCTGAGAAGCAAAAGCCTTTGCCAAAACCACCGTGGTGCTGTAGCCAGGTTTACACAGACACAGGGTACAGCTCCTGAGTTCACTCCCATTTCTGCAGACCTGTAAGCTCTGCATACAGCAATTAGCTCATCACATGGCTTACAGGTGTACTCTGCTTCAGGCTACTTGAGTTCTGCATCATGTTCACAAGCTTCATCCTGATCTCCTGTTTTTCACTGCATTTTTGATTTATTTGTGATATGAACAAATAACCCCTGTTCTTTGTTCATTCTTCAAGTCAAGTTTTTTAATGCTGCACCCTGGGAGACTGATGGGACTAGTACTGAATTTGGAGAGCATGTTTTGCCAGCAAATTTGCTGGGAAGCTTCTAGGAGCAGTGGTCTCCCTGGGTTGCCATCTCCAAATGGATTTTCATGTCACTGTAATGAGAATGAGCAATAAACTGTTACTTGTCATTAAAAATTTCCTAGGTCTACCCAAGGATGGAAGATTTGAAAGCAAACAACCTTGAAAGTTTTAAATTCTGCTTTGAACAAGAGAATGAGAAGACAATTGTAAAAAAAGGCATAAAAGTGGTGCAATCTAAATATTTCTAAAGACTTTTCATTAAATGAACATTGAATAGCTCAACTTACGTAGAAAGGCTTTGGAAAAGCTTGATATTAAAGATCTGCTACAAATATGGTGAGGGAAGGAAAACATATGGAAATTGTACTCAATCTGTTAACCAGAAAGAAGTTGGATACTTTACTCTGTATGCTGGCCATGGCTATTTTATTCTGCAATTGACCCACAGGTTTCAGCCCAGGTTTAGATGCTCATGTTCATCCTGCCTGATGCAGGAGTGTTCATTACACAGCTGACAACATTTCTATGTCCTCTTTTTTTTCACAGGCTCAGGTGCCTGTGTGAGAGCAGAGATCCATGCTCTTTGCACTGGGCCACTCTGAGACTGGCAAAATTAATAGAACCTTCTGTTGAACATTTCTCTCCTTCTGGAAGAAGAGAAGAGCATGGAAGAGTCTCCCAGCTCTTGAGTGAACCAGCCTGTGCTCATGCTGCAAAGCAGGTGACTCCAGGCACACTAGTGCAAGAGTCTTCATCACTGCTGTCAAGTAAAAAGACTGACAGTCTTAGCAAAGAGCTCAGGGCAGGAAAACAGTGGGGCTTATAAATCTTAACAACATGATATAAATTTCCAAATGTAGGTGAGGGAAAGCCTGAGCACTGAACCCCTGCTTGGTCATACTGCTCCGGTGTTGCTGTTACTAATGGCCCTTTCCCTCAGCTCTCCACTGAGGGAAAGGTTAGCACACTGCAGGGTGGGTAATGAGACATTTGGTGCCATTTAATTTTTACCAGACATCACTCCCTGGCCCTTTTCTATTAAGCAGTCCAAAGATGGTCTTAATGACTTACTGATGGAGGACATACTCTTTTGGATGACAATTTGCTTCCAAACCTCAAATATTTCAATTTCCACCTTGGCATAAAAGTGTAAGCATCTCTGAAGTTGCGTTTTCATTAACTTTATAGTGTGCAGATGCAATGAAAACAATGGTGTAGAGGACTTCCCATGGTGCCGTACACTTGATCAGGCTCATTTTCCAGGCTGTGGTAAATCAGTGACAGCAAAACATGCCCACTCTTCCATCCTGTCCGAGACAAGGACAGTAAAGCATGACCTAAGTTATTCCCAAATAAAGGGTGTGACCCCTGTCCTGCAGTCACCTGCAGTGTTTAAGGTTGCAGCACAATCCCTGGCAGGTTTTCATCCCATGCCATCTAGCCTGGACACAGTTCAGGAGCAACACAGAACTCTTCCCTGTAGGTGCTATGCATAAACCACCAACACTCAAGGGGAAAAATATTGATTTATATGGATGTGAGCAGCACTTTGCCACTATCCCCTAGGGTCAGATAGCAGATATTGACCCATTTGATTTACTGGTGTAGATGTCACTTACATCCTGGTTAATCCTAGAAGATTCATAGGACATCTGTTGAGACTGGGATAAACCATGACTGCAAAGTATTAGAGCTATCATTTATGTTTAAGAATGGAGGCTTATCCCACCTCAGTGTGTTTCTCCTCCCATCTCTGTGCTCCATCTCTCACAAGACATTAATTATGTCATGGATGCTCAGTCAAAAGCACTTCAGCAGAAGTCAGTGGAAATGTTGACATACTACTGAGCAGGAGTGAAGGCTGAAGCAGCCAGCCTAATAGAAAACAAATGAGACCATCCAGCACACGTCTCACCAAAGCTTTCAGATGTGGATTGTGTGCCAAAAAAAGGCATCTGAGGCTATATTCAATACAGATCAAATAACAGAACCTTAGGTGCCTTTTGTTGGTTGAATCCACCCGGCCTGGTAAATATGCTCTCTTATGTATGCAGTATCACCTGGCCACCAAATGATTTATTGTCTCTCAGTTTTCGTTTATAAAACTGACAAACTCAGGGCTGATAAATGCTGATATATGTTAAATTCAACCAGCTTATGATAAAAGTTGCTTGCCAAGTGGCGACAGCTGGCCGCCTCAGTAAACATGTCACGTAGCTACCTTCACCCCTGAGGAATGTTGATTGCTATTTGATATAATAAAGCATTTTAAGGTCCAAAGGAAATAGGCAAGGAGGTTAAATGCGACAGATACATAATGCTACCAGCCATAATGTCTGCCACTTAAAAATTTACTGCCAAGTAGCAAAACAGCAGATACCTGCTTCAGTGAAGCCTGCCAGGGCAGCGATAATGATTGTAAGTTGATGTGAAATAATTATAATCACAATGCTTCCGGATTTACAGGATACCATTGCTGAAGTGTCATCCAGATGGCTGTGGAAGGAAGAAAGCATCTTATTGAGAAGGGAGGTCAGTACTGCTCTGTACAGTTAAGTTCCTCCGGATGCGGTGACTGTGGCAGGCGGAATATGGCACATCACAAAGCCTGGAGCCTGGTGTGAACCATGGCTAAGAGAGAGTGCATCCCCACTCTTGCTACTGGATGTGCTCACCAAATCCAGGCTCTGAATGACACCATCAGCCCTTGCTGCTCTTGAGGCTAGTCTATGTTGCAGGCACAAACACTTTTAAGTCCATGCTGAGGTATGGCAGGAATCTGAATCTTCTCCTTGCTTTACCTCACACCTTACTTCAAACTGATGCCTGACACAAGATTGGATCTGAGGCAAGATACAGCTCATGAGTGGACTTGGATCCACACTCAGGTGCCAAAGGACCACTTAGATAATGTGACTGGGAAAATCAGCAGAGCTTGGGGGCACCAAAAGCCATTTCAAACCTGGTAGAGAAGTGTAGGGAAGCACCTGTGTTCAGGAAAACCTTCTAATTTATTCCCAAGCTTTCCATCTAATTAAAGACATTGCCTCTCCTGCAAAATTTGCCCCATTTACAATACCGAACCTTTGGGCTTGTACAGTGGTAGCAATAGCCTTCACTGTAATATAAATAATAAAAAAATAATGTATGAAAACCTGATGTTGACATTTCCAGCTCTGGAAAAGATTCATAGCATGATTTACAGTCCTATCTTGCACCGAGTAGAGCTATTTTATGAATCACTATTTCTGCCACATTGATTTAAGACAAACCTTGGCATTACCATCTCATGGCAGTCTGGTTGCTGTGAGCAACCTGGATGTTTTCAAGGGATTCATGTGAATGTTTTTTTTACCAGGCTGCAAAACGGACAAAAAATTGTAGGTTGAAATAACGTAAAAGCGTCTTATTTATAAGAACAGGACATGGTAGCAACCAAAGTACTTCAGAGGCGGTAGAGAAATCACTTGGTTGCCTAAATCTTCATTCCGAGGATCCTTTAGTTGGGTAAGATAGCCAAAGTACCTACCAAAAATGACGTGGGTTCTCTGGGAGACATCCCTGCTGTAAAGCTGCAATTGGACACCACATAGGATATCCCAAAGTAGCCCACACAGCACCTACATTCAGGCAACTGAATCTGACACAAACCCTTTTTGTTTTCAGAAGTGTTGGCTTGATCTTGTTTAGGGAGATTGCCCCTCTGAAGAGCTCTGAGGAACTGTCCCTTTCCCCTTGCAAGGGCACAGTGGAAGTCAAAGTCCTGGGAGCCTGGAAGGATTCATTGGGTGCTGGGTGTGTGAAAGGCTGTTCAGCCAGGAGACAGACTATACTAATCCCTGCTGAAAACTCCTCCAGAGCATACTGGCCTGGCTCAAAAGCACTCCTTTGGGGTGGTTCTGCAGTTCCATTTAATAAAATATTCTTGTGTGGTTTTCTTCTAGTGATGTTTTGCAGAGGGTAAATGTACTCCATATATGCAGAAAGAGACAAACCTCTGTTAGATCCTGCTGGAATTTACTGGAGAAATTTTATTGAAACCTGGGACCAGATGTCTCATCCTTTCTTCATTGCCACATTGCAGGACCAAGTAATTCCTTAATATTTTCTGTTGCTTCCCTGTTAGGATTACCATATTGTCATATTTAAAACCTGTAGTGCTTTAGAGGAAAAGCATCTGCAAATACGGGGGGACTCTACTGTTGTTTTGGGTGTCTGGCATAGTGGGAATAACCAACAGTTTGATGGTTTCACTGCCCTGGACTTTCTCCCCTGTGAAATTCCTCTGCCCAAGAGACATCTTTTTGGGCCAATATGCCCATGTGCATAGCACAGAAGAGCTGTTAATTGCCAGGCAGAGCAGTGTCACTAACCTCACATGTAAAACTTCTGGGATGCACAATTAGAAATTGTTACTAAGAAAGAACAGCAGGTAGAACTGGGAGTTTCTTCCTGGACTTCACTTTACTCCCAATTTTATCTCCCTCCTCCTGCTAGGGTCACAGGGGGATGGGGAATGGAACTATGCTCTGTTCATCACATGTTGTCTGCACTGCTCCTTCCTCCACAGGATGAGGACACTTCACTTCTCCTCTTCTCCAGCACGTGTTCCATCCTACAGGAGACAGTTTTCCATGGGCTGCAGTTCTTCGCAAATTGAAGACCAGAATGTCAGTGAAACATAGAGAGAAAAATTCGAATATATATGTCCTTCTCCTTAAAATAGTCTCTGCAGGTAGCTGTTGGATGTAAGACTGGAGAGCAGAAAGTTACAGAATACATCATTTTATCATGACTGGAAAAAAAATCTGTCACCTAAATTTTCAGATTAGTTTTCTTCTTCAAAAGTTTTTGAAACAAAATTACTGCTCTGCACTATGATACTATTCTTCAGAATGGTTCCAGTGGGGTCTAAAAATGATGTAAGGTGACTCATGGTACCTAAGAATGGAATCAATTACTATACCAGCCCACAAAGTCTTCCAATTGTTTTTCAATTGGAAATGCTGTTCTGATCAAATAAATTTTTGAGAATGTGTTTGCCTCTATTTCAGAAAATGCAATTCCTCTTCCAATAAGTGGTTTCATTTTTTTCTGTAAAAATCAGATTTTTGATCCAAATGCTTATTGATTGAAGCTCTGGGTGTTTAAAGGGTTTTTTTTTATTAAATTGAATAAACTTTTTTTTTTTTTAAGAATAACCGTCTTCAAATTTTGCTTTTAGGGCTACTGACTGATTTTATCACCTTACCTGGCTGTTGTGAATTCAAAATCCTGATTTATACCTTGTTTTTCAAGTTTGTGGTTTCTGCAGAAATGTACCTGCAAAGACTCTCACATCTGAAATTAATCGATGCAGGACTTCAGCTTTTCTAGAGATGTTTCCATTGTAAAAACTTGTGTACCTTCACCTGTTGAAATGGCTCTCCTTGAATGTCTTTAACTGAAAAATTGCAGACAGTACATAATTTGCTTGTCTATCAGCATCTGGCAATATAAACAGTGCTAATAAGCCAACAAGCATTTTTGTTCTTCACAGCTCTTTTGGTTAATAATAAGCCAGTCTGGATCATGATTACATAGAGGAAGGCTTAAGGCTCCAGATCTCTAAACTGGAAGGATGGTCAGAATTTTCCAGGCTGATAGATGAGAAAGAAAGGGATAAAGGACCGCGAGGAAATAGCAGGGAAATATTTTGTTTCTGCTTGCAATATTTATAATTGTCATTCACCTATTTTCAAGTCGGTGTCCTAATTCATGTCCAGTCCACGTTTGTCCCTTAAGCCCGATCCCATCCCATGTCACCTAACCATAAAGCTGAGTTTCTGCATGTGAAGAAGAGATGCTGCCCATATCTGTAGAAAGGTTAGCAAATGCACTTCTCAGGGCTTTGTTTGGGAAAGCCCTTGCGCAACCTACTGCCTTCATGCCTTCCTGGAGAGCACCCACATCCTGTACAAGGACATGGAACTGTCCACCTCCCAGTGGACCAGCCCCAGGCACTTAAATGATGCATTCTGCTTAGACTGGCAGTGGGTGGGTGGGACACAGCTATTTTATGTTCCTACTTTCACTGAATGCTTTGCAGACTATTTTCCTATAACACCTCTAGAGTGACCTTCCTGTCACCTTCAAACAGGTTTCCGCTTGGTCACAACTTCTGTCCTCATCAGTGACAGCTGGTTAGGCAGTCCTGGAATGCTTGTCCTAACTCCCTGAACTGAGATTTCCAATCTACTCACCAGCTGCACCCCTAACCCCCTAACTTGCTAACATTATAAACTTCTTTTAAAAGCATCCTAGAATTTGTGCATCCAGGTACAGTCTTTGCTCTTCTGTGCACACAAACACTTTGCAAAGCACAACTGTTATTGCCAATTAGAGTTGTAGGAAACTTGCAAAACTTGTATTTCTGTGTGGGGAATGAAAAAAAAAAAAACTAGGTCTGCAAAATTAAACCTGCCAAGCCTTGTGACAAAAGCAATCAGTGTCTGAGATGGCCATCTACTTACACAGGACCCTTGCCCCTCCGAGGGGGCTGCAATAACAGGTCTTCTTCCCAGCACACGGAGCCAAACCTCCAGTTGGAAAGCAGGTAGGAAAGAGAGGAAGCTTTTGCTGGTTCTAGGAGCAGCTTGGAGATGTCATCCAGCTCTGACAGCCCAAGCTGAGGGAGCACCTGCCCTTAGCAGAGCTGTGGCTAGGGCCTGCACACCAGTATAAGAGACAGAAGGCTGGCAGCAGTGGCTCCTGCCATACTCTGGCAAAACAAACTGTGCTGCACCTGAGAGCACAAGAGCCTTCTGCTCACTACCTCCTGTGTGGTCGCAAGGAAACCTCTGTCCTTGAGAAATAAGGGCTCAGACCACTCTTCAGTACAAGTCTGTGAACCAATAGTGCATCCCAGAGGCAACAAAAACAGGACCTGTACTCCTGATCACAGTACACTCCTGGTTCAGGTTTTTTAGTGCTTGTGAAAAAAATAACTGACCAGTTCAGAAACCCTCTTCAGGGAAGACCAGGAGCAAAAGCTGATGTATCAACCTCCTCCAAGAACATCTTTCCACTGGGGAATGGACTTCTCCCTGGTCCTTGTGCATGCCAGCCAGTGTTTTTCATGTCCATGCAGAGAAGCTGTAGGGACTTCTGTGGGAGTAGACTTCCTTCTCTGTGCCTAGCCAGAAAGATACTGCAGGTGTCAGGGTTGGGGTAAAGATGGGATGGGGAATGGTCTTTGGGAGGAGGCTAGGTTCCTTGGTGACCTGACTTACTTTAGAAAACCAGTGAACTTCCGTGTTGTTTCCTGAGGCAAGAAGCTGCTTTGTCTTTCCCAGTCCTGTAAACAGCAGTTCTTCCCTCTTATGCTGGGACACTCCTAAAGCTGCATGTTTCTCACATCCAGCAAATCATTCCCACTGCTGACTGCATGAGAGAGATGCCCTGACCACAGAGCAGCTGATAAATGAATACATGCCAGTGACAAGGTGGTAGGACATGTGGCCAGTGGATACATGGGGCATGCTCTGTCTCCCAGGGACAAAAAGGCTACTGCTGGCTGGCAGCTGAGCTACTGCTGGGCATGGCATGCCCTCTAAGGATCAGGCAGGAGTTTTGCTCAGTTCCCCTGAGGCCGTGCTAAATGCCTGGCATGGCTCGGGCTCCAGGCACAATCCTGAGTGTCTGTGGATGGAAAACAGGCAAGTGAGGGGCATGAGAGCAGCCCAATACCCCACATTCACACCTCACCCAGGTGTGCAGGGCAAGAAACTGGAGAATACACATCTTGCACTTGGTATGGTGTTTGTATCAGGCTATTGATACGACAATGGCAGTGTTTAGAAATGAATTAAAGGCTTTGGGCAACTTCTCACCTCTTCCTTCCCTCCAAGCCCCAAAGTACAAGTGTCTTCACCAGCAGATAATGCCAAATTAAAACAACAAGACATGTAGGTGGGATTTCTCTTGCATAACTACAGAAGTCCAAGCCCAAGTTAGCTGTTGCCTTTGCAGCAGATGAAGACCCATGAGCTAAACACCTTGCCTCCATCTGCCTGTTGAGTCAGTGATTAGCGGGGGGCCATTTGCCTTTCCTGAGCACAGCCCAGAGGTTGTCTCTGAGGGCTTGGCTGGCTGCCCGGCCCTCAAAGGCAAAAACCTTGTGGAAAAAACATGCAGCTTTGTGATTTGCAGACAGCAGCTCCCAGAGCCCAGCCCTGCTGCTCTCTCTGAGGGGGACTAAAACATTTGCAGCTGTACACAGGGAACAAGTGCAGGCAGCCCTCAGCAAGAAAAGAGGTGCTGGCAAGGCAGGGTCATGGAGGCAGAGGGACTTGTGCTAGGGTCTGGTTTGAGGAGGGTGGCTGATGTGGGAAGCAGCATATGGCCCAAGTTCAAGCCACTGGATGGCAGGAGGGAGAATGGGACTTTGCCTTCGCTGAATTCTAATTTAGAAACCTTTTGCCCTTTGTTTCATGGAGTGTCTAAGTCTAACACCATAAAAAAGGAATAAGGAGCTTGGGTGAAACCCCAGGGAAGGGCATAGAGGTTGTTTGTGGTGTGGCCTCACTTCTACAAGAGTTTGTTTCCTTCAGCACCCCTTCCACAGCTCCTGCTTGGCTCCTGCAAGAGCATCAGAGACCCAGAGGATGCTGACTCCATGTATAATGGCTCCAGATGGGAAGGAAATCATAGAATGCTTTGGGTTGGAAAGGCCCTTAAAAATCCTCTATTTCCAACCCTCCTGCCATGGACAGATACACCTTTCACTAGACCAAATCCTTGGAGCTAATTCCACATGCCCTCAGAGCTAATGTTTCATGTTAGAAGAAGTGTTAAATCTATCTAGGGTTTGAAAACACAGTGATATCAAATCTGAATTTAAAACAATTTATGCATAGACCATAATAACATTTTAATGGGGAAAAAATACACAGTCATTTCAAGCTTGAGGAGTCTAAGTACTATGGGTTTGTATAAATGGCTGATATGTTATTTGTTTATCGGGCAATTTGCTTTTTTATATTGTTTGTCAGACTATATAATTTTAGGTGAAAGCTTTTTAGCATGCTGCACCTGCCAGAAGAACTTTCTAATACACAAGTTTCTGCTCCGATGTGCATAGAAAATAGTCCACTAATTGCTTTCTTACCCACTCTAGCACTGTTAATCAGAACCTGTCTGCTCCATAAATTAGGCAACCATATTAATGGTGCTGCTGTGCAAATCAGCTGAGCACTACACAGTTGATTTCATTTGAGGTTCATAAGAGGATCATTTAGGTTAAGAGGCGGGTTTTGCCAATAGTAGCACTCTTTTATTAAATTGTAGGTTTCCTGACCACAATGGGGAACAGGAAGTGCTTGCTTCTTAGGACACCAGCCAAGAATGGGAGATCTGGAATCTTTCAGTGGGTTTGTTTCTTGGGACAGGTTCCTTCCTTCCCTTGAGCCTTTGCCAGTGCTGATCTGCTCTGAATCTTTGGAGACTGCATATCACTCCAAGAGGAGGTCATTCTAGTTTGAGCTAGTGGTGGGACCATATGGCCCAAATGGCTGTGGGGTTTCTGAAAGCTTCTTTGCTACAAGGTGATGCCTCACTTCCTTCAGTTGCTACGATGAAATTACTCTCACAAAGGTTTCTGCAACGCCACGTGGATTTTATTGACTGTGAAAAACTGCTGCAGATGCAGCATAGGAGACCTGCCTCAAGTCAAAAGATCTAATGATCGTGCCTGGCTATAAATCCAGCAGCTGGGTGTTGCTATGCTGTAGCTCACTGAGCAGCGTTTTAAGGCTCAAGTGTTCATTTGCTCTTTAGCAGTGCAGATACCAACTTTGTCAAGGGTCAGTGCAGGCTGCCCAGAGCTTTTGCAAACTGAAATGAGCTGAGAGCACCAAGTGTCTCACAATCCCTCTGCAAGCACTCAGTGCTTGCTAGGAGCTAAGTCCAGAGGTGCTCTCCCAAGGATCAAATGCCTGATGCATTTCTTACTGATCGGGAGAGACTGACCATTTGACTCTCCCTTAATGTACTACAAGACCAAACACTCTCCTAAGTCACACCGGGTGTTTTCTGACTGCTGCTTTTTAAAGCCTCCTGTTATTCCCAAAGCTTGGACCAAATACTGAGTTAATGATTACTGGGTGAAGTTTCAGTGGTTATTTTGAGGGGACAACCTTTTCCAGCCTTCTGGACACCTGAGGCAGGACATTTAATCAATGTCTTTGTCCTTGTCAGCTGATGCATTAAATCAGGTGGTGTTCAAGTACATAAAATCATTTCAAGCATTGACAATGTGCTTTCCAGTGTGCAGGTAAGGAGCAATAAAACCTACATGCATCATTCAGAAAATAAAATCAGGTCGAGTTTTCAATTAAATGTGCCAACCTATACCCATTATGTGTGTGCAGTTCATCATCCCTTCATAAAGATATTGGTTTTTTTTCTAGTTGTCTGTATAAGTGTGGATTTAAATCACAGCTTTATGAACTTGAGCTGGACTTGAATTGTGAATATTATACAGAAATAAATGTATAAAAACAGAAGCAGTATACAAAACAGGGAAAATTATACATAATTAAGGGATTCGGAAATATTAGATGGAAATATAATTAAGAAGATTAGAACAGAGAAAATGAAAGAGAAAGCAAATGAAAGAAAATGGTGGAAGACAAGGCAAGGGGCAATAAAGGCAAGCAGAGTTTTGCAGATCAGTGGAAATATTCGAAGCTACATGGACCCTTCATATGTCTAAATTGCACTTAAAACAGTGTATTATAAATAAATAAGCAAAGCTAAAAGATGCTACACTGTACAGGAAATGTTTAGATTATCTTATATACAATGGAAAACAGTGGTCATTGCCACTGAGCAAGTGAAAAATGCATATTATTTAATTTGATCCACTTACTTTTGTCTTAGTTATCTGTGAGAAAATTCTAGTTACTTTTCCTTCATTTTTTAAAACATGAGAGTTGCAAAAGTTTTCACGAGGAGGATGTCTCAATTTAGAAAATAGATCATTATTTCAATATTTAGAATTGAACCTGCACCAATGACTAAATGAGCCTACAAGGTGTAGATGGATACATTTCTCTTCCCTTGCTGGATAAACATAAGAACAGTGTATTATACAGGCAAGGAAATGCAAGCAAGGAAGCTGACTGAACAGCTTCAGTTGATACCAACCACATCTATGTACTCTGTGACACGGCATTTTGTCTGCTGCCCTCCTCCTCCTTCCCATGGCTCTGCACTTATCTGCAACAAGTTACAGACAAACTCAGTTAAAAGAATGCTGTGTTTGTTCTACTTTGCTTCTGTAGGTCCTCGAGTTCCAGACTGATTCACTGCTGATTTTAGAGCACCTCTGCTCAGAGGACAGAGGGATGGGTTTTCTTGTGGATTTCTTCCTAGCACTTCCCTCTGTGGAGTTCGAAAGGTTCACAGCACCTCCAGAGATTATGTGGTGTCAGTTATGGAGGGAAAAATGAAATCTGATGCCTTGATTTTCAAATGAATTTCAGTCATTGCATAACCATATAAAAACCTTCTGAAATCCATGTTAGATCGAGTGTCATAAGGCTAAAACGTCTCCCTAGTTCTTAGCGTCTACTTGAAGTGCTCAGAAGCACTACTGGAGCTAAGAAAAAGCCTGTGGGGACAGCACTGGAGGGGATCAAGGCACTTCTAGAACCAAGTTCTGGTGTCATTAGGTGTTCACAGCCAGACTCACTAAAAGCTTCTCCTTCTCTTGGGAGTATCTCAAGCTGCTGCAGACCAGCTGCCCAGAAAAGAAAGGTGTTTGCAGCTGGAAACCCATTCTGGAAAATTTAACCCAAGAGATTGACCAAGATTACGTCATGTCCCTTTGGTCAGACCTGCTGGAGCACAGCCCAGGTCCTGCTTCCCACTTGGGCAGAGGGATAGTGAGAGCACAGCCTCTCTCTCTCCTGGCCTCTAGATCCATGTTTTTCACTGTGGGCAGGGAGCAGACCTTCAAATACTTTTCTCTGAAGGGTGTTCACCTTTCGTATGTTATGCATAAATCACCTTCTTCCTCCATGCCCAGGGCTGGAGGATGGAGCATGAGGAATTTTCCCTGCAGGGTCAATATAACAGCTGCAACACGGAGAGCTCTCACTGAGTCCTCAGGTCCAGGGCAGGGATCTGCTCACTGTTGTGATCATGTAAAGGACTTGGTTGCTAAGTTTTAAGATGTATCTGTGGAACCTTTGTGATGTGCAGCATTTCAAAGCTTGATTAAACGTAGGCAGCTTTGCACAGAGAGATTGGTCTGGAGAGACATTGCAGTGGGACAACATCCCCACAGGAATTCTAACATACTTAAATCCAGCAGAGAGACAGAGCAGCTAAGAAAACAGAGCAGGAAAATTCTTTGCAGGGTTGCTGTCTCCAGATGTCTGCTATTCCTGTCCTCTACTCTTGTTTGGGACCAGCCATACACTGTCACTTTTGCTTTCAGAGCCTTGCAGAGGAGGGCAGTGACTCCATACCCTCCCTACATGGGCAGCTGCTGTGCATCACAGTTTACTAGCTTCACTTTCATACCAGTCCAAACAATTATAAGGAAAGTTTCTCCGCATGCGTGGTGAGAGGTAGAGATACAGAATGGAAAATTTCAAATCAAATAGTTGAAGTCCAGCAAAGTTACAATGGACAAACAAGAGGGGAGGACTATGGTGAGAACTGACAGGTGCCACTTGCCTGGCCAGGTTCAATCTGAGCCCCAAACCTCATGTGCCCCAAAGAGCCTGGGGTCTAGGGGAAAAAATCAAGCAGTCAGGGGATGTGAGGAGGAGTTCTTTCAGGTTGATGATTCTACCTTGGATTCCTGTAGCTGTAATTTTCTGGATAAATATTTTTTTTCCCTGCTCCTATCTGATACAATAAACATTGAGTAGAAAGCAAAAAACTGTGTGGGGCAAACAACATGAAACCGCTGTGTTTTCAGTGGGAAGTTTCACAGTATTCAAAAGTAATTCCTCAGCTCTTCTTACAAGACAGTGAAATTCTTCTTACAAGACCAGTGCTTCCTTGGTAATAATGAAATAATTAATTTTGGGGAAGATGGAAAAAAATTCAAAGGTGTAAATTAGAAAGTGTAAAAAGAGACTACATATATAAAAGACTCTACTATTCTCAGCTTTCCCAAGGCAAATTCCCTATATATTTCCTGGACAAGGTCTTGTTTAAAATGGTTGCGTAAACATGTCTTCCTGCAGTTCAAGCTCTCTTCTCTCACACCTGCAGTGTGAAGAAGCTGATGTCTGGTGGGAAGAGCAAACTGAACCTGCCATGTGCCAATGCTGAATCACTCAGAGGCCTAAAAAAAGCTTCTTGCCAAAAAAAAAGCTGATGAACCAGTCTTACTTTAGGGCAGGTGGAATAGTTCTTGCTCTCACTTTTATCGTTAGCTCTAAGAGGGAAAGACAGATTTGTTTTCACATGGTTATTGATTATTAACCAGCTTTGTGAAAGGTTACCTTTCTGCTAGATACAGCCATGGTGGGGGGTTAAAAATCAATCCCTGGGAAAGCTCTCTTTCCCAGTCAACTTCTCCCACTGAGGTCCCTTGCCATGGATAGAGTTTACCCATGCTGGTTTGAGCACAGATGAGAGAGAAAAGGAGATTATTGTGAATATGCTCCACTCACCTTTAGTACTTCTTTTCTGTCTAAATGTGGATTCCAGAAAAGGGTTTGAGCACTGAGAAGTTGTTAAATATTATACAGATCAAGAAAATCTAACCAGATTACTTTAGCAAGTGTGACTGAACTATACTCCTTACTATTTTACTCTAATTAGACAGTCAGGATGTTGGGAGGAATGATAAAACTGTCATCGGTTATAACAGGAACAGGGGCTAGTTGAGTAGGGGTTCACAAATTATTTGTATCGAAAGGCAAGCAAAATGCTCCTGTCACCTTTCCTAGGGAAAAAAGGCAATACTGCATCCAAATGGCTTTACATTTCACTGATCTCAGCAGCTTGCAGTGCTGTCTGTCAGACACTACTGGGGAAGACTTCCAAAGAGCAGTGACTTGCATCAAACCCCTGTATTAACCATTTGGAGGTGGGAACATTGCAAATGCCCTTAAATTTCAAGAGGCATCTTGTGTATACACTTTATACACATGTTAAACATTTTAAAACCACATAGATGTGATGTGAGGCACGTTACCTTGCTTTCCAAATTCCTGGTCATTCAGAGATTTGTATTATATTGCAAAGTTTTAGGCTTCACATAATATGGAATGAATTAACTATGTAGATTGTCTCTTCTCTCTCAAACACCAGGCTAGAGGGACGTGATTGGATCTTGACTTAAAGTCCTTGAAACATACTTGAATCCAATATGGTAAATCAAATATTGCAGTGCAGTTATTGTGTGATGTTACTGTAGGACAGCAGCAGCTGTGTACCTGAAACATTTGTTACTGCTGCTCGAATATCTGACCTCCTGTGCTTGCGCTGAGGATAATTACAACCTGCTGTTCTACTTAACGCTGCAACTACCACCATCATCCATTAATTACTAGTACAGAATTGCGGATTCCTTTTTGTCTAATCTCTTGGACTAGCAAGGTTACTATAAGAATTTCTGTTAATGTGTACAAATATCTTAAGGGTGAGTCTCAGAGCATGGGGTCAGACTCTTTTCAGTGTTGTCCAGTGATAAGGCAGAACATACATGAACAGAAACATGGGAAATTCCACTTGAATATGAAGAAAAACTTCCTTGCCTTGAGCTTGACAGAACACTGAAACAGCCTGCCCAGATAGGTTCTGGAGACTCCTCTGGAGATATTAAAATCTGGAGGTTGTTCTCAGCCTGAACTACAACTGTATTAACTGGGTTTTGGGACCATGCATCAGACACAATACCAAGCTTTTCAGCTCCATGGGTGAAGTTGAGGATTTAAACAAATATGCCAGCCATAAATATCCCTAAGTTATAGAGGACGTGTACAGTCCTTTAAAACTTCCTAGAGCAGGTGAAATACAGAATCTCCAGCTGAACTGCAGTATACATCCAGATGGGATTTAAGGTGGGGGAAATTCTACCTGCTCCATTGTTGATTTGTTCCTGTGTGCAACATGTCCATTACTTTTCTCTGTTTTCAATGGTTAAAGCTTGACTGTACATCTATCAGTGGGAATAAAGATGTTTGTATCAACCATTTTTTACTTGCATGATTGCCTACAGGCTGAGGATGGCCAAGTTTGTTGTCATTCCAAGCCTACCAAAACCATACTTGGGGAGTAAAGACAGAGAAGTTTTCAGCAGAGAGATGACCATGTATATACAGGAGAACCTGGGCTCACTGTGATTCAAAGTCCACAAATGAGCTAGAGGCAAGAATGCACCTTTTAATTTCTTACATGGTGCGTACACATCTCAAGGCTCTTCTAGTTGGAAAATTAAGACTATTTACATGCAGTCAGCTGCAGGGCCAGCAGTGTCTCACATGGCAGCACTTAATCTGGAGAACACTTTGTTGCAAGGTGGTGGGAGGCAAAATGTTTACATAAAGTTTCAGGGGAGACTTAAAATGTGGAAAAGTCAGCTGAGGACTATTACATTCATACTACTTGGTAACTCCTTGGAGCCGAAAATTCTGGGAGTTTAGTAGAAGGTGTTTCCGTGTCTTGTATGCACAGCCTTCTGCAACTCTCTCAGGTGATGCATATTGACCACTTCCGAGGACGAATTTGTGTCTGCAGAGCCCAGTTCTGGGGTAAGTGAGGCCACTGGCCTTTCCCATCATTCCCATCGGCCTCCTTCATCACCCATTTTCCACATCAAGTGGATAATTTCCCGCTCTGCTGGGACCCATTCACTGCTCAGAGACTCCTCCTGGGAACCCATAGCTGCGGAAGGACTCAAGCCAAGTATCAATGTTTGCATCCCAGGTCGAGGAGGCAGGCAGAGGTGGTCCCTGGGATCTGGCTCCAGCCAGGCTCACCTCCCCCGGGAATCCCATGCTGACGGGCATCACCACCTCCAGGACGTGGCCGAGGTCCCCAGTACCGGGATACCCAGCGGGGTCCTTTTCCTGCACTGCAGCTCGCCACCTTGTTGTCAGAACGGCAAAGCGTGCGCTTATCGCCTGCTCACGCAGGCAGAATGAAAGAGAATTAGCTCTAAATTATATGAAATTCATTTGCTTTGGACGGTGAAGTGTTTGCTCTGTTTAGAAACGTTCGTTATAGAGAGAGGACCGCATTAAGACGCCAGGTAATGGTCCTCCCAGGAGATGAATCAATTTGCTCTGGGTTTTATGGCCTCGCGTTTGTTTGTCCGTGCCGGTTCCCCGTGGAAAGCCCGGAGCAGTAAATGCTCCAGGTAACAGATCTCTGGGGAAGGGGCTGTGGGTGCTGCCCTGGGGTCGGGGCACAAGACGTCTCTGGATCAAAGAACACCCGAGCCTTCCAGAGACCGGAGTGGAAGCATCGCGGGCACGGAAGGGGGAACCACCACGGAGGGAGCTGCGCATCCCCGCTGGCTGCACACTGTCTTCGAGCCCCGCCGGGCCGCTTACCCTGCCCGGAATGCCAGGGGATGGAAGGGGCAGGTGCCGGGCGCAGGGAGCCTGAGCAGCAGCCATGTCTATCTGTAATTCCCGCTAATAAAATACTTTTTCACTATCCGCACTATAATTGGTTTACAGCCTTTTTTGTTTATTTATCCATAAGAGCTGCTGTTAAATGGCTTGGGAAAGCAATCGCTTAATGGCTCAATATTGAATCAAAGCCTCAGTGTGCTTTCTAAGAGATGTGGGACCCGCGTGAGCTCAGAGCGGAAACTCAAAGTGTAATGGACTGGGCGGGTTTATGATCCCACGGAACAGGGCTTAGGAGAGAGACACCGGGACCCTCCTGCCTCGCCGCTCAGGGCGTGCGTCACCACTGACTGAGCCGGGCCGGGCCGGGCCGAGCCGCCTGCACAGGTCCTACACAGAGCCGCGGGAGCGCGCCCCGACGGCGGCGGCCGAAGCGCCGGTGTCGGGGAAGCGGCGGCGAGAGGAGGCGGGCCGGGCACATAGGAAGCGTGCCTGCACCCGAGCAGGAGAGTGCGGCGGCCGGGCCGAGCGCAGGGAGGCAGGGAAATGATCTTTGTCCCTTTCGGTAGCTCTCCGCCTCCTCATAGCCTCGTCACCAAGTCAACCGGCACCAGCTCGGAGCACATTATCTCCGAGGGTCAACACATTGCAGCCCAAGCCGCGGGGAAGGCTCCCAAATTTACCTCTTGGACAAACAATCCGCTGCCTATCGCTCGCTCTGGTGATAGCATTGTGGTCCCGCACCGGCCGGTGCTGGCCTTCGCCCAGGGCTCCGGAACACGGGTACCCCCGAGAGAGCGCCCTGCCCGTCCCTGGACACCCACATCCCTAGGGAAGATGCCCTCGCAGCCAAAAATGCCCTGCTGCTAAACCCCTTCAGGAGCCGAGTCTACCCCAGCCCTCCGAGGGTTTTCCTCTCCATGCCCGGGGCTCACTAGGGGATGAGCAGCTTCTGGGCAAGCGAGGGGGAGACAGAAAGATACATTTAAGGACCATCCGTCCCGGAGCGCCCCGCTCATCGGAGCAATTCTCTGAGCCCCTGCCCGGCCCCGCAAGCCCAGCGCCGCGGGGCTCCTCACCCCAAAGCAGGGAGCAGCACCCAGCAGAAGGGTAGGGGGCCTGGAGGTCGGCCCGGCTGAAGGGAAGGAAGGGGGTTGCGGGACCAGGGCCACCCCGGGTGGCCTCCTACGGCCCGCGCCCCGCCCCGGAGGGTTGCGGGAGGGCTCACGTGGGGGAGAGGCGCCTATGGGGAGGCGGCGGGAGCCGGGCAGGGCGGTGGGGCCCGGCGGGGCTGCCAGCTGTCAAAGAGGCATCCCGGGCTCCGGGAGCGGGAGCAGCCCTATGTGTCCCTAAGCTGCGAAGCCCCCTTGGCCCCGCTCGCCATGAACACCGAGGAGCAGTATTACGCCTCGGCGCAGCTCTACAAGGAGTCGTGTGCGTTTCAGAGAGCCCAAGCGCAGGACTACAACCCCAGCCCCCCCGCCTGCCTGTACATGGGCAGGCAGCAACAGACTCCTTATTCCAGCGCCTTAGGGGCTCTCGAGCAAGGCAGCCCGCCAGACATTTCACCTTACGAGGTGCCCCCCATCACTGAGGATGCCGGGGTCTCCCACCTTCATCACCATCACCACCACCACCCTCATCTTCCTCCTCCCCATCAGGACGCGCTGCCTTTTGCAGACGGGGCGGACACGGGGGCTATAGAGGAGCCCCGAGTGCAGGTGCCTTTCGCCTGGATGAAGTCCACCAAATCGCACGCCTGGAAGGGACAGTGGACCGGTAAGCCTCGCCGCATCTCTCTGCCCCCCCTTCCCCCCGCTTCTGTCCCGCTCGGCGCTCAGGAGCCCTCCCTCACACCTGTCCTGCTCCCACCGCTCGGATGTAGTGTGGAGAGGTCCCGGAGGGTCGTTTCCCCTCCGCCAGCCCCTGCAGACCCACTGCTCTGGGGCTGCTAGTTTTGGGTTGAACGTTGGGGAGGGAGCCGGCACTCACAGTCCCCGCCGGCGGGCTCACTACTCCCTGCACCTCAGCAATTATTAACGAATTATTTTTCACCAATTAACTAATTGTGGCCAAGCCGGGACGTCCTGACGCCTCCCGGGAGCTGCTTCCTCGGGCAGCACGGTGTCCCCGAGGGCGCGGCGAGCTCCGCGCGGGGGCCGGGTCGCGGAGGCACCTGCGAGGCGCAGCGGGCGGGGAAGCGTCAGGCAGGGCTGGCGGGAGGGGACAGCCCCGCTGCCCCGCGTCCCTGCGCCCACCGTGCGGCCGCCCAGCAGCCCCCGAGCCCTCAGGGCAGCCGCCGAGACCCTCCTGGCTGCCTCTCGGCTCCCCCCGGCGCAGAGCCCATCTCCCCTTCTGGCCCCTCTATCCCTCTCCTCCTGCTCTCCGGCGAGTTTTAGCCACAAACGCACCTCTCCAAGTGAAAAAAACAGGGCACGGAAAACAATGCACAAACGAAACAGAGTTGCCAGTAAGAGGAAGAAACTCTATCTAGGCAGAAAGTTCCGCTGCCCAACAATATTTCTGTCTCTGCCTGCACAATGTTATCGTGTCCTGCGCCTCCGTCACGCCTATACGGCAAATATTATATTAATGGCTTTGTTCAAATAGACAGTTGGAAAAAGGACCGGAGTATTAAAATCTCCACGAAATAGTTTGGGAATTGCATGGGGCAGGCCGAGGGGGAGGGAAGGACAGGTGGCGGTCCCCAGTCTCCCTAGAGGCGCATCCGCCCACAAAGGTAGAAGAGTATGCTGTCCCAGACACTCGGGGACACGGCGGCAGGGATGGTGCCAGGGCGGAGGTGGGGCGAGGGAGAGAGAAAATCAGATTGTTGTCCATGAGTTGAGTGAATTTTTTTAATTAATAATAATGATGATGATGATGATGATGATAATAATAATAATAATAATAATAATAACAATAATTTAAAACCCAAACTTTTGAACGACATTTTTTTTTCTCTCTTTCTCCTGTACCCAAGAATGACAAAACCAGCAGGAAAGCGAAAGTTTCCCCGTGGAAGCCTAAAATTCTGGCCTGTTGTCCCCAGCCCTCCCGGGAGGAGCAGGCAGGGGCCGTGCATGACCCGGTCGGTGTGATGTGTGTGCAGGGCTCCTGCCGGAGCACGCCGCAGGAAGAGAAAGGGGCACCGCGCTGTGCCGAGCGCGACAGAGCGCTCACAGCCAAACCCCGGCAGATTTTGTACCGTGCATGTGGCAAACTACATGGCCCGACGATTTATTTTTCATGGAAATCTTTGGGATTTAGGCGTCCCCGGATGCTGCGGGGCTCTGTTGCCAGGAGAAGGCGCCCAGGGAGGCCGCGGCCGAGCCCGGCCCGGTGCCACAGGCCGTGCCCGGCCCCGGGCTCCGCCGCTCGCCCGGGGCTTGCTGGCCTTGTCCCGGGGCCCGACCGACCTCGGCCCTGCGACAGACCCCGGGCGTTCCGCCTTCCCGGCAGATCCAGTTTAGTTTAAAGTAACAGAACAAGATTTTTTTCCCGATACAAACTCATGCATGCATAGGTTTAGATTTATCAACATTTTTATACATATATACATTGATTTTAATATTTATATACGCACATAGATATATACACATCACATGACAAACATTATATGTGTATTTAAATATATATTTTAAATACATATATGAATTTTATACATAGGTTTACATTTACAAACACTATATATAAATACAGAATCATGGGAATAGGAAGATGAGCGGTGGGAGAGTCCACGTATCTCTCTTGAAATGATAATTTAATTCTGACTGTTTAAAGCACCGTTCCCTGCAGATTATATCAACCCCAGAAACGTTCCCAGAGAGGCGCTGACGCTGGCAAAAGCGGCCCTGAGTTTCCGTGCCCACCTCCGGCCCCTCTCGATGCTCCCGCCTGTCTTACCCGCTCCCCAGTGCCCACGATGGACTGCGGCGGCCGCGCTGGGAACGGTGATCCCTCTGCTGCCGCTTTTTACGGGAACAAGAAACCTGAGGTTTCATCAGCTTGACCAAATGAAGCGGTTGCGGTCTAGCTCCCGGCCCGACCTGGCCTACTAATTATTATAATTTTTATTGCTTTGTTTTAGAGTGGGTTTTTTAGTGCGTTGTGGTTTTTGGAGAGTTTTTTTGAGGGATTAAATTTTCCCATTTTGCTTTGGTTTGTGAGTGTGCGGTGAAGTTTTATTTTTATTTTCTTATATTTAATTTTTTTTTTAAAATTTAATTTTAACGCGAACTTGGACAATTGCAGCCCTGGATCCGGGAGCCTCTCTGAGCTTTCAGTGTCACGCAAACCGTGGCACGTGAGTTTCTCCCTCGGTTCCAGAGACGGTGCTTCCCTGTAAATCTCATCCAAAACATTGCTAAAAAATATTAAATTATTCTAAAATAAAATAACAGCAGCGGTGACTGCAGCCAGCAGCACTACCTCACTGTTCCCAGCCGGAGAGCTCCCCGAGGCCTCCCCCTCACGTCTCTTTCTTCCCCCCGCGTATCCTCCGCGCCGCGCAGGGGTTTTGGGACGTGGTCCCCGCAGCCCGAGGGGGCGGCCGAGCGGGCCCAGGCTGATTCTCGCTTCTCTCCAGGGGGATCCTACATGGTAGAACCGGAGGAGAACAAGCGGACGAGGACGGCGTACACGCGGGCGCAGCTGCTAGAACTGGAGAAGGAGTTTCTCTTCAACAAGTACATCTCCAGGCCGCGGCGGGTGGAGCTGGCTGTCATGTTGAACTTGACCGAGAGGCACATCAAGATCTGGTTCCAGAATCGGCGGATGAAGTGGAAGAAAGAAGAAGACAAAAAGCGAGGGGCTGGCAACAGCAATGATCCTGAGCAAGACTGCGTGGTGTCCTCCGGGGAGCTCCAGACCAAGGAGGATCTTCAGGCATGCCCCGCCGGGAACCTTCCCTCGGGAGCCTCCAGGGACATTCTCGCCCCCAGCCTAGTCTCCAGAAGGCAGCAGGACTCTCGGTGAGCCGCGGGGAGCCCCACGGCCCGGGACGAGGAAAAGGATGGGACATGGAAAGAGGCTAGAGGCTGGCGCCAGCTTCCCTCCGCCGTGCCATGCCGTGCCGTGCCGTGCCGTGCCGTGCCGTGCCGTGCCGTGCCGTGCCGTGCCGACCCATTCGTGCCTTCCCCCGGGGAAACGCGGTGTCTCCACTCCGAAACTCGCCTCCTCCGGAAAGTAAATGTAAGGTGCCCAGCTGTGACAAGGAGAGGCTCGCTGTGGGCCCTAGAGCCGGAGAAGGCCGCCGGGATGGCGGCGAGCTGGGGGTCCCGCTCCCCCGGGCCGCCCGCGCCTCAGCGAGCCCTATGGGACAGCTTCTCCCGGGGAAGGTGGGTCTCAGGTGGCCACCGACGGTGTGTGCCACCCTGGGTGCACGGAGAGCTCTGGAAACCGGAGGAGAAGGGAGCGCACGCTGCCGTCCTTATCGTGGACAGCTGCGCGTCCCGCCGCGTCCGTCGGTCCACAAGCGCGGACATGGACCCGAGCATCCCGGACCATCCACGGGCTGGCACGCCGCCGTCCCCGTCCCTTCCAGTCGCCCCAGGGCTTCGGCTCTACCGAGGACTCTCTCAGGACTGTTACTTACTTCTTTGGAAACTGGAACCTGGTTTCTTTCGTTTTCTTTTGCTTTTGGGAAAGAAAGGGCGGGGGGGGGGGGGGGGGGGGGTGGAGAGAGAAAATGAAAGAGAAAAAATGTAAAAATTAAAAGAGAAAAAGCCCACGTGTCCTGCGGGCAGGATTTGTCTCCCCCGATGACCGGGTCCCGATGACTGGCACAGGTAGCCAGACCCTCCTCCGGGCTCCGCCGGAGGCGGCGGGGACCCTGCGCTGCTGCCCGCGGCTCCGTGCCCGCCTGGGCTCCGCGGGACTCCGCGGCTCCAGAGCTCCGCTCGCCTCTTCGAGGGGTGATTGTGGGCCCAGGGATGCAACAGGAAAAGCCGCGGGTGCTCTCCGAGCAGCGAGCAGACAGAGTGATATATAAGAGCGGTAGGGCTGGTCCCAGGGACATTGTCCTTTAGGGAAAAAGCTACTGCCTCTCTTCCAACTCTTTCGCAAGCTCGGACTCTCCAAGATCACCTCGTTTGGAGAGGAGAAACCTCTCTACAGCATGAGTTCCTGTCACGGCGGGGCTCTATACGTGGTTTTTCTCTGCAGACTTGTTTTTACACCCCAGCGGAGGCGGGGGGCCGGCTGCCTCCCGAGGCACTGCAGAGCATCAGGGACTTTTCCTGGGCGCTATTTTTCGGCCCGGCCCGGTGTGCGGGAGAGCTCGGCTCCTCTGGGCTGGAGAGGGGAAAGAGCCCAGCGGGGGTTTCCCTGCGGGAAGAACGGGTATCGGAGTCCCGGGCCCAGCCTGCCTTCCAGGAACAGCATCCCCGTCCCGACAACGGCAGGGACTCCAGCTAAGTGGGGAACAAATCACAGCCGAACTAGAAACACAAAACACCGGTTGGAAGGAAGTAGGAACTGTCCGGTTTGCTGTCGCTCCGGCGGATCTGCCTTCTTTCCTCTACGGGGAGGTTCCTGCCCGGTACCCGGCAGCAGCAACCCCTGGAGCATCCCTCGGGGACTAGCGCTGCGGGCCCTGGAGTGCCATGGGAGGAAGAAAATGAGGAGGACAACCTGTCGCACCCTGGCCAGAGGGTGTTCCCAGTCCCTCGGCTGAATGCGAGGGGGAGAACGAATAGCTCGGCACAGCTCTTTGGGGTTTTCTCGTTTTACATGAAACTTCTAACACTAAGGTGGAAACTTGAATTGAAGGTGTAATTTATCTACTGCTTTTCTTTCCTCTGGGGACATTAATACCTGTGTGCAAACAAGACTATTTCTGTTAATTTTTCCTGTAAGTTGCCTGAGAAATTTATCATCCCAGCCTGTATATCCTATTCATCAAAATGCAGTCAATGAGTGAGAACTTTAACTAATCATTATACGAGCAAAATTCAAATAAAGCTGTCATGCTTAAGAAGCAAAGCACCATATTAATTAAAGTAATATTTCTTAAACTTTTGGGGGACATTAAGCCATTTTTAGACCTCAGAACTTTTAATCGCAATTCATTAGCATTAACCTGTCACTGGTAACATGAACAATTTCCATGTACCTTTTACAATGTCTGGCACTGACATTACAATTCGGTAGACACTAAAAACACAGATCCAGCTGCAGAAAGGATGTCTTTCACACGAAGCACTTCGATTTTATTCTAAGGCTTGTTGAGCACGTTTCCCTGGCTGAGCAGCATAAACGGTAGCTGAAACGTTGCCTGTCCTTTCTTTAGTATAGTGCAGCCCGTTTTGATTTTCTTTGTGCACTGCTCTGAAAATGAAAAACATGCACAATTTACATTAATTGTTTTCCCATGGTGACAAGGTGTTTTTATTAGTAGAAGCAGAATCAGAACTGCATGGTTTAATTTTAATGAATAAAGTATTTTCTTTCTGAGAGCTGACATAGTTTATTTGTTTAGCACTTACATTTATACACACACACACACGTATTTACACACCTTTTTACAATTGCATCAATGGAAAAATTAAGATTAACTACATCAAGGCAGCTCTGGGACCTTGTAGAGCTAAAGATTCATGGTAACTTCACCTGACAGAACAGCCAGCCCTATACAGGGCTAGGGAAAAGCAAAGCTGGCACAGAGAGTTATAAGGCCACTACAGTTCTTGAGCCATGTCACCTCACCAAAACCAGTAGTCCGAATATATCCATCTACCTAGGAGACACCTCCACTTATGAAATAGTTCATGATTTATTTGTAATCACCTTTAACCCTAGGATACAATATCCATAAAACATTCTCAAAATATTTTTAAAATTACACAAGAGATCATGAAGTGTGAGACATCTTTTTATTTCCTTCTTGGGCAATAGTTAACTCTTTTAGGCAGGTGTGGGAGACGTATGTCTCCAGAAATTGTATGTGTTCAGTGTTAATTATTTTAAGGAGAAGTTGAGCAAGATTCAGGGCAATTTTCCTGTCCCTGGGTGCACCTTGTCATGGCATCCAGCCCATCGGGGCTATCAATTCTACTGTTGGGACACATCAATTCTACCTGTGGCTCCAGAGAAGAGAGTGAGGCTGCGAGTCTCGATGGAGTTTTGCACAGGCAACACCTTTGCTGCTCCTACTTTGCTCAGATCCATCCCCCAATGCAGGGAAAGCATTCTCCCCCTTCTGTGCTGCTGAGACGCTGGCTGCCATTCCATGAAAGACCACAAGGCAGGATCTCTCCTTCCTCCAGGCAGGGCTGAGCATCTGAGGTGAATGGCACAGTGCTCGGGGCTGCTGTCACACACAGGCCAGAGGCTGCTGCCAACCCTGCCTTACCTCCCCCCAGCACCATGTCCCACCATCCTGCAGCAAGGGCAATATGAACAGTAGGATTTTAAGACTACGCTTGTCTCCTCTATTACAAACCCTTAGCTTTGTCTGAAAAGATCTCAATTTAAAGATAATTATACCCATAAATCAATTCTGAAAGCAGTGATTTAACCCAAGGTGTGAAAGACCTTCCAGTCAGACACTGAAGGCTGCTACCTCCTACCTCCGTGATTGCTGCTGCTGCCACTAACACAGCTGAAGAGAGATGTTGCAGGCTGAGAGATAAAATATTGCTCAGAAAGTCTTTGGTGCTTTGAAGTGCAACCAGGAATGGGATGCCAGCCCTGCAACCACCACCAAAACAGGATCTCGTGGCCTGGGCAGTGCATCTCATGGTCTGTCCTCCACACAGGGCAGATGAGGTGCTAAGTGCTGAGCTTCAAGGCTTGTTTTGGGAATAGAAAGAAATGCCATCGTGCTCCCTTCACTCGTTATAGCTTAGAGATCTTTACACATTAGCATAGGTAAGCCATGCAAACACACATGCACACACACGGCTTCCAAAAAAATGTGACTCAGAAAGGCAATACCCTTTCTGCTTCCTTCTTCCCTGCATGGGGATAAGAAAGACCAGATCTTCAGGGATGCTTTTTATAAGAATCAGGAAGAAATCTAGAGAGGACAATGAAATGAAATGAAATGACAATGAAATGTGGAAACACTGCAGTGTCTGTTAGTAGTGAATGTTATCAACTTTCACCTACCCACTACTCACATTTATTTAACACTTAACACTTGTCCTCTCTGCTCCTGTCCCACTGGCTACCAGCACCGTTTCCAGAGTCTTTCTGAGCACTATGCCAAACAATGTGCCCCAGCAGTGCTTCAGCTGCAAGTGCAAATAATGGTGGAGAAAAGGGGAAAGTGCTAGGAGGCAAGGCTTCTCCTAATCTTTGCCTTTCTACATCTCTTCTCCTACCACTTGTTGTCCTGGTATGCAACTCCTCTGCTCCCCAGCACTTTTGCAGGAACAAATAAAATGCAGAGGAAATGAGCTGAGTCCCTCTCTCCCCAGCGTGCCTCGGTGATGAATCAGGCCTGGCCAGCCTCATTCATGGAGTAGGAAACTCAAACACGTGGTTCCTCTACTATAAGGTCTGACGCACTTGCTGCCTCGTATCAGGGCTTGTTCCAGAAATCATTTGCTCCCAGCAGCAGCAGCACTGCAAGGAGGAGAGGCTGCACTTGTGCTCCTTCTGCATGAGGTGCCTGTAGGCATATTCACAGAAGCCCTGGTGTCTGGTTGCATCCACTGGGATTTTCTGGTCACAAGAGGCAGGTGCCTTTGCAAACACAGGCATATTCTTCACAAATAACCCAGAAATAAATTGAGTGAGAAGAAACTCTGGAGATGTAGGTGAGCTGGACCAACAAGTCAAGAAGATTGCAATGACCACTGCAAAAGCAATGCATTTGCTAAGGAGCATTGGCAAAAACAGGGTTGCTTTGCCTCATAGCACAGAATAATGGGAACAATAAGCTGCTGACAGTGGCAGCTTCATTTTCTCCCTGTTCTTTAACCCAGACCCAGGAGGAAAAAAGCATCTGCTCAAAGAACCCTTGGCAGAGTGATTTAAGATTCAGGAGTAAAACACATCCAGCAGGCTCAGAAAGCAGAGGGTGCAATGGCTTGGGTCTCCACTACCAGGGCCAGACTTGGTAGTGGATACTGGAAGAGCTGTCTTTAAGAGTGATTGGTAGCACTCTGGTGTTCTGTATGAGCATGGGCTGTGTGTGCCATTATATATTCAGCTGTGCCTGCTTTGGACATTCCATGCAGACCTCAAAGCACTGAGCAGAGGCAGGCAGGGATTAGTGGCTTCACTGCTCTAAGAAGAAATCAGGAGCAGGGGATGGAGCTCCCTTTGGAGAGAACAGAGGGTACCCACAGCCTGTGCTGGCAGGCCAAGCTGTCTCAGGACCAAGGTGGAGCCAGGGGAGGTATGCTAGGTCCTGGACTGTGCAGAGACTCGTGTTTGAACACCACTTCCCTGGGCCCAAACCCTTCTCCAGAGAAAAGCAAACAGTTACCTGTTGGGAGCCTCAGCTGGGTGCGGCATCGCAGGGCTCCAAGTCATGTTTTGAGCACAAGCCCTCCAGGAGAGAAGGCTGCACCTCCCTGCAGCAAGCAGGAGCAGAGCAGCCCCCTTGCATTCTGGCTTTTAACAACCTTTCAGCACAGCGACTCGAGTCCCTCTGATTCAGACACGTGCCTCTCGCTCCCTGCCAGGATTCCAGCCAGGAGAGCTGATCTCTCATCTGGTATGCCCTCTCTCCTTTCCCACTGCTAAACCCTTGGTGGTGAGTCAGTATTTGGCTAAGGGTGAGACTGCATGAGGTGACATTGCTCAAGATAAGGTGGCAGAATAGCAAGTCCTGTTTTGGGATTATTTTTATTTTTAATGCATTCTGTAAGCTGAATTTTTTATCCAAAAAATGAAAACTGTCATAAAAGGGGGAGGAAGGGAAAATCCATTTTACTTTGAAGGCATCAAATCCTTTAGCCTGGAATGGATGTGATAGAACTTGTTGTTAAAGTCAGGCTAGTTCCTGGAGTTGTGATAGAAAATCTGCTCACAACTTCACCCTCTGCTGCCACATTACTGATGGTTTCTTATATTCATCCCACATATTTTAGTGAGACAGTTTCACTTCAAACAGAAAGACGTACATCTGATGGCAGGTGTGCAAGACAGCATTTCAAGCTGTGCATGAGTTTCAGTGGAGGTAAAGGCAGAGAAAAGGGCCATAAATTGTAGAGCTGCATGACCCTTTCATGACAAAGAAGGGATTCCTTGGACGAGCAAAAATAGAACTGAAACTGGAACCAAGGAGCTTTCTACTCCATTCTTCTGCCCAAAGTAAGATCACTTCAGACATGTTGTTTTGTTCTCTTCACTAAGGCCTATATTACTGCAGATTTCACAGTCTTCTCTGTTCCAGTGCATCATTACTCCTACCATGAGTGCATTTTCCTAGCATCCAACCAATCTCACATATTGCAGTTATAGACTATGGTTTCTTGCCCTAATAGCAAGGGCAGCCTACTTCTCTGTAAAACAGCCTCCCAAAATGCCAAAGGAAAAGTTTTGGTGAAGAAAATTAATTTTCCAGGCAATTTCTGCCTTAATGAAGGCTTTTTAGAGAAATTAGTGAAAGCAGTTTCCCAGGGCTCAAATGCAGAAGCTGGGCAGGATGGGCCTACAGGGCAAGTAGAGGAATGGTACTCCAGTAGTGATGGAAGGAGCACTGTCAGTGGGTGGGCAGCCAGAAGGACGAGCTGGCACTGAAAGCAGGAGGGGTCAGAAGAGAGGCAAATGAAGGCTGAAGCAGTCTGTTTGTTATTGGGAGAAGCCAGAGGGAGGCATTAATGGAGAAGGGTGAATAAAAAGGTAACTGATGTAATGCCAAGACCTCAACAGCTACAGGATTATGGCACCAGTGAGGTAATTTACTGGGAATGCCATTTGGCTTCCAGGGAAAAGTCATGATACAGAAACCAGGTGCTTTGTGTGTTTTACTTAGCTGTTAATTGCAGCTTGCACCTTCCTTGTAGAAGCTTAATTCCCCCTTGTAATGTGATGGAGTTTTCTCACTTGTCTCCACCTTCCTCCTGGTCCATACACTAAAGGAAAGTATTGTGCTTCTGGCAGAGATTTCCATTTAATGTAGTTGCTCTGCAGTAGTGTTTATTCACTGTTACATGCAGGGTTTGTTCCAGCTGTCTCTGGTCATGACAAATCAGGTACTTAGAGTCCTGCCTGCTCAGGGCTCTAAGTGAAGCTCTTTCTTGGCAAAAAATCTTACAGAGCTGCCTCACAGTTCCTGTGAAAAATAATCCAAATTAATTCAGATGCAGGCACTGGAAATTGTCTGAAAATCTGCAGAGATGTGGGAGATAAAAATCCATTTAGGGTGGCAGATTTATGTCCTGCTCCAGCAAAGTCCCATTTGCCACTATGCCTCCTTTTATCCCATACTCTCAGCTTGGCTCTGAGGAGTGAGGTAAGCCACACAGCAACACTGCTCATGGAAAATCTGGAATATCCCACCCTCACTGTGGATTACAGGGGGCTGGGAGTAGTGATAGCTTGTTGGAAAATCTTAATGTCCATGCTTCTCCTCCAGATGTGGTCCCTAGATAGGTCAGGGCTTCATTCTTCACTGGCTGTAGCTCTATAAACACTTGGGAGAGTGTGGGGAGGGAGGCTCAGGAGAGACAGGGCTTTCACAGGTCGAAATCAGGAGCTAGGAAGAGACAAGCTGACACCTGCAGGCCGTGTCTGCATGGATGTAGGGAAGTCAGACCACGGGAGATGTGGGGTTACCTCTGCAATGCCAGCCTGGCACCGTGCCTGGTTATGGGGTATGGAGAAGAGGGTGGAGGAAGATGCAGCAGGAGCTAAAAAACATCCAGGAAAGGAGCAACTAAAGAGACAGTGCTTCCCATGCCATAGGGAAGGAATTGTAGCTGGGAGCAGGAAGAGTGGCAGAGAGGAGAAGAGAAACAATTTGGTTTCAAGTCTTCTCCCTCCTTCAGGCCTACATGGAATAAAACATGGGGCCGAAAGCAATGATGCAGATGGAGGAACCATCAGGCAAGGGCAGAACTGGAGAGCAGCAACAGATGGGCAAGAGCTGGGAAGCTGTCACACCCCAATCTGAAGGTGCAGTGGCACATCACATTAATCCAAAATCCAAGTGCTCCTTCTCTGCTTCCTGTTTCTGCAGCAAACAGAAGCAACTGGATGAGACAGCTCAACTCATAAATCCTGCAAAATACTCATCATCCTGAAAAAATTGAAATTAAATGTCTTTCATTTTGGAAACAGATCACCACACACCTGCACCTGCACGACCTTTGACATGAAGCAGGAGCTTCTGCAGGATCTGGAGGCCAAAATGAAGCAGGCAAGGAATCAGAGGAGAGTTACCCTTGGGGCCATGGGTGCTGCATAGCTACTAGAAGAGTTTCCTCGCCCTGCTTGAATTTCCTTTTGCAGCCTGACACATCTTGGCTGTTGGCCACCCTAATTTCCCTGCTGCCACTCCAGAAAATATCCCCCTTTGCCAGGAATCTCTCTGTCCTCTGTCGCCTCTTAGATGGCCTCTGCCACGTCCCAATACACTTTCTGAAGCCATCACTTACTCAGTGTAGAGAGACAGCCTGAAAGAAGGGGAACTAACTAAGGGAAATTTGATGAAAGGGAGCCTTCAAAGAGGCAGAGACTGTTCCAGCTGAGGGTTTGGAAGAGGCATAAAACCAAGAGCCAGTAAAGGAGATCTAGGCCATGGTCCAAGGCTAACTGCAGCCAATTTGAATGGGCTTTGGAGTAGATTCTTGAGCTGCAGCTGTAAAAGAGGATATCAGGGGTATGATGAGTGTGGAGAACTAGAATAGAAAAATGAGGAGGGATTTTTTCAGCCATTCAAACGTGGTTTATGTAGGACATGTAAAGGCTTTCTTTAGTGTCACCAGGACTCTCCAGATGGTGCCACAGCCATTGGCAGGTTCTGCTCTGTGAGGTTGTGTTTTACATGGCAGCACTGGCTGATGTCTTGTATTGCAGTATCAGAACTATCTGAAGTATCAGAAGAAAGGAAAAACACTGCAGAGAGAGGAAGACAAGTGGAACTGCGCTCCATGCTGCTGTAGTGCCTGGTGAGAAATGGATGCTGAGCCATTTTAAACCCTTTAGATCGGTCCCTGGTGGCACAAACCCAGGGAGGGGAGGAAGGATGTGCCAGACTGCTCATGTGAGGTCAGATGAAGTCAGCAACAGAGTTTGGAGACCAAACGCATTTAGCCTCGCCGGCACACTGCCACCTGCCGGCCACGCCGCGACACTGCACCCTTCCTTCCTTCCTTCCTTCCTTCCTTCCTTCCTTCCTTCCTTCCTTCCTTCCTTCCTTCCTTCCTTCCTTCCTTCCTTCCTTCCTTCCTTCCTTCCTTCCTTCCTTCCTTCCTTCCTTCCTTCCTTCCTTCCTTCCTTCCTTCCTTCCTTCCTTCCTTCCTTCCTTCCTTCCTTCCTTCCTTCCTTCCTTCCTTCCTTCCTTCCTTCCTTCCTTCCTTCCTTCCTTCCTTCCTTCCTTCCTTCCTTCCTTCCTTCCTTCCTTCCTTCCTTCCTTCCTTCCTTCCTTCCTTCCTTCCTTCCCTTCCCTTCCCTTCCCTTCCCTTCCCTTCCCTTCCCTTCCCTTCCCTTCCCTTCCCTTCCCTTCCCTTCCCTTCCCTTCCCTTCCCTTCCCTTCCCTTCCCTTCCCTTCCCTTCCCTTCCCTTCCCTTCCCTTCCCTTCCCTTCCCTTCCCTTCCCTTCCCTTCCCTTCCCTTCCCTTCCCTTCCCTTCCCTTCCCTTCCCTTCCCTTCCCTTCCCTTCCCTTCCCTTCCCTTCCCTTCCCTTCCCTTCCCTTCCCTTCCCTTCCCTCCCTCTCTCCTCCCCCCATTCCCACCCCACAACACGGAGATGCTGCAATGAGAACAATTTTGGCTGTGAGGAAGCAGGTGGCAGTTCCCTGCTGGAAGCCAAAGGCTCGGGTAGTTTTGGGTCAGCGTGCCAGCAGGTTGGCAGGTGGGTGCTGGCAGCTGTCCTCATCCTGATGGTGCAGCTCTACCAACTGCACAGGCACGGTGCTGGGCAGAGTCTTGGCAATAACACCAAGATCTACCCCAGTCCTGATGCTTTTGCCTTCCTGATGAAGAAGTAAACAGAAAGGAGTGGATCCAGGGACATTTCACTAGTAGTGTTCACATCTCCAGGTATCCGTGTCTTCTTACAGAGAACACAAGAAGGAATGCCTTTCTGGAACTGGCTCACACGATTTCAATGCCGCTGAGGAATCTGAGTACACCCATAAGTTGAGCATGCCTCAAGATCCCTCCTCAGCGCTGAGCCCAGCTGTCACCAAATGGTCACCAAATGCAAGTGACTTCCATGCTACCTTCTAGAACAGTTTGGCTGTACCTAAACCATATCCTGAAAACAGTCTATTGCTTGTCCTAATTCTAAATCTCCACCCAGAGGTTTCCTGAGCACGCAAAAACTGGCCCAAGCCAACTGCTGGCTGTGGACCATGCCAGCCATTACTAACCCAGCTGATTGAGCTGCAGTGCCCAGGAATATTTCCTGGCACTTTTCAATTTGTTAGGACAGATGTAGGAATTCAGCCCTGCCTTCGCTTATCAAATGGGCAACTTGACTGCAGCAAGGAAGATTTCTGTCACCCAAGTTGGTTCTGGATGACTTCAGAGAATTTCCAGGAGAGTGAAGAAATGCAACTACACTGATCTTGAATTTGTGAGACAAGTACTCCTCTCAAGGGGTTTGATACTGCAGGACCCCAGAGCACTGAGGGTCTGGGAGCCAGGCTGAGAACCTCTGAACCAGGACTGAATGGCTGAATTTGAAGAGAACTGCTGAAGGGATCTGAGCATGTGCTGGTACTTGGGAGAAAGCAGCCTTGTGTCTCTCATAAAACAGCATATATAGAGCACGATGTTCACAAAGGAGAGGCAGATTGAGTGAAGTTAAACATTTAAGGTCAGATAAAAACACACTGCTGATTCCTTCAGCATGAATCATCATTTTGTGCTGACTGTGCTCCTAACGCTTCATACTGGTCCTTGCTTTTTCCTGGACTGTCAGGAAGGGACCAGTGAGTTGAGCAGGTTGGGTGGACAGGGAAGGGAGTGGCATGGTGAGACACGGCGAGGAGCCTGCCTGGAAAGGGGCAGTGGCTGCTGGGCTCTCACTCCTTCCTGCCATGTTTTTCGTGGGCTCTGCAAGCTGCCATGGTGCATTTACCTGTGTCCCTCTCAGCAGGCTCTCCCTTTGCTCTGGACCTCAGAGCACATCCCAGACCACAGGAACCTCACGGGACACAGGCAGCTTCCAGGTCAGGGTGAGGGGCACTGCTGCCTGCAGTAGCTGTGCCTGGCTTCCCTCTCAGCAGGTACCACTGAGGGCATCCCCTGCCTTCAGGAGCACTGGCACTGCATTCCCAGCTCTTTCCCTTACCACGGCAGAACTAATCTCCTTATCTCTGAGACAGGAAAATTCCTTATTTTCTTTCTCGTGCTACACTTCAATTTTGTTCTCTCTTGCATAAGGTGTCAGCACCAGGGTATTTGTGTGACAGCATCTCCCAGCCCAAGGACCACGCAGGAGCACTTTCCTGCACCAGGAGGGAAGGAGGCAGGTTTTGGGTGTCCATGGTAACATGCCTGAGTAGGGATGTGCATAGGAGGAGGCTGAATCCCCCCAGACTCTGGATCACCACGGACTCCGGTGGACTGCTGGCCCCTCGCCATGCCAGCCCCATCTGCCCCCGCTTGAGCAGCTGCTTTCCTTGGGCCGGTGTCGATGTTTTCCTGCTCCAATCCAGGAACGTGTGCCCACAGGCAAAGAGATAACAAAGAGCACGTTTTACCGGCAGGAGCCGCCAGCAGAGACCAAGCCTCTAAGGATGGAAAACACCTTTGGAGCCACGATAGGAGATTGGTGAGGGAGTGACTGAGAATTAAAGAGTAGGTCCAAAGTGTTGCTCTGGCCTTGGAAAAGCAGGATGTCGTTACTGGGAACAGAAAAAGGATCATGTTTCTGGATTGAAGTCCTCGAGGAAGAAACATGCTCCTGATAAGAGAAAGTCGCTTTTTCTTCTGAGTCACTACATTCCTGGAAATAGTTGCGTAAGATGTTTTCAGAGACCCCACTTCAGATCTCAGTGTTAGCTCTATCTCCACCTCTATAGATGCATATAAGCTTCTTGATGGGGAGGAAAAAAAATCTAAAAAAATGAGCATAACTGCCAGAAAAACAACATACACTTATTCACTTAATATATATGGAAAACGAATGGTTGGATTATTCTTAAAACAGCACTTATGTACTTTAAACTGGAAAAAAATTTCTTTGGTACTATGGATAGGAAGCTATTCTTGCCAATGTAAATTCCATCTCACCTGAAATTTTACAAATAACAAAAAAATCTCAAGATCAAGTGAGGACTGGAATTTCCCTAAAATGTACTAAAAAGCTTGAGTTATCTTTAAAGAGACCTCAGTAATTAACTGTTGCACAGCTCTTTATATGACTTCCAACAATCTACATGGGAGGAATAGGCTCATTTTCAAACTGTGGAAAAAGGACGAGAAGTCTTGAATACCTATGCCTCTTGTCTCTTGCTTGATTTAGGAGTTTAAATGCCTTTGGAGGCTCAGAAGGCCTCTTGGTGTCCCTGTCTTGCCCATACTGCACTCGATGTGCCTAAAAGCAGAATTAAAAGTCCTGAGACCCACCTGATTGTGGAATGCCCTGAATCAGGCACCTCGTTTCTGTTCGAGTTCTGCATCAAGATGTTCTCCAAGGACTTAATTACAAGCAAGCCTTTGTTGAAGCCCAAACTGTTGACATTCAGGGAAGGAAGAGACCAAGCATGTCTTGTAGCCCTAAGTGATCTTTCTGTTTGCATGGTCACACCATGCCATGGAAAAATTAGACCACAAGAAATCTCAGTTTCCAGGGCTGAAAGTTTGTCTTGAATGCCAGCAGAGTAAGGGACAGAGCAGCAAGGAGCATCCCTCTCCAAAGAATGCAGGAGATAAGGCAGCTTTTCTCTCACAAAGGTCTTTGGGTCTACACAAGTTATCTGCAGAACAGGCTGTAACTCTGTGGAAAGCAGCAAGATATGTCAGGGGAGCAGGATCTGACTCAAAAGCAAAACTGCACGAGCTTGCAACAGCTGCCCAAAAATACCTGGGTGACTAAGGGAAGAAGAATGCTGAAAGCAGGGAAGTTCCATGTGTTCTGTTTGACTTGTTCTCCTCTTTTGGAATAACACTAAAAGCAGTGTTTTTTTCCCCAAGCCTGCCTGTTGCAGCTGGGTGCAGGGGCGCTGAAAGGCAGATGTTACATTTGGCATCTTTATAATTTTCGTCAGTCCTGCTCAAGTGCTAAGGATCAGCAGGTTGGAAATGAGCTGTCAGAAATTTAAACTAAAGGAGGCTGGATTTAGACTAGGTATAAGGAAGAAATTTTTACAATGAGAGCAGTGAAACTCTGTAAAATGTTTCCCAGAGAGGGCATGAAGGGCATTGCCCAGAGAGGGTGGATGCCCCTTCCCTGGAAACATCCAAGGCCAGGTTGGAAGGGGCTCTGACCAACCGGATCCATTTGAAGATGTCCCTGCTCATTGCAGGGCAGAAAGGCCTAGGTGAGTTTTAAGGGTCCCTTCCAACCCACACTATTACATGATTCTATGAAGCACACTGAAGAACGGTAATGATGGACTTCCCTTAGTTTGAAAAATTGAGTCAAAACACGTATCTGGACCAATAGGTTAAATATTACATTAAATAGAATATCTGTTATACAGATTGCATTAGATACTAGTTTAGCTTAGTTAGTGTTTAATTAGAAGAAATGAAGAGCAATGAGAAAATTATTCATTTTATTTACCAGTGGTTAACTGATCCGGAGTTTAATGGATACCACAGACTGGTATTTAGACATCTGTGTGAATGTGTAATGAGAATCATCCATGAGTTTTCATCTTCTGTTTTCCTTTCCTTTCCCTACTTTGAAGCAGGGGAATCCAGTGGGTGTCATCCCAAAACAGATGATACCTCAATTTAGAAATCCAGGGCTTGAAAAGGATTCTCAAGTCTCTAATTCCAGTCTCCTGGCAACAAATTGTTTGTTTTTGTGAATAGCTCAAATTTTTTCCTGTTTCTTTGCAAGTAACTCTCTGTTGCCCTCTTTGAAGGAGGGTAAGTTTGACTTCCAAAAGTGTCAAAAACTGAGAATGGAAGTGGGGTCACTGCAGAAGCTGAGACATTAAATAGAAGAAACTGTGTTCACCTGAGTCACAGCATGGCAGAACATGCAGGTGAGAAGGAAACAGCCCTTCCTCATCAGCGAGGAGAGCAGGAACATCTTGCTCCATCTAAGAGCGACTCTGGAGCAAACCCTAGAAGGCTGCTAAGGAGAGTTTGTTCCCATCTGTCCCCAGAGGTTTCTGACACTTGGCTGCCATGGCTTTCTGACAGTAACCAGAGCTGCTTTTGTTAGGGAGATTCCTAGCCTGCACCTCCTTAGCACCTGTACTCTGCTGCATCAGGCCATGCATCCATGATGGCCAAGGTGGCCTTGTCCCCTTGCTGAGCTGCCAGGGCAGCTGGACTGTCCTCAACAGACTTGTGTCCTGCTGATTTTGTTACCATTCACGAGCTGTTTGCTTCCTGGAAGGCCTCCAGTGCTGCTTTTCTGGCATCAGTTCAAGGTTTGCTTTCAGCTCTAGCTGCTCTAAACTTCAGCACACAGCTCCATGACTTGTGTGGGACGGAGGGAAAGTATTTGGTCATGAATTTTGGCTATGACACAGCAGAGCTGTGTCAACAGAATTGTAAGCTCCATGATTGCCTTTTCCACCAGCTGCTGATGGAGTAGCAAGAAGAAACCTATGGCCTCACACAGTCCTCTGGAGCCATGATTTCAGGCAGCCATAGCAAACCCCATTCAATTTCTGAAGGATGGGCTCTGCCCTCTGCATGGTGGCTGGGATATATGCTTCTAGCCACTGCTTCATCCACAGATGGAAACAGCCTGGACAGAGGTCACTTGTGTGGAGAAAATGCTACATGGAGAATACGTCTGAAGTTGTTGCTGACTCCTAATATAAGATTTCTATTTTTTTCTTTTTATAAAAGCTTCCTGACTTCATTCTGCAGATCCAGAGTGCTCAGCCTTCAGACAGAGGACACATAAAGTGCCCCTAAAAGATACCTCAGATCAGAGAAAGCAGACATTTGTTCTAGATGCCATTCAAGTTCTCTAAGGACCTTACTGTTCTTGCTATGATGGGCTATGACACGTGTTGTCATCCCTTACCCCAAACTCAAAGAGCTGTCTTGAGAAACTGGCATTTGCCTAAGAGTTAATCCAAGAGAAGGAATACCAATTGGTTTGTTATTGTACAGTGATAGGAGCAGGAAAATCTGACAAGAGAGGGAGAGTGGAAGACTTCCATCTTGCAACTTTGGGGCCAAACCTTCTGATTTCCTGGATTTTTCTCTTCATGGACTCCTGCTCCAGCCCCTGTCAGGCAAGCAAGGTGCAGCAGCTCTGATCTGTTGAGCCCCACCAGTCTGGTTTGGCTTGCTGCTGCAGAACTGCATGGAGCTCTGTGAGAATTGAAAACATCCATGGAGGGGTCACCATAACCAGCTCACCTCTGACAAACAGAGCTTCTGGTTCAATGTCATAGTTCACCTATGAGCTGGTCCAGGTGTCTGTAAATATCGACTCAAATAAACAGGATGCCCAGTTTGTTCCTTTTGATACTCCTTTATGGTGCATGAGGAATATAAAGGAATATGATGGTTTGCTTGCATGGGGATGGGAGAGGGAACATACTTGAAATTGGAGTGGATATGATTTGCTTGGTTACTTGTTTCTTACACTCAGAAATCTGAATTCTGAGTTGCCAGAGTTAAGAATTTGAGGAGAGCTCAGAAAATGAATGTTTGCTAACAAAGAGCAAGAGATCTGGAATGAGGATATTTAAAATGTGCAGGTTAGTTTATGTACCTCTAATGAACTTTTTGGAGAAAAAAGTTCTGTGGACAGAAACAGTTCACCTTAATGAGGGCAACTGTCTTTATCAAAAGTCTTACAGGCAAGAAAAAAATTTTCCACACTTTCAGCATTAAAATAAGCCCAACTCACGAAGTACACTACTGAAAGAATATAGGGACTGTCCCAAATGTTGCCATGCCTGGGTTGGTGCCAGGAGAAGCTGTGTGCCACCACTGCAGTAAGGAGTCCTGGATTCTGCCAGTCCCGTGTCACCGCAGCCCCAGGGGCATGGGTAAATGCCAACAAAACTACAGCGAGCAGCACCTCTTAAATCCTCAGATCCTTTGTGACTAATTTACTTATTGATGGTTTTTCATAACTCCGTGGTCATCTTTTTTCTCACTGCCATTAATTATTCCTGGAAGCAAATAAAAGGGCCCACCGATATCTCTCCCTCCCACTCAGCACAGCCAGCTTTTCCTTAGGGAGAAAAAACTTGTGCTCATTTGCAGTGGGACAATGCCGACTTTTGAACCTCTAACCACTAAACAAACAAACCTTGCGCTCTGCTCCACAATCCAAACAGGGTTTATTGACAGGCGTATCGCAGCAACGCGCAGCAGCTCCGGCAGCAGCCGGGCTGGGATCAATGCTGCGGGGGTGGCCCCGGGCGCCAGAGGACATCCTCGAAGGGGCGGCCCCGCCCGGGGCTGCTGCCGCCCCTGAGCCATCGTGCCCGGCGACAGCGCGGAGGGAGGAGTGGGCCATGGTGCCTGCAAAGCCCTGGCAGCTCCCAGAGCCCTGGTGCAACTGCTCTGCGCTGCTTTAGGCTGGTGCTGCAGAGCCAAGACCCTCGGTTTGGGTGCTGCTCAGCTCTGGTTGTCCCCAGCAGCTCCTCCAGAATGATCCAAGGACTCCTTAAGAGTCACGGAAGGATGAATCTGGCTCCTGCCTCCCTCTGATCAGGAACAAACCATGGACGTTGGACCCATCAGGACATGCTCTGCGTCAACTCCATGTGCAATGAGCACTACTGCTTTGGGCTGCACCCGTGTTTCCTGGCCAGCCCCGCTTCCGAGACCACGTATGCTGCAGAAAATCAAGCAGGTTCCTTGCACTGGAGCTGCTGCCTCCCACTACACTCTTCTCCCAGGAATAGGAGCCCTGGATCAGGTTTGCACGGCCACATGTCTGCTCTCAGACTGCCAGGCCCTGGCCCTGCAAAGCATGGAGCTGCATGCAGAAAAAAACGCAGTGCAGAAGCTTTGGGGCTGGTGCTTTCCACTTCCCCAAGTTCCTTTAGGGAGAGAGAGCTGCCTTGTCCGTAGGGTCAGTCCCTGATCAGACCATTCTCCCCACGCAGTTCTGTAGATGCTGCTAGCACTTGCTTTGGCTTTTAGCAAAAAGATAAGAAAAGCTTCAACAAGGAAAAAGCCAAAGTGCCCCAAAGAAGGCAAATGGAATAACTTAAATAAATTTGATGACCAAAACTGAACAGTATGGGGCTAAATCCTGAGGAAGTCAATAATCCACATAATGTGTTTGGGGTTGAACAGTGCTCCCATCACCCCTGCTGGGCCCAGGCCCCCACGAGCTGGCTCCACACCCAGCCAAGGGCACTGGCTGCAGCGTGGCTGCTCCAGCCTGGCCTCACTTCCCAGCTGGACTTCTCCCATCCCTAAGTAAGAAGTACATATGGCAAACAGGCAGAGTGATTTGGCCAAATCAGCTGGACTTTTCTTGTTTTAATCTCTAAGTGAGTCATTTGGCCTCTCTACCTTGGTCCCCTCCATCTAGCCAGCAAGTGGAAATGGGCCACAGCCTGTGCAAAGTAGGCTCCGATATAGCGCAGGGCTTTTCCAAGGATTTCAGTTTCTGATGGAGCTGGGATGAAGGCTACATAAAGCTGATAAAAATCAAGGGAACTTTGGAAAATCAACTGAAACAGCCCCTCCCCCAGAAGATACAAATTGTAAGGATGTGAGAAACAGCACATAATTTAACCGAAGGGACATTGCACATGCAAACAAGGTGCTCACTTCAGCATGACAGGACACCTTTTTCAGAACAGATGAAATTCTTTCAATTTCACTGCACTGCAGCTAATAAATCTGGATGGATGGCTATCTGCACTGGATTTATGGGCTCTTTTACAAGTGTCTAACATTAAGCAATTCACTTCTGAACGTTTAAACAGTGCCTTATCTTGTCTGCTCTGACCCTCGGGGCAGAATGAACATTTTGCATATTCATAGTTGCAAGAAGAAAATAAAATAAAATATAAAATAAAAAAAATGTGCTTTAATTTTTTTTCCTGCTAAAATTCATCATTAGCCCAACAACATTGCAAAGGTCTTTTGGACCGATCCCTGAGATATACCGGGGGTTGACTGGCAGGCAGCACCCCCACTTTTTCTAACAAATTCCAGGGTAAAAAAAGCACCCAAACATAATAATAATAATATTAATAAAGCGATGGACACGCTTCCCCCGGACGACGAGACACATACACTGTACACCTGTACACACGGCCGGCCCCGCGGGGCGGTGTAGTGCATCGGGGGGGCCGCTCCCTCCGTGCCCCCCGGCCCGGCCCGATCCTCCGCGTCCTCCAGCAGTCCCTGCGCCGCTGTCCCCGGCCGCTGTCACTGCGGGGCGGCGGGGCCCAGCCCGACGGCGGCCGTCCCGGCCGCGGGACCCTGCAAGGAGGCGCTGGGGCTGAGGGGCTCCGCGCCACCGGGCTGCGCCTGCTGCAGCTTCTTCTTGTTGATCTTCCTCTCCTTCGCCCGCCTATTCTGGAACCAGATTTTCACCTGCCAGGAGGTGGACAGAGGAGTGAGGGGGAGAGTTCGCCGGGGATGTATCCCCCTCTCAGGGGCTTTCACCGAGAGGGCATCCCTTCCGCCCCCGCGCAGCCCCGTCCCGCGCATCCATGTCCCCGCGCATCCATGTCCCCGCGCATCCCTGTCCCCGCGCAGCCCGGCCACACGTGGAGCACCACTTTTGGGACAGACCTGCCTCTCCGACAGCCCCAGGTTGGAGGCCAGCTCCGCTTTTCTCCTAATGGTGATGTAGCGGCTGTAGTGAAACTCCTTCTCCAGTTCCAGCCGCTGGTGGTCGGTGTACACGACGCGGTACTTGTCTTTCGTCCTTGTTTTAACTGCGGAGCACAAAGCCAGAGTTGAGAAAGTCAAAGCCAAAGGGGAAAGTTGAGCGCAGCCATCCTCTCTGCAGCGCAGAGAGATCAGGAGCTGTCCTATATCCCCCTCCCGGGCTTGCTGCTCGCCTCCCCCAGCCCTGGGCTCTGCTGAGAGCAGCAGAGGAGAAGGGACGTTCCTCAGTTCCCTAGGGACATGGGGCATCAATGCCAGGCATGCCGGCGGGCGCAGGCTCCCAGCCCCGGTTGCCAGCCCTGGCCCCACCGCACACCCCTGCCTTGCATGGGGACACATTTATTGTGCACTTGTTGGCTTCTGGTTTCGTTTTGCCTTCCCTAGCGACAGCAAACTTTTTATAGAGAAAGAGGAAAAGGGAAAGAAAGAAAGAAAAAGCCCGATCAGGGCACGATTATTTCGTTTCTAAACGAGAAACAGAAATCTAAGGGCGGAGAATCGGGAGCGGCCGCGGGGAACCACTCGTGAAGCGGCCCAGTTCCCCCTTTTCTGTTACTGCATGAGGGCTAAAGGGATTTCTTGGAAAGCCTAGAAGTGTGACGTGCAACTTCAGAGCTCAAAAAACCCACCCCAAGCCAGCAAACAAGCAAACAAAAAACCCCCAAACCACACCAAACGCCGAAAACCCAACGGAATCCGAAGGCGAATGCCAGCGAGCAGCCGGTGAGAGCGCATCGCCGCAGCCGGTGACCTCCTTTTTCCCGAGGGTTTCTTGTTTAACTGGTTATGTCCCCGGCCCTCCCGTTCCCCAGGGAGCCGAGGCGGGGAGTCTCTGCCCCCAAGGTGCTTAATGGCTGGCAGGCTGACTTTGTTCAGGTAAACTCTCTGCAAACCACAACAAAAGCACCCTGTAAAGATACAAGCCTGATCAGAGAAAACTCCCCAGAGCCAGTGAATAGGGAACACAATCCCAAACAATGCAGGACAAGGAGATCTTATCAAAGAAAAACCCTTCTCAAAGCCTTAATGACAGCCACATTCTGTTTGAATTACCACTACTGAACAAATGGCGGCAGGCGCTTTCATCCCCCCAGCTTTGCACATTAACATAAACACTGGCTCCAAAGGCAGAATTTGAATGGAGACAAGGGACCGGCCACCACCGCACAAGCCCAAACTGTGGGAACACCACGGGCTGCTGTGGGAAGCGCGGTGGGCCTGTAAGAGTTCCGCCGCCACCGGCACTCGGGACGTGGCTGTGCCGGCGGCCGGCACCGGGACACCGAGGCTTTTACCCCGGGGCGCGGAGGACACAGGCGTAGCCGGGACTCCCGCTCCGCTCCGACCGGGGTATCCCCGCCGGCCCTGCCGTCAGTCACGCAAGGCAGGGGATGAGAGGGGAATGCCAGAAGTCATTATTTACTGCGAAAGTCGTCATCTTTTTTTCTTTTTTTTTTTTTTTTTTTTTTGGGGGGGGGGGGGGGTCTATACACAATTATTAAAAAAAAAAAAAAAAAAGAGGGGGATTTGAAAAAGGAAAAGAGAAATTAGTAGCCGTGGAAGGCGTATATCAAAGCGCAGGACACGCACGTCCCCCGGCAGATGCACGGTGGGAATAAAAGAGAGGGTCTGCGGGGGATTAACATCACAAGGGAGAGCGGCGCCGGCTACGGCCTGACCCGGGAGGGCACGCCCTCGCACGGCCCGGCACGGCACGGCCCGGCCGGGGCCACAGCTCGGCCCGCAGAGATCGGACTGGCAAGTGGCCGCTGCTGTCGCTCGGGAGGCCTGGCCGCACGGAGACCTTAATAAAGGGCAGGCGCCCAGTGACTCAGAAACAAATGCGGAGCGACACCGGCCGATGATTTATATGACTATAATTGGTTATAAAAATCTTCTAAGTGGCTATAAGCAGGAGAGCGGATAGGTGGGAGGAAGAGTGAGCGTTTCCTCGGGATTCGGGCCATTCCATCCTGCTCCGCCGGAGCGCAGCCCTGGGCACTGAGTCCCTGGGGGCCGGCAGCGGCTGCTCCCGGGCCGAGCACCGCTCCTGCCGCTGCCGGCCCCGCACTCAGCAGCGAGGACGGGATGTCGGCAGAGCCCGGCAGCTCTGTTCTCCCGAGGACTGACCCTCGGGTGGGTTTGTTTCGGGGAGCTCTCCCCGATAAAAGGCTTTGCCGGGCTGCCCGGCGTACCGGGGAGCCGTCGGCGGGTCAGCCCCCGCCCGCCTGGCCCCGGCCCGCACTTACCCTGGCTGCTGAGCGGGGGCTGCGCCGGCTTCCTCATCCACTCGCAGAGGCCGCGGCGCTGCCCACCGGGGGAGAGCGGCTCGGGGGCGGCGCTGGCGGCGGCGCTGGCCGCGTTGAGGGGCTGCATGACCCCGGCGGCGGAGCAGTGGGGCGCGGGGCCGGCGTGGTGGTGGGCGTGCGGGTGGTGGTGGTGGTGGTAGTCGGCGGGGCTGTAGGCCATGGGGGCGGCGGGGGAGCCCCCGTTGAGGCCGTGGACGGCGCCGGCGGCCGGCGGCGCCCCTTGGCCATAGGTGCCCCAGTCGTCGCGGAGCGGGGCGGCGTAGGGCGCGGGCCAGGCCGGCCCTGGGGACTGGGCGCCGTCGAGGTTCACATGGTACCCGCCGTAGTCCGCATACTGCGGGGCACCGACGAAGTTCTGCGCCGCCAGGTTAAGCCCCCCCGAGTGCCGCACCGGGCCGGGGTACATGGGCCCGTCCTTCTCCAGGAGGTAGCTCACGTACATGCTGGCGGGGCCCCGGCGGCGGCTCTCCACATGCTGCTCGGGGCTCTCTCCGCGGCGCGCCTGCTGCTGCCTGGGGCCGGGCTGCCCGGGGCGGGGAGGGGGCAGGCGGAGGGGCCGCGGCCCCGCGCTGCGCTCCGCGCTCCTCCGCGCTCCCGGTCCGAATCCAATGGCCGGCAGTCCTTACATGATTAACGATTGTTTACAAGGCTCTATTAGTAATGGCCCAGACACACCAAAGGCAGGTGACGTGGAGAGGCGCTGGGTATATAGCTACTACCCCTAAAAGACGATTTGCATTTAAAAAGATAAGGAGAGGGCAGCGACCTGATCACAGCTAAATATTCAAGCCTTTATTGTTTAAGAGCTTCCTCCTTCCATTGCAACCTGGTGCACTTTAACCTCCAATCACAGGTTCAAAGGATGAAATCAAGAGACTTGCAAAAGACAGGGAGGGAGATCTAAGGGCGAGGGTGGGAATATGGGAGCCGTGTATCACGGCCGATCTGTAGGCAGCCCTTTAGCCAGCTCTTCTCTGTGCTTTGGGATTGGGGGGTGGGGGGGGGAAGGGGCGGAAGAGGAGGGAGTTTTGATTAAAAATCTACAAAGCCGTTTTGTCGTGGTTGTTTTGAGCAACAAACTCCACCGCGACGGCCTACTGCTTTTTGTAAAACGCTTCCCACCCGCTCCCGCTCGGTCATGGGCGATGAAGGCGAGGTAAGAGAAGAAATCCCCCCCCTCCAAGGGCGCTGTCTCCTTCCTCCGCGTGTGCCTGCAGAGCTTCGAGGTCGGGCGCGCCCAGCAGGTCCGGGAAAGGACGGGGACTGAGGGTGCCTTCGTCTAAAACACCCTCTGCCCTCAGATCCACGCTGGAGAGAGGACGGATAATCCCACCGCCCGGGGGGTCTTGGAATCGAGGCAGGGGATGGTTCTCCTCAAGGAGGGAACCATCAACCTCCTCCCGTAGCCTGTCACCTCATTGGGCGATTCCCTCCCTGTAGCGCAGCCGAGTCCGCGGGAAACCCCACGGCTAGTCCCTCCAGGCACACACGCTTCTTCCCTCCCCAACTCCTTGGAAACCCTCTGGAAATGCTGGCTCTGGAAGGGCGGCTCCCAGGCAAGCGGCAGCCGACTCCCTCAGCCCAGCCAGTCCCCTTTGAAGAGGCGACCCCCTCTTAGCTTCCCCCCGCCGCTTTCATGCTTTAACTTTTCACCCTGAGCGGGGACAATGCGAGACGACGTTTGCATATTCGCATCTTTTCCCATGACACAGCGAGGAAACCTTTCACCCGCCGAGAAAAAAATGGATGGGGACGGGAACGTCCCCCCGTTTTCCCAGCAGTTTTCCCCGGAGCAGCGCAGCACCGTCTCAGCCGTTCTCACCGGCTTTCCCGGTTCCTTGGGGCGGCTGCGGCTCGGTCCTACCGGGGCTCCCCATACGGGCCCCGCACTGTCCCGGACCTTCGAGTCCTGAGTATTACAGACGGACATCCACGTGGTCGTGTCCCAAGGGTGCTTTTCCTTCCACGTGGGTGGCTGTTCTGCACACCAAGGAGTGTCTCTGAGACGGGGCGTCTTGCAGCTGAGGGCGGATTTCAGCTCTGCAAAGGCAAATATCCCGAACCCAGTCTCCGAAAATCTCCCTCTCCTTCCCCCCATTCTATCGTTCCTTTGGTGCTGAGCGTGGGGCTGACATGGAGCCATGCTTTAACGCCAGTATGGGTAATTCATAACCTCTCTCAGAATGTCCCAAGGGATCCAGTGTCAGTGGCCCTGGGAGACCAGGACGCTCAAGTAGGAAAGGATGGAGTATGTCTCCTTGGGAAGAGGCCACAGATGGCCCCCTCGGAGTCGCTGTGGATGTCTTGGATGCGAGGAACGGGGTATCCCCACCCTCCACATAGTCGGGAATACTTGCGCCCACATCGTCACTTGCTCACAAATTGTCGCAGGCGGCCGCGGTTGCGACACTACGGTAGCAGCAGCACAACAGCAGGGATGCAGAGATGCCTGCCAGACGCTTTCTCTGGAGGGAATTTCTCTCTCTGTTGCCTATTCCCACCGCGACACTTTCCCCCGCCCCGACGGGAGGGTAACGAGGAGAGGGGAGAGGGGCTTGGAGCTCCCAGCGCTGTCGGAGCAGGAGACTGAAATGTCACTCTGGAAAGGAAATGCTGTGTCCCTTCAATGTAATCGCCTCTCCCGATAAGCACCGACAGAGCCGATCTATGCAGATGTGAATTTGATGATGCCATAAACGGAGAAAGGGGGCCATTAAAACGACAAAACTCTGGACATATTGTAATAAAACGCACTACAACCCTGATCAACCCCGAAAAAACCCGATTCAGTGTCTATGGCTCCATCAGTGAATCCCTGGCAGCCAGGTGGCAGCTTTTTTAGGGTGAGACCCGACGCCAGCCCGAGCTGGCAGGGCTGGGGGCCATCGGCCACGGGATCGGATGAGCGTCTCGGGGCTTCGGTGGAGGAACAGGATAAGGCTTCGAGGCAGCTCCGCGGCTACCTGGAACGGCAGCCAGAACGCTGCTCCGCTACTTTGCCATTCTGACAGTGATCCCCAGTACGGGGAGGACTCGGGAAGATCGGGCCCCACCAGTCCTAGCCTAACCGGAGCCGGCGGCGAGATGGGGCAAGTCCCGCTTCCCCCGCAGATAAATGCTTCGAAGCATCCTCCGCCGCTGCGCAGCTGCTCCCCGGACGCGACCCATGGCAGTTGCTGGGGATAGGGACATGCTGCCCCGGGACACTTTTGTCTTAAAGTAAGAGGGATCCCGATCCGCTCCTAGATGCCTTTGCGGTCCTTCTGGCCCTTTCGTTGTGACTGGCACAGGATTTGTCCCCCCGCCGGCCCTAGCCAGCCATCGGGGCTTCTCAAAGAGGCTGGGGATAGAAGATGTATGTCTCGGCTGGGTTTCACCCCTTTTCTCCCCTCCGTTCTGCCCGCTCCCTCTCCACTTTCGTCTCGGGTTTTCCCGCCGGCTCCAGCCCAGAGCTGCAGATCCGGGAGAGGAGTAGGGATCCTGGGATCAGATCCCCACACCGGAGCGTGGGCGAAGGCCTGATATCTCCCCCTTCGGTTTTGTTTTGTTTTGTTTTGTTTTGTTTTTTCCTATTTCGTTATATCCTGAGCGGAGAACTGCGACCCAATGTCTCTCAAGCTGACAAGTGTTTGATGGGGGACACCGTTCGCAGGGAAGTATCTCCTCCCTCCTCTCCACGTTGAAATCGATATTTTCTCCTTAGGGCTGTTTCACTCAGGGCTGCCTCCTGGGCAGACGCTGGGCTCCCCGCTTTCCTCCTTCAACCTCAGCCTTACTACTTGATCTGAAAAAATAATTTCCGACATTATTCCGGGGGAAGTCAGGGCAGAGGCATGGCTGCGGGGAAGTGGCGGGGCAGGGCGCTGCTGCCCGCTGCCGCCCCTCGGAGCCCGGGCAGGCGCTGCTCGGATCCCGAGCGGACACCTCGCTTCGGGGCTTCGGGATAATGCGTCGAGCAGCACAGCCCGAGGACTCCCATCAGGGGTCAGAGACATCCCCATAAGCCCATAAGCCGAGTGCTGTGCAGCGCCCGCGATCCCTCCTCCACAGACTGCTCCCACACGGTGGGACGCCTGTGGGGATACGGATTCACCGTCTTTATTTCTACTAGTTTTGTGGTTTAAATAATTCCTTTTTTCTGTGATTTGGGGGAATCTCGGGGTGGGAGGGGAGGATCTTTCCGTCTCCCTGCACCTTAACGACACGGAACCGGGAGCGTTGTTTGCAAGGTAAAGAAAAAAAAAAAAAAGAGCCCGCTGGAAAGCCCTTTGGCGGCCATGGAGAGAGAAGGGAAGGAGGAATCGTGTGTTAGTTAGTCCGACCTGTGGAATTTATGACTCCCCCTAAGCACAGACATGATAAGGACTTAGAAAACATCTTGGATCTTTTCAAGCCGGCAGCCCCCGAGGCTTTGATGTAGATTACCTTGCAGAATAACCCAATACTTTTATCGTGGGGTTGATACTCGTCTTGTTTAAGCACATGCCTCTAGGACGGGGTTAGATGCTGAACGCTCGCTCCCGAGTGGATTCGCGTTGCTGGGAAGAAAGCAGGCGGGGAAGGAAGGTGGCACCTAGTGCCTGGCCGGGGCACAGCCGCCCTGCACCAGCACAGTCACGGCCGGCCCTGCGGCCCCGGCCAGCCCTGCCTCTTTGCACAGGTGCTGCCAGGCCTGAGTTCACATGGCCCTGTTCCCCTTCAGGAAACAGGAACGTAAACAGAGAAGAAGGAAAAAAAGTCGTATCATACCCCAGAGGCTTCTGCAGCCAGAGGCTGGTGAGGGTGTTCCCAGCCTCCCAGATCCAGTGGCTAGCACACCTCTGCTGACCAAGGAAATAGCCTTGGTTGGATTTATTTTTGTTTTATTGCCTTTCTTTACTTGACTTTACCTTACTTTATTATCTTTTTAAAATGTCACAGAGGAAGAAGGCCGCAGCAGGGCGCCCCGGCTGCCTGCAGAGCGCTTGTGCCCGGCCCCTGCTGGCGTGCCCCTCCTGGGACGGCCGGGACTTGGTCCGGTCCCGGGAGCCGTGAGTCACCCGGCAGCGCGTACCCGCCGGATGGCCCCGACGGCGCGGACAGGGAGGGAGCGGGGGCAGTCCCTCTCACGGGAGGGCAGCCCAGAACTCGGCTGTTGTCGCCTCTGCCCCCCAAGGACACCCCCTGCCCACCCACGGACGCTCCCGGCAGCAGGCAGGGCCGCTGTTATCTTCCCCGGGCCCGGCAGCGCCCGGTGCGGGATGCAGCGGGAGCGCGGTGCTCCCCAGCCTCACGCTCTCGCCTTTGCGGCGAGGCACGGCCGGCACGGGAGACCGCGGCAGAGGCTGCCCCCGGTCTCCCAGTCCTCGTCCAGAGCCACTTTGCTCCCCGGGAAACCGCAGGCCCCGGCGCAGCTGCTGGGATGGAGCTACTAACGCAAGTGTTGTCTCCCGTGCCAAGCAAAACACTGAGCTGAATCTGAGCTGTAAAATGATTTGCACACATTTGCCACCAGGATTCCTGCCTCTGAGCCATCTCCCCCTCCCTTCAGGGCAATCTGAAGGCTGATGCCCTCATTGCTTTCCCCACGGATTAATTTTCTACATTTCCAGCTCTGAAACCTTAGAAGGGAGGTGATATATCCCCTTGGGTGTGTTGTCCCCATCTCCACAACACACGCTAGTCTTGCTGTTTTTTCCTCACCATTCCCCGTGCTCCAGGCCCTTCCATGGCAAGATGCCATGGGGTGGTTGCCCCATACCGATGTCTCCCTCAACCTTGTGTTCCATGGTAAGCCCAGTCCTACAAACCCCTTCAGTGAGCCGAAGCACAGGGTGTTGCTGACCCATGTAGATGGTTTGTTGTTTGCAAGACCATAATTGTACACATTCCTGAAGGTCCATGGTGCTTTGTGGATAATATTTCATGCTAGCAAATGTAGGAGTCCAAAGCAGAGAAGTGCCAAGTGCTTCTTTGGCCTGGCAAGGAGCAGGCCAAGGCTCCCACATGGGACCTTTTCTTATAATAGAGGTGTAGGAAGGCAGAAGAAGACTCATCTTTCTCCCTGGACAAACATTTATCCCCCAATCCAAAACCTTAGTCCTTCTGGCTCCAAGGAGAAATTGGTACCTGACTGCTCTCCACCATCTCACGTTTGCTCCCAGTTATTTTATTCTAGCTCCTGAGAGGGAAAAGGAGTCTCACTTCGTTTTGTTTCTGGTCTGAAAAGAAGCCCCAAAAGGAGCTGAAGGCAGGGCCAGGCAGATCCAGAGCCAGCTTCCCAGCTGTGGCCCACACTCCCTTCCCCCAGGCTCTCCTCCATGACTCAGCTCCCAGGGACCAGCCCAGCCCTGCCTCAGTTTAGCTTCACAGCCCCTACTCACCCAGGGCAACCCTACATCATGGGAGGCTTTTCCGAAGGAGAGCCCAGTACACATCACATAGTAATTTCTCCAAGAGGAATTTGTTGGAAACTAGAGCTAGGCACCTCTTTCCTTTTATAATTTGAAGCCTCCAATCCTCCTCTGAAGATGAGGCAGTCACAGCACTGGTGGGACTGGAGGGCTCTCATTAGGAGTAATTTCTGGGTTTTCTTCAGCTAGGAGATGCATAGAGAATGAAGGGAGAGGAATCCTAGTGCACCTGGAAAGAGGCTTCTCTGGGCAGCCAAAACTAAGTGTCAAAGCTTACCTGTGGTACAGAGGATCATGAGTAGGTGTAGGCAATACCTGGTAGCAGGAGTGGGTCACTGTCAGGATCTCCTGTCTGTTTTCATCCCAGCTAAGCAGTGCTTAAGTGAAGTGGATCCCACACCAGTCTTTATGTGCCTCTGTGGAGAAGACCCACAGGAGCACCACCACTTTTCCACCTCTCTCCACAAACAGGTCTTCAGAATTCCTTCTCATCTGATATCTGAACCAGATTGTGCCCCAGGGCACCCACACTTCTTCTAGGAGTGTTACTCTATCAGTTTTCTGGTACAGCCTTAAACACGTAAGTTTTAATCTGTCAGTGACCTATAAGGCAGGATCCTTGCCCTAAGCAGCTGCACTGTTTATCTCATTACAAAGCATTTCAGGAAGCATGGATTGAGCCCAGGTCTCAGACAACCTGCCTGGAAGGACTCCTGCTGGGCCATTCCATAGCGCTGGGATGCTCCCCAAGGATGAGAAGGAGCTGGCCTCAGGTTCCAGGTCTCTCTGAAGCCGTGTGAGGCCTTCCCAACCACAGATCTGAGTGGGTCTTTTTGTGCCTGTTTTTTTAAAGCTGTTGGTTTTTCTTTGCATGGTCTAATTAATTAGCCATTGATGCAGGAGGGAAGGTGGCAGAGTGGGAAGCCTGAGCCCGAGCCACTGAGCACTTGATCTAATTCTGTGTCTGGGAGAAGGGGGATGAGATTTGGTGTATCCAGCTCCATGGGATTCACTCATCTGCAGTATACTTTGAATTTTTTTGCCCCTGAAATAATTTCCAGCAGAAATTTCGACTCTTAAAACGTAACCTGTCTGCAAATAGCTCTGGAGCAACCATGGCCTTGGATTTCTTCACCGTGTTTCACAGCGCCCTCCATGAATATGTGGACTGAAAGCCACTGCTAGCATGAATGATAGGGTCACTTCTGTTCTTCTCTTCTGCTTTAACACATGGTTAGTCTCAGCTTCTCTCAGAGGGACCCCACAGAGCCCATCCCAGGAATCCCAACCCCACAAGCATGACGTGTTGGAGAAGCATCTCCAGTTTCTCTCGATCGGAACAGAGAAGGGTCTCTTACCTTTTTGGTGCCTGCTGCCTGTGACACAGGGACACGGTTGGTTGGGAAAACGCTCGGGAGGGGTGAGTGGGCAGAGTGGTCTGTGCTGATACTGGGTTTGCCGCATCGCTTTTGCTGCGACGTTTTGGCTGGGGAGTCCTTTTGACACCCTCACCCCCAGCCCTACTCTCCAGGGCTCCCGCAGCTCTGTTGCAGACCCCGCGGCTGGCCCAGGCTCTGTGCCGAGCGCCAGCCGCGCTCCTTGTCCCCCGCCCGTCGCCGCCCGCCCGCAGCCGCGGTGGCGGAGCTCCACCTAGCGCCGGCTGCGGCGGAGCAGCGGGGCCGCCGGTGCCCAGCATCCCGCCGGGAGAGCTCCGCGGGACAGCGCTGCCGCCTGCCAGGGCCGCTCTTGCAGGCAGAGGGGAAGGAAAATCAGGGCAGCATCGCCATCCTGCCCTTCAGTTTGGGTTGTCAAATTATCTTTCTTCTTATTTCTGTTACTGTTACGAGGGAGAGCTCAAATGTCCTTTGCCCTTCAGTGCTTTTAATTGACCTTAACCCTTCTATTGCTCTTCCCCCCCGATTAATGATTACTGAATCTTTGTCAGTCTGTGCCTAACTTGAGGCATCCACCCTCGACTGAAGGCTTCACTGCTGGCGGTCTTCAAACAAGCTTAACTCTCTCCATCCACTACAGGGGGAATTCATCACTTTCTCCTGACAAGGTGCTTCTGGAGGCACAGATTAGGGGTCTGGATCCTAATGAGAGAAATATAGGCATTTCCCTTCAAGAATCATGAAACTGATCTCTAAACAGCACCTTCTATGCTCTGCACAAGCCTCAGGAATGGACCACCACTTTGTTAAGTTGTGTTGGAAGCATCCTGGAAAGAAAATATCCTAAAAGAAATTATTTTTCACTCAATACCTCCTGTAGCTGTGTTTCATCCATCTCTTCTATGCGGAGAAGCAAATATACAACGTCTCACAAGTTCAGCCCTTACAGGAGGGTTTGCCCCCTGATTGCTCTTTCCCATGGAGTGCTGTGTTGCCTGAACTGCTTTTCATGTGTGAATTATGAGAAGTTGCAGTTGTTCCAAGGTTCTGCATTTTCCTTTATATTCCCAAGTCTCAGCTCAGTGGTGATGCCGGGGCCAGATGATCTATGTCCAGCACTTTTCAAGTCTTGTGGATAAACGTGTGACACAATTCCCTGCCGTGTTTTTAAGTACATGGGATTCTCACCTGCTCCTCTTTGAGCCAAGTTCACATCTGCTTAGTTTCTAGGGCTAGCCAGGCTTGGAAGTGACCAGTTCAGTGTTAGGTTACTCCAAATTTGAAGGCTGAAAACTCCTGTCTGCACAAGATGCTCAAGTCCCGCTGTGCAGCCACTGCAGGCTGTGTGCTAACAGTGCTGAACAGTGACATCTTGCAGATGAACACTTTCAAACAGTTATGGGTATGTTAAAAATAATATACGCTTTCCAGAGAATGCAATGTTAAAATTTATTTCTGTCTAAATATCTCCAAATTTTTCTTCAACAGTCTGTGTCTTATTAAAAACTGATGATTCACTGGAAATTATTTACATTAACAAAAATATACAAATCATAATCACTCTATTACATTGTTTTCAGACAGTGTTAGTAAGGAGCAGCTCAGTATCTGTGATAGCATATTCTATCCAAACAGTTATTATTTTATAAGACATGGCGCTGAAAAATCCTAACTGTACTTAGAACTTTTTAAAATGTAAGAGAAAAAAAACTATTAATCAATGTATTCTCATCTTGATCCACTATGATGTAGACAAATGTATCCTATTAGTCATGATGAAAGTTGTATTTAGAAATTCCTAAACCTCATAATGAAAATAGCTGTATTTTTAAGTGTACTGAAAACATATCAAGCCTCCTAGGTATTGTCCTGGGAGTCTGTGAGAAAGTTAGAGACATACTGAATTCTATGGATTTGGAGTGATGATAGTACACTCCGAAATTACAGAATATTGTTTCATCAAAATGAAATATTTTTTACTTGTGATTAAAATACACAAAACCCCATGAATGGAATTAGCTGTAACTAGGCTGAAGTGAGACTTCCAGCTGGATATTGCTACCTGGGTTTTCCAAAGCAGGGAGGTAGAAGCTTATATCGAAATATCACTCCTGGTTATTTTAGTTACTTATTTTAGATAGAAAGGAATCCCCCCTGCTAGTGCCTATGTCTCATCAGCAGTTGCAGAATGTAGCCTGGCAGAGCAGAGGCCACATGAGTAACTAAATCTTGATAAAATGAACTCAGCTGAACTGAACACCCATCAGCTACTTCACAGCCATCAAGATGTCCAGGATAAGACAGTTACACTCCATCAGATTAAGAGTTCCTTGTGAAACAAGACTGATGGAACTGTAAATTATGGACATCTAAAATTGGTTACTCCAGTGAGGGTTTTTTTTCCAACACTCACTGACATCTGGAGATGAAGATGTGAATAGCACTTCTGGAAATCACACCAGCTCTCTTTAGCTGCATAGTCGATTCTTGTAAACATTGATTTAAAAAATGTGGATTCTCTCGTGTTTGCTGGCAATGTGTCAAGAACAGTATGAATTCAATACGTTGATTAGGCAACTATTTACATAACACCAGGAAAAGAGATATTCAGTCGGAGAGAGGCAGGAAAAACCCCTGTCTTGCTATGGATGTGTTTGCTGAATTCAAACAAACTAATTACACATATATTTTTCACATTAATATGGACTGGCCCACAAGAAATGCAAACAGTGCAGCAGTTGTTAACAATTTCTTTTCTTAGAGCTGATATAAAACACATACCCTACACAGAGTTTATGACAATACTGAGACAAAATCCACAACCCAGTTTATATTTCAACCTGAGGGTTTTCATGCTGGAGCACAACTGGTGACAGCAAAGATTCCTCATCCCTGCTTACATGAGGCTTAGTTTTGATACTGGAATGATGTGTGGCAAAATTTTTCTTCATGTTATGGTAAACCTAGAGAAGAGGGAATTGAGAACAGGAAATAAAAGATATCTTCTGTTATTTTTTATTGTACTTGTAAAGCTTCTCCCCATGAAATAGGCACTGAGAAATAATGTGTCTAGTCCAGAGTGGATACCCAAGCAGGGGTTGGTAGCTTGGAAAAGAGTTGTTTATCCTTCATGAAGAGGGATAAACATCTGGTATGGATAGAACGGGACTTCCTCAGATAATCTTTATTATTTTGACCTTTGGGAACAACATACAACATTCTGTCTGTGAGGACATGGCCTGGTGATTCCTCATGAGACTCCCTGGCTCCTGGCCCATGCTCAGCTCCCCACCAGTGGCAGCTATCAGCATCACCAAAGCTGACTGCACTGGCTGCTGCACAAGGGAAGCCCATTCCCTCAGCACAGGCTGAGAGACTTCAGCTTTCCAGAGTCCCAGTGCAGGCAGTGGAAGAAAATCCTCATCAGGAAGATCAGGACTCTTTCTGATGGCAGAAAAATATGCCCCAAGCTCTTATATGGATCCATGGGCAATGTATCCATAATAGAGATGTGCACTTTAATAGAAAGCAGGAGAGTATTCCTCAGCTCATTGTGATCTGTGGAGCTACATATAAACCCCCAAAAACCTAAACCCAAACCCAGACATCGTTCACATATTCATCTCCCTGTGTTTACTTACTGCTCCTTCTGCCTCAGCCAGCTGAGAGGCCAGAGAGGAAACCAGGTAAGAAAAAGTGGGTCTTTTCCTGGAATCAAGAGCCCAACAGGACTGCATCATGCAATAGCTGCAGAAAGAAAGACATGGCATGGAAAACATATTAGCTCTTGGACTCTCTGTAAGTGACTACATGGAGTTGCAGGGCTTGAATGGGGAATCATGGGGATCAGAATGATTTTGTAGAAAGAATTACAGTGTTGCATCAGAGGAAAAGAAGTAGAAAGATAAGGCTAAAGGATGAAATGATCTTACAGTGACTTAATCAGAGCACTTAGTAAAATCTTCACTGTGGTAAGACACATAATGCATGATGTTTGCTTTCCAGCTTCCATAGAGAAAATGTTAGGAAGACAATGCCTGTCTGTCATTGGAGCTAAACCTGCTCCTTGGGGACTATGTAGTCTTAAGCACACTTTTCACAGCAAGTCTTTTAATGTAATTTGACGACACAAAAATCTTTCTGAAATTTGACCACCACCTTGGAAATACTGCAGCTTCATCAGACATCAGTGCAGTACCTAACTGCTCAAGTCTCTTGCAAAGTTACTGGGACAATAGGCTCCCTGATATTTAAACCCCCCACAGCAATCTCTCGTGGGTCAATCTGTCAGATTCACCTGTACTTTTAATATCATCACATTTATATGGTGCATTTATTTATATAGCCTTTATATGGCAAGGATAAGAACAGTGCAGGGTCATAGCAAGGCACTGTCTCCCTAGAGCATCTATGAAATGCCTGCCAGAAGAGCTCAGCCAGCCCAAAGTCCTTCCCTTTCCTCCATGTTCCAGATCTCACAGCTCTGTGTCACCTCCTCTTCTCGTGTTCCCTGGGGCCCACCTCTAGGCAGAGTCCATCCAGGCTGAAAATAATGTGCTGAGAGCACAGAATTAGCTTCCCCCCAACCCTTCCTTAGCAAGGTTTTTATCTAAGAGGATCCCTAGCCACTCAGAACTGAAAAAAACCTGGTAAAGCTCGATTTAAAAATGAAGTTTAGAAAAGAACACACCAAAAATTTAGTCAATATGAAAAAACATAGCTTCTGGGGGAAAAAATAAAAGGAAAGAAAAGAAAAAAGAGAAAAAAAAAAAAAAAGAAGAAAAAAAAGGGGAAAAAAATCTGTGGTCTAGGAATAAGAAGCTCCCTGGGTAAAGAAGGCACAACTAAATAAATGTAATGAATTAGTCCTGTCAAATACACATAACCTTTAGTGTTGATCACTTCTGCTTTAGAACAAAACCTGCAGGATCAGATAGCCTTTGTTAGATTTAGAGGAAGATCTTACATTTTGCAACTAATTTTGGCTTAGATACAGTGTACAATAAATAAAAGGTCATTCAAACAGTGACCTAGTAAGTATAAATTCTCATGCTGTGCATCACTTGGGAATACACTTACACGTCTTTTGTAGCATAATATGGTTGGTCCATTTTAAATCCACTTTGTATTAGTTTGTAGAAATTTGTGTCAACCTGAATACCAGGGTAAGGATTTACACCTGTGGAAATTATCAGAGAATATGTGTTAATTCAGAAGCCGCCAAAAGCAAACACTGCTCTTTTGTCCCATTGTAGAACGTACCCAAAGAGAATATTTCCCACAGCAGTATTCCATAGGACCAAACATCACTCTTCATGGTGTATGTCCTCTCGAATAAGCTCTCGGGAGCCATCCATTTAACTGGCAATCGAGCCTGTGCAGACAGGGGGATGGAGGCCAGGTCATGCTGTGACACAGGCTGTGACACAGGGCTGTGACACAGTCTTTCCAGGCGACTCACTGTGCTTCTCACTGCCAGTGTGATCGATTCACGTCTGCTGTGTGCAAAGCCCTGTCTCTGTCAGCAGCCCCTGGACATTCCCCTTGCAGAGAGTAATAGACACTTCTAAAGAGCCAATTCATCTCATCCATTTCAGATGACTATTTGGGGAAGATACAAGCTCAGTCCTGGAAGACCAACCTTCCTTCCTCTGACTTCAAGCGTAGAGTGGCCCAGATGGAGATATCCACACTGTACTTCTTCATAAAGCCAGAGCATCTGGCACACCCCCACACATATGCTGTTGTCCTACACCGTTATTGCCCACAACAGTAAACAACTCCCAGTGCTTCCATCAATGGTGCTTTAGAAAGAGCATGGGTACCATCTCATTCACAGAACTAGCTTGATTAGTTTAATTATAATCTAAGAGTTTGCTTTTGCCAAGGGAAGGAAAAACAGAGATTTTTGCATTGCCCATACAGATATGCACAAAGCCAACAAGGAATTAAAAAAATTTGAAACTTTTCTTTCTTAATTCCCTATAATTCTTACAGTGGTATGGAAACCAGAGAGCCCTCATTCACTTACATTGCCCCTGACAATGTAGTTGGAGTCGTTCATTACATCTCTGGCAAGGCCAAAGTCACATATTTTCACCACTTTCCCATGGGTCACCAGTATGTTCCGGGCAGCGAGGTCTCTGTGGATGCACTTAGAAGGAAAGGCAGGATTAATGCTCCGCAGCGTTTGGTATCAGAGGTGGACAATTCCCTGCTCTCTGAGTTGGCACCTCCTTCCACTTAAGCAGTTTTGGGAATGGCCAAGCTGGGCACTCCCTGGTTGCTGGTGGCAAGGAGACACACAAATGGGCCGTGCAGCTGCTTCTTACTCAGGGTGCTGCCTAAAACTGCAACTCAGTCTTTGCTGTTAAGCCAGGGAAGGAGGTGTAGTTCAAGCTTGCCACTGAGTGGCTCTGTTCTTCAACCTGCCTTTTATAAACTGACCTACTTTTAGCATCTTTTCTATCTGAAAATTTTGCTACCCTTCACCATACCGATTTGGACTCAAGAAATTCCATTCCTTTGGCAACTTGATAAGAGAAGCAAAGAAGGTCTTCAAAAGTGAGCACATTAAAATCCTCTTCTTCATCCACCTGCGTGCTTGCATTCTTAATTTTATCTGTAAAAAAATAATCAAAAGTATGAGTTTTCCATGGACTTCCTCACTCTCTGATTAATTCCACTGCCTGTTGTAAGGATTTTCACATTCTCCTACCAAGAGTAACATCACAAAGACTGTCCATCTTTTTTATCCTCCACTCAGATACAAAATAAAGGTGAGTATTTTCATATTCAAATACTATGTATAGCATGAGCAGAAACATAAGCCTCTGATCTTAAGTGCTGTTGAATCCTCCTCCAGTAAAATTCCTGCCAGGACTGAAGAGAAACATGATAGAAAGAGGCCTCTTTTGTCATGGAATGTAGTCTAGTCATATCAATAGCACAATAAATACAATAATAACATTATTTATATATTTACTGTATTATATATAGTATTACTGAAGATATAATCAATTAATCTCTTACCTTCCTCAGAAAACAGCACAATCCCATTTGATCCCAGTGTCACATTTATGTTTTGACTTTGCATGGTGTCAAATTCATCCTCTCTGCACGGAGTTGTGTTCCCACTGTACTTCAGGTAAGTCCCCATCCTGGAGTGGGTAACACGTTTTCAAAGGTTTCACACAGTGTATCACATAATCTTCTACACAGAAACTCTTTTGCAGTGAAAAACATGAACAGTTGCTACTACTAAAAATCTGGACACAGACATGACTCTTCTCAAAAACAGAAGGAGAAACAAGAGATTGTTTTCTGCAGTCTCCAGAAGGAAAATCAAAATCTCAGTTCCTCCCAAGGCATCACTTATTAAAGTATGTGAAGGCACATTCTCAAGAATAATTTCATAGGTGAGAATGCAGCTTAGAAAGCAATAGCAGTTAAAAAAAGTATCAAACTGTTACTAAATTCTTACCTAGAATTTTGGTCCTGATGGATATTGTGGTAAAAGCTGAAGTTTTGCTGTTTAAAAATATCTGTCAGTGTCCAGTGAAACTTTTCTCTCTTGTTCCTTAAGTAGTTCAGAAGGTCACCATAGCAACAGTATTCAAATATCAAGTAGATCGGCCCTGAAACAGTTGGAAATGTAAATGCCTGCTGCTGTTTATAGCACCTCCCCACTAAAGCCCTAATGCTGCTTCATTTTCTCTCAGGATTAATCTGTATTAAAACATCCCAAGCATCTTCCATTCCTAGGTAGATAAATTGTACTAATGGGCACCTAATGAGAATTTGCTTACTGACTATAATGTCCCTTGGGAAGTCTGTGTAACTTTGTCCTTGTGGAGCATCTCTCAAACTGTATTGAAAATCTTAACAAAAACACAAAAATCCTTGCCCATCTCAATGGCAACAGGGAGAACAGTACAGCCTATAAAGATGCAACATATTTTCTAAACCATGCAGAGTTCAAGCAAAAGATGACCCCTGCTAGTTATCTGGCTGATGTGAATTTGTACCCTTTGACCTACATCTTTCTGTTTATCTGTGCAACCTTCATGCTCTGGAAATACTCTTTTTTCTTTCCCCCAAGAAGACCACATGAAACCCAAGAGTACTTGCTGAGGGGACCTAAATGAGGGATACCCCTTGCAAGGGGAGGTGTCTGAGTAGAGCACTGGTCAGGACAGTTTCTCAAGAAAGGAAAAATACATCCAATTCCTGTCCCGGGCAGGATTGGATAAAAACCATGACCAGCCAGCAGGAGCTCAGAGTGGTCACACATCACCCTGCAAAGCCTCACACTGCCATCACCACTTCTGGCCCAGAAAGACTGACTGTGAATCTGTGGACATTTATGTCAGAAAGCCACTGACAAGCAAGGTAGGGCACGCTGGAAAAAGCTGTGAAGTCTCTCAGAGGATGGATGGGAAAGTCTTGAGAACCATGTAAATGCTTCTGAAAATGACTCTTGGATAAGGCTGGGAGTGTTCGTGCCCTACCCTACCAGAATAAGCAGGTCTTTCCTGCAGCCCTCCTGTCTACACCATCACATCCTGCCCACCGTTCCAGAAGGCAGTGGCAGTCTGTATAGTTTTAAATCAGCTAAAGCCACTAAGAACAATCTATTTCTCTGCTTTTCTCTTACTCCTCATATGTCTGTGCCTGACAGTACTGCCACTGATATAAATTGAGAAAACAAAAGTTAACTGTTCTGTTTGGTCTTTCTGACTAAATAGATTCTGAATAATAAGTTCTGACTAAATAAATAAATATGATGGAAAATCTGTTAAGTTTTTCAGTGTCAGGTGTTACAGTTCATGATAGGGACCTACACTGGGTGAAACCCTGGCATTTCCCCAAGCTGATCTGTTCTTTAGCCTCTCTTCACCCACTCTTGTTCACCATTGGACTGACTAGAGAAGCAATTCTTGGGACAAGAATAGCTGTGTAAATTACCTCAATGATAACATGAGTCACACAATAATTAATCAGTGATAATATCTCGCTACTTTTGTCTTAGCCCACCTTTGCTTATTTTTTTTATTCTTCAGTTTTGTTTACACATTTGGTCCTTTAGAATGTTGTCCCTCTTTCCATTAATTACTTCTTTCATTTCTTGGTTTTGTGTCCCTCCTACCCCTGTTATTTTTCAGTTTCTTTTGCTTCCCGTCTATCTTTTTATCCATTAATTGGTGACACATATGATTAAAAAAAAAATAATTACAATTTCCTATGTGATCATAATCATGCGTATATAAAAGTCCCTGACACCAGAAAAGTTTTTCATTTTTACTTAATAAACTGGCTCATACCAGTACCATCACCACCATAAGGGGAAATCCTAACAGAAGGACTGTTCACTGTATCACTTCCTGACAATATAATCAGAACTGACCCTTTTCTGCACACATGCGTGGCTTTAAATTTGCTTTCAGCTCATCTCCATCATATTTTGGGCCAGTAAAGAACATCAAAATTAATTCTTATTATTATAACGGTTTTAATTGTCACTTTTCCACAATTTCAGTTTACCTGACAGAGTACAAGCTCCTAGTAGGTTCACAATATTTTCATGGCTTCCAATGTGAGTCATCATTTTCAGCTCAGACATTAGAGCATCTTTTTCTGAATCATCAGGTTTTTCTGTAAAAGTAGTAACACAGATTTGGAAATCTCCGGCAAAGAAATGAAAATTTAAATGGTTGTGATGCTTTGTCACATGTAAATCTTCATTTCAAATTCATTGGACTAACAGTACATTTGGGAACACCCTAAAAAAATGCTTTCCAAAGTGTAAAAAGTTTTAGTCAAAGATGGAAACTGAATTTGTGTGTGATCATTTGAAAGCTTGGGAAAGCAGTCATTAAATGTCAACATTTGCCATTCTTGGGCTGGCAAGGAATGACAGCAATATATTAAAGTGTTCCCAAGCACAGAAAAAATGACAGTCAAGCCTGTTGCAGAGAAATGTTAAGAGAAAAAAATGGCAGACTAATGGCACACAACCAGCTGCAATCCAATAGCTGAGAAGCCCCCCCTGCATTCCAGTAGGTTTAGTCTTGTTTTTCAGTGAGCATTTGGTGAAAATGTGAATTGGGTATGTGAACCAAAATGATCAAGTTGAGCTTCCCCATAGCCAACCACAAAGGAGTGGACCAAGGAAGCCTAAAACTGTTGCATACGTGGAAATGGGGGATGAGAACCTGGATGGCAGTGCTGGCAGGAAGGGGCTGTGTGGGCACACACGTGGGCAGGGCGCTGTTATCAGTGTGAAGTTCATTCCAATACATATCAAAAGGTGGGTGAGGTGGATACCAGTCTCTTTTCCCAAGTAACAAGTCAAAGGATGAGAGGAAACAACTTCAGATTGTGCCAGGGGAGGATTAGATTGGCTTTTCAGAAAAATGTCTTCACTGTAAGGATTGTCAAGCACTGGAACAGGCTGCCCAGGGGAATGGTTGAGTCACCATCCCTGAATACATTAAAAAGACATGTAGATGTGACACTGAGGGACATGGTGCAGTGGTGGACTTGACAGTGATGGTTAACAGTTGGACTCAGTGATCCTAGAGATCCTTTCCAGTATAAACCACTCCAACATTCTGTGAACAGGGCTGTGATTAACTGGGACACAGTGAGGCAGCCCTCCTCTGCTTGCTGCCAGGGAGGCTTGCCCCTGCACACTGTTTTATGAGGAGTCAAGACAGCTTGGAGAGAGGCCAGACCACAGCAGAAAGGAGTATTTGAAGTTTAGTAGCTTTATTCATAAGGAGGGATGGAAATAAACTGTTTTGTGTCATCATCAAGAAAAAAGACTACAGGAAATGGTGCTGGAAGTTTTGGAAACAAGCTGGCTCAGACACAGCAGGCAAAGGGCTTGCCAGAGCTAGACAGCACTATAAGAAAAAGGGGCCTTACACCAAATGTCACAGTCACCAGTTTTGGGATTTGCACTTCTCCTCTTCGTTTTGCCCCACACAGATTTTCTGTAGTGTGTAGAGCAAAATGCAACGTGCTGCAGGATGAAAGCACTTCAGCAATACCTTTCATTTCCAAAATGAAACAGGGTTTTGAATGCACTTTGAAAGGATTTTGAAGCCAAGAATTTGCAAGGTGTAACTGCTACAAGTTTTCTCTGGAAGGGGGATTTCTAATGCCTCTTCTACTTAGGAGATAGTAGAATACATCACTGCTTGTGGAAGGCACCAGAGATTATCATACCTTTTAGCATTTTGACTGCAACCTGGACTGAATCTCCTGCACTGTTAATTCCATAAGCTGTTGCATTCACTACTTTCCCAAAGGCCCCACAACCGAGGACCTGTCCTACAAGACACAAAATGCCAGTATTATTCTCTGCTGGTACAGCACAGACTACTGCTCCAGTATTGAGATTTACCTTATGGGTTGCTCACCAAATTCCAGATTTTCCCTGGGAAATTCCCATTTTATATCATATTCAAATTCTCTGAAGTCGATGTAGATGTATTCATTATCTGATGGCCCTATCATCTGTATCATTCGCCACTGGCTTTCATATTTGAATTGCTTTGGAAGAAAAAAACACACAATGAAATCAGTCTGAGAGAAGAAACAGTCTGGTAGGAACAAAGGAAGGATGGTCAGGTATTTATGTTTGATTTTACCTTTTTGTATTTAAGAAAAATGAATGTAAACACGAAAGTGAGCAAGAGGAGAAAAAATCCAATGGAGACATAGAATGCAGTATTGTCCAGGGGGGAAGAAACAGCTCCTGCAACTTTAAAAGACACATATTACTACCCACTGAAACAGAGTTTGTGTGTACAGCTAAAAATGCAAGGAGAACCCACGGTCAGTTCTGGCAGTCTGCAGCCCACTAACACCCAAGCCTCTCCCACATGGGGTGTGAGATTCAACCATATGCAAAGCAAGATGGGCAGTAGGCATTAAGGTCTGGGTAATTCTGACATCTGTTTTCATTAAAGAAAAAAAAAGGGGGAAAAAAAAAGCTCAATCCGTGAATAAATTTAAATGCATGGAGGTGTTGCTGTGATCCTTGGACTGAACTTTGTGAGCATAAACAGGAATAAGGTGTTGATCGGTAGATGAGCATGCAAACATGAGACCTACCCTCATATTTTCATTGTTTCTAAAAGCATAAGTAGTATGATTACTCTCTATGCTAATTTCAACATGAATGCTCAAACTCTGACGGTGGTCATAGTGTCTGTCTGCTGTAGTCAAAAGCACCAAACTGCTTGCTCATCATGACAAAGGAAATCCCTGTACTGCAAATACCTGGATGTTTCAAAACAATTCCTGGTGCCATAGCATGTTACCTCTACATGAAAAAATTTTCTTTATGGAATACATACGGTGTTACAAGTACAAAGTGCCAATAATCATTCTGACTTTCTGGTTCAACGAGGAAATAATCTGTCATTCTCTCGACTAGAAGAGAGACTGCTTAACCAGGACTTAACCTTCTGTCACCTGCCTACAGAAGGTTAAGAAGGTCTTTTCCCCAGTACTCCTGCTTTCCAGACAGGGATTGACCCTTCAGTGGGTCTGTTGGCTCAGCCATGATCTTGCTTGGGTGTACAGTGACCTCCATGGCGTGAGGAGAGCTCCCATGGGCTGGCAGCACCACAGGGACCTACAGGAAAGTAACAAGAGATGGCACATGCCACCAGCTACCAAAGTGCCTTTAGCTCTTGCCAAAGATAATTCTTCCAGATTTCATGTAAGGATCAAACATTGTCATGGCTCCATCCTGCACTTCCTTTCTTTTTTTTTTTTTTTTTTTTTTTTTTTAAATGAGGGATGCCTCTGCTTTGGGCCTAGGGGAAAGAGAATTTTGTCTCCCATTCGCCCACCATTTCTGATACTGTGTACAAACAGAGCTTGTGTTTTACTTGCAACGTCATAGCACAGTCAGCCATTTAGCCAGACAAAAAGTATTGTAGGTTCTTCTACCATGCCAGCTTTAGTTGAGAAAACCTGTGCCAAAACAGGTGGTACCTGACAGGTTAATGAAACTCTTTTCGCAGGCTGAGCCAGCAGAATTGTTTGCACAGCACTCCACAGAGAAGGTTGCTGCTGTCTCCTTTACATATAAAGTACTGCTTGAAATCCACGACCCCAGGGATCTCCTCTCTGGCAAGAAGTTCTGAATCCCCTCTGTGATTTCCTCTGTGCAGCTGAAAAAGGAAGCAGACCAGTTTTGATTGTTAGCTCACAGTGACATTTGCCAGGAAAGAAGGTGGGAAGTTTCAAAACATACCTTATGTCTGTTTTGGAAGAGAAGAAGGGAAGGGGCTCGGATTTTGTCAGCAGTAGAGTGAGACTTCTGGTAACTTACCAGTCTCCTTTTTGGTGATGGACATGGCAGGGTTAGCAGGGACTGAGCTTCGTCCTACACTGGGCTCACTCCCACTCTCCACCACTGCCTTGGGCAGGGTATTTGCACCCTCTGAACTCTGGAACCTCCACTGATTTCACAACTGACACAACCCCCCGTACCTCATCTATTCCCACTGCTTTAATATTTGCCTCAAACACTGAGACCACTGAGAAGCTGCAAATGAGCCACTGCTAAAACTATAAACGCAAGATGAACCCAGAGTAAAGGTTCTAACTCCTTTCCCTGGAGGTATGTCATTTCATCCATGAAGTTTCTCTCACTCATGATGGAGAGCCTCCATCCATCCAGATGGAGGGAATTAATGACTTATTTAAGGCCTGACATGTAGAAAGAGGAAACTTTACACTTGAGGGAAAGGAGGTCCACATAGATAATTTTGACTTCCAGCTTTTCTATCATTCATCAACTTACTGTCTAATTTACTCTCCACATAAATAAATGAGGAGATAAGAAATAAATTAAATTTATTCAGCTCTACTCATAGCACTAGCTTCTACATTTGGAAGTTCCTCAGAAAAGATATGTCATAGCATTTTCGTTCCAGAAAGATGATTTAAGGAGTATTTTAAACCCACTAGCTGCATGGTGGTTTTTTTTGTCTTCCATTTCTGCACAAAGAGATTGATATAAGGAAACCTTTTAAGAGGTATGGATAAAAAAATTGTCCAGGTATTTTTTTATGTCTAGCTAAAATAAATGCTTAAGAGTTTATCCACAATCTTACAAAGGAAAATTTGACTTAGTATTCTTCTGTACCATGGGACTATTAGTTTCTTGGCATATCTAAAATAAAAACGGCAGAGTTCACAAATCAGGTCAAAGCTGTTTCAGCATTTTTTGAAATTTTAGAGCCTGACTCACTGCCCTAAATAAATAGAGGAAATGGAGGCACTCTTACTAACTTTACTGGAAATACTCTCACTAACTTTACTGGAAACACTCTCACTGACTTTAGTGGCTTTGGTAACAGATCACCATAGCATATCTTTTAACCAAAGCTTAACCAATTAATCGAGCCTGTATTAACCAATGCATTCCCTGAATCCCTATAACTTTGATAGAGTAAGAGAAAAACTAAGATTGGACTTTGTTACCACCTAATTGTTGATATAAACCCAGTGGGGTCTATTTTGGTGTAAAGAGCCTGAGATACACATCTTTATAGACTTCTTTTGATGGCAATAAAAAAGGGAAAACTTACCCTAATTTTGGTGATCTAGTTCCCTGGAGTAGGGCAACCAGTTAAATGCACACAATTAAATGTGCATTTTACATTTAGTTTGTTACAGACTTGTCCTCATTTAATCAAGGACAGCTCAGATAGTCTTCGCAATGAATAAAAATAAAGAAAGTTATTTACTTGGATGAGTTCAGTTCAAGACAGTTCCTCCAAACCCAGGATGAGGCAGGGTAACCTTCAGCAACACAGGAGATCTGCTTGAACAACAGCTGCATCCTTATTTCAGGCTTCCCTGCAATAAGACAGCACAAGGCTTAAGAACATGCTTAGTGGTATACATGAGAGTGCTGGGTTAATGGGTGGACTCTATGATCTCAAAGATCTTTTTCAACCTAATCAATTCTATGATTCTGTAAGACAATTTCTGCCAGCACTTCAAGTGACAGGACCCTGTACACTTATGTGGCCATGCTAAATCTGCTGAGACCAAGGTCTGTTTCTGTTTTCAAAGTTTAAAACTGCACGTCACAGTGAGAGCTGGGTGTAGCTCATAGTCTTCCTCCTTCCTTGGTTTTGTGGATGGCAGTGTGGCAAGGAAAGGGGAGCAGCCATTTCTCTGTAGGTACACAGCCAGACCAAAACAATGGAAGAGCCAAAATTAGAGATCTTGACTTCTGCTTTTCTGACTCATACCAAGCAGCTGGCCCTAGGACTGACCTGGCACTGAGGCTCTGGGTGTCCAACTTGTACAAAATGTGCACAGAAGATCCTTGTGTAAATTATATATCACAAATAAAGCCCCTATACCTGGAGCAAGGGAGAGATGCTGCCGTCAGGTGGCAGAACTGATATAACCGAGAGCATTGATCAAGACTGTGCCAGTGTGGGGCAGGGTGTATGAGCCATTGCAGCCCAAACATACAAGTTACACACCAGAGGGTCTCCACACTAACTACATTAACTCTTAAATGCCATTAGGGCAATTAATTACAGATGATTCCTAATGGGGACAAGCGTTTGCTCCCAGCTCTATATCTCATGTGGTTTCTGCAGCAGTCACATATGTTCCAGCTTTGTAGAAATAGAATAGAGTTACTGTATTTTATTGAGTTCTTAGGCTTGTAATTTTCTTAAGAAGCATTAATTTTTTCAGCATGCAACTGATTCCTTATATTCTGTTTATGGTAGACTAAAGGGAAGGAAAAAATTAGTAACTTTCTCCTCCTTTCACTGTTCTCCATCCCTAACTGACACAAGAAATACTACCCACAAACAGCCAGTGTCTTTCCCAGTGCCTAGATTTCAGCAGTGTGATGCTGTGTGAAGAGGATCATGTTTTTGCCTTTTGATCCTCTATTTTTATCAATAAATCTACGTAAATGAAATAGGGAATACCAATTAAAAAAGCCATAACAGCTCAATTTATACCAGACTTTGCCAAATCTTCAGCAATAGTTTTGTTACTTACTTCTCACATACAGAGTGAATTTTTTTGTTACAGCTGTATCATCATTTTCAGCATAAAATACATATATCCCAGACTGGTGCTGATGGTTGCAGAACTTTGATGAAATGCTGTGGAAGAAAGTAAAAAAAGGGAAAAGGAAAAAATATTGACTTGAAAAATATTTCAAATGCAGTCAAGACTCATTTGTAGGTTTGAAACAATTCTGCATCTTCTCATGAAGAATACAAAGGTAATTATTTTTGCTTAGACAGTATAAATCCCAGAATCTAACTATGTTGGTGAGAATATATATTTTTTCCCTGCAGAATTGATTTAATTCTGCATTTTTTCTCTCACTGTTCCTGGAGTGCATTCAGGCTGTTAAGCTGGGATTTTGTTACTAATTCATACATGACACGCCCAGGTACTTCTGCTAAGACCAGCAAAGGATCAAACTTTCTTCTCTCCGAGGAAGTTTGATGGGAGTTCCTAGCTGATGTGATATGATTGTGTTAGGAAACAACAATGACAGGGAGGAGCATAGGAAACATCTCCAAATGGAAAGATCTTACACAGACTCAGGAATGAGATCCCCATCATCTCATTGTCAGTGAGATGAAACACCAACCCTCAAGGGAGTTCTGCAGGAGGAAGACCAGCCTTTTACTAATCCCTATGGCCTTTGAGCCACTGGATGGCAGAAAAACAAGACCCAAACCATGCAGAAGACAGCTTGTGATCATGGAGATGGCCAGGAGGGGCTCTAACAAGTCTCTGGGCAGAAACTAACAACAGAGGACTGCAGAGACTTAAAAATTTGTGCCTGACTGTCCTGTTGAGTCACTGGTTTAAGGGACATGGGATGAGGTAGGGAGAAGGGAATATGCCATTTTACAGTGATGGCATCCTATTTCTGTGCTTTTAACTAGGTCATTGCTGTCAGGACAACTGTCAGCTTTGAATAGCAGATAATGCAGTTTATCAGCATTAGAAGAGCAACCTAAGAAAATCTCTCTTAGGTGTAGTTGCTGACAATTTGGGGAGAGATGTTTTTGCTGACGACTCAATGGTAACTATGTTGTAAGACCCCAACTCTGCTTCAGTGATAAAAGCAAGCAGGAACATCAGCGAATTTGAAGAGAGAGAGAGAAAAAAAAGCCCAGACAGCCCATATCAACAATATGCAAAGTAGGAGAAAGCAGTAATGAGATCAATCTAGAGAACTAAAATCTAATGAGATCAATCTAGAGAACTAAAATCAGGATATTTCTCCTTAAGCAAGATACATACAAAGGCACCAAGTATCACCCTGAAATTCTAAACCAGGAAAGCTCCCCTTGAAGCCACTGGCAATTTTGTCTTTTGACTAAGGCCACATTTTCACATAGTTATTGACTTTTGAATGTCTTCCTCTGAAATGGCCTTAACGATGTCTCTGAGCTTATGGATTTTTTAAAGTCAGAACCCTTTTAAGCTGCCTCAAAAAAGATTCTGAAGACAGGAAAAAAAAAGACGAAACCAAAAATAATGAGTTGCTTTTGAAATTCCAGGTTTGAAGAATTATATCCTAATGAAATAATCAGAAAAAATATTAAAACAGTATCTTTGATACCTGAAAATATAAGGGGATGTGAGCTAAATATTATAAATTTAACAGAAGATACTGTGTGTATGAAAAGTCATTAGTTCTTTGGGGGGAAGTGAAAATCAGCAGTGTGCTGAAACAGAGAGCCCACAAAAGCAAATAAAAAATGGAAAATCTGAAGGAATGTCTGAAAATATACTGTAGGTGTAGTGACAGGAGAGATGGATCGCTGGGTTTTGAAATGAAAAGCTAAAGAAATGTACAGAGTTAATTATTAAAATTTAATATTATCTTTAATCTGAAGGAATAATTTTACAAGGAACTGGCAGAAATTAAAAAAAAAATAAAAACAGGAAATGAAAAAGGATATGAAAGGAAAAAAGTAGAAGTCCTGGGAGACAGGACTACACAGAAATCAACTAGAACATGCAAAGTGAGCCCCACAATGTGTTTAGATATGTGATGACCTTTTCTGTGCTGCTTAGAGAAACTTTCTGCTTTAAAATCACACTGAAATCTGCAAAGCTACAGCCTGCAGGCAAAATCTCCTGACTTTCCTACCCCTTGCTGTTTCTGGGTGCTTCAAACTGAATGAGATATGTACCCCTACTCATTGTCCTCAGGTGAGACATGTCTATCTAATGCTTGAATTCAGCCAAAATTGGATCGTTGTGAGGGATGTCTGCACAAAAGAATGTACTTGTGAGATTAAATAATCAGCACATTCAAGTGTTTTCCCCTCTATTTTATTTTTCCATAAGATAAATAGGATGCAAATAAATGCGAAGAATAACTAACCAAAATAAACATTAAAAAATTCTGTTTGTCCAGCATCACTGTCAGACAGACGGCTGAGTTATCTGTTTGAAGCAGCTGCCAGGCTGCTTCATTGCACCAGCAATGCCTGGTGGCTGTGGCCATGGCTGTGGCTCCAGGGACACTCGGACACTCAGCTCCAGGGACACGAGCTGGCCTTTTTCCCATCCGGCAGGTGGTGATCAGCACTCAGCAATTGCTGCTTCTTTGCTGCCATGGCTCTGAAGTGACTCATAAATCCCAGGCCAGCACTTGCACCCTACTGACTAATGACAGCTGCCTAAACTATTCCAAAAGTTCTCAATATTATTATTGTTGGCACAGTCTGTAGCACCTCATTCTTATCTGGATTGAATTTATACCCGCTGTCAATCATCCAGGAAAAATTGAGTCCTGCTGGTACAAGCAGTGAGGAGAGGTCTGTATCAAGTGAAAAGCAAATCAGCTCCGTGTTATCAGCTGGAGGGAGGTACCTATTGGACAAGGATGAGCAAATGCTGGTGGCCGTCTCCTAAGACCTCATTTCCAAAGTCAGTTTTGTCACAAAGCACAGTTCTGCCAAGCCCATGTCAGGCATTGCAGATTAGTCACCAACACCCACCCAGTGCTATCAAAGTTTGCTGACAGCCCTCTCTTTATCAGCAGGGACAGAGTTCCTGTGGCCATTGCCAGGAGATGACAATTTGCTAACCTGAACTGAGCTGTCTCTGAACTTCACTGAGGTCTGACTCCAATACATCATCTGATGCAGTTGAAAAGGCCAGTCTATTGCAAAAATAACTTGACAAGCTAGTGGATAAAATCAAAGGTATCAAAATACTATGGAAAGAAATCATTAAAAGTGTAATCAAGGCTTTAACACAGCTTTATGCAGATAATGACACAGGTTTCAAGAATATGAGAAGAAATCAGAGCAGCTGCATTAGCTCCTGCCTACAGCCTGCTCACTTTTAATGTAAAAACTTGAAAGGAGCAGCTTGGCTTTGCTTTCATTGAGGTGAGTAAAAGCTGTTACCTGCAAAGCCATGGGACTACTCTGAAAGAAACCCTGAAGGAAATTAGATAATGTTATCAAGAAATTAGAGAGCCTAGGGAATGGAGAAAACATTAGCCTTGAACAGGATTCATGCCAGAAGTCCATTGTAGGAAATAACAGAAAAGGTAGATAACTAACAGGTTTATTCAAAACATGTTTTGCTGCAGCAGCGGAAGAATCCATGACCTGGGTAACGAGCAGAACAGCATGTCTCAGTGTTTCTGTGACACAGGCACAGGCCAGCAGACCTAGCAGAGGCCTGGGAACTACAGCGCCCTGGGCTTGGTCTGAGCTGTTAGAAAGACACTGGGAACATCATCAACAACAGGATGACAAAATGGGAACACGCAGAACTTGTGATCCAGGTTGAAAACTGCAACAGATCTATAACTCAGAGATCATGTTAGAGAGAAGGGGAATGGCAAAATGCATATTGACTAAAGGGTTGCTGGATGCATAACTTTGTAAAGGGATTATTATAAACAGAGAATAAAGTGATTCTACAAGTTATCTGTGTGAACTGCTGTTGAAAGCCAAAATTATGTTTGAGTGCCTTTTGTTAACACAGTCTCACCATGCGGCCTATTCATATTTTAAGAACACCAAGAGAGTGCAAAACATTGACAGTAAGTGGTCCAAATGAGATACAAAGTGGAAACATTATTATATTAAATTATTACAAAATACTCAAATACCTGCGTCCATCCACACTGTAACTTTGTACACATGGAAATGTTTTTTTGGAAAATAGCCACATGCATCTAACTGGAGGATATGCTGTAAAGTTAACTTCAAAGCAAAATTCTTCCTCACCAATTTCAAAATCTTCTTTAGAGTCAGTTATATTGATAAAGCCCTTTTCTGGATAAAAAAATGAAAGAAAAGATGTATTAGAAAGACTGGGCTTTAATGAAGACATTTTAACATTTGTATGTTTTTCTTTTTGGTTATCACCAGGAAAAACTATGTTACATCACAAAAAGTGTCCTGTAAATCAAAATAAGATAATGCTTCAAAACAGTATTGAAATGTTGTCAGTGTGTTCAGTTGCAGACAAATGGTTTGAGCCTGATAAGATTGCATATTTGGTCAGACCAGAGCACTTCCAAAATGGTCTGACATTTCTCTTCAGTCTAACCTGCAGACTCACAGGGCCAATAATGTCATTATTTGGTTTGGTTCGGGTGTGTATTCCAGTTGTTAACAGCTGCAGCTACTGATTTTCTTTCTACAGGAACAAAACCAGGTGGCACCACCATCATAATCAGTAGTTCTTCCTCCCTCCTTGAAATAAGCTGAAGATTTTGCAAATGAGTCCTGTAGCTGCTCCCGTATTTCTCCATTTAAATTAAACGTATTTAATGCAAGATGACAGCAACATGGAAAAGTGTTTTGGAAAGGTCCATGAACCATGTGCTGCTGGCATTTGCCTTGCTAGGGTGGGATTTGTTCCAGCTAGTGGAGATGTCAAAAGTTCTGCGATCCACCTAAGCTACTTGTTTAGACCTCTGACAAACTCAGTGGAATGAAAAAGATGTATTCAGATGTATCCCGTCCTAGAGCAGAAGATAATAAAAATGTACTGAACTGCTTCTGGAAATACTGTTTCTTGGCACTGACTGTGAAGGAACCAAAGCCATTGCTGGGGCTGGATGTCTCATGGCTTGGAATGAATCCTACCCAAAGAGGCTGAACAGCAGACGTGTAGGGGGAGGCTGTCCTAAAAACACCAGTGGTGCTAGGATCAACTCTGTAAAGAGCACAGAACCATAGACATTGGAAGAGAAATGTAATCAAACTCCTGCCTAGAGCAGGTCCAGCTAGATGAGGCTGCTCAGAGCCATGTCTGGGTTGATTTGGGTATCTCCAAGGACTGTACAACCTCTGGAAAATTTGTGGTGGTTTTTAATCAGCTGCATGGTGAAAAACTACACCATAAATATATTGCTGGACTTGTTTTTTCCTTTTGAGTGTTTTTCTTCTGATTGCAACCCTATATTCTGCTTGGTATGTTTTTTCTGTCTTAGCCTACTTACTACCTGGAAACTCCCATAAAAACCACAAACATTTCAGTATTTCAAAACAAGACACTATTGCTTTCATGACTACTCTCCTATTTTTTGATATTAAAGGCCTATTGATTTTATACATGGAGCCTTCATCTTTGGGTCCTCATCCTTTCAGGCAGAATATCATCTCTGAATTTACTGTTTACAACACAAGCAGCCAAGAGTAAAGGCTTTCTCCAGAGCATATATAAGGACCTTGGAGCAGTGTATGCCATTTCTTTGCAAAACACCTCAGAAAAAAGAAAAGTAGTTTCTTTATTGGAGGAGGAAGAACATGGCACATTATTGCTTAGTTTGCAATTTTTGATAGGCTTAAGTGTATTTTTGACTATGTGCACTTAGCAAGGACACAGAGGTGAGATGAAACTCTCATGACCAAACAAGTCTCCATGTTCCTCATATTTATCTATTTGTTGCTTTTAATATAATGTGCTGACTTACATATTACTAAAGTAAGATTTTGTAATGCTAAAAATTCTTTATTGAACACTGGTGGAAACTGAATGTAAGACCTGCAAAAATAAAGAGCCTTGCAGCTGCAGTTGTTGGCATGATCTCTTCTGTGCTTTGAAGCGGCCTAACCACCCTGCCTGACCTGACACTCACACAAAATGGGATAAATTCGTGAGGTATCAATTACCAAAGTGCAAATCAAAGGTGTCTGGCTGCAAGGCATTATTAGAGATTCAAAGAACACCCACCCATATAGTTATGGTAGCCAGGCTCCCCAGGCAATGGAGTGTGTGCCAACCAAATCAGTTTTCTCTTGGATAAGTTATTCCCAGTGAAGCTACAGGTATTGAATCATGCACAGTGGTGGTTTAAAGGTGGGACACTGATTATTTCAGAAACTGCTACCCTAAGACCTGGGCAACTGAACAAAATCTGTATCTGTATGACTGCTGAAATGGAATCTGTATTGTATCTGTATTGTATCTGTACTGTATCAGCATAAATTCACACCCACAGTGATTGTCATTAACACATAAAGCTAAATGCTGGGATGGATTAGAAGCACAGGATATTCCTGTAGAACCTTGGAGAGAGAAGCAGAGCTGTTAGCTTGGTATGAAAACACCACCCACTTTAATCCACCATATAAGTAAACAAATAGATTTTTTTCATCACCAAAGACCACAAACCCTTAGAAATTTTGTTGGCATAAGGGGTATCAAGGAGGACACAAGACAATCAATACAGGGTGGTGTATTGCAGTGAAAAAATTACCCTGCTCAGAAATACAGCCTTCCAGGGACAGCCACTCAAATATTCTCTCTGACTGTCACACATGCTCACACCTGATAGTTCACAGATCCAAAAATCCACTATTTCTGACCTGTGTACTGCTACTGATAAAAAAGAGGATCTTGCCCTTTGTCTACAGTACACCATCACCTCTATGTTCCTGTTTACTAAGGAGATGTGTGTAGAAAAAACACACAGGTATTGTACTCAGTTATTGTAAATGACAAGAGAACTTCCCACTCAGAGGTAGGCAGAAGCTGAAAAGAGGATATTGCACTGGAAAGTCATTTCTGAAGAGACTTGGGTAAGTATTCTCACTTCCTACCATTCCTAGCCCAGGTATCGTAAATTCTGAGAGCAACTACATCTAAGGTCAAACATGTAGTGACTGCTTCAGAGAGCCTTGTTTTCAGGGCTAGAGTCTCCAACTCCAGGCACACCAGTCATTAAATTACACCCTGTACCTACCCAGGAGCATGGTCCTACCTACAGCTTTCCTTTTTATGCCTGATTTCTAGACTTAGGCCTATTTGTATATTATTTCCATCTGAGGAACAAAGTTTGTAGTTGAGGCTGCTCTCAACTAAATTCAACACCGCTGGCTTTTAAATCAGTGAATTGCTTAAGTAGAATGGGATTTCCTTTTTAAAATGGTGGCTCTGTGGCACACTGGCTGAGAGTCACCAATATATGAGATGAATTTCAGCCTGTGTTTCTAGGAGATCCCATTGAAACAATCATACAGACTGCATCTCTAAACAGTGCCATTTCATTTCACTTCCAAAAGCACTGTCTCTTAAAGGGAATTATTTCAAAAGCAATATAAAGAAAAGGTTAATTGTATTCAGGTACCAGAATGACTCAGTTCAGATTAATCTTTTGGTTCTCCTGGACTGCTTGTAAGTGCAAACAGACATTTTCCTTAGCAAGGGAACTATAAACATGCACTGCATATCTACAAGTGAAGAACAGACACACGGAAAACAAAGCAAAACAATAGAGAGACAAAATTAACACCAGGGATTGGAATTACCTAAAACTGTGATCAAGGCAGTTTGATTCAGATGAGCAGTAGAAGAACAGGTGTAATGTCCACTGTCATTTCTTGCTGCTGCTGAAGCAAACACATGCTGGATCCGAATTGCTGAGAAGTTTGCTTCATATTCTAATCCTTCAAAGTAGCGACCCTGGTTTTCAACAGAGATTCACATTTAATCGGTTGACAGTGCCCAATACAACCTATTTTTAAATAGACCCTGTCTTTTACCTGCTCAACTTCTCTGTTTTCAAAAGATAATTGTATTCTGAATTTATAATTATGGTGAACAGCTCTGCATCTGATCAGCAATGGTTCCCCGACCTTAAGTAGTAGTTCAGGTAAAGGTGCTGCTTGTCTTTCATTTAAATCTACAAAACCAAAACATAGACATTGAAACAACCATCACTTTGCCTGGAAAATACACAATTAGATCAACATTTTTTCTGCTAATGCAGTATAGATATTAATTTTTGCATTATAATCATAATTACCATAATAATGAAATTAATAACATTCATGGATTTAGTTGTCTCAAAACAAATTTTGTCATGATTCACAAGACAGCTCTAGTGCACAATGCAGCATAGAGCTTAGCTCAGGTTGGGTTAATTTTTAAAAAAACAGGCAAGCAAATCTGAGTTCATATATTAATTAATAATTTTATATATGTTTGAGAACACTTTGGAGATCTTTTCCATGCATACAGTCCTAAAAGCATGAACAGAAAGTCAATACAAGTATAGGAAATGCAGGAAGGCAAGAAGCTTTTTACAGAGGCCACAAAGGGCTATTGGAATTAGGTTTTAAACACTTGAGAAAGCAATCATATTCCTTGTTAGCTTTATTCCAGTGATTACAAACAAGTAGCTTAGACCAGAAATCATGCTCAGATGGGTAGTGCAACTAATTCCAGCAGCAGGATTGAGCTCACAGGCACATAAACCTTAGAGGGAAGTTACCTATTGTAAAGAGGCTGGTGCATTCTCTGCCCAGGACATTAACTGCACAGCACCATATGTAAGTTTGAAATAATTCATGTTGCACCATCTGTGTGCCATCTATTTCTCCAGTTTCTTCATGCCTTTTATAAGGGCAACTGCAATTACAAGCATAATTATTCATTGACTCATTTGGTTAACCTCAAGCAAATAAATCTGATAAATTTCCAAACTATGAGAATATGCAAACAATAGTGGGAAAACTGGATCTCACATACTGAATAAAAAGGAACTAGGAAAGGTGAAGATAAGAAAATAAAAATGTCACAGTCTAGGCAGAAATGTGGGCTGAAATGACCTGAATAAGCTCAGACTGGTTCTTAGACAGGTAATTACATGATTAAAACTCAGATAAGAGCAAAATCATAGAGGCTGAGCTTTCACACATCTCTGATTTCCTGGTGGTGAGAGGTGCTGCAAATCCAGGGGCCTTTATGAGATCCAGACTCTGAACTTCCGCGCTGCAGAGAAAGGCATTATTGCCTCTGTTCATAGAGTAAGCTTTATATATTAATAGAATGGGAAACATTATTTAGCTCACAAAATCATGATCCCTTCTCTTCTTGGCTCTAATGCTCCTGGTGAAGCTCCCAGTGACTGGAAAAATGGAAACATTGCATCATTTAAAAAAAGGGTAGAAAGGAAGACCATGGGAACTGCCAACCTGTCAGCCTCACCTCTGTGCCTGGGAAGGTCACAGAACAGAACTTCCTAGAAGTTCTGCTAAGGCACAGGGAGGTGATTTGAAACAGTCAGCGTGGCTTCACCAAGGGCAATCCTGCTTGATCAACCTAGTGGTCTTCTGTGATGGAGTGACAATATCAGTGGACAAGAAGGGAATGGCAACAGATTCCATCTGCCTGGATATCTGTAAAGCTGTGGATGTGCTCCTCCCTCCTCAGCATCCTTCTCTCTAAACTGGAGAGATACAGATTTGATGGGTGGACTGTTTGGTGAATGAGACTTTGGTCAGATGGTCACATTCAGAGAGTAGTGGTCCGTGTCCAGTTGGCCCTCAGAGACAAGGACTGTCCCTCAGGGCTCTGTACTGGAACCAGGACTAACATCTTCATCAATGACACACACACAGTGGGAAGCTTACAGATGGCACCAAGCTGTGTGGTACACTTGGCACACGTGGGGAATCGGATGGCATCCAGGGGGACCTGGAAAAGCTCAGGTGGTGGGCCTATGGGAAACTCATGGGGTTCAACAAAGCCAAGCACAAGGTGCTGTGCCTGTGTCAAGGCAATCCCTGGTATCAGTCCAGGTTGGGGGATGAACAGACATTGGGCAGCCTGGCTTAGAAGGACTTGGGAGAACTGGCAGATGAAAAGTTGGACATGATTCACATATGTGCACTTGCAGCCCAAAAAACAATTGTATTCTGAGCTGCATCAAAGGAAGCGTGGCCAGCAGGTGAAGGGAGAGGATTCTGCTCCCCTACTCCACTCTCATGAGACCCCACCTAGAGGATTGCATGCAGTTCTGGGGCCTTCAACATAAAAAAGATGTGGCCATTCTGTAGAGAGTCCAGAGGAGGCCACAAAGAGGTTCAGAGGTCTGGAGCACTTCTCCTATGGAGACAGCTGTGATGGGTCAGCCTGGAGAAGTGAAAGGCTCTGTGAAGATCTTACAGCTGCCTCCCAGGAGTTAAAGAGGGTTTATCAGTGAGATCAGGATAAACTTTTTAGCAGGACCTGTCACAATAGGACAAGGGGTAGTGGTTTTAAACTAAAAGAAGGTAAATCTAGACTGGACATAAGGAATATGTGGGTTTTTTTTTTTATTATGAGGATGGAGAAACACTGACACAGGTTGCCAGAGAGGTGGCAACTCCCCTATGTTTGAAAACACTCAAGGTCAAGGCTCTGAGGAACCTGATCTTGAAGATGTATATGCACCTGCATATTGCAGTGCACTTAGACTTTAAAGATGAGCTTTAAAGATCCTTTACAATCCAAAGCGTTCCATGATTGTAAGATTCAAATTTAAAAACAAAGTGAAAAACTGGAGGGAAACAGGATGCCTTTGATTTGTTCTTGTGACATCAAAATATTAATCTGGAACAACATTTCTAAAGCCAAGAGCTGACAGTTTCCAAAAGAGCATAACAGTCAAAATTTCTAAGAAAAATGTGTTCCAGTGCTCCAAAAGCGGATCACATGGACATAGGTTTTCAACCAGCACGTGGGTGTGCCAACCAGCAGAGCCCTTCTCCAAAAATTCTGAAACAAAAAATCTTCTCCAGCTCAATAGGCACACTAATCAGTGTAGAATCATAGAATCATGAAGGTTGGAGAAGACCTCTAAGATTATTGAGTCCAACCATAACCTAACTCTGCCATGTTCACCACTAAACCAGGCTTCCAAGTGCCACGTTACACGTTTTTTGAACACTTCCAGGGATGGTGATTCAATTGCTTCCTTTGGCAGCCTGTTCCAGTGCTTAGCAACCCTTTAAGTGAAGAAATTTTTCCTAATATACAATCTTGAGGTCACTTCTTCTCACCCTGTTGCTTTTTCTTCAGAAGATAGCAAACTCTTAGTTTAGCGATTCAACATGCATATAAACATACACATACCTCTTTTCAGGTGTTTTGCAGAATATCCATTCCACAGAGGCCTGGGGGTAGCTCTCAGATATGCACTTGATAGAATCTGATTTTTCCCTTTTCCTGAAATAGGGTTTGGCTGGTTTTTCTGATAAAAATCATGCAAATGTTTAAGAAAGCTGAAATAATTTTGAAACAGTGTTTTGCTCATTTGGTAGTACATAAAGTTACAGAGCTGTGATTTGTTTCAGGAGTTTCAATACTGAGGGAACAGAAAATTATTTAGCACCAGGAGTATGGCGGGCTGGTCTCATGAGCTTTTCAGCCTTGATTGCTAAATGCACAGCTTCCCTATACCAAAGGCCTGCCTCTATAGGCCAGGAGATAATCCTGAGACTGATACTGGAAGATGTTAATTTTCTAGGTTGCTATTCTTTTCACTGGGCAGGAGCACCTGTGGTTTTGAAATCATATCCTAAGCCTGTCCTTTGGTGGAGTATCTGTTGAGACTACAAAATCTGTACACAAAATGGGGTTTGCTCAGTCAGATCAGACACATGATGGGGGCAGAAGGGGTGATAATGACTTCTGATAACCAGCAAACTTCTCTACTCTGCATCTGTAACCCAGAGGGAAATGATTCCTAGACAATTCCCAGCACTCTGAACCTCTCAGGCACAGAGCTGGACTAGGAACAAAAAATTTAATGTGTTAAAACTGCTAAAGGTTTGACTCAAAATGAAAAGCACCGAGTCCAGTTTTAAGTCATCTTTCAATGAAATTGCAGCTGCCACGTATAAAAGTGATATTTTCCTTAGTCATACTTCCATTGCAAGCAAGGTGAAAGCAATACTCATGGCTTTGTAATTTCTTTCCTCATTTATATCTTATAGGATAGGCCTAAGAGGTGTTTTTTACCTACAGAGATTCCCATCCAAGTTGAAAGATTCACAACTAGCCTGAAGGGTTTTGTAAGAGATGTAATTATGGCATTAAATTCACAGGAGCAAAGAGAAAGCAATCCAAGCAATTGGTATGGAAAAGACCTTTACCGACATTGTTTCAAACTATTCTTGCTTGCACATGTAATAACACTTTTTACCTCTAAAGCCTAATTAATATAGAGATGGAAATTCTTAATGAGAGTTTTAATACCTTGTCCCCTCAATGAAACTCTTAAAATTATAATTGAGGCATGCAGTAAACTTTCAAATTAAACAAGGAGAGATTAGAGGTGACTTTCCTGACACCAGAGAGAGAGAGAAAAAAATGAAACAGAAGAAATTCTTAAAAAACAAATAAAGAGGGAAAAACAAATTCAGTTTATTAAAATCAAGGCAAGTAATAGTGCTTGTTAAACCTGGAAGGGTTCCCTAGTCTTTTACTGCTTGGATTGAGGTTTTGCCTTTGAAATTTCTTTTTGTAGTTTTAAATTTGTCCCTTTTCAGACAAAATAATACAATCTTTCTATTCTGTTAAAAAATCATGTCACCATGTGTCTTTATGGTATTTTTTGAGATGTTCTTGGACACCCCTAGTTAGAAACAGAAGCTTGCACTTTGTTGCAGCTGTTGCCTTTGCATCAGAGATGTCTCTTGTGTGAGCCTTGAGAAAACTCAATCAAATCCACTCCCACTGGGAGCCTTTCAAAGAGTTGCACCTCACAGGTGCTCTCTCATGAGCATTTAACAGCAGCTAAAACCTCAGCTTCTCGGGCATGCTTGTGTTGAGCAGCTGCAGAACTGATGGGTTTTGTTTTAAAAGAAAAAGAGCAAGCCAAAGCTGGCACTGAGAAGAGGGACCTTTTCTTTCCCCTTTCCTCAGTGTACCTCTTGCCACCCACAGAAATGTAAAAGGAAAAGCAGTGAGAGAAGTGAGAGACCCAGCAGCAGGCACAAGTGGAAAAGGGGCAACAGGTCAAAGTGTGACCAGAATATTAAAGGGACATCCTGAGCTGGTCCAGATTACAGCCCTTGCTGGCTAGGTTGTAAAGAATAAACAGGTTAAAATGAAAGTAAACAAATCTAGCCCATGAACCTTAAAAGCAGAGAAAAAGCCACCATCAATTGTCCCTTTTGACACAGAGGAGCATTTCTCACAGGGGAGAAGAACGCTTCTGCACGTTTACATCTTTGTTCGTCTGCATGGTTTATTGACTAGAGAAAGCTGACTCTCACGTAGTTCGTGGTTCTGACTTCAGCCTCCCAAGACAGCTCTAAGTGCTGTGCTAATCTAGGAAGATGCTTGAAGTGCAGCGCATGAAAGCTTCATTGCTTTGACTGAACTTGAGCCTCTGCCCTTGAACATATTGATGGAATGACCCCTTTCATGTAAACATACTTACTTCGGATGAGAACAGGCACAACTACTGTGTAATTGCCAGTTTCACTCGTGACCAAGAGGGTGTATTTTCCAGCTTGTCCTTCTCTTATTTGGGAAAAAGCCAAAGATATAATGTATCTATAAAAGAGAAAGTGAAGTGGTATTTGTCACGCTAGTATGAAGAAGGTAATATGCAGCACACACAATTAAATCCTAGCTCTTTAGCGCTTGCAAAAACCCTTCAAAGACACTGGTATTCATTATTTACATAATAATGAATGCCTCAACCTGAAATGCTTCCTTCATTTGTCTTTCTACACAAGCAGCACATAGGAGCTTCCAGCCACAGTACCACATGCTCAGTGCTGAGCATTGGGAAGGATGCCCTTCCTGGGCTTGAGGCAGCTCAGGAGCTCCACAGCCAAATGCTTTACCTACAGTCTCATTCTACAAGTTCTGCATGAGGAGGAAATTATGCAGTCTCAGGTTCCAGTCCAGGTTTGGCTGTGAAAGTTAGGATGCTGTTGCTGTTGTTCTTGATCTGCACTGTGATCTTAAGAGTCATATAATTCTTCAGGCCTCTTTGACTACAAAGTCACAATTTTTCCTCACATGAGCATGGCAAAACTCAACTTCATCAATGTCAGAGAGTGATTTGAGACCCCCATCCATGATGTTATACAAATTTAAAGAACAAGCTTATTTTAAAATGTTCTTGGTTTTAAGATTCCTATGTGTACATTGATGTAAATGACAATCAGTAATGTGCTGCTGGGTGACAACAGTTAAAGATTAAGAGATTGAAAAAAATTATACATAACATGAAATCAAATACAGGCACGGTCATAGAAAACATTCAATTTTTCATTCTAAAAGAAAAGATTTCTTAAAAGATCTTTGATCCAGTACAACCCTTGACTTACCTATTCTCTGAGTCGAAAGAAAGTTTACAGGCTTTGCTCTTTTTAAAGACCCAAAAGCATGAAATGATATTTGAAATGCTCATTGTTATTCTTAATTCAATATCTTCAAATAAATTGACTTCCACATTTTTAATTGTTTGGTAGATGTTCTCTGTTCCTTGGGAATTCAAGTAACACCCAAGATCTTCCAAAACAGCAGAAACCTGCGATGCAGGAGGACAGACTGTTAGGTATTTATTAGCAGTTAGCTTTATTTGTTTTTTGGGGTTTTTTTTGCATTCAAATGTTTTTAAAGGATGTTCTTTTCATTTCTACCATCCTACCTATTAATAAATACGTTGAATTCTACTGCATGAGGAAACTCTATAGGGTTCCTGTTGAATCAGTCAATTCTGTTCTCTAGACAGACATGGGCCACAGACCACAGAACAATCTTAGCCAGAGCAATGATAATTTCAGTTAGTGATGCAGGTTATTCTTTACACTTGATTTTGTTTCCTTTTATTTAGAACCATAGGGAGACACAGAACTATAATAAATCCTTTGTTTGAAACTTGGATGCAAAGGCAGGGTCAGAATGTTTGGTTTATTTTAGCATCTCACTGCTTGTCACTGCATCATCTGACTAGATTGCTCCTCAGCTCCTTGAGGGCTTTACTGGGTAAGGAGCATTTGGGCTGGACACCGTCATATGTTTCATTTCCTCACCCCTGTGTACAGCTAAAGGAGAATTGCAAACAGAAACAGAATCTTCCACAGTCATTTTGAAAGCCACCAACGGATTAAAGAGTCTCTAAGAGTAGCTGCAGTAAAAGGTGGCAAGTAAGTTGCTCCATCTGAAGAGAAGCCCTACATATCTCCATTACTTTGTTGAGTGAATTTTATCTAGTGTAAATTTATGACAGGACAGAGTTCATTGCATCCTCATTTTGCTTGTTTGGTTGGTTCTTCTCATGCCTCACTCGTTTTTCCTTTCTCTTGACCTGAGAAGTACCTAGAAATAACAGCCATATTCTGCCTTGTCAGAATATCCAGCAATATTCAGGTATGCTGATATAAGACAACATCAAGATGTTAATTAAAAAGCCAGTTTTCTCTAAAACTGGTACTTAGTTATATACAGTTTCAAAGTATGAATTTTCAGATATATATCCCTCTAACCTTCTGTGGCTGTATTTGGCATAACCCTGATGATTTTGACTGTAATGTCATCACATTCTAAAGGTTTAGGGTGTTGTAAGTTCCTGGGAAGGTATTTCTGGAATGGAAAGGAACATTTTATAAGCAACTTGTTCTCTATTATATCACCTTAGGAGATACTGATGTCCCTGGTGCTCCTGAACCTTCTTCATCCTTCTGGCTGATAAATCCACACATGATCTCAGATGTATTTTGAGTCATTGTTGAAGTGAAAGCAACTGCTGTCATAACAAAAACTGCAAAACAGAAATAGAAAACACGTGCAGCAAAGTCTAGATCTCTGATATGGGATAGTAATTTTAGTTAAAATACAACAAAAATACATCTTAGAAAAAAAAGCCAAACTGAATATGCAGACATATTGTATGAATTCGCTAGCTCTACATTTATGTATTGAAACTGAGTGGAAGCTCTGTTTGGAGAACCTTTCAAAAGCAGAGGCACATCACACTTTATAGGTGTATCCCATAATACTGCAGAGAAAGTCTAAAGACAAAAGCCTTTATGTTACAGAGGCTCCTTTAGAAACATTACCAAACACAGATGCTCTCTTGTACTTCCCTTTTGCATCCTTGTGTAGGAAAGCACCAAACCCTGCAGCACAGGTCAGTGTTTGCCCACTGTGAGATGGAAGATGATCATGCACCTTCCTTCCCACAGAAGAGAAAGACAAGGACTGGGAAAATGGGGAACTGCCTGCTGTAGGAAAACAGGTTTGAAAAATCTAAGGAACCTGAAGGTGAACAAGTCCACGGGACCTGGAGAGGAAGTGGGTAAGCCCCTATGCATCATATTTGAGAAGCTCTGTCAGTCCTGTGAAATTCCCACTGATAGGAAAAGGGAAAATATAAGTCCCCTTTCCAAAGGGGGAAAAAAAAGACTTGGGGAAGTACACAACAGGCAGTTGCAGTGACTGTCATGATTGTGGAGCAAATCCTCCTGGAAACTGTGAGAAGGCACATGGAAAATAAGGAGGTGACTGGTGACAGCAAACATGACTTAACTAAGGGCAAATGGCACCTGGCAAATCTGGTGGCCTTCTATTATGGGATTACAGCTTTGGTGTATGAGGGAAGAGTGACTGACACCATTTACCCGGACTCATGCAAAGAACTGGACACCGTCCTGCATGAAACTTTGTGTCTAAACTGGAGAGACACGGATCTAACAGAGGGATCAGTCAGTGGATAAGGAATTGGCTGCATGGTCAATGGCTTGATGTCCAAGCAGAGAGCAGTGATGAGTGATATTCCTGAGGGTCAGAATTGAGACCAATATGGTTTAACATCTTTATCAATGACATGGACAGTGGGATCAAGTGCACCCTCAGCAAGTTTGCTGATGACACTAAGCTGTGTGCTGCAGTCAACACACTGAAGAGAAGGGATTCCATCCAGAGAGACCTGGGCTGGCTTGAGGGGTGAGCCTGTAAGAACTTCATGATGTTCAATAAGGCCAAGTGCAGGGTGCTGCACCTGGGTCAGAGCAATCCCAAGCACAAACACAGGCTGAGCAGAGCACGGATTGAGAGCAGCCCTGGGCAGAAAGACTCAGGAGTGTTGGTGGATGAGAAGCTCAGCATGAGCTGGCAGTGTACATGTCCAGCACAGAGAGCCAACTTCATCCTGAGCTGCATCCAAAGCAGTGTGGGCAGCAGGTCAAGGAAGAGGATTCTGCCCCTCTGCTCTGCTCTTGTGACCCCACCTGCAGTGCTGTGTTCAGCTCTGCAGTACGGAAGGACATAGAGTCATTGGAACATGTCCAGAGGAGGGCTACGAAGATTGTCAGAGGTCAGAATGATCTCTCCTGACAGGCTGAGAGATTTGGGGCTGTTTAGCCTGGAGAAGAGAAGGCTCTGGGGAGCCCTTTCAGCACCTTGCAGGCACCTGAAGGGGCTGGAAGAGAGCTGGAGGGAAATGTTTCACAAGGGCATGTAGTGATAACACAAGGGGGAATGTTTAATCCGAGAGAGAGCAGGTTTAGATTAAATATTATGAAGAGATTCCTCACTGGGAGGGTGTTGAGGCTTCCTATAAGCCTTTCTGCAGGTACTGCAGCTTGAAAGGTCACCTTTTAGCCATAAAGGAGCTACAGTAACCATCTACCCACCACTACACCAAACAGAGGTAAGACTGTACAACTGGCTGGGTGAAATGTGTCTGATTTCCATTAATTCCCTAAAGCCAGCCGTCTACAGCACAAATAACCAGTGAATCATAAAATAACATCTTTCTTCTGGCAACCTGAAATATTTCTGCCCTCAGGCCTTGGCTCTTCGCTTTGTTTTCCTCCCCAACCCCCCCCTCCCCCAGCTCCTGAGATGGTTGCACATACAACTAGGTACAGAGTTGAAAGAAGGAAAAAAGATAAATTCACAAAGTACTTGAAAGATGAATGTGATGAGTCTCTTTCTGCAGGCAATGAAGGAGCAAAACTGGAAGTAGGAAGAAATGGTTAAGAGTTGTTGCCATCTCCTCCTTGCCATTTGTGCCTTATGAAACTGTCCGAGCTCTGAACTGGCAACATTTTGACAACCTCCTCTCATTGCCAAAATGTATTAAGGCTGAATTTTTCTCATTCAGGCACCCAACATACACTTCATTTTGGTTGCCACCTTTCCACAGCATGCACAGGCAATGATCTGCTTTTGCAGATGCCTGAGTAAAACCCTGTGTGTTATTCCTATGAGAGATGACTGTGATTTCTTTGTGGAGACATGTATCTCCATCCACTGACTATAAAAATAATAATTGTACTTCTTGAGACAGGGAGTGCCAGAGGGCAGCTGAAAGGCAGGTATGCGTTAGGTATCTACACCAAGCATGCTGAATTCCTTCCATAGTGCAACTCAGGTTTTGAGCTCCCTCCCTAGTCTTTCACCAAGTCCTTCTCTGCTCAGCTTTCTCCACTTCTGTTGGTTTGTTGGCTGACCCTGCTTTCATCCTTTTCAAAGCAGAGGCCATTCACCTGGCTCACAGCCAGGGATTTAGCTGATGGAAACCCACCTATCCACCTATGTCCTCTGATTTCTAAAACACACCAGCAGAAACCCCCTGAAAAAAAGACCTCAAAAGTTCAACTCATTTGGCTTGCTGAGCTTTCCCTTGCTTTAGGTTTCTGATTTGTGACTAATCAGAAGTTTTTCTAATTGTACAAGCTAAGCCAGTGTATCCCAATGTGGCTTTACTCTGCTTTACTCATGTTGCCTTGTTAAAGGGAGTCCTAAGCAGAAAAGGGAAAGGTGTATTTAAACACTAACAGGGAGCAGATTTGCAGCTAAAAGTCAGACAGCTGTAGCAACCAGACTGTGAGTGAGACATGCAAACAAAGTGTCTGATGAGCTGGAACTGCATCTGTAAAAGACGTTATGTGGGACTATGCTGGAAGTAGTGAGCACCCTGACACCCTCATGTGTAAGTGAAAATGGGACTCCTTTTCTTGTAAACTGCTGTGGTGTTCCTTTATTCTTGTGAAGGTTTTTAGGGTAAGGAAGGATATCTTGAACCTGACATGATTCCAGATGCTTTACAGTGAGAAACAAATGAGTAACATAATAGTCAGAAGTATTTACATGATACTGAGTGGCCTAAATTTGTGTAGGTCTTGAAGACTTGTGTAGGACAGAATGGAAAATCAGAGCATGAATGAGCCTTTCAGAAAAAGTGAAATCAAGAAAAGAAATATTGGGAAAATGGTAATGCTCTGATTCACCGTCTTGATCTTTCAGCTTCTACCTGGCCTGTTCAAGGACTGCTGTTACGGTCTGCACATCAGTCATCCTCCAAATTAAGACTGCAGAGACTGAAAGCACTGGGTAAAGAATATCAAATATGTAGCATGCATATTCATATTGTCTATTGCTGAACTAGAGTGAAGCTGAAATGAAAATAAATTGCTGCCTCTGAATAATGTTTGTTTACGCCTGCTTTCCATCTTCATTATCTTTTTATAGTTATACAAAAATAAAGGCAGTAGGAGAAATCCTGTTCTCACTGCAGTCAGACAAACATCTAGTTGCCATAGACAGAGCCAAGGTTTCATCAAGATGTGTTGGCACATACTTGGGGAAATGCCTGTAAAAGGCAAAAAGGGAGCTTACGTGTTATGGTGCTGACAAGAAAGGCCTGAATCTACTGGAGAGATACCAAACCAAGAAGCTCTGTTTAAGTTAGTTCAGATGAATGCAGCTGCTTCCAAAATTTTATTTTCAAATGGGAGGTGACAAAAGTAGTCTTTGGAAGAGTGGGCAAACCATTCCAAAGTATGCTGAGACTCTGAGTTAACCAGAAAGAAAGCTTGGGAACTGGAGAATTGTGAAAGATGAAAACCTTTCTCTTCATTCCAAGGGATGCATCTCGTATTTGTGTTCAGATCAGGGTGCTTAATATTTTACATAGCAGTCAGGCCTTTTCTAGACATAGAACAATCTTCCACTCTGCTTTACAGCTCAAAAGATTTACATAAAGCTAATATGATTTGGGACTTATTTGGCTTCTGACTATGTCCTCTGGGTATGACTTTCTGGATCAGCTTTCCAAAATTTTCTTCATGATCAGGGGAGGTAGATGGACCTTTTCTTGCAGGAAAACTGTTGTTATGTCTGTCATGACTTGCCAGAAAAAAAATCTTCAAAAGAGTGGAATGGATGAGCTTAATATTCATAAGTTAACTCTTTAAAACCTCCACTTTTGCATGTGGTAGCCTTTTTCTCAAATCTCCCCAGAGTTGTGGATCCTGAAATGAGAATTGTACCCAATACAAATATGCTAAAAATCAGAAGGAGTCAGGACAGGTAAAAAGAACTGATCTTAAATTAATTCCTACCTTTTAACCATGTATCATTTCTCTCCCATCAAACTCCACTTTTGTCCTTCCTCATCTTTTTACACAGCTTCCTTCCTCAGCAACTTCACACTTTCAGCTTAAATAACTCCCAGCTCAGAAAAATATGCATTTTGTGAGTTCGTTCTCATATGATGATAGGGCCAAAGGTGTTGCTCGGTGTTTTGGAGTAATAACCATGTTAGAACAAAGTTTAACAAGCAAGGTGTGTGACAAGATGCCTCTGCTGCAGCTCATGCTAATTATGACCAGCTGTTGTAATGCTGGCTGGGGTATGTCTAGGTCAGGAGCTGTCATTTATCTGGTCTTACTACTTAATTACAATAAATATCACGTGAATTGATTTAATTATTCACAGTCGTGTTCAAGCATGATTGAGATTTGAGATGGAAAGACGCCAATACAATGTGAAGGCTCTATAGTGAGAGATTAGAGGGAAGGGATAAGAATCTCTGGACTTGAACCACTGAGCAAGACAGCAGCAAGAAGAGTGGAGTAGGGGAGGTCCTGTGGTTTCAGAAAGCGCTCAGTTCGGGTCTGTGAACCGAGTCAAAAACTAATAATGGGGTCCAACACTGATACTACACAACATCCTGGACTGTTATCGTCACCTGCCAGTCTTGTTTGCCGTGGCCTGCAGCCCTTCGCGTGGATTATTTTCCACCTGCATCTGCCACCATTCCCACCCCCGCTCCCCCAGCTCGTGTCCAATTTCTGCCACTCCGCGCTGTTTGTCCTCGGACAGTGTCCGTGCGGGCACCGCGGGCGCGCAGCAGCGCGGGGCGTGCGGGCGGCAGGGGGCGCTGCGGCCCCGCGCATCCCGAGCATCCCGAGCATCCCGCGCATCCCGCGCATCCCGCGCATCCCGCACATCCCGAGCATCCCGAGCATCCCCGCACATCCCGGTGCTCCTGCGGGACTGCCGTCGGGATACAGGCACGGCGCCGACCCCCAACTCGCTCAATCCTGGCTCCTGTGTGATTGCGGAGGAGATGCCCTGCTTTTTTATATTCTTAGGGAACGAAACGTGACACAGAAGTTCCTTGTAAATTCTTTCATGCATTAGCTAAATCGCTGATGACTGATTTTATTTGCTTTTTTTTTTCCATAGAGTTTCCAGCAAACACTTTCTGTTTGTTTTTTTTTTTTTAAGACAGAAAACTTAAAAAATCTTCAAAAAGTTAGGGAATGGTCTGGAACACAGGTCTAATGAGGAAAGGCTGAGGGAGTTCAGCCGGGAGGAAAGGAGGCTCATGGGGGGACATTATGGTTCCCTACAACTACCTTAAAGAAAGTATGGTGAGCTGGGGATCAGCCACTTCTCCTGGGTAACAAATCAGAGGATGAGAGGAAATGGACTCAAATTACGTCAAGGGAAGTATAGATTGGATATCAGGAAAAATTTTCTTCAAGAAAGGATTAGTCATGCGTTGGAACAGGCTGCCCAGGGAAGTGATTGAGTCACTATCCTTGGAAGTATTTCAAAGATGTGCAGATGTGGCACTTCAGCACATGATTTAGTGGTGGACTTGGCAGTGCTGGATTAATGCTTGGACTTGATGACCTTAGAGGTCTTTTCCAACCTAAGTGATTCTATGATTCTCTGATTTTGGAAAAAAAAACAAAAAACAAACCAAACCAGAAAAAAAGCTTGGGTTTCTTTTTCCTAAGAACAACTCAGACAGCGAAAACTTCTTTTTTAGAACACCTTCATGTCGGTTGTGCCCCTGTTTATTATAGTGGCCTCAAAAGTATTTCTTCAGAAGAGATATTAAATTAGAACATGTTGTCACAGTGAGTAAACTATTTCTATTTATCCAGTGCAAGTCTCAGCAAAGGGTTCTGCTGGTTGGCAACATCCACTTTACGTCAGCTTCTGTAGTGAAACCACACTGCCTCTCCTAAGAATTTTGCTTCCCTAGTCCTCTCAAAACTAATCTATGCCTTAATCTAAAAGATCTTCTTCAACATATGAGAAACTGAGAAAACTACTGGCAAGACCCACTTATTCCAATGGAGTCTGACACAAGCAACACGGAAAACTGTCTACAAATTCATTTTCTGTCTTTTAAATTTTCCTCATCTTTTCATCAACCTTCCATTTTCAGGTCCCAGATGAAAACAGCTGCAAGAAATTTGCTCTTTCATGTTTGTTTTTTTTTGGGTTTTTTTTTTGGTTTTTTTGTTTGTTTGGTTTGTTTTTTTTTTTTTAATAAATACGTAATAACTTGGTCACTGCTTTAATTTTTCTTCTGTCCTGTTATGTCCTGAGAAATTTTGGTACAGATTTCAGCAAGCTTCATCTTTTGGATAAAATTATGCTTTTCAGTGCTAATATCTGTCTTCTTAGAGGACAACAGTCAGCAGCCCAGCCTATAGCTCATTGTAATTATAAATTACATAGAGATTTTATAAAAGAATAATTGAGATGGCTGAAGTTTTCAAATAAGGTATCACATGGGGCATGTCTTTTTCATTAATCTGTTGGAAAACCAGACAAAAACTTACCCCAAAGAACAGGTGAGTCAGCAGATACTCCTGTTCTTTACTGATTACTTACAGGTATGTTAGTTTTAGTGTCTTATGTTGCAAAAATAAGTTAACAATTAAAGGAAGTGCAGGTGTATTTTTCACATGATACTATTACATATTCAATGTTATTAATTTTGCCATTGACTTTATTGCAGACCAATATCCAAACCATGACTTGTGATAAGCATTGTGATTTCAGCATGCATTCAGTCAGGAAGAATAAGAACCTAGTTTGACTGCTCAGGCTGGTGCTCATGGGGAGCTCCCTGAAATCCCTGCTGCTTTCGCCATGTTTTGGGCCATTCCAGCCACTTGTGATGCACTTTGCAAAGAATAACTGGGACTGCTGAGGACACCCTTTTTGGGAAGTGGCTGAAAAGTGGCTGAAAATACAGTGAACCTCAGCTACCATGGCAACCTCTCTGAGGAAGAGCCTATACTGTGGCTGGTTCTTCTTCTGCTTCTTGTCCACATCTTCCGTTCTCTCAAAGGAGCTTCTCAGCTCACACCTTTCCACCCCACTAAATATGGTGGACAATGAGCCACATTAGGAAGTGTTTTGCCAGCAGACAGAGGTCCTTTGCCTCTACTCAGCACTGTCAAGGACACACCTGGAGTCCTGTGCCAAGGTGTGGGTTCCTCAGTGTAAGAGAGACATGGGCATACTGGAGAAAGTGCAGTGGAGTGCCACAAAGATGATAATGGGACAGGAACATCTCTCCTGTAAGGAAAGGCTGAGAGAACTGGGATTGTTCAGCACAAGAAAGAGAAGTACAGGTACAAACACCTGAAGGGAGGGTGCAAAGAGGATGGAGCCAGGCTCTTTTTGGTTGTGTCCAGTGACAAAGAGGCAATGAGCAACAGATGTTTCCACCATGTGGGTGCCCAAATATGGACACACATTGCCCAGAGACGTGGTGGTCTCTACCCTCAGAGGTATTGAAATGCAGCTGGACAGGATCCTAAGCAGCTGGTTTTAGGCTGCTCTGCTTGAGCAGTGGGGTTGGACCAAATGACCTCCAGGGATCCCTTCCTCAACCCTGCTGTGATTGTGTGAACAACTGCACACATTTGTAGGCAAAGAAGCACTGGTGTGATGCCACCACAGAGGCCTCCCACAAATCAGAAAGTGGCATTTTCCTTGACTGTTCTCTAGAGGATGTTTGCTCATGGGAATGGCATGTTTGTGCTATTAAGAAGCTGGATAGACAACCCTGAAGAAGGTAAACAGATCTGTCTCATCTAATGACATAAGTAAGTTTGCTTTAACTCTTCTCTTCTTTTCTTTTTTTTTAACTGCTCTGTGTTTAAGTACTCCAGTCTCATTACCTGACACACTCTAGCACTTCTACTGACATTAGTGGAATTATTAACTTCTTGCAAGCAAAGGCTACTTTAACTTAAGTATCCAAAGGTAAAGGTATAAGAGTCCTCACACACATTCAAGAAAGAGAAAAAGATTTGCCTGAAGCAGAAATGAAAACAGAAGATGGCAGATAAAGAACTGATACTCCTTGCCATCCTTGTATGGTAAAACTTCCCTTTTAAATAAAAACAGGTTTCTATAACTGGTTAGATGATATTGTCCTTACTTCCCTGGAAGAGGGAATAAGGAGGGAACACAGAAGGTCTGAGATGTGTATGGAGGAAGAATGGACAGAAAGAGGAAGAGTGGGAGAGAACAATTTTACTGCAAAATGAGAAAAGACAAAAGTAAATCTAAGGTATAAAAAAATAATAGTTGCTATTTGGAACTAAATATGGTAAACATTAACAAAATTAATACTAGTTATTCTTATATGTCTCATTAGGAGGTTAGGGTTAAAAATAATTGCAATTCCAAAGCAGTTGTAGAAATGTAAAATCCAATATATTCCTTACAGAGCATGTTGTAACAATAAATCACTTTTCAAACTAGCCCTTGTATCTCACACACTAGAAATCTTATCTACGGACAAAGGAGTAAATACTGTCTCACTTTTACAACAGCAATGAAGCTAAATATCCAGGCAATAAGCTATCTTCTCTGTCTGTTTGCCGTGCTCATTTTTTTAGCAGTTTTAAAGGAAGAGTTTCAGAAAACCTAAATCAACCCAGTGATCTAAACCAGCTTCTCAGATGAAATGTGAGTTTCATAAAGTTTCAGGTATTTTGAGAGATACGTTTTCAGAAGCCTGTGAGCAAGAGGTGCTCCATGCTATATAATTTTGAGAGTCATTATAGGAAGGGCTCCTGAAGCTGATGCTGCAGCAGGAGACAGGATGCCCACAGCTCTGCTCTGGTGATAAACCTGCCTCTGCTGAGCAGACACAGCAGCAGCACCCACCCAACACTGGGCAGATTGGGGGCAGCCCTGGAAGTCGAGCTGCACTCTGGGCATCTTCCTGCTTCTCAGTAGCTTGCAATATATGTAACCAGAGAAATTTTCTGAAAAAAAAAAAAAATGGGAAAAGCAAATGGCTCCAAACCTCAAAAGAAAAAAAAACCCATAGTTTTAAGTTGCATTTACTTCCATTGGAAAATAACCGTTTTCCTGCACAGTCTTTTCACCTTCAGGAATCTTCAGAAGTGACACGTTATCTTCTGATCCATGAAATACATGGTGATGGATGACCATGAATATGTGGTCTGCTGGACCCAACAGTTTCCCTGAGTGAGCAGACCATGTACTGGCCTTATCCAACATTCACATCCAGCTTGCACCCAAGTTTTTGCATCTTTCGGGAAAGAGACAAGATCAAACTTGATTCCCCCTGGGGTGCTCATTGATTTCACCTTCCTGCCAGTGGCAGAGCTCAGTGCCTGAACTTGCTCTGGAATGTTTGTCAGCTGTTTTGTTGGAGAGAAATCAGTGTAATTCTGGGAGTTGAACAGATCCTGCAGGTGGCTGGGTCACACACATTTCTGGGTTCTCCTCCAAAAGAATTGTGCTGGCCCATCTCATATTTTCCAGGATCTCTGCCATAGGAATGTAATGGAAACTTGTAGGTTCTGTGAGGGAATTATCAACAGTATTGCTCCATAATTTTTGTGCAGTCAGACACACTATAATCTAACCTGGATCTTGTTGGGATCTGAGTTTTCAGTCCTTACTCATATACAATTTCCTCGCATTTGCCAGTCACAGGGAGATCTTAGGCAGCTTCTCACATCTTCATTTCTCTCAGGTGCCCTGAAACTGGGTTTCATGAACATCTCTCAGCAAGAAAGGGGTGCAATTTGAAAAAAGGAAACAGGAGTGGTTGTCATTGGAAAATTTCCTCTGATGAGAAAGGTCACTGAAAGTTTGTTTTTACAAAATTCTCCAATTTGTAAAACAGAAAACTACTACTGCCTCTGCTCTCAAGCCCCATCCATGTTCCCGCCTCATCCACTAATACAAGGCTAATTTTATGCTAGATAACATTCCCTTCAGCCACAAACTCTTGTTTGGGATGACCAGAAGAATGTAAGATGAGAAACTGGAATAGTGCTTTTAATGTATATAGTTGTATTTACATATATGTTGTATTGTATATATTGTTTTCTGAAGTTCTTGGGATTAAATTTCTTGCTGTTGGGGAGTATTTATTTCGAGCAAATAACACAGGCAAGAAGCTTGTTCTTTCTTGAAACTTTTGCAGTTCTGAGCTTGTAATTTTAAGACTGATCTGCTGCCTTAAGTCTAAAGATATTGTGGATATTTTCCTCCAGGGGTTATTACAGTTTAGCTTTCCTTTGCTGGTGAAGTGTTACCATTTCTGATGACACTGGTTCATCATACGGATACCATCTGTTGTCTGCACAATTTATTACTCAGTCTTATCTCTAGACAAATGATTCTTAAAGGGAACACAGGCGTTTTTAAGAAAGTATATATAATTCATTAAATGCTTAACATTATTTACATCAAAATTGTTATTAAGAGTGATCTGTTAAGAGACACATATGGAACCAGCAGTTCTCAGAATTTTTGCTGTCAGCTCTGTCTCTGACGCTTCAGATCCTAGCTGTTTTGTATGTCCAAAAGCATTTGTATTTTTTCCCCTATAATAGCCAGCCTTATGAGAAGAAACACTGCCTCCCTGTACACCTTGCCTTGACTAAATAATATCTCAACAGAAAGCACACCAGTCCTCCTAGAGGACAATCACATCTTGGGCCCCTCACACCTTTTGCTCTCTCTGAAGAACTGTCTCTTAGCCATGCTGACAGGGGCCTTTGAGCACCATCACATCCCAGATACTAATAATTTGTATTAATTTTGTTATGCAGCCTGCAAAAGCAGCAAGGTTCAGTCAAGAAGAAAACACAGAAATCCCTCTTTGACAGGGTTTGTATCAGCAGTCATGCAAAGCATGAGATCATAAAATACTAATTTTCATTTTTACTCCACCTTCTCTTCAAATAGCTCACGTAGACTTTCAACCATGAAACCATGAATGAATAATATCTAACAATTGCTCTTTGAAGTAGATATTATTATCTTTGTATATGGAGCTGAAAATGGACCATAGGTTGTAAAAAAACTTTCAGAGATATGCACCAGAACTATATCAATCAGGAAAAAAACATGCACTCAGTCCTGGATTTTGAATCAGCAAGATCATTTTTGATAGGAACAAGCCATTAATTTTAGAGAAAAAACAGTTTCAGGCATTTGAGATGGAAGCAAATGCTATTTCCTTTTTTCTTAACAGTTAATTGCTGGGTTGATTTTCAGTAGAGGAAACCAAGCTTTACATTCCAAGACTCTTCACTCTAACAGTAAACAAAGGTACATTCTATATATTAATATCATGCCTTCTTTTATTTAGATCATTAACAACAACAACACCTGATAAGACAACGATGCATCATTATATTTCGCTCTACTAAGGTATCTGATTCACAGATTATTTATGTGGGAACTTGCAGGTATATTATTTAAAGTGTTAAGGTCAAGCTAGCATTAACAACAGGAAATACATTTACACCAGAAGAAAGAGAACCAAAAAAACCCCAGTAATTTAAATACTTTTTGCCTTGAGCATAAAATGTGTTAGATGCAGTAAGAGCAAAAGTCAGGCTGGGCTGGGAGAGATTAGGGTGATGGGAGGAAGAAGAGCATCTCCAGAAGAGAGAAGAAAGAGACAAAATAAAAGATTCAAGAGAAAAATAAATCGAAGGAGAAAGAAAGGAAAGATTTGAAGGGATGCAGTGAGAGTGGGAAATGGAGACGAAAGGGTGCGAGGAGTGTGATGAGGAGACCTCACCTGTGAGCTGAAATGGAATTCCAGTGGAGCAGCCATGGAGCCAGCTCGCTGTCATGGCTGGTGGTGCCCTGCAGTCCCCTGGCCCCACAAGTGAAACTCAGTTTGCAGGTGGTTGCCTTAAGGGTGCATGTCACTGCCCACAGTGAAACCACTTCTTCAAAAGAGAGGGCTTAAGACCTGAGCCACAAGGAAACGGCTGTGGGACGTGGAGAAGAGGGGCCTCTCTGGGGGTCAGGGAGCATCTTCTGTCAGAGGATGCCTCCACCAAGCTGAGCAGCTGCCTCCACCTCAGCTGCTCAGTCTTGAGTCCTTTGCTTACACAAAGACATGTTTTCTCATGTAAATTTGGTGCAGAAGACTTTTTGCTGTCTCACTTCAACTCTTATTTTTGAAGCAGTTACAATTTCTGCTTTCATGTGCTGGGAGTAAGTATAATTTCTACAAGTCCTGATGAGGGGAAGAGCAAGTGTTTTGCCAAGCTAAAGAGCTCAAAAAAAAAATTCCAAATGAAGTTCGTGTGACACCATGGGAATACCCAGCCACATCTGTTGTGGCGAGCCGAGGGAGGTTTCCCGTGCTTGGTGAGCACTCGCTCTGCTGGTGACAGAGGACCTGCTGCGGTCACCTCTGAGATCCTGGGGGCTGCCACCCGGGCAGGGAGTGGGCTTGCGGCATGCGGCTGTGCCTATACCAGGGGGAAAAGGGAACTAGCACTGTTTGCAGGAAGGTTCGGAGTGAGCTACAGCTGCTCTGAAGTTGTTGCACAGATTACTTGTCGAGAGGATGAAAACAAAGGCCTCCAGGCTCAGATGCGAGACTGCAGATGCAGAGTCCCTCTGCCCTCAGCTTGTCCCTGCTTGCCACCTTCCTTGGAGCATAGTGCTTCAGGAGCTGCCTCCTCATCGGCTCCAGGTTGCTCGTGTGAAAGAGGTTAAACTGACCCTTGTGTAGCTCAGCTTGCTGGTGCCAGCAAGCCCCACCGATTTGTACCAGAACAGGACATTGCAGAGGGGCAGACAGATCTCCCTACCTTGCACAGCTATGCATCCGGGCAGAAAGCAGTTCCAGTTCTAAGGATTAAGTGGGAGCATCTACCCTATGATCCCCCAGGATAGACCAGGGGATTTGTATTATTTGCTTGGCTGTTGCATTTTATATATAAAGTTACATTTTCTTATTCATTCAGTTGTTATTTTTACTTGCTAAGGTCTAGTTCATTCTGCAATTGTTCAGAACCCAGACAAAAAGAATCCCTAAGCCAGTAAACGCAGTGTTGGCAAAGTATTCTCAGAAACATCTCAGAGATTATATCTAGATCTTTTATTTTCTATTGATACCTGGTATCAGTAATAAAATACCTTCTGCATTAGGGAAGTCAAAATAAAAATGCAGATGAATCAAAACTAGATAGACATACCATAGCTAAAAGAAGACACAGAAAACATCCTGAAGGTAACTGTAGGGGCAATAGGGCATAGAGGACAGCATTGTTCATGGATATGAATGCATGATCTCTCACAAGACTGCCTTAGACACACTGACTGACTGAATAGCATTGTACTGTGGTGCTGAACACAAGTTTGTGTATTTTACAGTGCAAAAGGAGCTGAAATAATATGAAAATTAGGAAGGTACGTATTTGCAAGGATGCAAAAATGAGACAAGGAAGGATAAGATTCCATGGGCATTAAAGAAATCGATGCAAACAGGAAAATACCATGCTGGCAACAAGCTTTCTTTCCTGGCAGGTTGCCCCTTTTTTTTCCACAGCCTGCACTAGTGCATAGTCCCTCGAAGATTGCCTAGTCCAGTGCCATACTCAAAATATGATCAGCTAGCACAGGCTGCCCCAGAGCACATCCAGTACAGTTTTAAATACCATCAGGGATGGAGAGTCCACAACTTTCCCCAGCAATCTATTCAGCACTTAAACCACCTCACAGTATAAAAATGTTTCCTGATATTCGGAGTGAACTTCCCGTTTCAGTTTGTGCACATTGCATCTGCTCCTGTCACTGGATACGACAGAAATGAGTCTGGCTCCCCCATCAGAAATTTATACACATTGATAAGGTTCCCCCACAAGCCTTCTCCTCTACAGGCTAAACAGTCCCATCCATTTCACCCCCAATCCCTTACCAGATACCCCAATCCATTATCATCTTTAGAAGAAAAGGAAGACCTAAGGAACTACAGACCAGTGTAGTCACTGTAGTCAGTCTGTGTCTGTCAATATCATGGAGCAGATCCCCCTAGAACTATGAGAAGGCATGTGGAAAATAAGGAGGTGACTGGTGACAGAAACATGACTTCACTAAGACTAAACGGCATCTGGCAAATCTGGTGGCCTTCTAGTATGGGGTTACAATTTTGGTGTATGAGGGAAGAGTGACTGACACCATTTACCTGGACTTGTGCAGAGAATTGGACACTATCCTGCATGAAACTTTGTGTCTAAACTGGAGAGACATGAATTTGACAGAGACACCAATCAGTGGTTCAAGGAATTGGCTGGATGGTTACACTCAAGGAATTGCAGCCAATGACTTGTCCAAGTGGAGAACAGTGACAAGTGGCGCTCCGGAGGGATTGGTTTTGGGACCCAATCAGTTCAAGATCTTTATCGGTTACATTTTGCACTCTGCTGTACCTCTTTTAACCCTACATATACATACAGGTTTTGCCCTCAGAAAACAGGGGTAGACAGTTTGTACTTCTGTTCTGAAAATAACAGACATCTTTCCCAGCCACAGAGTGCTCACTGTCAGTAGGGTGGCCTGACAAAGACCTGTCTAAACACACTTAACAGGCAAGTGGATACTTGTCCTTTGATTTAAAATTGCCAAGTGACCTAAGTGTTTTGTTTTCTCCTTCACCTGATGCATTCAGCACTGGTAGCTGCTAGGATTCCATTGAAGATATTTTGCTTTTTTGTGGTTCAGACAAGAAGAAATTACCATTTAGTAATGAAAATCTGTTGCTGGTGATTCAGCTGATCTGGTATCAGAAGTCATAATACATACGTCAGGTTTTCAGTGTAAAAGCTTCTGTGGAAAATGCCATCAGCTAGGACAGTTCACATCTACTGGACTAAGCCAAAATATATTTATAAATTCTGCCGTATTAACTTATTCCTAAAGATGCTGGACTGGGGTCAGAAAGGGTTCAATGAATGTACCATACACATGTATATGACTGTAAAGTATTCTTTGAGTGAGCAGGGCTTTTTCCCACCACGAGATAATGGTTTCTGTTATCAAGTATTTTATCTAGCTTATGTCACATCCTGGTTGGCCTTCACTGCAACGGGTAGATAAAGCCTGTGCCAGTGGGAGCAGCCACATGGTTAAGAAATTCTCTAGCTAAACCATATGATCGGATTACCAGCACAGTGAAACTAGACTTACATTTTAGTGCTCATTCTAATACTAATTCTAGCTTAGGGCTAGACCTCCCCTCCATACATTATTAATATAAGTGTTAGCATACATTATTAATCCAAGTGTTAGGAAGAGCACTTCAGGGTCAACTCCTGATTTGCGGCTTAATTTGAATTCAAAACTTCACTGAGTTGAAATTAATTTCTTTTTGCACATGAATGGGAGTCTGGTTGGGAGCAACACCTGGTATTCTTCCAGATACTGTTAGTAAAGACAACTGCCCACTTAGAGACCCATTAATATTGCCACAGCTGGTCAGTGCATGCAGTCCAATATCCTGACTGCCATATTACTGATTCTCAAATATTTCAAAGGCAGATGAAAAACTCCCTAATTTTGTGGAATAATCTCCTCAAGAGTGGCAATCTCCCTCTGACTTCACACAGCAGCTGGTGTATATTAGCCGAAGTATCAGGCTTTGCTTGAAAAAAATACAAACTATTAGCAATTATGAAAAATGCATAAACACTAAATTCTTGTCTAATATTATAATGATAGACTTAAAAGTTAAATTCAGATTATGTGAAAATGTTTTTTAGAAGTATTTCCTTTGATCTGTTTCAATAATACTAAGGCTAGTTTTGTAAGTAGAGATAGCATCATCTAATAGACCCAACTGGTAGTGCTGGAAAAAACCCAGTGTTCACACATTACTTTTTTCAACTACTTGGTTGGTTAAACAAGATTCCTACCTACAAAACTTGTCCTGCTTACACCTTAAAAAAAGGTCAGCCACAGTAACTCTTAGCCTTAAAAAGTATTGTTATTCATTTGCATTATCTGATGCCAGCCTGCACTTAAGGATCTGTTTCCACATGATTTAATAAACATGTTAATTCTGGTTTGACATAAAGAGAAACTGTCACTCTCAATAGCAAACATGGCTTTCTCAAGAGTGGTTCAAATGTTAGGGGGGAGTTGCTTGGCACTTGCAAGCTGATTTGGTTGGAAAAAAGCTCTTGGCAGATGTTTCCTTTCAAGGATTTCCCCATCCCCCTCCCCCCAATTTTTCATCTCGCAATGTTTCATTCTGCATTTCTGGCACAGATCATAAAAACTCTGTCACTTGGCGATGGCTGTGTGCGTCCATACAGCGGTATTTCCCCCCTTCTGGGTTGAAAAGTGTACCACAGTTACCACTTAACTACAAAGTGGGACAAGACCCAGGGGTATCTATCTATTTCTCTTTCCTATTGCTTCCTGAATTTCATGCAAAGTACAGTAACGCTCTCCACAGAGGTGCTAGCTGCAATGATCAGGACACCTAGCTTTGCGATAAAAATAACATCATCAATCACTCCTTTGCAGGAATGCATAGCACATCTCCATGCACTACACAAAGCAGGGGAGCAAGCTGAAGACAGAGAATGGTCTGCGGGCCTCCTCAGCACTGGCTGACCAGCAAGAACAGGCAATAAAAATCAGAACCTGGAGGGGAACACATGATTAATGAGATGATGTCAGGCTCCCATATGGACACTCGCTTCCTGCAGGTCAGTCTTCAGGCCACATCCTTGCCTAAAGTGAACAGAAATGAAGAGACAGGAGAGCTAAAACCTTGCCCGTCACAAAAAGAGGCTCATGCCACCTTGAGCCTCTTCCCATTACTGGTTCTGCTCTGCTGGCCAACACAATGTAGAAAAGATGAGGGACATTTCCAAGTTGGTTTTCTATTTAGCAGCTCAGGTATGGTACTTACGCTGACTTTGATGGGGAGAACACTAACATTCTTGGCACCATACTGCACACCGTATTGCTAGCTGGGCACTCAGGCTGGCAGGATCATGCACTACTGCCCAGTCCACTACCTCAGCTCTTCCCACATCCAGTGGGAATGTTTTGAACCTGAGCTACAGCATGCAGATAGAATACATGTGGGTAGTGCATACACTACCCATTTGTGTCCTTGTTCCTAACCTCACCGTGTAGATGTAATATTAGACGTATGCAGAGATCAGCAAAAGAGCTGTGGGAAAAGCAGATTCACAAGGCTGAAAACACAGGTTAGAATACACTTCAGTGATGGGAGTGGCTATGCAACTCAAGTCTTTGCTTGGAAGAATAAACTTCATGTTCAACCAGTTTACCCAGAAAAGGTATTAGCCTATGTGTATCATCAAATCTCTTGTAAGATAATTTGATACCATTAAATCCACAATACTAAAGCACCAGACAAAAGATACACAGATCTGGGGAAAACTCTGGATGAAATCTGAGATTTTTCTTCTCCCTTACCTACATTTTTGTGCCTCCCTTTCAAACCGCTTCAAATGTACATACAACTTTTCTACTCAGTCTGACCTCTGGAGAGGGGAGGGATGTTCTCCAAAGAACATAATTCTTGGAATATGAGGGGAAAAATAGACTATTGACGATAAGGCTTAAGCAGAGGATCATACTGGATTCCTGTCTCCCACCTCACACTTGGCATTACCTCAACAGAACACCTTCTACCTCCCATTTCCCCCCATGAGCCCATGCACCCTAAAGTCCCCATCTGCCTGAGACCTCCACCTTCTGCTGGCATTTTCCCTGGGCACCAATCAGCAGGACAAAGGGAGAGCAAATGCACTCCCAGGCTCTCTCTTCACTGCAGCAGCTGAGGGAAGTGTCACATGCAGGCACCTGTATGTAGCTGCAACAGTGCAAGGAAGCTCTTGTTTTCAGTCCTCAGAGGCGTAACACTAATGCCATGGGGCTGAGTGATACACAACCATGCAGCACTGCGTGCACTTCACCTAAAGCAGCTGGGACCGATCTGTGCACTAAAGCAAACAGATTTTGGTTATCTCAGAAGGCACAAGTTGGACTGAACTGTTTCCCACGACTGAGGCATTTATGAGGTCTTTCTCGCTTGTGCAATCTGTTGCAGTTGGTCTGAGCTCTAACACTGAGATTTTAATGGAGAAACCAACAGGATCTTTCCACCCTTTGGCCTACTTTTCAAGATTAGAGGAAGACAGAAGCTGTAAGCTCTGTGCCATACTTTGAAAGAAAGTAATGTTTTCCCTGTGTGAAAGAAAATGGTTAGGGGATTCAGACTTGGGGAAAGGATGCATAATTTAGTTTGCAGGTAAAAGCTCCTATATGAAGGATGCTCTTCTAAGAAACAGTTTAAACAAATTTGCCTAAACCCTGAATCTAAGGCAAAAACCCATGGCAGAAACCTAAATTTAAGGCAAAAAATTGTTGGGGAATGACAGACAGATGATCTCCTTACTCTGTCTTCTTGGTATACAGTCCAAAACTGAAGCCTGGACTGTTGTAGTCTTGTCTTTTCTCTAGTTTTCTGTCCAAACTTTTTGATCTTGAGATTTCAGCTTAAGGCACGTTCATTTCTCAAGGTCTTTAAACACTCTATCTGAGGAAGAAAGACTTTGATTTGTTCCAATGAGACAAGCTCACTCATTATTTTCAAATGTCTTTTCACACAAACTGTCAAAGCATCTTCTAGGCAGGCCCTGATTTTCTTTTCATTTTTAATAAAAAAGAAGGCTATGATAGACAACAAGCAATCTTAATTTTACAGTAAATGTTTTTCTTACCAAAATAATGTCAAGTGCACTTTAACTTATATTTTCTCAACTACATATACACACGTCATTTCAGTGATTGGACCACAAGCTATGCCAACAACTTGACTGAGTAAAAATCAAAAAAATTAAAATCTTGAGTAGGATTGCAAGATAACCGGTTAAAATTCACACAACAAAATTCTACAAGATCCGGGGAAAAGACTTGAAGCATTTTCTTAAAAACTGCGTCTGGTCACCTGGAGAGGAAGAACCCTTCAGGCCGCGCTCCCGTTATGCCAGCAGGCAAGGCACGGCCAGAGGCTGCCGTGTGGTTTTTCGGCAGGAAAGAGGTGCGAGACATTTGCGGAGGAAAACCGGTTGAGATCCTGGGACCGGCTGAGCTGGGACAACTGGTGCTTTGGCCTCGACCCAGCGAAGCGGGAGAAGGCTCGAGAGCCAGCCAGGCAGAGCGCTCGAGAGCCGAGCGGCGCCGTGCCAGGGGCCGGGCCGTGTGCCGGGGGTCACCTGCCGCCTGCCGCCTGCCACCCCCCGCCACGGGCGGTTAACTCCCCTCGCCGCCCCGGCCCCGCCGGACACCGCGCTCCGCCGCCCGCACCTCCGCGGCTCCGCGGCCCCCGCGCTCCATCCCGCCCTCCCTCCCCCTCCCGCAGCACCGGCTCCCCCTCCGCCTCCCCGGCCCGGCCGGCCGCGCTACCCAGGATGCTCCGCGCCGGCGCAGGCGCGGCCGCTCAGGAAGAGGAAAATGGCATAAACAACCCCGAGCGCCGGGACCGCTGAGGAGGAGGAGGCGCCGCCGCCCCGGGCCGCGCGGCCCCTTTAAGAGGCGCGGAGTCGCCCCCTCCTCCTCCTCCTGCCCCTTCCGGAGCCGGACCCGGGGTGACGGCGGTCCCCGCGCCCCTTCCCCCTGCCCGCCCCCTTCCCCATGGTGCCGACCCCGGCGGCGGGGCGGTTGCCATGAACAGCAGCGGCCTGCCCTGCTCGTCGCCGTCGCCTGTGGTGGGGCCGCCGCCGGGGGCGGGGGTCGGCGTGGCGGGTCCGGCGGCCGGCGGGGCGGGGGCCGGCGGCGGCGGCGGGGCCGTGAAGCTGAAGTTCTGCCGCTACTACGCCAAGGACAAGACCTGCTTCTACGGCGAGGAGTGCCAGTTCCTGCATGAGGAGCCGGGCGCCGCCCCCGCCGGCCCGGGGCCCGCCGCACCCCCGCTCGGCGGGCTCCCGCTCGGCATCCCCCCGCCCGCCGCTGCTGCCGGGCCGGGCTACTCAGCGCACGGGGCCAGCTCGGGCCCGGCGGCAGCGGTGGTGGGGCCTAAGAAAGCCGAGCTGGGGGCGGGAGGCGGAGGCGGCGGCGGCGGCGGGGGGCTGGATGGCCCGCGGCTGGCGAGTGAGTGCGGCGGGGCGGCCCGGGGGTGGGGTGGGGGGGCGCTGCCGGGAGGGGGCGGCGGGCGGCGCGCTGTTCCTCATCCCCGACACGCCGCGGTGCTGCCGGAAACAAATAACAACAGCCATGGTGGTGGCGGGGGACCCCCGGGCTGCCCGCCCGGCTGCGGCCGTCCCGGACGGGCCAACGGCGCTGCGCCGGCTGCCCGCAGGAGACCCGGCCCATACTGGTGGGGAGGAGCGGGCAGGTGTTTGTAGGAAGGGGCTCCTCCTGTGTGGCTTTAAAGGGGTTCCCGGGCAGCTGTCCATCCGTCCTTCTAGCGCTAGGCTTAGTGCAGGTTCACAGGTACTCCCTGCCCGACGTCAGACCGGGAGCAGGGAGGCAGCTTCTTTCTGAAGCCCTTGGATGGGCTCTTCTGAGCAGCGTGTATTGAGTGTCGGCTCTTAGAAGTTTTAAACGCTCCAGCTAAAATACGACGTTAAAATTACAAAAATATTTGACAAATTGCGATTCACCTTATCGTGAGAAAGAATTTATGTTGCTGGTGGCAGAGCATTGGAACAGGCTGCCCAGGGAGATTATGGAGTCTCCCTGTCTGGAAATATTCAAACCCCACCTGGACGGGTTTCTGTATAACCTGCTGTAGGTGATCCTGCCTTGGCAGGATATCCCCAGATCCCTTCCAACCTTAATGTTACTATGCTTCTGTGATAGGTGTCTACATTATTTACTACTGTGAGCAGAAATTGTTTCAAAATTTTTTCTGAGGTTTTCCAGCCCTCATGCGCAGCCCGTTTTCAAATGGTGAGAGTTCAGATAGCCTGTATGTCGTGCAGAGCTGCACTGCTGTTGCTGGTCGGTTGTGCATCCTCCTGATGTGCAGGCCAATAGTTAGATGGAGCTTGCAGTAAACTGATTTTAATAACCATTTGTTTTGTAGGTGAAGCAGCATTTGGCAGGCTAAGAAAACATGCTTCTTCAGAAAAGCCGTGCCTCTTTACATGAGTATATTAAGTTTGGCTGCGTTATTGATTTTTGACACAAACCTGGCATTTATGTACATTAAATTATTTAGCTACTAAATGGTCACCACCATATTTTTTCTGAAATTAAGATGCAACCATGCTGAACATCCTGCATGTAGGTTTTTAGTGCTTGATAAGTCTTTCAGGGTCCTGCAATTGTTGTTTTGCCAGGTGTGGTTAGGTTGTGCTGATGAGTATTAGCTCTATAGTTGGTAGCTTCTCAGTGTCTTATATTAACGCAATGCTGTCATGTCTTCCCTTTCAGGAGAAGATCTTAAACTGCTGCATAAGGCTTTCTATTAAAAGTCTTCCAGATTTTTGTTAAACTTAAGCTATTCAAGCTGAAGGCTCTCTTGCCTTTTTTTAAAATTAAATAGAAATATGTTGGAGGGATTCAGAAGCAATAAGTCAATCATTGTTAATTTTTCTTTTGGATGGAGTTTGGTGTGAAACACACTTTTTCCCTGTGTGAAAGAAAATGCTTAGGGGATTCAGATTTGGGGACAGGATGCATAATTTAGTTTGCAGCTAAAAGCTCCTATATAAAGGATGCTCTTCTAAGAAACAGTTAAAAAAAATTTGCCCAAGCCCTGAATCTAAGGCAAAAACCTTCAGAATTTGTGTGTTGGGAGTTGGTATGGCTCAGCAGTTAAATTATTTGAAACACTTGCATCTATTGTATGTGCTTGCTGCAGTAATATGCAGTTGAGGAGTGAGGGCACCAAGAATGGAGAAGCCCACTATGATGCTGTCAATGCTTGCCTGCTGGGAAGGCCATATCACTTGGTGTAGGGGGCAAAAGCTTCGACTGGTAGGAGATCTTGAAGGACACTCGCTGAGAAAAAAGAGCCCAGAAACGAAGGAGAGGGAAATTTAATTTGAAAAGCCAGGAAATGGGCCTAGTCTCACTTCTAAACTTCTTTGCTTTAGGATGCATTTGTGAAAAAAAAAAAAAAAAAGAAAATAATTATTCAAAATCTGAAGCTGATGTGTATAGATACTGATAAGCTAATATCTAAATTCCTTACCATGCTGCTAGCCTGTGGTGTTAACAGGATGATTTCCAAGTGGATGGAATCAAAGTTTTATTTCTGTGGATGTAGGAAGTAAGATGCAAAGTTATATTAAAAAAGTTCTGAGGTTAAGAATATGAAATTGGGAATTGCCCAAAATCACCTGCCTGTACAGTCACTGACAGTCTAATTCAGAAGTATTTGGTAGTCTTAGTGTGATTGTGGATGCCACCTTCTCTTTCTCCTTCCTCACTGGACTCCAGCATCATTCAGTGCACAGAGCAGATAATGCTCATTGACTAATTAACTGGGTAGTCCTATTTATTGTTAAAAGTGGGTCAGTGCCTCATTCTAACATGCGTGTTACTCTAATCCTGCTTTGAGTACAGGATTATTAATTTACTTATAGGTTTTTCTGTGGTAATCACAAGGGCTCCCCAAATACCAACATTTTCATCACATGGGTGGTAGGAATGTTGAGTGATGAGGAGATGGTGAACAGTGAAAATGCAAGGAGTATTCCAGTGTATAAGTATTTCACTATTAGAGTATGAAGAGGAATGAGCAGCTGACATCCTCAGAGCTAACCAGGAGGAGTTTCTCAGGTGATGTGTGGTTAAGCTGTTCTGTACCTGTAGATGTTTTGAGTGCTAACATATGACAGAATTCCAGAAGTGATCAGATAGTCTTGGAAGAAAACTCTGCTTGAGATTATTAAATACAAAAAATTCCCATCTCTGGATCAGACTCATCTTCCCTTACATATATATATATGGCTGAAAGCCTGTTGGGAAATCCTGCTTTATCCTTGCCTCATATTTACTACAGCTACTGCTGTCCAATGTCAGAGATGAGGTAGCAGGCTTAATGTGGCTTTGGCTTGATGGGTGGGCAAGAATGAGGAGCAAGACTGACTGAGCCCATGAGCCCCACCCACTCTCAGAAGGTAGCACTGCTGCCCACTGCCCTCAGACTATTTTGCATGGACCATGTGTTCAAAGCACCATTCCTGCTTCTTCCACCGGAGTTGAGTGCTCAGTGTTCTGCATGGTTCACCTTCTGTGAGTAAGGTGACCAGCTGACTGCATACAGAATAGGGAATGAAGTTGATACTGCCTATCTAAAATTTTATTTTAAAAAATTAATCCTTTTTACATAGAGCTTCTGTGACAAAATAAGGGAAAAAGGAAAATAATGCATTTTCTCCAAATTTGGTAGCTACTTAAATTTGCACATGGTGCTTTTCTAATCGATATATGTCCCACGTGTCAGAAGGCTATAGAAGGAGCAGAGGTGGGGAAATGGCTGATACTTGCTGTTTAGGGGAAAGTATGATTGATTAACAGGATTTAAATGAGTAGCCAATGGAAGATGGGTAGAGGGCATGGTAGTATGAAGAATTTCTCTTCTAGTGTGTGCCCTCTGTTCACTGTGGCACTTTGCAGCTTTACTAAGCAGCAGACCAGTAGCCGCCTTTGCTGCATGCAGCAGGCTCATTCCTAGGCCATCATCCCATCTCAGTGCTGAGGGAAGTGTTGTAGTATTAAAATGTATCATTCCTATACCTAAGTCAGACAAGTTAAAGTTGGATGGACAGCTGTTGTCGTATTTGTTAGCTTTCAGGTAGTTGAACCAGTGTAATACTCTTTTGCATGTAGACCTCATATTATGTATTGATAGATACAAGCTGAAGTATGGATCCAAATGTTTGCTAATTTCTGCCCCATTTTTGCTGTGAACTTCACAATACATAGTACTCACCCTTTCCTTCTGACTTCTGATTCCTACGAAACACTGGGGTGCTGAGCTGAGGAGTGCCAGGTGTGCCCTGGTCCCAGTGGCACCGCAGAGCTGCCTGTGAGGAGCTGGCCACAGCAGGGGTGCTACTGCTGTGTGAATTTCCAGTGCCAGAGCCTAGCCCACCCTCTCTCTCACTGTGACACGTTTACATCTGGTTCTCTGCTGGAAAGCCTTTTGCGGAGCCCTCGTAGGAAATCTGTGGTTGGAAAACAGGCCTGTGTTTCTGCAAGGTGGCATTTTTCTATGGCTGCTGAGAATAGCCCATCTGTGAATAGACTTTATAGCCAGCCTGCAAGAAGGTGGAAAGGGACATTAAGACTTGGCGTGTGTTGGGTTGGCCTAATAAAAGCATTATGTTTGTTTTCACAGCCCTAATAAAAGCATTATTTTGTTTTCACAACCAACCACCTGCATGTTGTATCTAGTCAGGGCAATAGTGGCCACTGCTGTAGCAATTCCATATGCAATTGCTCCATGGTTAGTTTAGTGAGCATTGCAACTTAGGTTTTGTGAAATCTCTAAATACACTGGGCTTGGAGTGGAAAGACACAAACACTTGTGAATTTTCTGCCTTTTAAAGTGTGTTTTATTCTTTACCAGTACATTCCCTTTTAAACAACATGAAGCAGCTGATATAGAAAAAACCGGAAAGACAGCTATTCATCAATACTGATACTAAGGGTAATCTGTTGGATTACACTTCTTCGTGCAGTGAAACTGGTCAGGGTTATTCTAAATGTGGATTTTTCTTATCTTTGGTAACATTTCAATATTTACAGGTTTAAGTGTTTACAGTTATGCAACTTTTAAGTACAAGAATAGTTGCAGTATGTCACGTACTCTTCACTTTTCCTGGGGTTTGTTTCTTCTCCACTTCTGCGGAGAAAATGCGTATTATAGTAAGGGTGTATGGTTGAGAATTTTTTCCAAACATGTTTGTACTCCTGTGAGTGATGCTCCCCCTTCAATTTCCATTATGCCTTTTCCAGGAGTTGATGGATCATACAATTTTCATCTTGCTTTGCTCTGAATATTTTTAAGAAATGAGAGAACAATTCTTAGCGTTTGGAGACCGATACAACTGAGAATTGAAGAGTAAAACTAATAACCAGTTAGAGATGCAGAAGAGGAGATGAAAATTACTGAGTTCACTTAATCACTTTTTTGTCTTGCATGTCAGCTCCAGAAATCAGGCAATTAGACATGGGTTTTCTTTTTGCTTTTATGTGTTTCATGTGAAAATAACGGAATCACATAATACTCTGAGTTGTAAGGGACCCACAAGGATCATTGAGTCCAACTTTTAAGTGGATGGCCTGTAGGAGGAAAATGATTTGGGGGAGCTAAGGAAAATATTCTCCATCTACAAAGTTATTTGGGATTTTAAGGGCAATGAAACTTAAAAGATTACACTATTAATTTGCTTTGATTTTATCTGCTTATATACCTCGTGAGTTTTTCTCTCATTCAGTCAAAATATTTCACAAGAATTGTGGATATCTGAGGAGTATTGGTAATTACTTGTTTCTGGTAGAACCCACCTTGTGTTGGGTACTGAAGAATACTGTAGCACAATTACTCCAGTTGCTGTTTTCCTGCTTCAAAGGCAAACATGAAAAGGAGTGTGAGTGTGTGTGGGGATAGTTATGTTACATGAGCAAGCTCTCTGCTATATCTTAATAATCGGAAGCTTGTTTTCCAAGATTGAGGACATCCCTGTTTAATTTCTGTCTAGGTATTAGAAATGGATTGTTTTAGGTATTGCTGTAGGAGTGGGCCTTCTGGAATGATTTGAATGTCCAGAAAACAGTGACTTTGAGGATTAGCTCAGAAAGGTTTCCATGTATAAGGAAGCAGATAGAAGCAAATTTAGACTGCTGTGGGAAAAGTGGACAACTGGTAAGTGAGGCCAGGGTGATAGACACAAGCATTTCTGTAGAACCTCCAAAGCAGAAAAAATAATTTTGGTGGTGAGGCAGCTGATGAAAAGGGGTCAGTGCAGGGATTTAGATAGTAAGCTGATGTGGCTGATGTTTTCCTGATTTGTTGCTTTCTAGTAAAGATGTAATGCTTTATACCACCAGAAAAATGGTGTGGTGAATCACTGTGTGTGGACCTGAGTATTGTACACGAGTTGAAATTGATCACGCTCTTTTATGTGTGTGTAGGCTTCATGAGTCTTTCAGTAGGTAAAAAAGTTCCAATTATGTGGTTGCCTTTTTTGATCCTCAGATATTTTGTGCTTAGAACTTGCTTATATTTTTTAATTTGCTTTTTAGCAGCCTTTTATTCCTGACCTTTTTTAAATTTGAAACTAGAGATTTAGAAACAAAGCACAGATATATAAAAGTGAGAGCAGAGACCCACATTTTGCAAGTTGTTAAGTTGGTCATACAATGTGTGATTCCTGTAGTTTATGTGTAGAGTCTCTCGCCTTCAGTTGGTCTACTGTTGAGGCAAATGGCAGGAAGACTTTTCCTTTCTTTTATGCATTCTCCTCATATGCTGTGAAAAATATCCTTATGTTCTCTTTAGGTTACCTGCACATGCTTCGTGCAATTGTTTATATAAAAAGTTGAGTTTTAGTTGGAGGCTATTAAAACAAAAACTTGTTTGAAAAAGTTGATGCAGTTTATTGAACAGTTCAATGCAATATTTTAAGAATTGTAGAAGATCTTGGAGGCGGTTAGCTCTGAAAGCTATGGTGTTAAGTAATTGTGTCACTTTATATTGCTGTTTCTGATAACAGAATAGTTCTGATTACTCTTTTGAGAAAGTATCAACTTTAATTTGTATTATCACTGTGCTTTTGGACTTGGTCCATGACCTGGAGTCCAGCTGCTCTAGATTCTATAACAAGACTTTTACAGAGCAGAAGGATGGCACCTATGCTGTCTTTCTTTCTTCATCAGATGCTTCTGTGATATGTGAGGTATATTAAAAAAAAGACAGCCATTTGATATTATGGTGAAGATAACTGTTTTCCTTTGCTTGCCCAAGAATATCGCGTCGCGTAGTGGGAGTGTTTGTAAATAAGGCAGCCTTTCCCAAACTGTTTTGCTTCCTGTCTGCGTTTCAGCCAACTTGGTTCATTTGTGCTGTCTGCCCTCCAACTGCACTCTGTCAGTGTCCTAACCCAAGCGTGTGCTTTTATTTTTGCCTCTCATGCCTGGAAGCATCATTCATTTTCTTTGTCTCGTGCCTCTATTTCAGAGATTGCTGGTCTGTGTTTCAAAAACATTGCATTAAATGAGGGAGGCATAAAAACAGCAGAGAATGCAATTTCCCTAACAAGTTCCAAGTAGGAGCACTGTAGCAAAAATAACACCGAGACGTACAAGTGAGGTTAGCACCACCAGCACAGGATTTCCTGGTGTACAGAAATGTACATGTCAGTACAAAAAATGAAAACAAGCATAAGCTCCTATGACACCTTGGTGCCTCTAGGTGACTAAAAAGACACAAATTTTAAATGACTTACCTAAATAAGCTTTATATAAATGTTTTATTGTCTCAATATTAGGATAGCTATCTCTGTAAATTTCTCTGAAGATATGGCACTATAGTTTTACTGCTTTATATTTAGCTAACACTGTGTCCTTAGGATGTGCATGTATGAACCTATGATTCAGTTTACCAGCATGTTAAAAAGTGCACTTTTGCTGTGCTGAGAGTTTAAATCAAGATTATCTATAAACTTTTTACTCTGCCTAAAAATAACTGTGCATTTAGGAAAAAAGTACTAATAGCAAAATTAATTATTGCAATCCATGTTTTATTACCTTGCCAGAAGTCTTTAAAATATTGTTCTGAAAATTGTCAGCTAAATTTGTTGTGGCCTTGCTTTAGCCCATTCACTTTGGGAGTAACATATCACATTACTGGAAAGGATCCTTTTTTATATTAAGAACAGCATCTGAGATCATCAGTGCTGATACTGGGTTCATAAAAGAAGTAGGCTAGGATAATACAGTATTTGTTTACTAGCTAGTGAAATCATAGAATGAAAATATCAAAAAATATTTTCAGATAGTATTAGTGTTCTGATAGTGTCGGTGTTAGACAAGACAAGCATTAAACTAAAATTCACTGAAACCGACCCCTTCAGATGAAGCGTATGTGCTGAGTTCATGGCAGTGCTAATCAAATGCTTAAGCTGTGATGAGATACTTTGTTTCTGAAAAATGTCATTGTAATGAGTAAGGCAAAAGTAACTATTTTTTTTTCCCTCTGCGGTGTCTACATCTGGCGGGAAGCCTACTTTCTGCTAAAATTCTGTGGGAGAGGAATTATATAAGAAGATATTTATTTTTAATTGCAGTTGTCACATTAAGCTGCAGTGTTATTCAAGAAAGAAATGTATTAGATAATGTATATAAAAAGTAGAAAACTTCGTCTTAATTTCTCGACATGCTCTATTTAGTTTCTTTCCAGAATTGCCAGGATATACGTTCAGTCTTGAATATTGATGGAGTTTAGGAATTCTTTCTGTTTTCACACAGGTGCTTACATAACATGTTAGCATTCTTTTCCCCTCTGGATTCTGTGTTGTTCGCTCGCACATCTGTCTTCACTCAGACCTGCCTGGTCAGCCTTTCTGCTTCAACAAGGAAGTTGTTGCTTCTCTCCAAGAAGGACCTGTTGAAAATACATACACCTTCAATGCATGGATAGTGCTGCTGCACAACAGAAAGGCTTATTCCTTTAACAAAAAATAGCTAATTCAGGTTTTTCCTGAAGTTGCCTAAACTTGCCTAAAATTGTAATCACTGTCTTAAAAGAGAAAACACACATCAAAAGTTCATTGATATTTTAATAGCATGGTGTATAGAATGTTTTAAAGTGTTTGCTTGCAGTTCTTCTATTGGAAAGATTTGGATGGATAAATCAAATGCAGGGACTGATGTGAATTAGTAAACAAGTGAGAATAAAAACTTTGAGGACTAAGGTGGTTTTTTTCCACCCTAGACTTCCACTTTAATACCACATTGGTTGTGTGGTAAAGTGTGCCCACTTCTGCAGACCTTTCATAGGTTGCTTATGATAAATAATTTTTCTAAACTACTGTGGTATTCAAGAAGCAAGTGAGACTTGCTGAGTTGTTCAATGTTTGGTGGAAGGAGGAGAAAGCTGTCTACTTCTTGTAGAGAAGGCTAGGTGGAATATTCACTGGGTTATCAACAATGTAAAAGCCGAATGTTCCTTTGAACACAAATGGAGTATGAATTGAACACTTCTTTTTTTCACTTTATACAAGAATTACTTTTTTCATCTTTTCTGCAGGCTTAATTTTCTTGCTATTTGTTGCAGGGAAGTCAGTTTAAGGAAGCTAGTACTGAATTTTCTTTTGAAGGCAATAGTTACACCTGCCACTTCTAGAGCATTCTGTTCTAAACCTGAGCCACCGCCAAGGAAACTGTCCTCTGCTCCAGTGATTGGGCTTTTGATGGTTTTCTTTTGATTGTGCCGTGGAATATGCTTTCTTGTGCTCTGGATCCCTCTACTAGCAGAGGGATCTGGAGATCCCTCTAGAAACTAGAGACCGTTTGGAAGAGGACAATAAAAATCCTTGGCATTGAAAGCCATTCTGAAATTGCTGTGGTACCAGTGGAACTGAGCGCTGCCGAGGTGGGTCAGCACTGGAGTACAGCAATTTGTTGGAGTGGCACAAGGAGACTGATTGGTATGGCCAAACCATAGCACTTCAGTACAGAGATGCAGCTAGTTTGTGCTGTTTCAGTACAAACACTGCAGCTAGATAAAATGTTCTCGAGCAGCTTCTGCTGTTTGAAGTGCCCAGTTAGATATCACTGTGCTGATAGCCTAAATTGTAGCTTTGAGCAGCTTTGAGTGTCTTGGATAGGTTTACATAGCAAATACCAGCAGTAGAAAGGCTGCAGTGTCAAAGATCCCAGCAGCATACTCAGCCTTGCTTAGCTCTAGGGTTGCTGCCCAAAGCCTGCTCCTGCCTGCAGCTTGACTTGCCTGGTACTGAGAGTGTTTGAGCCAGACCAGGAGCAGAGCACCTGGTGCTGTATCTGTGCCCTAGCAAGGTTACTGTGACAGATTCAAGTGCTTTGTTTGGATATTGGGTGACTGAACTGTACCACCTGTCTGGAGTTACTCCAGGCCAGCTCTGGGGTTTCTCAGTGTGGGAAAACTTGCAAGTTTTCATTTGCTCCTTCCTGGTTTGAAGGACTTTGTGCATTAACTGTATTTGTTCAAGGAAGAAATGAAGGTACCTGGATTCTCATGGTGACTCTAGCATAGTGAGGAGAGCAGTGGAAGAAGCATGAAGTCTTTTTCTTAATTCTTCAGAGCCTGAAGGATTTGGAAAGTTGGTGTCATCTGAAGGACTATCTTATTAGTTTGTTAAAAATTGGTTAGACTCTATAATTTCTGGCAAAAGCATAAGATGAAGTAGCAGATACACTGCTGAAATTTTATAGTGTACCTTGAAATGACAGTTGTTCCTGGTCAGTCAAGGTGTAGCATAAAAACTACAGATTTTGATAATGACCGCCATATAAGTGGAGAAAGCTGTATAGGAAATGTATTTTTAGAATAAATAAAAACCACAGTTAAAACATTGAATAATTTACAGGCAAACTGGACTTAAACTGCTTACAATTAGACATGGACTTGCTATCTTTTTGTTTTCTTGTATGAATAAGTCCTGGTATTTCTTGTGATGCCAGAAAACCCTGTGTAAGATGCTGACCTTCACAGAGTAAGTTAAGGACTGACTGTGGCAGGAAGGCTGAGCCAGTAATTGGCATTACTGCAGACATTACTATTTTCCATAGTACAGTAGTTGAACTATAAAATACTTTTCCTAGGCTTCTCAATGTGACTTTGCCAAATGAAGGCAAAAGACAGTTATTTAAAAGATGAATCCAAAAAATCGTCTCTTTTAGGGCTGTAGCAAGAGGACTTCTGAAGTTTCTATGTGGCTACTTACTTAAAATTATGAAGGAGGAGCTAGAGCATGGATAGTTGAGGGAGTTTTATTTTCCTATTCTCTTAGCTGGCTTTTTAAATTTTTGTAAAAAGAAGTAGCAATTCATTAATAATTAGCATCATTAAAGTTTCTTAGGTGTTTCCTCTGAACCTCTAGAATATACAAATAATGTTCTAGATTTGGCAGCAAAAGTTCAAGAATCTTTTTCCCTTGCGAAACTGATGTTTATTGCTACTGAGATATTCCATTTATTTGTCTCACATACAGTTGTCCATTTGAACTGGTGTTGGTGTTACCCCCAGTGGGCTGATTCATGCAGCTCCAGTCTCAGGGGAGTGCAGCTGGGCAGCGTTTCCTTCTCTCTGTGGTGTGCGTGCTACTCGTCATCCTCCTCTTGCAGCCCTTCCTGTGGTTATGTATGACTGTACTTCTTTTGCTGTTTCCTGTGCCTAACACATGGAAATGGCTCACCAGGTTATGCAGTCTGTTTTGGAGGGAAAATTCCTGTTCTGATGAAAATTGAGGGTTTATAATACGCGTTCCTTTAGCTGTGCCACTAAGTTGCATTTTATTTCCTTTGAGGATTAGGATCAGGAAGTTGTTTCCGGGTGTCACCACCTGGCTGCAAGTCCTCCCAGAAGTTCAAGTTGGATAGTTTGGTACAGGATGTTCCTCTGAGTTGGATGTGTGCCTTCCTACCTTGAAGCTACCCATTACTCATGCCTGTTGGCTTGCAGTGGCCTGGCCATACTGATTAGTGTCTTTATAATTTTCTGTGAGTGCTTGTACAGAAGATTCATTTGAACTGCAGCTTGCATACCACCTTTTTTTCCTGTCGAAGTAATACCTGCTTGAGAGTTTTGTGTTAATTATGACAGCTTCTTGTTGTTCTTTGTAGTTTTTTAGTATTGAATTAATTTATTTGTGGTTAAAGTCTTGTATGTCAGGGCCCTTGTTTCTGGGCAGGATGAATTTCTTCTTGCATCCTTCACACTTGCTTTCAATTGAAAGGATTTTTTTGGCTACATTTCAGGAAATTGTTGCCACTTTACAAAGAATGTGATGATGAAAATTATCTTAAGCTCTTAAGGAAGCAATAAAAGTGTTTGTGCTTTCTGTGAAAGAGTTTGAGATATTTTTAAGTGTGCATTTTCTATATGTTGCACTTTAAAAGAACCAGTGCATCCAGTTCAAAACTCTACTTAACACATGTATTTCCAAGAAGGGCCTGCAAGAATATGGGTCTTCATAAAATAAGCTTGCCTTCTAGGTTTTTTGAAATTTATTTTCTTTTTGATATCATTGTCATCATTGTCCTCGTTTCTAAAGTTCAGACTCCTCATTGCTTCTTTCTGAATTTGTGCTTTAACTTCATGCTACGAATGCTTTCATTTAGTAACTTTTCATTAACTTCCTTTTTCATAGTATGCACTATTATGTTTTTGGTTATTTTGCTGAGAAGACAGTAGTACCATATTCTATTTCCCTGCCAAAAAAAAAAAAAAATCTATGTAAAACAGATACTGGTGAATAAACCTGTGGTTAAGGAAACTTCTTCTGATTTTTCTTTTCTTTTCCTTTTAGTTCCTGGAATGGATGGTGGTGGGTTAGCTGATGCTAATCTAACGGATTCATACTTTAGCACCAGCTTCATTGGTGTTAATGGATTTGGAAGTCCTGCTGAAACGAAGTATCCCATGATGCAGGTAATAGCAGTGATTTGTATAATGTTTCATTAGTTCTGGCTGGTGTTACACCAAAAAAGGAAAATTGCTCTAGAGGCAGGACAAATGGAGCCTTCTGGAGTGTCATCTTGTATGATATACAGTGTATATACTCACTTTAATCTTGTAAATGGAAATGAAACAGTATCATTCCTTTAAAATTAATCTGTTTTTATTTGCGCTTACCTGTGCTGTTGTGCTGAGCTTTGCTGCATCCATTAACTCTGTGTTAGATTTCTTTTCTGAATGTGACTTTCTAGATTTCTTTTTAGGCTCATAGCTTTTGATAGCCTTTTGCTAAACATATGAAAATCAAGTTTTGAAACTTTAAAGATCAAAAGTTGCTGAAGGAAAATGTGAACTGTCAGACATGAAATTGCTAGGCAAAAATTTCAGAATTTGTCAGCTCAGACTCTGGTGGTGGTATGTTGAATTCATACTTAAGTCTTCTGAAATATTTCCTTGTATTTATAGTGTTCTGTAGAGGTTGGCATAGGAACTCCCATGAGGTGGAACATATTGTGTAGGTAGCATTCTGCAAAATTTGCAACAAAAGTCTGTCATATTTAAATGAGTATCTACTGAATTAACACATGAAGTACTATAATAATTCCCTGAAAGTGTTATGCGTTTAAAAAGAATCAGAGCCTGTCCCTAAAAGAAGATGGTTTGTCCTGTACTAAATAAAGCAGCTTCCATTAAATGAGAGCGAGCACAAATCAAACAGTTCACACTGAGTCCTGACAACAACTCTCTTCTTTTATATCGAGGAAACTCACCTTATGAGGTTACTTTGATCTCAATTGTGGCTGTATTATGGATTGAAAAATAACTCAGCAAAAGGTGGGAATTAATTAGGTGTGTTCCTTTTTTCTTTTGTTTGATTGTTTGTTTTTTTACTGCATGTTTTCAAGAAGACTGGATTTTTCTTATTTGACAGAATTGCAGAAGTATGGAAATGTTTTCTTGACAGTTATGCATGATTTAAAAAGAAAAATTTTAACCTCTGATCCCAAAGTGTACTATTGGAGCTGGCAGTTACAAATTTTTGTATAACTGAGGTCCTGTAATTTTAACACAAAGTCATTATGTTTTGTATCCTTAAACTGTATTCTACAGAAACACTGGTGTCTTTCTAAACATCAATTTTTAATTATAACTGTTTCTTCTAGAAAGACAATAAGGCATGAATCTAACATGAATGCTGATAGGATTTTTAAATACTTCACTAATGCCTGAGATTACAGTCAAGGCATTATTGTTTCTCTTTGAGAGGAAATCAGTGTGCCTCTTGCCTGTTGGAGAATAAGGAAAATTACTTCAGAAGAAGGGTTTTATTAGTGTTGAGAATGTGCTTAGAGGCATCAAACTACAGTTTGAAAAGCATTCCTGTATTGATTTCTTTCCTTTGATTCCTGTAATTTAAGTTCTTGTTTCCACAGGTAAAATGGGTAACGCTGTTTTGAGTGTGTGTCAGCTGCTAGGTTAAGTCCATACTGACAGAGTTTAGCCACTTGGAATGAGATTTTCTGTGTCATTCAGCCCTTTGGAGAAGAAGGCAAGGGAGAAATTTTAGTGGGTTTGACTTTAAATAATACTAGTCCTTTATGGTTTGGAATAGAGACTTCGAGTCTGATAGATTGGTTATTCTATCAAGGATGTACCTCTTGCTTGCTTTCTCTGAAAATATGCACAGATTTTGTCACTTTATTAAGCCTCTGCAGAACTGGTTTATATGGACCCACTGGAGACTTCCTAGACGTTAAATGATTTCCCAAAGATGTAATCTGCTCTGGCATGTTATAGCTTGAGTACATTTTTGCAGCTCTGGCATAATCTAGGCCTGAACTCAGAGCAGGAATGCTGATCAGCTTCTTTTCCCTCTTTCCTTTTCTTCCACTTCAGACTGAAGCAGCATGGAAGTTGATCTATATTTAATAAAAGACTGCTGTATCTGTGTTAATTGGAGCAGAGGGGTTGGTAAGGGAAAAGAAACATGCTATAGGCTTAGAGAAGCTGAGCTGAAGATAAGTGAGGAAGAAACCAGGAAAGATTGTTCTCCTCTCCACTTCAGTCCTTTTGCTCATAGTGGGAGACTCACAGAATGGGGACTGGAATGGTACAAACACAATACACAAAAACTGGAAACAAGTTTTCATAATGTAAAGGTGGGACAAAGTAGGGTGGAGAGAACAAATCCATGTTCCTGTTTCTCTCCTGATTCTCAAATCAATCTAAAGATACTAAAAATTTAGTATTCTGCCATCAATGAAACATCAGATGTCTTCTGTAAAATATTTCATTAATTCTGTTTTGCTTTTGCAGATGGAAACATTGGTTCCATCTGAGTTACTTTGTCATCTCTGGTGAATCTGTGTAGTTCACGAATAAATGCATCAGTGATGTAGTATGAGGCAAGCTCTTCAGCTTGTTTCTTAAACTGGGAAGTTGCACAAACATGCAAATAAACATACTGATAGAAAAACAGTAGTAAAATGCAGCAAAATGTTAGGAAATGGTAAGTTTAGGTTGCCAGTGCAGCCTTGAGGTTGTATTTAGAGTGGTATTTCTCATAACGTTGTGTAATTCTTTCAGTAGGAAAATTATTAGTGGAACTTAATCAGAATACAAGATGTGTGGCACATCCATGTGTATTGAGCATCTCTTTGGTATTTAATTAAATGTTCATTATATGGTTCTGTGCTTTATTCCTGCATGCTGTTTGCATCCTTGTGAAGACTCTTAGCTGGCAGTGTACTTTTGGGTGCCATTGCAATTATTCCATCAAACTTTGTGGAGTGCTTTCTGTATGAAACCAAATAGTACTCTACATATTGTAGATGCATAGGATGGAAAAGAATGGCTATTAAACAGTGGTGCAACAGTGCTGGCAAACAAAAGACCTGAGTTTTTGAAACTAATCTTTACAGTTGGAAGGTGAAGGATGGAATTAATGACCACCAGTAAAATGCTTGGTTCAAGTTGCTTAACTGGCCTCACTCTAGCGAAGATAGTAAAAAAGTCAGTCTCTTCAGGGTATTGCTCATTTCTGTTACCATGAAATAATCTTTCTGATATCCTTGTTTTATTCACTACATACCTCTCAACATAATCATCAGGTATTCAATTGATGAATTGTCTTGACTATTCCTACCTAATCTCCAGAATGTGTTTTTCCTAAAACAGAGGTTTGATGAAAAGAGGTTGTATATATTTGTTGTGGTTGTATATGTTTGGGTTATCATAATATATATATATAATGGAACCAGACTGCATCAAATGAAGCTATGTCAAAATTTGCAGTTTCCATATTTTTGTGTGCAGTGCCTGTTCTCTAAGACTCAATGTTAAGTAAGCACCAAAAAGGAGAAAAGGGGATTATATCATGATGAACTGGGAGTGGATGTGCTGCTTTGACCATAAATAGTGTAGATGTATAGTTTTCAACATTTCTGTAGAATGGCTATTTTGACTTTCAGATTTCATTTATATCTGTGGAAGAATATTTTATGAGATCTTCAACATATCTTTGGGCTTAGATTAGTGGTGAAGATAGTGAATGGCAATACTCACTTTGCAATGGGGAAAACAGAGTAAAAAGTACTTGGTACAGTTCAGAAGAGGCAGGATTTTTGAAGTGGCCATGACTGTAATTCTTCCTTTTTCTTCCTTTCTGAAAAGATCTCTTTGCCTCAACCTTCCACTCTTCCTACTTAAAAGGTCTTTGCTGTTGGCCAACCTTTCATTGGCCCCCCATCATCTTCTGTTGTTACTTAGTTTCCTATTGACTAATAGTCTTCTGTCCTCATTGCTTTGTTTTTCTGTAAGACTTTTTGGTTTCACATGTCGCTTTCCTGAATCTGCATATGCTTTCATATACTATATTAACAGCTTTGTTTTCCATCTTATCAAAGCACTTTTTTTCTGTTTTCCCCTTCTGTAAGTAATACTAACTGACTACAGAGTAGGCCAGTGCAGCCCATGGCCCACAACCTGCATGCTGTCCTTGAAGCATTTTTTTAATTTTTTTTTTTTTTTACTTTTTGGCATAGCAGCAGCTGCCAAGAGACAGTCAGAGGTGTGGTTTGAAAAGCAGCTCACTGCTTTTGGCTTTCCCAGCAGTGAAGAGACAGGAGCTGGCTGGCTGGGATGCCTCTAATGCTTGGCTGTTTGCTCAGTTGCTCTGTGTGTGTCACTTCGTTGGCAGGTGTCACTGTTCCTCTGGCATTAGTGGTTCCCTTTGACTAACTTGTGGCTTGACCAAAGATGCAGGTGGTGTGGAAAGAAGCTTTGATAATATTATGTCAGGCTGTTCAAAGGATATTCTAGCAGGATGAGGCAGAGAAGTATCTTGATGTTAAAACTTTTAATATATTAGAATTGAGCAGCTTGGTTGTAAGAGCATAGAACAGTACAAGTTGCCTTATCCCTGTTGCTTCACAGAGATCTGGTCTTCTTTATTTTGATGGGATGAGATTTATAACTACATGGATTCCATTGGACTGCAGGTTACGTAGAAAGGAAGAATCTTAAGTTCTCAGTACATCAGCCTAATTGAAATAATAAGGGAATAACTGTCTTCAGCATTAAAATTGGCAAGGCCAAGCAATGGAGAAGAATTGGCTTTGCTTGCTTTCACCGTGCAAATGTTGGTGTACTAAGCATTCTTGAATAGCCTGAGAAGTAGCAACCATGCTCACTTCAAAGCCTTGCAGCTGAATAAACACAAAGACTTTTGTTGCCATTGCTGCATCTGCCAACAGTCTAGTAATAAAACTCTCCTTATAGCACAGAAGCTTGTAAATGTCTTCAGTTTTTAACTGTTGGGAACTGAGTGGAGCTACAGATGTGCTGCTTTAAATATAAAATTATGCAGTTGTTTTCATAATGCTTTCTGAAGAAATCCACTTGCTTTAGTTTCAGCAGTTGAGTGGGTCATTCTGTAGATGGTACCACATATACTGTCAAAGACAGGTTTTGGATTTTTTAAAAAGAAAAGCAAAAGATATCACCCTGTGTAGGTCACAGAATCTGACAACTAAACAATGTCACAGCCAAACAAATTAATCTCAATCTTTTGCAGAATGACTGTTTGTATTCTAGTCAACATTATTCTAAAAATTATAAAGAAATATGCTGACATACAGTTCCAGTAAAACGGTAGTAAGATGGAGAGACTGGATTGTGACATACTGCAAAATATTTTGAAATGTGGAATGGCCATGAGGAAAATCCCTACTTTATCAGGGTTAGGGCAGGGATTATAGAGAAAAAAGGAATAAATATCATCTCTTATGTATTTTGGAGAGAAGAAATGGAGGAGAAAAAAAGGAAAAACAGTCACTTCGAGATAAGTCCTTATAAGCTATGTAAAGCCAGATCTAATTGTCTGCATCAAAGTTTTACTTGTGCTTTATCTTGATGAGAACTTTGTAATATATACTTGAGGGAGATGAAAGTAAAGCAAACTTGCCTTAAGTGCAGCTATAATTTTGGGGTTTGTGACTGAGTATTGAAGGGTGGAGGCAAGGTGGTGTGCTCCTTTTAGAAGGTGGGAATGTTTGTTATAACACTTCTCTTCTTAGTATACTGCACAGAGGAAGTGGACTGCCTGAGGTAAAACATTGCTAAAAGGTCAAGGGTGATGATCTTCCCTTCTGTCCAGAAGTGAAGTCACACCTGGAGTGCTGGGCTTCTCACTACATGAGAGACAGGGATATACTGATGAGAGCTCGTTGAAGAGTCACAAAGAGGATGCAGGTATGGAGCATCCCTCCTGTGAGGAGAAGCTAAAACAGAAACAACTTTTAAATTCTTTTAAAGGGAGAGGGGCAGATGTATGCCAGCCATCCTAGTTGGATTTTGAGTACTGTTTAAAGAACCTTGGCAAATCATAGCAATAGGCAGGCAGAGAAGAGAAGTTTGTGGAACTGAGTGTTTTACTTGGTTATCACAAGGTTTCTTTCTATATTAACTTCCATATGATAAAAGCCCTGATGTAGTAAAACAGTCTGAAGCTCTCATGTGTGTGCTTACCTTCCCTGTCAGGCTTAATATTTAATTTTCTTCCCTGTTAATGGTTGCTTTTGCCTTTCTGGAGCTTTCATCCTTTGGGCTTGAGGTGCTTACAATCTTCTTGAAATTGAGTTTATATGAAAAACAGTTTGACATCATTAGAAGAGGTTGAAAAATGGTAGTTAAAGTTAAAGCTGCCTTCTGGAAAACACAAATAACAATCAGCACTTGTGTGTTCTTTTTTTTTTTTTTTACTTTCAAGACCTTTTAGGTAAAAATCAGATACAGGAGTAGCCTTCATTAAAACTAAATGCATTTTGACGTGGTAGAAATCTTTATATTAAAACAGTTATTAACAGTTATTAAAAAAGCCTTTATTGATTACATGCAGGTATTCTATGAATAACGTTAAGGTAAGAAGCTTGTGTACGTGTGATAAAAGTGAGCAAAATGAAAAACTCATGGATTTGGTGGATGTTTCTAAGTATTCAAGCTACAGGTTGCAAGCAGTTGATATGGCAAGAGCTGCCCAAGCTTTGTTTTTTTGGAACCCTGGTGTGTGTAAGATATGTTTGCACCTTGGATGTGAACTTGACTTTGTAAAAGCACGGTTGATGCTCACAGGTTTGGGTTGCACTGTGCTTTCAGAATCCAGAACAATATGCTCTGTCACAGTCTGCCTTGATGCACTGTATGTTCTCAGTGATCATGTCAGCACTGGTTTTCATAATCTCGGGCTCCTGTTCACAGTGAAAGTTCTGTTGGTTCAATGTTAAACTCCTGTGCCTGAGGATGGTGAATATTGATGGAATAAAAGTACTTTGTTCCATGTTTAACCTATATGCTTAAGCAGCTTTGATACCAACATAGTTCTCAATATCATATTTATTCCTGTTTCAACAAATCATTGTCTTTTGCATTATAGTTATTATTAAATCTGGTATTATAAGTGGATATTAATACTATTTTTATCTATGCCTATACAAATCCTGTGCAAATCTGAAAGATTCCCCTTGGAAATTTCTTCTTAAACCCCTTTTTTTTTATGGGGATTGATGTGGATGTCTCAAATGTCAAAAAAAAAAAAGCATAACAGGGATGCTTCTTAAATATTTGTGACAAACTATTCAAGTTCTTTGCATTGCTTAGAAAGGGAATATGGCATATGATTACTTGAGCTACTGTAATTCAGAAGTGATCTTGATGTGTTTTTATTCTTATTTTGATGATTGTGAGCAATAGGATGAGTGTCCTTGAATTTGGGCAAAATTTATCATTTTAGTGTGGGTCTCTCAAAGTGGTGCCTTGTTTTGTAAAATAGTTAACTTTTGCTTCACTAGACCCACGCCTTTTGTGTATATAATTATCACTTGAGCAGTTAGTGATATTTATATTGTCAGTTCAGTATATTTAGGAGCAAGAGACAGGTGACATCAAAATAAGGAAAGAGCCTGTAGCAAACTGCTTGCTTGAAGTCTTAGAAAAGCTGAAGGTTTATGTTCTATTTAGGTGTTGTACACATTCCACATAAAAGCTACTTTACACCATCTATACTTTTAGATACAAATTTTAAAAGCAGCAGCTCCTGGTGAAGTTTGTGGTGCTCTGAAAACTGTAAGTGTTGGGAGACTTGAACTGTAGTAGGTTTGCAGTTCTACTATATTGGATAGCACTCCCACTTCTGTTGGTTGTCCTCTGTTCTTACCAAAATTACTTCAGAATATTGATCTTTGTGGTCAACAATTAGATGAAATGGCATTGAAGTATAACATGGTAAGCTTCCTGCCCTTTGCCACCAACATTGAGACTGGCTATGGAGAAAAATAACTGTAAAGAGCAACTCCAGTGACCAGTTCTGAGTCAGTCTGTGTCTAGACTACCAAATGAAACATGCCTGGAAACCTTCCTTGATGCTTAGGGCCAGCTGGCACAAAATGGCCTGTTTGTGCTGGTGTGTGCTCACCCACTAAAACAGAGTCTGCATGCAAACTGTCGATTTGAAGGGTTCTCAAACCTTTTCACTGCTGAACAGTGCCTGGAAATTAGCTGGGAGACTCTGGGTTGATGTGGGCCAAAAGCATGCCAGGGAGTATTTTAACAAATTAGGGGTTGTCTCTCTCAGTGAGGAAGAACACTTCCTGACCCGGCCTTCCTTTTCTTCTCACACTTTTTCTTCCTGTTGGGAAGCTGGTGAAAGAAAATAATAAGCAGGAATAAGAAGAGATGCTTTAAAACTTCTGTATCAAAGAAGCAGTAGCTCTTAGAGCAGCACTGCTTCACTTTAGTCCAGTTTATTGCTAGCTGATATTTATAGAGGAATGTAGGAGAAGCAAGTGGAGCCTAGGAGGAATGTTAAAAGGGTTATGTTTTGCTGAAAGGTCTCAAAAGGTTCTTTTATTTTTAAAAAAGAATCTATCAAATACCTAATTTATGTATTTTTCATTGGAGAAGTTTCATATTGTGGTGTTAGTATATTAAAGGGAGGAGTTGTTCTAGGAGTGCAGTGTGAAAGGCTGTTTTAAGGAGATAAGTAATTGTCTTATCTAATGTTTTCACAACATGCAGGAAGAGAGCCATATGTTTGGTATACCCTCCTCATTTAGAAGAAATTAATGAAAATAGTGTTTACTTTTAATATACATTAGTTTTTGGTTTGCATTTCTGTTGTGCAAAATGCTTTATTTTACTAAACATTTTTGTGAATTAAAAGTCTGCTCACTGTATTTACTAAGTGGGGAATGAGCACAAGTTTCCTAGTCTGTCCTTAAAACTTTCTAAAGGTCATCCCCAATGCCTTCACTTAACCTGTTAAGGCTTTATTTTACATGCACGCTTTCATCTTTTATTTTTACAGAGGATGACAAATAGCAGCAGCTCCCCTAGCCTTCTTAATGACAGTGCCAAGCAGTATGCAGGCCATGGTAAGTATATTTAAAGTAATACATATAAAAGTGTGTGTGAAAATTTGAGAGATTCACTTTCACAAAACTGAGGGAGTGTCAGCTAGCTCCCTGATTTTATTTGAGATACAGCAGAACTTTGTTTTTTAGCAATAGTGTAATGAACTCATAAATTTTTAGCCTTCTCTTTGCTGTGGTGGAAAAACTAAAAGAAGTCATTATCAGTCTTGTCACTTCAAGTCAAATGTTAGTTTGGATATCCACTGTAAAGCACTGATAGCTTAAGCATTTTTGTTGCTTCACTTGTAATATCCCTTTTTATTATGCTTCTTGGATAAGCTACTCTGTGGGATGAGCGTACAGGTGTTTTCTGTAAAATTTAGGTTGTGTGGATTTTGTGAAATGCCACATATCTGATGATTTTTAATAGCTATTCAGTTTTGTCTTGCGAGTAGTACTTTGCCTCTTACAATTTTTTCCTTGCTATAGGAACATGTTTTATATACATGGTTTTCAGCTGAAGAAAATGTCTTGATAGTGAAAGCCTACGTACTCACTAAATTATTGTGGAGAATGTATTGAGCTTTGTAATGTGCTCTTCAGAATCACTGCGGATTATTTCAGCTCTAGCTGTTTAAATTAAGTTCTTTAAAGAAGAGGGTACTGCTTCCTTATGGCAAGAATATACATTTAAAATAAATTTCTGCTTTGAAAATTGCTGTGTAAATTATGCTCTAGAACTCCATTTGCATGTCTGACCCTGAAGCTAGTCTACTTACCAGGATTATAATTTTTTAAGCATGGTAGTAACTACTATAAAATGAACTTGCTTGAAAATCAAAATTTGTGGGTTTTTTGTTTTTTCTTCCTAGTTTATTTCCAGTAGGATTTGAGATCACTCTGCTTCTTTTGTCCCACTGAACAATTAGCTATTCAAGGCAGTGCAGGTCTCCAGTTTTAAATGCAGTCAGAGTTTGACTGTGACAGGCCAAATAGTAATGGTGATGCATGTCAAGGAGAGAAACCATTTTAAATTTTGTTGTGTCTCAGATCCTTCTCCCTCCCTCTCCCCAGTTCTGCCAAGCAGTGCTTCACTTGTAGAATTGCCCTTTCAGGGAATATTTATTGTTGAACAAATATAAGATCAATTTCCTGTTAAGAATTTAATGTTGAAGAAAGTGTTTCATCAAAGCACCAATGTTTACTGCTAGCAGTCATCTGCTAATTTGACAGTATTAGCTGTGTAGTTTGGAGTTTTAAGTTGCATCTGTGGATGTTATACCGTTTTTGATACTTCAACTCTGGAAAACATGAATAAGAAAAAAGAAAAAGCAATAAAAAGTTATTAATGAAATGTGGACTTGTGCTATCCTTGGTTCTGATTTAAATTTGATGTGCAGAACAGTGACAGGACAAGCAAAATCCACATCATTATTTGTAAGATCTATTATACAGAAGATTGCTAATTTCAGGAAAATGGAGATCATAAAATCATCGGACCTTTTATACAGGAAAAAATTTTTTACAGTAGTCCAGCTATTATCCAGGTGCACTGCTAAAGCTTTCCCTCAGTACTACATTTACACAGTGCCCTTAGGGATGGTGACTCATGCACTTGCCCTGGGCAACCTGTTCCAAAGCTTTTCAAGCCTTTGAGAGGATCTTCTGGTGAATTGGAAACATTGTAATGTATCATCTACAGGGTTAAAAATGACATGCAAATGTAAGGAGCACTTAAAACAGGTTTTCTGATCAGATGAAGGCTGTGAAATGTTAGGTAGCCTTTAAATAGTGTCAACAGCAATTAAACTTACTGAATTCTGTTAATGAGCACCATTTCAATTAAGCAGTTGCATAGAATAAGTGCTGGGGGTTTTAGCGGTGTGATTGCTAAATTTAGCTTTATCGAAAGGATTTTTTTCTGTACAGAAATAAGTTTAAAAATATAAAACTTTTAGTAATGTGTGTGTATATATATGTAACACATTGGTTTTACATTGGTTTTATAGATCCACTAACTTCACCAAATTCATCCTTGTTTAATGACTTTGCTGCCCTCAGCGTGTCTCAAAGGAGGAAGGTAGGCAACAACTAAATCATAAGTAGCATATTTATATATGAGTTGACAGTGAAGAAGATCTGGAATAACTTGAAATGCTACATGAAATAAGGATTCTTCTGATGTTACTGGATTTATTTTAATGGGCTGCTGCTGATATAAATAAGATCTTACTGCTTCATGTTTGCTACATCAGATCAGACTGCGGCTATTAAGAAATATTCCAGACACTTGTAAACTGAAGTTTATAGAATACAAAACTTAGTGCATAGCCTATTGAATTTGAAAATAAATTATTTTTATTCTACAAAGGGGCATGTGACCTACAAGCCTTTATGGCAGAAAGTTCAGAGTACATGAAGAATCATTCTCCCATTTATTTCAACTTTGTGATAATAATAACAATTTAAAATGAATTTAGGTTGAAAGACACTTATCATTGCGAAGTGAAGGTTTGGGCTTTTTTCCCCATCCCTCTAATTCATACTGAGACATCTTTCTTTTGCTGAGGGCTAGACAACATCTTCAAACACCTTTGACCTGCAACTGAGCAAGTTGTGGTGTTTTCCAGGTATACACTCACTGGCTCGAATAAGAGACAAAAGTTTGATTATGTGAGAGTTCCTTCTCATTTTTGTGAACTGTCATTTAACAAACTAGACATTACCTTGTCCCAACCAGTTATTAAGTTTTACTTTCACTGATTTTCATGTTCTACTACTTATTAGCCACATTATCCTGAGCTTTCCTGTAGTAAATGATGAAAGCAAGCTACATTAGCATGTTCTGTATTATTCCTGCAGGTGAAAATTGAGCTTAAAGATAATTGCTGTAGTTGGTCCATCACACTGTTTTTTAAATATAAATGCTGTTGTAGAACATTAATTTTCTAATATTATGATGTATCCAAGCTACATGGAATATCTGCATTGCTGTTTTCCTTAATGCCAGTACTGTGCACTCAAAGTTGGATGTAAAGAACTATAAATGTTACTTATCCACTTACCAAGGCATGTAAAAATGAAAAATAATTGTACGTTCCTTCTTCTCACAGGCTTTGAGAGCCAATATATGCACATATGTATGTATGTGCCTGAGTGTAAGCTTGTGCTTGTGTATGAACCACAGGCACCAAAGAAAATAAGCTATCAAACAGAAATATTGCAAGAATGACCACTGTCTCCAAAAATTACTTTGAAGTTAAGCAGGACAAAGTGAAAACAAACCAATTAATGTTTGCTTGTAAAGCACGATTACCTCAAAGCTCGAATAGTAATTCAGAGTGCTTTATGACTTGGTCCATTTTTATCTCAAGAAAAAGAAGTAAATTAAGGCACTGGCTGCTAAAATAGTATTAAGAGTAAGTTTTATCTGTGAAATTCATTAACTTGGAATTTTTTCTACTTAGCATTTCAGCTATAACTGGCATTAATTGAAAGGGGTTTGTATTTTTCTTTGTATATTAATATTTTTTTTTATTATGACTGCTATTTTGTAATGTATGCTTGTATTAAAGGTTGTTAAATACCAGTAATGGGGAAGTTTTCATAAAATACTACTTGAACTGTCTAAATCTAGGCATCCAGGCTCCCTCTATAGTCAGCACAGGGAGATGAGTTATTTAAAGAAACATTTAGTTCTCTCTGAGAAAAATACTTGGGAAATGACCAGATGTTGGTGATTGCTTTAAGTGGACAAAAATCAATGGCTAAAGTTATGAAAAATTAATGAGTTGTGACTGACTTTTGCTGCCAGTCAATACATTGCAAGTAGTTATGATGTAGTTTTAAAATATTTTTAGTATTTTTGTTATAATATCCAAATGGTCTGAAGTGATTGCCTTAAAGGCACTAAATGCTTGAGAGCCAGGTATTTAAGAACTTACATGATTCCCCTCTACCCCATTTACTGGGGTTTGTTTAGAACTTGAGCAATGGGGTTTATTGGGCCAGTGCTTGGTGCCTGCTGTATCAAGGGAGCCTTGGTGACTAGTTCAAATGTAGGTGTTTACAACACCTACTATGAAAAAAATCTCCATTATCTAAGAGCCCATGTCTAAGGTTTTGTTTGTTCTGAACTAGCTGGCAAAACCAGCATTTCCTTCGTTTATCACTGACTTGGAGGACAGATATAATACAGTCTTGGTAAGTGAACAAAGAACAATTCCTTTCCTTTAAAAAAATCACAATTCTATTTAGTAATATTTTGAAGTATTAAGTTATTTGGAACTATGTAAAAACTGCATGTTTGTGTAAAACTGAACAGTTTCTGTAAAAGCATATACTATGTAGTTCTGTTAAGCAGGTTTATTGATTGTCTTTGGATATTGCTGATCATGTTAAGCTGGCAGCCCTTTAACAATGGGCAAGCCATATGGAGAAATATTTGATATCAATGAAATAGTAAACATAAGTTGATGATTGTAATTCTGAATATCCTTGCTTTTTAATTAGACAGTATTTTTGAAACTAGTTAGTACGACTAAGCTATTTTATTTGCTTTTGATTATTTGATGTTTAGAGTCATTCTACTTTCTGTTTAAAAAGTAAACATAGTCCTTGAATTTTTATGTACATTCTTGAGGCAATTATCTCTGTTTAGAAATTATTAAACTGCATTTCAATTTTAGATTTCAGGAAAGCTAAGATTACTGTTTAAAGACATTTTTATAGGATACTTAAAATGAAATCAAAGGAGCTAAGTATTTCTGTAGATGGAGCCTTGGTGGAGGTTCTGTCAACTCTAAAACCTTCTGGATTTACTGTCCGGTTGTTGTAACTCTACATGCAGTAAGACAAGCAACCTTAAAGTGAATTTCTATAAGAGATTTTTAGGTAAGTATTAATCTACAATGCAAATAGGATTTGTGAAGCATGGAACAGAAGCTAGAGTTAGTAATAGACTAACCTTTTCCCAGAATAATGATGTCATGCTTATTTCATTTTTTCTTCAAATACATATTATGCTTGTTAAAAATAGGGTGACATTCTGAACTTGAACTTCCTGGGTGTTTTTCCTAAATTGACTTTAGCCAAAATTTAGAAGAGTGCTCCTCTCTAAAGCTGAAATGATCAGTCTGGAAAAGTTCTTGCTTTCATTTTGCTGCTTCTGGTAAACAGTTCATAAAAACTTGTGTGACATAACTGATCAGAATCTGCTGTCAAGGACATGACAGCTTAATGCACTAAGATGAAAATACATTATGAACTTCTGTTTAAATTTTTTCTGAGACTGTTGCTACCAATCCAGGCTAAAAGATTTCTGTACTTGTCACTGGTCAGCCTTACAGTATAGTGAAAAGCATTTATTTTTACATTTTGCTATATTTTTTCATACCTTCAATCCTCATGAAAGCTGAACTCTTATAAAAAGTTTCTAACACTGATGTATTTCCATTTCATTTTTTTAATTGTTCAGTCACAATTAGAGGAGGTCCATTAAGGTGAGAATAACTTCAGTTCATAGGCTGCAAGGGGTGAATTAATTGCTGTGCTGAACAACTTTAAACACAATTTTAATGCTGCTTTTTATATATTTAGAAGTAATTTTTTTCTAGAGTGCCTTCCATTGGTTTTAAGTGAGTAAAGGCAAGGACAAAAACTCTAGATTAGAAAGGAAAGTATGAGAGATTATCTGAATTGAAGTTTTCCCTGAACAGGGTGCAGCTGTTCAGTGCCATCTGTGGAGATTTACAGCAAGTGAGACTGCACAGCAGACTTAATTAATTTACTCTGATCAGCAGAAATAAGTGTGCATAGAAAATTATTTGAAGCAAAGACTATCTGTAAACCTAGTTTGCATAAATGCAAACTTGTAATGAGTATGAGAAGAGTTTGACCTCTCAAGCTAAAAGAAAACAAAGATAACATTAGGTCCTGTGGATATTGAATTCTTAAGACTTAAATGGTTGCTGTTTTATTTTTAAGTGTCCTGCCTACCATCTAGTTTTGTTACCTGTTGGGAAACTGTATTTCTCTCTAGCTTCCTGTTTCCAGCAGTATCTTGACACCTCTGCTACCTGATTATTATCTAGTCAGTGGTGTTCATTGAAAAGCCATATGTGCCATGCTTGGTCTTGCTGAATTTACTTTTAATGAAAATGTGTGAGACAGTTTTCACTTTTCAGAGCCTCCTGCATACAATCTCAGAAGCACAAATCATGTTCTGATGAGTTGAGGGGTAATGATCAAGCATCATGTCACTGTGTTCTAAGAGACACAATTATGGCTGTACGGACTCTATAATGTACCTGGGCTTAATTTATATTTCAAACTTAAATTTTTCCCTCTGAGATTTATACACCCATACTACAATAATAAAACACTGTAGTTGATGCTAAAAAAAGTTGTTGCAGCAATGCATAAACACTGTACTTTTATTAAATGTTTATAGGTAATACATGGTCTAAAATGTGTTACAAGGATATCATATAATATAATCTGCTTACGTTTTTCCTCTGAATAGTTAGTTATTGGAATTTTAGTTAGTTATTGGAATAGTTATTGTTCCTTGGTTGTGTGCTTTTGCTTCCTTAGTTATTACTGTTTAGATAAATATGTATTTTTCACTTCTAAGTGTGTCATGAGAGAATATATTACTCGCTTTTATTTTTGTGTCTGGATTAGTGATCATAACGGTACGTCAGTCAAATTATAAAAGTATTTACCTTTAAAAATATGTAACAGTTTTGCATTTTGTTGCCTCATCCTTTTGTGTATTTGAAGTGAAATAACTTCAAATGTAGCTGATATACTAAATGCTTTTGTTTATATTTACAAGCTTTGTTTGATTCTTTCTATGCCAAGGTATATGTAGTCTTTGCAGATTTGCAGTAAAATAATTACAATTTTTTTAACCTTGTGCACACATTAGTTGAAGGCACTATATAAATATTTAAAGCAGCTAGAAAATATATTGCTTTTGAGAAATCATATGCCTGTTGAAGAACAGAGTAAAAGCTGCATCAGTCTTTAACCCTCTTACCTATATATTTGGTAACTGTGCATGATTTTCCCACTTTTGTGGGAAAGTAATAGAAAAGTTTGTGTCTTATTAAGAGAAGCCTTTAAACATGAAGAAAACCTATGGTTTGCCCATAGTGTTCATTTATTAATGGAGTTTTTTAAAGGGCATCTTGTGGTGGTACTCTGACAAGACTTTGCTACAGTTATAACTATCTGTTTTAATGGTGGTAGGAAAAAAAGTCTGTTTTTCCACCAGTTTACATCAATTCAACAGGTGATATGAATTTCTTAGTGAAGAAGTTTGTCAGTATAACTAAATCCATGCCAGGGTTTTAAGTTGTGGTAATTCATACCTCATCTCAATGTAGCTAGGCTGCAAAATTAATGAGAAAGCATTTGACTTAATTATGTCAGTTTTCCTACTTCTGAACTCTTCAAGATTTTCATGCCTTCAGCATATATACTCATGAAATAAACTTTCTTGGTGTGTTCACCTGAAAAGTTTCTCTTATCTATGCTTTAAAATGCCTGATACAGATCTATTGCATCTCTAAAATTTGTGTAAACTGAGAATTTTTTTTTTTTGCATTGGTCAGATGCGTTGCTCTAGAATAAGACGCATTTCCATGCCAAATGGAAAGTTTAAGTTTTCTTGGAGTAGAAGAATGAATCTTGTTTCATTCTGTGTGGTAGTAGTGAAATTCTGTCCCCAGCCAAACCCAGATTTTCATGAGCAATCTGGATGGAAGGGTATCTAGTCTGTTAAATGCATGTAATCTCAAAGTATAGTATTGGAGACTTCAAGATTATAAGCATTATAAATGTTAACATAGTCTTCTTTTTTCATTAGGGAAAAAACTCTCCAGCTAACAACAAATACCAGCCAACCACACAAATATTTTTAAGCTGATGACCAAACTCCTATTCAATTTTTTAAATTTTTTTTTATTATTATTATTTTTTTTTAATATTTTTTTTTTGTGGAAATCAAAAATTTAAAAATTGGTTCCAGCCTTCAGAAGCTGAGATACAAAAAAAGCAGGTGTGGTCTGCCTGTCTACCGGTGGGAGGTTGTAATAACAAAGGAGGAGTAGAGGATATTTTGGTTAGCAATTAACCCAATCCATGTAAAGGGGTTTTACAGCTTTATTGACTACAGAACTTAAATGGTTTAACTTCATAGACAGCTTTTCTTTTTCATATTTCCATCTTACAAGTCTGTTTGGATATTCCTGTTGACCATAACTCATGTTCAGATGTAACACTTAACTGGATTCAGTAATACACAGTAGCAGAGTTGTATTCACAATTATGCTAATGCTTAGCTGATTCTGCCCTTATAGGGGCTCAATAACATATTGAAGTTTGTATCTATGGGTTGGTGTTTCAAGTACTGTCATATTCCACTTAGGTGAAAATAGCAATAATAGCACCAAGAACATTCCTTTTGATTTTAGTTTTAAAGGCATAATAAAAGAGAAATTGCCCCTTTTTCAGTAGACCAGCAGCCTAGCTGAGTATTAAACCTCTTTTTCTAATGGTCTACCATTAAATTTAAAAAAAGTATTTTAAAAGTCAGCATTGAAATTTAAAATTTTATGTATCACATAATTTTGGTAGTACAGTAAGTAGTACAAGGGAAGTGTGAGTTTGTGTAGCTTTCTTTTCTGTCTGATAATGTAATATTTTATTGTTTCTATATGCAGATACAGTCAGCTCACTGTGCAACAGATGAGCCCTAGCTAATGCTCTTGCAATACCTTTTAGCTATAGTAATTTAAGGTAAATACTGTTTCGTTTAGCCTGTGATGGAGAAGGCTTAAGATGACTTCTATTTGGTTTGATAATAGAAGTACATAGACAGCATTACCATAGCTAAGACTCTTCACAGTACTTTGAAACACAATAGCCTGCTCACATGTTTGTATGCTAGACTTAATTGGGTATGTTTTGGTACTAAAAAGGTCCTGTAAATCTAAATTCAAAACTTGCTAGAGGTAAATGCATTTTAAGGAACAGAAATCTAATTTGGGACCTGAGTGATCCTGGAAAAATAGAGTTGCAGATCTTCAGTAGAAGAAAACTTTGCAATTGTATAGTTTGATTTGTCAGCTTATCTAGACTTAAACACTAAGTGAAAGTCTTTACAGTTTAACTGTTTATAGGTAATTTCTTGTTTAAATTTATTCCTGTAAGATAGCTATGGAGCATTTTACATTAGAGGTCAGTTTAATCCTGAATTAGAAAAAGGAAGTGTGATGTTGCCCACTGTCTTTGGTACAGGAGGAACTAGGGGCAAAGACACTGTTACAGCAAATAGTAGAAAGAAGAAAAGAGAGTTCCTGAACACATTCCCAAGATTCTTGTTGAATGAATGAGAACCAAGTAATTAAACTGACTTGAGGAGTACTTTCTAGTGTGGGCTAGTGAAGTTAATCATTAGAAGTGTTCTCATGTGAAGATGCTACTTAGGAAGAACTAGTTTTTGGAGTGGCTTTCTTTTGTTTCAAGTGTAATGTTTTTCAGACTTTGGGGGTTCCTCTTTGCTAATAATTCTGCCAACCAGTAGGCTCTTATCATTAATTGCTGGCAGCAGCTTGATTCTGCGGGGCAAGGGTTATAATTATTAGCTATGGTTGAAAATGCTTACCCTTCTCACCCTAGGGGAAGCTAAGCTGTTGCTAGCAATTAAAGGTAGTTAGCTGTTTCCTACCTCATGTAAACATTTGCAGCCAGTAATTACTACATCTGAACATTTTTTTTACCTCATAGGCTGTAGAGAAGACAAAAAAATAATTGTTTTTGTAAACACCCAAGAGAAATTGTCTCCAAGCATAGAATTTTGGTTTATTAGTCCAGTCTGTCATGCCATCTATGTTTTAGGTAGATATATTTACATACATATATAGGTTCAGAAATGATCAGTGGTTGATGAATTCTTGCTCATTTTAAGATGAACTGTTTGTGTTGCTTTATTTCCTGCTCTGTGTAGAGGTCAGGGATATAGCAAAGTTGATACACTTTTTCAAATTTCTCAATTTATTTGCTTCCTTTCTATTGAAACTCTCCTCTTGGCAGATACTGTTTTCTGATATCCTTTAAATTCAGATTGCATTTCTAATCAGATCCAAGTTTGCTCATTGAGAACAAGTGTTATTTAGAAAGACTTTGGTGCACATAGACTAAAATTTATTTCCAAATGTTAATATGGTATATTCCATCTTCTAATATCTGTCTAAATAATGAAATTTTGACCTAGTAATTCCCTAATGTTTTATGATAAATAAAGGAAAAAGTTGGGTTTTTTTTTAAAACTCATCCAGTGCTTAATTTAATTTTTTAATACAATTAAGTAAAGAACTACTGGAACATGAATTCATATTGTGTCTGTATTGTCTTTCATGAAACTTAGAATACAGTTTCATCCTATTGTCTGGAATCTGAATCCTGTTGTGGCCAAAATGGCCACCTTCCAGACTGGTTTATTTTCTCACTTGTTATGGTTTTCCTTTTGAGAATATTTGTAGGCAACCAGTTGTTATGGAAGATTAGAAGAGCCCTTTGTGAATGGAAGTATGTTTGGGCAACAGCTTGCAGTCCAGTAGTCTGAGGCAGACTGTGCCACTGCACTTGGTAGAGCATGGAGAAAGAGAGAGAGAGAGACAGGAAAGCTTCTAGGGAAACTGTTACTCTTCATTGTTATTTCCAATAGTCAGCCTAAGAAAAATACATACTGTACTGAAACCCTGCCCTGAAGTCCAGTCTTGCTTGAATGTCCAGCTTCTCAGCTCTAGTGGCTTTGTAGGTTAGGATTTTTGTAGTCTTTCTGATTTATTAAGTTACCCAATAATTGAGTTTTTCTCCAAATAAGCAACCAATATTTAGATGGACCATGATCAGGTGCTACCCATCACATTTTTCTAATTTTCAGTCTTGTTTATTGTTACTAAATTTGGTTAACTCCTCCATGGAATTTATTGTCTTTGGTAGCTCATAGTCCATGTTGGTATCTTTGGGGGTTTTTTGTTTTTTTGTTTGTGGGTTTTGCAGGTTTTTTGGAGGGGTTGGTTTGTTTGGGTTATTTGGGCAAATGAGGTACTGTTGACTCTACTGAATTCTAATTCTTTCCAAACCCTTCAGCCTGAAAGGTTCCAGGGAAGTAGAGGAGAGAATCTATTCAGGTTTTGTTTTTGCAGCCTTTTTATGGTAGTTTTGTCCTGTGTCTTACAAATTTTCTGTGTGAGTGGGATATCTTCTTCAGTTAGATTCTTGCCTTGTTTCCTGAGGAATTATTTATAAAGTGTGCATGAAGGTAGATGTTGCTAAGATTTCTAAGGTGCTAGGTGAAGTAGATACCTGAATAAAGGTAAGTTAAGCTTTGATTGCTTAGAGTGATCTATATCCAGATGGTAGTTGCACTGTTGCATAAAAATGCCCAAACAAAACCCCACAGCAAAAGAAAACCAGCCAACCCCTGCAATTTGATCCAGTTGTTGATATAATTGGCATAAAAGGCCCTGGTGTAATTATGCATGGATGCTAAAATATTTCTTCTGATGATATTTACTATCTAGGTAGATACACATAGGTTTGAAAACACAGGGAAATCTGGAAAATTTCTGTACTTTACTTGTTTGAAAGTATTTAACAGATTTTCTTTTTTACAGTGTGCCTTTTCAGTTTAATGTTCATATCATTCTTTATTGTAGATATCATTGCCAATGTAATAGAAATATCACTGTTAATGAGGTGCAAGTAATTCCTGCATGTGAACTTCCTCAAATATGTTCTGTTTTCTCAATTTTATGACAGTTCCCCATGCATGTGTTATGTCTGTTTTCACTTAAGACAGTAGCTGAAATTATTTTTTAAAATACTAACCTGAGCAGAAATGTCTTTCTCAGAGTTCTGTTGCAATTGGCTGCTCAGTTCTGCCTGATTTTTAAAAGCAAATTTTCAGGAGATGAGTCATGGCAAATTTGAATTTAAAATTTGTTTGGTAGAAATTTCAGGGGAGGTGTTCATTTATTATGATGTGATTGAAGGTATTTATTTTGAAAATATGGGGTTTTTAAAAATTTCTTATTTGGATAGAATTTCCAAATTTATGTGCATATTTCAGTGGCTGACTTGTGATGGATGGCTTTGCTTACAAGTAGCTAGTAGTCCCTGAAGTTTTTTCTTTTCAATTTTTTTGAAGCATTGTTTATTATAACCAAATAGTCAGGATTGAAAGGAAACAGTCTCAGTTAAATTTTACTTGCAAATTGTTTCCTATTCCACCAATCCAGAATGATATCACAGTGTATTTTAGTGTAGCTTTAGATGAGGGTTGTTAGGAGTGGCCTGGTTTCTCTCCTTCTTTTTCATAGCCCAGGAAGTATCGACTGGGGATGCTGGATGAGAGGATAGTTCCGGTGGGATCAAAAGCAAGAAAATCAAAGAACCCTATTGGCTGTCTGGCTGACAGGTCTAAAACAGGAGTACCCGTCAATATGGTTTGGTGGAACAGAGTCACAGAAAACAATTTACAGGTAAAATTATTTTTTACTAGTAATTTTTCAGTACTTTGGATGTTTTATTTTCAGTTCTGGAAAATGTTAGAAAGAGTTACTCCAAGTATGAATTAAGATCACATATTTATTTTGCATAATAGGCATAGTGGTCCTCTGAGAGAGTGATTGGAAGATATTTAATTATCTTCACCCATTGCTGAGCTGTATACTTTCCTTGATTTTTTTTATATAATCTGAGGAGAAGGAGCAAAAGTAATCATTTAATGTATTCTTAAAAAGAACCCACAACCTTTAATTCTCATCTGAGGACAATTTTTACTGGTAAAATTAGTGATTGTTGTTAAAATGATTGACACAATGCAAATAGATGCCCTCAGTACAGAATTTGAAGACATTGCCATGATGATCAGGAAGTACAAATTCTTAATTTTTATGTTGGGTTAGTTTATATTTCTCAACTTGTTTGAGAAATATATGCAACTCTTACCATTATTTTACTTCATTCCTGAATCATCTTCAGCTCTGTAAGAGAGGGGTGGTACAGCTGGATTTGAATGTCTTTATCGAAATAGCAAATAATCTTTGGGATGAAAATGAAGAATAATTCTAGCCTAGGATGAATCTTCATCCTAGTGGAGTTTAGACAGAAATTATTACAGTGGTAGAAGCTGCACCACTGCTCCTAATAGTATTTTCACTTATGTAGTGCTTTTGATTCCTCAGAGATTGTTATTTTAGTCTTCCTATGAGGGTTATGTTATTTTTGGTGTTTTCTAAGTGAATGAAGTGGGTAAATTGATAACAGACTTACAATTAGAACTTGTGGCACTTTAGGATTTTCTTTCAGTTCACTGAATTTCTGCCGTGTATAAGCCAACATGATGCTTGTACAAGCTCCTTTCCACACTGATATTAGTCTTGCATTATTTGATGTTTGAACATCTCTGTTACTGAAATGAACAGTCATGGGCAGCATGATGCTATGTTGCTTAGGGACAATTTGACTTTCAGTCTGTCTTGGCCCTTTTGCTGCTGGAGAAGCAGCATAGCCACCGATGGAGAAAACTTGAAGCTTAAAGGCAACATTGGTAGAAGGACCAGGTAAGCTTGAAGGACAGTGGCAAGAGCCTATGAAGCAGTACTGTTTTGAAGGGAGAGAAGATTGACAAACTGAATTTATCATGTGTATCTAACAGTGAATGTAAGCCATAGTTAAAGACAATTGTTCTGAGAAGAATCAGAAAATTGGTCTTCAGTTTCCAGGTGGACATTAAAGGGCAAAAATAGTCCTGTTTGCACTCCTATTCCTCTGTTTTCTTGCTATACAGTGATGCAACAAGCTTTTTTGTTAATCTGCTTCATTTAGATTATAAGCAAAAGAACTTAATGATTTGGAGGATGGAGAGGCAGTAGCCTGAAATTTGTAGCTTCTCACCAGAAGCAGTTTTCTTCTCAGTACCTGTGCACTCTGAAAGTACTTCAAAGTGTGGCAAAGGGCAGAAAGCTCAAGGTCCCCATGCTTTCTGAGGTTGGCAGCGTTTGGGACTGGCTGTAGAGTACATAGCTTTTGAAGGGTGCAATTCCAGGCTCTTTATTGCACCAGAATCCCGGCTACATAATTGATTTAAAGTATCTGTGGCTTAAAATTTTGTATTACCATGATACAGTTGCATAGTTTCCCATGGAGAGGTGGGCTTTAACAAAGCCTGTATATGCACATGTGGTGGAAATATGAACAGAAGGATGTGCCAGCCATAATAGAGTTGGAGGAGAAACAGGAGGGACTGAAGAGAAATTGTGGAGTCTGGCAAGACTGAAGAAGGAAAGGTGTTGAAACTTGCACTGTAGAATAATTTAACTTTTACTCCTGCATTGCTATGAATTTATAATCCACATCTGTTTTGTTTAAATATGGTGTTATGCTTACATGGTTAAAAGTGAAGTCTGCACAGTGAATTGTGCTCTGGGTTGTGCATTAAAAAAAACCCAAATCAAAGTTTGCTTTATAATGGTGTATCCTGCCTTATATTAGGAAATGTCCTGAGCTACTATACTACCACATGATATAGAATATAATAGCAAATGATAATCCTCCTTAAAATAGTAGGGTTAGATATATTTTAGTTATACAGATTAGTTTTATTCACCATCAATAACCGATTATTTGTTTCTTGAGCAAAAAATAATCATAGAAATTATTTTTTTCAAGTATGTTGCATTAGGCACATAGACCTCTAAAATTTTAGATGTTTTTACAGTACTTTGAAGGATTTTTGTTAAAGAAATGTGAAAATATTCCAAATCTAATTTTAAAGTTAACTTTTTAGTGAGATCTACTTGCCAGTTGTGACAAGATTTCACTAATAGTTTTGTCTGAGCCTGTGTTCTGATTGACATGTTCTGGTTTATAATCTTTAGCCAACAAATTTTACCCAGTTTTAATGACATTGACTCTTAATTCTTCTGGAAGAGCAGTAGAGTACCATAACTAATAATGTTGGCAAATTGAAATTTACTAGAGATGTTGTTGGAGTGATGTGATGACTTGTCACAGTAATTATAATAACGTATGTAGCATGTTACACAAATTCAGTGGTGGGATAGAAGGAGATGTGCTTTGAAGTCCTTGGTGACCTCCCATGTCTTCTGGATTGCTCTGACATCACAAAATGCATCCTTTCCTGATGTCATGGCTCATGAGGAATCCTTAGAGGAATTGTAGCAATGCTCTGTAAAGTGAATCTCCTCATATATAACCTGCCCATTAAAAAAACAACAGACCCCAAACCCCAACAACAACGAAATAACATATTGTGATCAAGAAAGACTTCTGCATATTTCTGTATTCCTAAGAGAGATATTATGAAAACTATGAGAAAAATAGACTGGTAAAGGAGTGCTGTTTATAGCATGGATGTGGGTTAATGGTGGTTTTCTGTAACCATTACACGATTATGTAATTTGGGATGTCAGAACAGATCAGCATGAATTTGGAAGTGAAGGAGGACATAAAAAGAGAACTTGTAGTGGCTTGTATCCAGTTTCTAGCATGGTAAGTACATTAGCACATCCTTCTGAAATCAAATGAGATTGGCCTACTTTTTGAGTTGAGTAGCTGGCTTTGGGCTTTGGTTCAATGTGGAACCAGAACCAAGCTGATGAAGTCCTATTACAGCCTCTGAAGTTGATGTAGTGTCACTGCTGCTGTAGGGCTGTGTTGAAAGATGCTGAATGAGAAATGAGAGAAGGACGGTTTCCAATATTCTTGTGGGATCCCTGTGTGGCTTTCCAAAGGCTTCATAACTTGTACGTCCCTGTATCCAGCTCACTTCTGTACTTAAAGGCACTTTAAGTAAATGAGGATTCATTTATTAATTAGTGCAGCAGTGGGGCCTTACAGGTTTATCACTGAGGAGCATAAAGACAAATCATATGTATCAAAGTTTATAGTTGATGAAACAGAATTTTGATTTTATTTCTGGATTACAGAAGTCTGTTATATGTAACTCCTTAACCTACAGTAATACCACATGCTGCCATGTAGTCCTTCCAGTGATGGTCTTCAGCTTAGATCCTTGGCTTGCTCTTTGCTTTGCATCTGTACCTTCTTTTAAGGAGCCTTGGATTGTTTTGGGGTGTTTTTTAGTGGTACTCAGAGAATATTGTTTCTTCCCCTCCATGCTATATTTTATTTTTTTCTTTTAATACCTGTAAAAGCATAAAAGCCATCAGACAAATTCTGAGCTGAATGGTGACACAAATGAGTTGTTTAATAGCCCTGGCCTCCTTTTGTACTTTTTTTGGTTCCATCCTTAGTAATTGCATCATGACTAATATCAGCCTTCATTTGGATTGTATTTTATGTGTTTTATAAAGTTTTTTTCACTCTGATGTACAGAAGTGGAGGAATTGTTTTTGTAGGTGGAGCTGGATGGACTCAGTTTTGTGGTCTGTCTTTGGAAGTTTCTTTGCAAAGCTGACTGAAGAGAGATGTAAAGAATCTGAAAATGTTATTTAGATTAAATTTCTTCATGCAATCGTTCTGAGAATGCATGATATAGGTATTTGGGTAATAATTAGGGAAGTTGCTTCACTGCTTTAGTTTGACAGCATCTTTATTAATAGACTGGAAGAAGGAGGATGAGATTTCACTTGGCAAGGTTGAGAGGAAAAGGGAATGATGGCAATTTTAGCAAAGGTATCAGTTAGAAGTCACCTTAGGTGGTTTGCTAGAAATACATAACATAGCTGCCAGCTGTACTTCCTTCTCTTTAGTGCTTTTTGTTGAAAACATGTTCATTAGCATTTTGAAATTTTGTATGTGCCTTTTTATGGGACATTTGCATTTGAAACTGAAAATAGGCTTATTTAACACAGTGCAGACCGTGCTAGTAGGTTTTGAAAAAATTGTTTTGAGTTTAGAAGTACATTTGCTACTTTTTAACATCACAGTTTGGCATAATCATTGCATGGTTCTTGCATGTCTATTCTTCTTGTTACTCTTGAAAATGAATAACAGTTTTAAATACCCATTTTTCTCTACATATTTTACCAATCCTGATTTATTCTGACTTAATTACTAATTAAGTGACACTTGTTTAAAAGCTGTACTTGTTCAAAATTTAAACATAATATAGAATGAAGAAAATCTTTTCACTTTAGAAGATCTAGATTATTTTCATTCTTATAAAAGTTTAATTTTTTTATGTCGCCTTCTGAAGTTTGGTAATACTCTAATGGAAAAACTGTAAGAATACTCTGTCAGGTTCTAAAACATGGTTACTATTTCAACAGATTTTCAGGCTTACCATTGATCCAAATATAAAGCTAAAACTGGAATTTATACTTTGTATTATGAGTTGACAGAGTGTAGGATATTTTTTCAGGCCAAGAATATAATATTTTGAATTGTTGGCCATTAAGAATGTGGCTTTCTAATTTTGACATAATCACATGGTCATTGTTGCGAAATGGTTAATTACTAAGATTCAAGAGTAAAAAAAATATTAAATATTAAAGAGCTAATAGTAGTATTGCATTCCCATGCTTAATCAATCTAATTATTTTTATTATTTTCATAGAAGAAAACTGTTTTCAGAAAAATTTACATTTTACTTCAGATAAAATGTTTTCAAAAGCATAAGTTTAAGAGCTGCAGCTTCACATAGATGTAATGAATTTAAATGTGGATTGGGGTTTAAACTTCAAATTGTCTGACAGTATTTGCTAGCTTTGACCACTAATCACTAGAATTTGCTGTATCTCTTTAATTAGTTTACTCTGGCTAGTGACTGTGGAACTTCAGTGTTTTTCTGTATTTAGAAAACAACTTGAAGATGGAAGGGTCCTTGAAAATTGTAACCAAAGTTAAATCACTTTTTTTGCCAGTGGGGAGAGACTTGGATTGCAGCTTCATGTTTATAGCATCACAGAGAAGTAAAACAGACTCTCATAGAATAGGGTCTATCTTCATAAATCAAAGCTGTTTACTCATATGCAACATTTTTATCAAAGTTATGTTAAAAACAGCTTAATCTTACCAGGCTTTGATGCTCATCCTGAATTATGGTATCAAAAAATGGAATGAAACTGAATTTCCATCAGACTTGACCCATTGTGGTTTGGAATTCCACAGCATAAACCAGATCAGTCCTAGCAGATTCCTGGGTTTGACTCTTTCACTTGGATAATTAAAACACCTACCAGTTAAAGTGGAGCTCTTTTTAAAGTGAAGCTGCATTTAAAATTTTTGATGGTTATAGGTAACTTTCAGTAAGTAACATTTTAGTAAGTAAGTAACTTTTAGACATGAAAACTGGTCTATGGAAATTTGCAGAATGCATTTAGAAATAAGAAGCATCTCTCTGCTGTAGGAGTTGTTTGAATCAGTAGGTAAAAATAAAGAGTTTAGCCAGAATGCCATGGATGAGATTTTGGGAACTCTCTCAGTTGCTCTAGGAAAGTCTGAGGAACCTTCCAGAAGGTGTCCTTTTCTCTGCTTGCATGCTTCAAACCTAATGCTATGCCCTGCCCTTGTGGCCTGGTTGACACAGATTTAGACGTGATAGAGCTGTGGATATGTCATTGCTGCCTTTAGCAGTAGAAAAATGTGGATCTTGTAGCTCTTTGGAATTATGTTCTTTTAGCAAGATGATAATACAAATTCTGTTCCTTGCTCTCCCAGTTGTTTTGTTTGGTGACTGTTTTGCTCTATCACTGTTTGGAAAAGTTTTACTTGACTCTTCACCACTTCTGTAATTTTCTCCAGTTTCAGTGCAGATTTCACTGAATGGTTGCATGCCAGTTTTTGTCTAGAGGAGCACCATTCTATTAGTTATTCCTGTACCTAAATTCAGATAAGTCCAGAATATTACCTTTTGAGTATAAATGTGTCAGTTATGTGTTTTCAGTCTGTATAATTCCACTTACCATTTGTTTTGCTATATTAGTGTATATCTTAACATATTTTCCTCAACTGTGATTAAAGAGTTTTAAAATTCATGTGTACTCTTTACCCATTTAAATGTTTTACTTCACAATTTACATATTTACTTATAGTTGTTCCTTGAATATTCAGAAACATGCACATGTAAGGTGGCAAATCAGGAGGTAAAGTTGATACCAAGTGGATGATGGTTAAAATTGACTGTGTGATTAAAAGTAGAATATTTTTGCTATTTGCTTTTAATCCCAAGCATCATCTTTAATTTTACAACTTTGAGAATCTTCTTTTTCAGTGCGTTGAAATACATTAATACTATGATATTTGGCAGAAATATTCAAATAAAGGTATTAAAACCCAATTAACAGAAACTCTTCGCAAATACATTCTTCATTGTCTAAATTGATGTTTGCATTTCACTTCTAATTTGGCACTAACTTACTTTCTCTGATGCCACTTTATATTGGTAAAATCAATATTGGTAATTTAACTAACAGTTGATATATTTAGTTGTTTTAAAACTGCCTGATACCAAAGCAGTATCGTAACAATCTCCCTTGTCTATTGGGAGCTGTTGTTGTCTTCTTTTTTTACCTAACTTGTTTAGACACTTTTGAGAGGTACTCTGCAGATTACTTAATGAACTAAATCCTGTAATTTAATAATCTTCAAGCTTTTCAGAATGTTCATGTAATAATTGATTTTATTTCTTGGCTTAATGTGGTTTTTGTTCCACTCCTGTCATTTGTAATTGGCTGTCCAGTGATAAGCTTTTTGCCTTTTGAGCTCTAACTGGGCTTTTCTTTTTCTAACCCTCCTTACCCCAAATCAAACAAAAACCTCACCTCAAAACAAACACCACAATCCCAAACTACAAAACCAACCGTCTGCACTGATTTTAATAGAAATTAAAAATTGCTTCTGTGTTTGTTTTATGTACTAACAAATACTGGATGTTTGACTATCATTCTGCTTCTATTTATTTCCATGGCACCAAATTAGACTTTATTATTAAGGGTACTAAATAAATGTAACAGGTTATTAAAGCAGAAGTTAACTTCACAAAGAGAGTGAAACATACAGATCTATTTGAAATAGAGGCAGGGGTGACTTTTCTAGTAGGAATAATTTTTGCTCCTTTAAATTGAAATTGCTAGTTAGCTTGAGATTAAATTGCTGAAGTGATGGGGGAACAGCCTGTGCAGCTGTCACAAAGCTTTCTCACTGTCAAGTCTGTTCTCCAACTTGCAATGCTTATGGAAAGCCTTTTGCAAAATGTTGTATGAATTTGTAGACCAGCTGCTTATATGGAAAGTTTGCTTATACCACTTCAGACATGCTTAAAACATGTCTAAATTTGCTCATGCAGACCAGCTTTGAGTATTCTTTGTTCTCATGAGCAAGCTGTAGGTACCTTAAAATACCCCTTGTACTAGTAGGGCTTTCTAGCAAGTATTTTCTACCAAATAGGTACTCTCCATCCCTTCTCATTTAAAATAAACATTTAATTTATTATTTTTTTAAACAGACACCAAATCCTTCTGCAAGTGAGTTTATTCCTAAAGGAGGATCAACCTCCAGGCTGAGTAATGTATCCCAGTCAAGTATGTCTGCCTTCTCTCAAGCCTTGTTCTCTCACCCCTCCATGGGAAGTCCTGCTACTGCTGGCTTAGCACCAGGTAAGTTGAGAGTAATGATTTCTAGTACAGTGGTTTGTTTTGTCAAATGTAACTCTATATATATAGTTACCAGATTTATCTGGTATAAATGTAGCTACCTCCTACTTTAGCTCTTAATTTTAAGGCAGTCTTTAAAAAGCAGAGGAACTTCAGATTTATATTCCAGTAGTATGGAAATTACACTGCAGGCTGTGAAATCTGTGCAGCCACAGCAGCATTGAAATTAGCAACGTACTCTGCTCTTTCTGGGGTAAAGGGTTGCTGAATTATCACATACTGTGTCCTAAATGGTTCTTGCCAGAGCAGTACCTGAAGATGATTTAAACTACCCAGAAACGTGTTGTAGTCTACAATGCACATGATCTTGACTTTACTACATACCAATGTACTCTTTTTATTTATAAAACAGAAAGTAGAAGACAAGCTAATTCTATAATACTGTGCCTTGCCAAAATAGTGTTAATTTTTATTGTATCTGTCACATGTGATCTCACTTTTAAGACCAATTTATAGTTATTTCCCAGGTATAAAACTCTTACTGAAATGTGTTCCATGCAGTCATGTAATTGAGTGACAGATTTTTTTACAAATTAAAAAGTTCAAGCCCTTTATCAATCTTTTAGCCTTCTGATCTTAAGATGTTAATTTAATTCTAATAATTTTGTTTAAATAAAATTAAAGTATTTTTAATGTATAGCCATCAGCAAATCTGGATATTCACACTACAGATTCTTTAAAGAGTTTCTGTATGTACTTAAACCTTTAGCAGTCTCTTGGGGCTACCGAGAAGCATTACGTAATTGCCAAAAGGCGGATGGACAAATGTTTATAAAATAATCATTTATAACATCTATTGGCAATTACCACTTATTAAAATGAACTTCAGTCTTTCTTGATGCCAGTGTCAATGTGAAAGAAGTCAGTATTTAGCTTGTTTGTAAAAACATACCAGAGCAGGCTAGGAAAGTGATTGATACTTCTGCTGACCAAATGAACGTGTTGTGGTACTGTGTCTGCTTGATCCTATATTGTGCTGTACGGTCTTATTGGAAAACTGTTGTGTTTATATGCCTCTCAGCCTTGTCACCTGGATTGAAAAGTGTGTAAAGGATTAAATAGAATACAGTAAAATGATCTACTTTTGGAAAGTGTCCAGTGGGGTCTCAGAGGGATCCTTCACAGTCCAATTTCTTTACTATCTGTAAGTAATACTTGAAAGGATAAGTAACACTGATGAAAGAAATTCGCACAACAATTTCAGCTCCTAGAAATAAATATAGATACCAATGCTTCAAACTTTCTAGCCTCACATACTATTGTTTGTTTATGGACAAGAGGGATGGGGGAGTATTCATAAGCGCTAACTTGAGGCAGAGTTGGCTTGTTTCCCTATTCTTCCCATATAGCTAAAATGAAAATGCTGTTCAAAGTAGGGATCTCGGTTGGGTGCTCTGAATTCTTCTAGAAGCTTTTCTTCTCTCAGTGTAAAAAATCTCTGAACCTAAGTGTGCTATGTAAATACTGCTCACAGACATTTATTATTTAAGTGTCGACATTAAAGCTGTCAACAGGGTCCATCCACGGAAGTTCCTGTTACCTCAGGGTCAGCTAGGAGGTGCTCTTTCTAAAACATTGGGCTCTTAAATAAGAAAGCATTACCTTTGTGTGGGGAAACTTCACCACTTAGATCATACTGGATAACATCATACTCTTCATACTAGATAACAGAATAAAAAAATATTGAAATACATTCCAAAGTTGTCATGAAAAAATGGTTGAGATCTGTTAGCTTTCAACAAGTGAAAACAAATGAAACCCATATAAAGAATTAGAAGAATTTTCCTTTGAATAAAGATAAGCCTCCTTCTAGTTAAAGGATGCATACTCTCCAGTAGAAGAATTTTGCAGATTTAAGTGTTTATGTGAGATTAAGATTGCCTATTGTAATTTACAGGGTACTGGAGGAAATCAAAATTTCATGAGAAATGAGGAAATGTAGTAGGAGTATTTAAGACTTTCATAGTTTTATTCACCTGTAACAAAGTATGTAAATAATGAAAATAGCCCTTTGATTTCCTACTTGATGATGTAAAAATGTAAATTCTTTCACATACCTAATTTCTGAGATTTCCCTAAAGGTAGGTATAAATCAAAAACACTTTTGACATCTAGTATTTCTTGGCCTTGGAAAATATTTGTTCTGCTTGTCTTGTCAACAGTACTGCAGAAATACTGAAAAATATGACAGGGGAAACCTGAAATACTTTAGTGGATAACTTGTTGGATTTATGCCTGATGTATTGATTAAGATGTAGCATGGAAGAAGGTTATTCCTACATTCACATGTTTACTTATGTAAGTGCTTTCTAGGGTAATCTCAACAGAGAGTCATGTTCATCTTGGTGGCCTTTAATAGAATATGGAAATAGAGTGATATAAAATGCAACTTATACAAGTGGTGGGAGAAAATAGTTTCACTGAAGAGGTGTAAACAGATCTCATTTACCATTTCCAAAGTCTTTTTCCATGAACTCACCAGAATGCTACTTGCTCCTCCCTTTCTTTGCTAGCAAACAACGTTTGTCATTTGTGTTGGAAATTTAGTAAGAAGTCGACAGTCTTCAAATATTACTTTTGCTAACAAGCTTATCTTACCCAGTCCTGTGCAGCTGTATTGTTGTCATTAAAATATGCAACACAGTGTATGAAGGAAATTCATGAATGTCATTGAAGTGATAAGACGTCATTGTTGTGTTGAATGTGAGAGAGAAAAGATATATAGTCCCCAGTAGGGAAAAATGCCTAGGTTATACCTGAAGAAGGATGCCTTTGTCACTGATGGAAGTGACAGCAAATTGCTGTTGCTTCTATATTTAGTCCAAGTCAGGTTCTGAGCTTATGCAGAATGTAGGAGATGCCATTTCTGCTGCCAGTCTGAACCTGCAGGCTTAGGAGCTAGAAATGTGAAAGTGTTGTGTTTGTGTCCAGTTGACATAAGTCCATTTGATGATGATGAGCTGCAGGAGTGTAGCTCTCAGAGCCCACAGCCCCACCTGAAGATGGAGCACTTTCAGCTCAGGTGGTTTGTGTGGCTGAAGGCCACAAGCTTGTTCCAGCCTCCTGGATCAAATATGGTGCAGAGGAAGTTCTTCAGCCGTTCCGGAATAATGTAAGAATGGAAGAAGGCAAAGAGACTCTAAAATTCTTTTTTCCCCATATAAAACTGAAGAGGAAGAATTGATGATTCAAGATTGTTTAGGGAATGAAGCAGGTTTAATTAACTTGAAAATACACAGCTACAATGCTAATGACCTGACAGAAAGCTTACAATAAAAAGTAATAGTTAATGAATGTAAGGATGCTACTTTAAGTTCTTGAAATAATCTAGTATTATAATTTACTTTGCTTTGTCATTCTTTGAAATTTACCCATTAGTCTGGGGTATCTCTAAAGTACAGAACATTAAAGTGGTAAAATGTTAAATGTTAAATTTTTGACCTCTGAATGTGTTACACAAATTATAGGGATATGGCTTTAAATTAGTAAACTTGTAGGCAAAACTTAAGGGTTTTTTTTAAACCTTTAATGTTGTAGGCCAGCTGATTTGCATATACCTGAGTTTAATGAAATCCTGCATAACTAAGTTGTGAATTCTCAATCAAAAAGTTGTAGATAATGAGTCATTAAGAGATCATGCTTTTAATGCCCTGTGATCCTGATTATCTGTGTGAATGATCAGGTTTAAAATATAACCTAGCTTTTAATTCAAATACAATGTGTGCTACAAAGCTTTATTAGAAACATAGATCTCATAAAATGTCTCTGAGGATTGTGTCAAATGCATGTTAAAGTCTGCCATTTCCCTTTCCTCAGTCACAATGAAACTTCAAAAATAAAAAAAAGGCAAGAAATGAAAATATAAGAATAAAGAGGGATATGTAAGTATGATCTCTCCCTTTACAGAAGAATAGCATCAGGAGCTGCAGATATGTGTAGGTAGCCTGCACAGTCACTGTGAATGTTGGGAAAAGATCTCCAAGTCCCACAACCATTTCTATGTTGATGTAACACTGTGACAGCTGCATATCGTGCCACCTCTTTTTAGATATAAAAGTGAAAGAAGCCCTTTCCCTTTGCAATTCATCCTGTAAGATTGTATTTGACTTCTTCATGAAGTGTATTAAGATTCCCCAAGACAAGGAATGGAGAGCCACCTTTGCTGGTAGAAAAGTCTCAGGAGGGACAATTTGAAACAGGCTTTTTGATGTCTGTCATAGTATTCCTGTTGGCATTTGAATTTGAATTTTAATATAGAGAAATCTTGAAGTCTCTCATAGGGAAAGCTTAATGTTATTTGTCAAGATCACTGTTATGAGATATATATATATATGTGTGTATATATATGCATATATATATATGTAAACCAGAAGTAGATTTTTAAACCCCTTTTTTCTTAGGCCCTTAAGTGAATATAAATACAGGCATTTATATAAACTGTGCTGTTAAAACCAGCCTAATTCTGTGACGTGTGGTTCTGTTGTTGCTGTTGTATGTTTAGTAATATATTTTTCCTTGAGGAGGGTCAGTAGGAATATATAATCACTTTTTAATATAACTATTTTCCTTTATTTTCATCTAATTCTATTTGTCATGATTAAATATTAATATTATTTTACTTCTAACTGATTGAAATACTAATGAAATTGGTGATACCTGCTTGAGTTTGTGCACTCTGTTAGCTGGCTTAAGTACTTAAATATGCGTAAGTTTCATTGTATTAAGAGTTTCCCTTTTTTTAGTTGTTATACTGGGCTTTCACTAGCTATTTAGATTGTGCAGAATGTAATGCAAGTCTCTCAGAAGAATCTGTCACCTTCAGTATTTGTTGTCTCAGCCTGTCCTTACCCACCACAGCACTAAGAACAAAATTCTTGTAGCATATGTAGTATATTGTTCTAGTAGAATAAAACCAAGCTCTAGTCAAGCTTCTTTGATCTCCTGAACTCACTATGCATACTGGCAAATGAGGAGGCCATATGTTCTGCCTGCCAGATGATTTTCACTGAACTCTCAATGTCCTTTCAAAATGAGACCTAGCTAGACTGGAAGGCCATCTGAAAGGATTTGTATAATACTGTGATCCTTTTTTTCAATATTGCTTTAATACTTTTGCAACAACATTAAGGATTTATGTGTGTAAGTATTCTTGGGCAAGAATAAATTTTTTTTAAAAACTAAATCTCAGAGTGGAAATTGTTTGAAATTGTATCTGTGAAGAACACTAGAGATCATTTTTTCTTCTGGGAAGCTTGTAGTAGTATAATTTTAGCAAATTGCAAGTCTTCACTTTTCTGTAAGATATTACTTACTGTCTTGTACATATACTGTTTATTTTAGAGCAGAGAGGTCTTCAATTAATTTTCCATGAATATATATGAAGGCTGCTGAGTTTTCATTTCATGACCCCTACAGTTGGTTGTTTTATGAAGTTATTCTTGAAGCCAGTTATTCTTGTCTGGATTGAGATGATGTGCTTGCAAGGACTTCTGTTAATACTGCTTTATTGGAGCAGGGTGAAAAAGACATGTCAGTAACTTTCCATAGATGAAGAGAACTCTTAGATACCATAAACTGTGGAATTGCTTCAGTTTAATGGCCACTTTAATCATCCTCCAGCTTGTAATACTAATACATTGTTTCCTTTGAAATTGGTCTTCTCCTCCAGTGGATTAATAATGCATTTGTATTTTTGTCTTTTGTTAAAAATGTAACAAATTATACAGTAGCTGTTTGTCTTGGTTTGAGAGACAGGTGTCTGCCAAGAAAGGCAGGAGCCTCTTTTTAAAATGGAGAATGTAACCCCCCTCCCTCCAAATTATTATAATTTTGAAATAAGGGGACTCTCAGGCAAAGGTATGGGAATAGGAATAACAGTTCTTTTCTAGGAAAATTAAAATAGAAATACAGTATTACAGAGAAAAAAACCCAAAAAACCACTGACAGTCAGAACAGAACCTGACACTCCATCAGTCAGGGTGTTGGTAGCAGTCCCGTTAAATGGTGGCTGCAGCCCTCCTGGATGACAGATGTGGTTCAGTTGAAGCAGTGCTCCTGTAGAAGGGTGAAGTTTTCTTACAAAGGTCCAGTGATGATGTGGAAAGGTGCAGTTTTCTTCTGGAATCCAGTGGAAAAAGGCTGCCTTGGTGTTCCAAATCTCAGATTTTATCTAAGTAGGAGAGGCTTGGCTCCTCCCCCTGGCTGAAACATCTCCCAGTGGGATGATGTGATCTTATCAGTCATGCAGTGGGACCCCATGGCCCATTAGCAGACGATATCTTCCTGGAGGAAGGATGAGTTGTGGAAAAGATAAGGATGACTGCCCCACCTGGTTTTAACAGATGGCCCATTAGCAGAGAATATCTCCACAGAAATAAGGATCACTGCTCCACCTGTTTTCAACAGATGGTGACAGAATACATACCCCTGGTCACATCCTGTATTGCAACCTGTTGAAATATTTCAGAATTGCTCAGTTGCTTAAGGTAACCATTCACCTTAATGGGAACTTACTTTCTTTTGTAGCATAAACTTGTGCTATCAAAATATGTAACATTTTACAGTCATACAGTTAATTTCCAAAAAGATTTTTAGGAGACTATTTATGCTACCATTTAGCAGTGCCTATTATAATTCACTTTAAGTTAGTACACTAATCAGCAATATTCTACAATATTGCATATCTACAAGATGTGTGTATGCACATGTACACGTATTAATATAAAGTTCTAGCCTAGAGAAGTACCAACTGTTTTCCTTTTATATTCTTATGTTTTGCATTTTTTATAAAAAGAATAAATGACTTAAAAGACACAATTAAGAAGAAAGGTGTATGATTTTACCACAGTTACATTTTAAAAATCTTGTTCATTTTGTTGGCACTATTCACTTTTGAGGAACAGAAGAGAATTGTGCTGAGTTAATAAACATGGTTTTTGAGACGTCAAAGGAGTAAATGAGAGGAGCTAAATGAAAGGTTACAGATATTCTGTTAATATCATTAGGATAATATAGCTTCAAAGTGAATTTTCCCAAGCTACTGCTTACTTGTTAATACTGAAAATTACTTGCTTTTTGTCTTTTGTTTTAAAAAAGAAAAAAATGAAATGTAGGAGGGATGAGATTACTTTAGGGACACAATATTAGTGTGAAATCACCCCTACACATTACTGATGATGCATTTTGATAACTCTGCATACAGCAACTCATGATTGAAGTTCAATCAGTTTATGTAACTAAAAAGTGTGTATGCAAAAAAAAATTCCTCCTGACTTCATTAGTTAGATATTTGGATATAGCTTTAATTACTCTGGTACTAGAGCTTACAGAATTAATTTAATCAAATATCTGAGTAATAACTAACAATTCTTAGAGAAGAATTCTCAGCTGTCAGTAGAATGCTAAATATGAAAGCTGTGTATCTTCTATCCTTTCAAGAAAATAATTTAGTGTGACTAATACAATTCTGTCTGTGTAGAAGAGAAAGTACATCCCAGTCTGAGCTGAGCAATAATAATTTTAAAAGATGTTTTCCTTGGTGTTAATCTGAACAACTGAATATGTCAGATCTTCTGCTAGTAAGTAACTCTGCAAGGAGCTTTTTTTTTTTTTTGAAGGATTGTCTCTTCCTCAGCAGCACCCTGGAACGTCTAGTTTATAAATAAGTAAATCTGAGAATTCTGCACACAATAACTCTTGAAGTAATTAGACCAGTAACTAAAAGTGTGTGCAAAAAAGTTGTCCTCTTTTTTCACATTGATGCACTTTGTTTAGAAGCAGAGTTTCTCAGGCGTCAGTGAAGTTGCCCCTATAATGTTAAAGGTGAACACCAGCTAATGAAATAATTTCAAATAAATTAGAAAATCCCAACAGGAATGTTTAATAGACTTCATATCATGAGATGTTACCTATTTTTGCATATCAAATAGACCTTTTGGAGGATGAGTTCTGAATATAATAATTATAAAATAAAATAAGTAATAAGTAATAACTCCCCTGAAGTTATTAATAGTAGCATATTGTGTGTTATTAACACACTTATTTGTGTGCTGTATTACTGGAGACATTTATTGCTGTGGAATTCTAGTATATGGATAATTAGGTGTAGTGAGTTAGAGCTAAGCAAACTCCATTGACTGCTCATGTAACTGTTTGGTAAACACGTACTTACATAGTCATTAATATTTTATCTTTTTTGCAGTTTAAGGAACTGTCTTTTAGACACAGCATTATTTTGACTTGTCTTCCCCTTTCAGCTACTTTTATGTTTTTCATTTCAGTTCTTCATGTGTATTGTAAGTTCCCAAGCCCTATCTCTCTACACTAAGCCAAGATTTTGGGGAAAATGCATCTGTTCAGTCATGCTCTCACTGTTTTATCTCAAGGATTTGTATATCCATATGAGGGACTAAATGTCTCACCTGCTCAGAATATTGTTGCTAGTGAAGGCTGCTTTTCTGAAATTGCTAATTTTTTTTGATGACAGATTTGATCAAGAATATCTTCTTGTGTTTCTTTAAGGAATGTCACTGTCAGCAGGATCTTCTCCTCTTCATTCTCCCAAAATAACTCCTCATACATCTCCTGCTCCTCGAAGAAGAAGTCATACTCCTAACCCAGCAAACTATATGGTGCCTACTAGTGCCTCTGCGTCTGTCGCTAACGCTGTCTCTCAGCCTCCATCTACTGGCCAGGTGATCCAGAAGGAAACAGTGGGTGGAACAACGTACTTCTACACTGATACAACTCCAGCACCTCTCACAGGAATGGTATGTTGGCTTTCAATACACAACTATCTGGAGTTTGTAAGTGCTGAATTGGTTGATACTACAGGTATTATTTTTCATGCTATAAACTGCTTATTCTATATCAAGATTAGGCCTTTTAGTTACTTTAGTTGTTCTCCCAAAATCTCTGAAATAGAAGGACTAGAGAAATTTTTTATCTATTTTTTTCATGTACAGCTGTGTAGAGCTTTCTGGGGTTTTAACACAGCAATAGCAAGAAAGTATTCTATATGTGTCAGTGGATACACACATAATGAGAAAACATCAAGAAAGGAGATTTTTATTTTTGTAGGTTAAATAGCTCTTACATTTATAGTGATGGGGAAAAGGCAGTAACAATGTGTTAGAATAACTGTGTACATACATATATACACATACACCTCCCTCTTCCTTGCAATCATTAGAAGTGAATGCCACATAAAAAATTGTAACATCTGACAATGTATTTGTAACTCGTACTGTACACGAAGGTTGCATAGTGAGAAAACTCTTCATTTACCATATCCTTAAGGACTTAAAGTTTCTTGAAATATTTTATTTTTAGGTTTTTCCAAACTACCACATCTACCATCCAGCTGCACCGCATGTTGCTTACATGCAGCCAAAAGCAAATGCACCTTCCTTCTTCATGGCAGATGAGCTCAGACAGGTAAGGTGGTAGAGAGTTTAAAGGAAAATTGCATGTCTTGGTGAAAAATAGAAAATTGCTAATGGTGGAAGAGAAATAGACACTTGCAATCTGTGTAGTCAGTTTCCCCTTTGGAGAATTTGAAAAATCAAATATTGTTATAGGTGGGGTACAACAGAGGATGGGGGTGAGTTATAGCATATATGACTGCACTCTAATCTGCATGCCATGATTTACCATTCATATCAGTACTATTACTGATGTGGTTTTTTTTTGCTGTGCATGGGTTTATTTTTGTAGCATTATTTTAAGCTGCAATATTATTTAGTTTTAAAGTCTGCCACTGAAATGGAAGAGTATGCAGGTGTTAATTGAAGAGCTCTTCTCAGGGCTCATCATCTCAAGGCTGGCTGTGAATGTTATTAATTTCAGCTTTACTGTAGTAGGTACCTTTGTCAGTGCCAGCTATATCAAATGTCTTTAGAAGCTCGTTCAAGAATTTATATATTTGATCATTCAAATTTTCAAGCTAGTGGTCTTCTGACCCTCTCTGCCCTAACACTTGCATAAATTCTCTATTTTAGTATAGGTAGCTAGTACTTCAAAGACAGTGTTTTCTTAAATTATCAAAAATAACGAGCTGAATTATAATATTCGACACTTAATTTTTCCTTCAGGAACTCATCAACAGACACTTAATAACTATGGCCCAGATTGATCAGGCTGATATTCCTGGTGAGTGTTTCTCAAAACTCTTAAAAGTGATTGTGTTTTTCTGCAGCCATGCACGTTCATCTGTATTAACATCTTGCAAAAAATGCCTGTTTTTAATTTTTAATGGAGCCAGCCCAGGCTCTGATTAACCAAATGCAAAGTGTTTCACAAATATGAATTATCCTTTCTGTCTTCTATTGTAATTTTCTTCTATTTTTAAACTCCTTAATAGTTAGGAATACTTCAAATTGCTGAGAAGGGAAAAATCATTAAGGCAGTAAGACCTTGTGAAGGACAGTTCTGTATTACTTTGTAGATATTAGGTACTTCTTTAAGTGATGCATATATTTTTCAAAGGTTGTATGTAAACTAGAAGAGCAGTTTGTTTTCAAGTGACTTGGCTGGTATATCAGGGAAGGCTTTGTACTAGTTGTCAGGCAAAAGAACCGTTTACTGTGATTTGGCTTTTGGGGAATTTACATTATTCAGCTTGATTTAAACAGTTTTTGCTTGCAGTATCTTCTCAAATGTGTGCATAATATGATAATGATGCAGTTAAAAAAATGCAGTTCAGTGTTTTAATCCAGATGAAGTGCGAGGGTAATCTCTTAATCTGATTTGTAAACCTTCAGCACGTCTCTCTCCCCGTTTTCTAAACAAATATATTTAAACACATAAGACTGATACTTGCTTTTTTTTCTGATGAAAATGGGGTTCTTACTATGATATGAAGCCTGTATAGAAATTGGTGCTTATTATTGAATCCGTGTAGGAAAAACACCAAAGAAATAGCATTCATAAGGGTGAATTTCTAAGGTAAATAAGAAAATGGCAGATGGAACTGTGCATCTATTCTGTTGATTTTACTTGGTGAAACACCTTTTCTGAAGACAGTAATTTTAGCTCTGTGAGATCATTTCTAAGAACCTACCAATATGTTGGTATTAAAGCAAAAGTAGTGATTTTAACTTCACATGCACCTGTTGTGCATGGTGTGCACCCTACTGATAGTGGAGATAATTTGTATATTAGTGAAAGTCATTTTAATTTTCTCTGCTACATGGTAGCTTTCTCAAAGTCAGCTGAGGCCTGATGTGTTTCTGTATATAAACTGATTTTAGCAGTTCCTGCGGAAGTGGACAGCTACCACAGTCTCTTTCCTTTGGAACCACTGCCACCGCCCAATCGGATACAGAAAACAAGCAACTTTGGGTACATTACATCGTGCTATAAAGCTGTAAATAGTAAAGATGACCTGCCATATTGCCTTCGGAGGATACACGGTGAGAAAAATTGTAGGGCTAGCATTCCTAAGCATACCAGTCATATTTTAATGTCTGGTTGCTTCTCAGCAGTTTCAGGTAAAATGTTCAAGTAAAAATTTCTCATTCTAAACAGTATACTTTAAACCATGGGTTTCATTTTTTTCTAGGTTTTCGTCTTGTTAACACAAAGTGCATGGTATTGGTTGACATGTGGAAAAAGATTCAGCACTCAAATATAGTAACTTTGCGTGAAGTGTTTACCACTAAAGCTTTTGGAGAACATTGTAAGTTTTTATTTTTTGTTTCCCACTGCCCTTCCCCCCCAACCTCCTAGCTGATGTGTTGATACTTTTTTCAAATGTGCTTGAGTTAATAAATACCACCTGTTTCTATTTTTAAGCGCTAGTGTTTGCATATGATTTTCATGCTGGAGGAGAGACTATGATGAGCAGACACTTCAATGACCCTAGTGCTGATTCCTATTTCACAAAACGGAAATGGGGTAAGGAAACCACACTATCATATAATACTTCTGTACACTGTTTCCAATACTTCAGCAGTAAACGTCTAGTCACAAATAGTTATCCAGCTTAATTTTTTGGCTAATCACTTTAGTCATACCATAAGCTGATTGATGTAAGAGAACTCTTCTTCACCTCCTATTTGTAAAATTTTTAAAAATTATCAAGCAAGTATAAAGTTGATGTCAGCATGTAAGGGGATTATAGCTCTTTCAAAGAAAAGTAAGTTGAAACAAAATTGGGAGCCAGGAGCTCTGGTGTCCTTATTGTAGGTCTGTCACCAGGTAACACCTAACATTTAATGGGGATGATTCTAAAATTCAAAAGATATGCTATGCCAATTTGATGCTTGCTGTTTAGGGGTCCTACTTTTCTATTTCTTTTCCTCACTATGTATTATGAGGAATAATTAGTATTTTATTGGATGGTTTGAAAGTGAAGTACTAGTTAAGACAAGAAATGGATTGAAAAATCCCTGTACCATACTCTTTTCAGACATCAACTTCACATCTTAGGTCTGAATTTTTTTATCATGTTTATATGTAGCTTCAATGGAGTCACTAAAGCTATATCAACATTCTTAAAAAAAAAAAATCTGTCACAGGATGGTCTGTGGCTCAGCAAGTAGCCCAGTAGAGCTCATATGCTTGTGGCTAAAGCCTCTTCCCCTCCAAAACAGTGTGCTGTCCCTCATTCTTTCTGTTAGGACCAGTTTATGACCCCCACAGTCCTACAAACTGCAGTCAGGTGTTTGGAGCACAACAGTGCCATGCTGAGAAAGAGAGGTGGTCACTGCTGAATGGAATCACAGAAAGACTTAAGGCAGAAAAATACCCCACAGAGCTTTTTTGGACCAAATTCTGGCTTGATGCAGGACCAGCTTTGAAATTAGATCCAGCACCAGGGATGACCAGAGAACTGTGACATGGCCTGTGGTTGTGTTGTTTTTGTTTTTTTTCTTTTTAATTAGAGAAGTTCTTCCCAAAATGTCTTCAGGCTGCCAGCATATGAAGAGAAACAGAATGAGGCTTTTTTCTTTCTTGTGCCTTTTGAAATTAGAGCTTTTAGCTGTGAATTCAACCTGTTTAAAGGATTGAGATGTAGCACTTCACTTGGCTGTCTTTTACATCAGAGTGTATAGTGTTTTGGTAGTGTGTGAATATGTTCAAAAACTTGAAGAAAACCTTATATACATTCAGAAAGTTGTGGATACATTATATACTGCATATTTCTCACTGACTTTGCACTGAGCTGACCAGTGTAAGTGGAGATGGAACTTGATTTCCACCACTGATTTTGGTGGTCATATCTCAGATGGAGGAAACCCTAGTTTGATGTGTCATATCCTTTGGCAAATCAGAGAATGCAATTAGAGATTCAGTAAACCTGATGTGAAACTAATTTGGTGAGATAAAACTGGAAGATCTACTGCCAGGTTAATGACTGTTACGTGCAGGACTGGACTTCTGAGCATTTCCCAGTCATGGTTTTCAATTCCATGTAAATCAGTCCTTGTTACGTTTTTATATATCTCTAGAAAATCATAGAAGAATGATGTCTGTTCTAGACAAAATAATAGAAGTTACAATAAAATTCTTGGGAACACATTCTTTTGTCACACTGGAAAATAATTAGGTTATGGTCCCGTAAAGGGCAGTCTTGTCTCATTAATCTGTCAAAGTTCTTTAAAGGAAGATCCAGTAGATAAGACTTTGGAGTTTTCAGTGATGTCCAACAGAGTCTTTAAGAGACCTAATATGGCAAAGAAAGTTCTCAGGTTAATGCCTGGTTAGAATATTGGAAACAGAGTGAACAGTGAAGATCACTGATGGGTCTCACAAGATAATGTCCTGGTAGTTGTATTTCTTAACACATTCACTTGTTTCCTCTGAAGATAAATGGTCTGTCAAAGTTTGCTGGTAATATCAAATTATTTGGATTGTTAAAAACAAAGGCCAATTGTGATTGATTGCAGAAGGATCTTACAAGACTGGAACTCCTACTGATAATACAGCAGGTGATGTAGTGTAAACCATTGTGATCAAAGGAAAAGTGTATCTAGCTTTAAACATGAAATGATGGCCTCTGTGACTGCTGCCACTCAGTAATAGGTCTGGGACTACAGTTAAATAGATTGAAGAAAATGCTGTCCTCTTGCTGAATAGCTGTAAATAGGAAATAGGTTGATGTAGCTTATTAAAAAAAGAGCAGTGAAATGGTAGATATTTTATTCAAGATGTGTGTGCCTGATAGACTCCTGTCTGAAGCTGTGATCCTCCTCCTGTATTTTGAAAGGTGTAGAAGAGCAGTAAAGAAGTTGAGAAGAGGTGACAGGGATGATCAAAGGTGTGAAGCAGTTGGATGAAAAACAGCAAAGTGGAATAATGCTTTTTATGCTTTTAAAGATGAAAAGGAATATAATGGGGTTAAAAATGACCGGAATATGGTCTGAAAAATCATCTGGAATAATGAAGCAATGAATAAAAAAAGTTTATTTCTTCCAGCCTAAGACTAAGGACTTAACCAATGAAACAGGTAGCAAATTCAAAACCTGTGTAAATATAATTAAGCTATGGAACTTCACAGATTATTGTGGGCATTTGCCTAGGTTCAAGGAAGAAGTGGGCTTACTCATGGAGGAGAAATATTTGGGGACTGCAAAGACATGATGTACTTCTGGGCTGTGAATCACTGGAGGCTAACAGAATATTCTACATGTTTATGTTTACACACTTCAGTATTCATGGCAAGCTGATTTTAGTGTATGTGTCTTTGAAACAGGCTCATGGGCTATCTGGACCCTTTATTTGGCCTACTTCAACTTCCTTTTATAGGCAGGAATAATCTGGGAAGTTGGAAATAAGTCATTAATGTCTGTTCAAACCAAAGTCGGAATTAATTAAAATGAGCTGTTGCAACAGAACTTACAGGGGTATGTTGGGAAGATAACTGTCTCCCGACTATGGCACTTACTACCTGCTCTCTCAACCTTTTTAGTATATAAATTAGGGGAAAGTCACCTGAATTTCCAAATTTTGCCAAATCTTTCTGCATATCTTTGCTTTGGCCTTTCTTTTTTTTCTTTTTTTGATAACTGCTATTTCCTAGTCTGGTCCTCAGTAGAAGGAGCAATTTAAGAGAGAAAAATAAGATTGCATACCTATAACTTGATTTCTCAGAATTGCCTGCCTTCACGGATCCTTTCTCCATCCCCTCACAGAGTTTCTTGGCCGTCTGCCTGCCTAGAGGAGACTCCCAAGAGAAGCAGGGGAATGGATGGAAGTTGGGTACTCTGCAGCATGAGACCCAGATTAGTACAATTGCTTTTAAAGGTTTTAGGAGGCACAACACTGTGAACCTGATCAGTGAACTCAGAGAATTTGATTTCAGGTATGCAACCTTATTTATGTTGAACACTTCAGTTGGCAACATGAGACCTTGATAGTTAAAAGATGAGGATTATGGTTTACATGGCTGTCTTGCATGTCACTGGTGTCAATGTGGTCAGTCTTGGGTGTTTTCTTCTTGCCATGTTATTTATAGACCCTGTTACAGCACTATCTTGGTAGATACTTGGTGTGGGAGAGAAAAATAGCAGCTTACAGTTATTTTTATATTGTAAACTAACGTCTCTAACTTCTGAATGCAGTAGAATTTGTTGCTTCTGTTCTTTATTCAATGATACCTCCTCTTCCTTCAGATGGTACTGTGTGGTAATCTAACATTGTTCTGTCATGTTTTACTAAATTTGCACATGTTTTAATATCAGGAATCTGAATTTTCAGTTAATTGCTACTCAAAGTACATTTATTTGAAAAGTTTCTTATTTTATTCTCACTTCTTGTATTTCCTCAAAACACTACATCATACTCTAAACGTTAAATCTGTTCTGGAACTTTTTGGTTTTCTTCCACCTTTCGTAGATTTCTTAGCTCCAGATTATAGTATGCATTAGTGCATTTATCTCTGCTGAAATTATGTTCTCTTTACATTAACAAGGTTACCCAAAAGTACTGAAATGTTGCTCATAACAGACCAAGAATTGAATGGTAAATCAAATTGTGAATGTATGTACTTTAAAACTTAACAGCCAGAAAATCCTGGCAAATTAACAGTAACTATTGACAGCTGCCAGAAAGGTTTGTCCTGATGAGTTTCTGTGGTTGGCAGAGATAAGTATGCCTTTGATATGTCCTTTGCTCTGCTTTTAAACATTCTGAGTAATTAAATGTTGGTGTGCATGCTGTTAGTAGTTTTCAGCAGCACAGTCTCTGTTTTTCAGCAAACAAATACCTTCTGATGAAGATAAGCATGGTCCGGGAAACTTGCTTTTCATTTGACACATTAATAGTAGTATGTCATGCACAAAAATGGACTTCACTGCTGACTTTACAGTTTTTGCATTCCCATGTGCTGAATGTTTGTTCATAAAACACCCCTTCCATTGAAAAAGAAATAAATTGTGTGATGACTAGATGAATAGTGTGTGATGAGGAGTAAGAATATATGAATATTGAAAGTCAGCATGATGTTTTTGAAGACAAAATATGTGACTAATAATTATCCTAAAATACCTTTGCCAAAAGCTGCAACTTTTTCAAAGTAAGTTCAAGCTTTTAGTAGTTTTGGAATTTTTTCAAAAAACACTGCTACACTCTAGTAGTTCAGAACCTTTCTGTATATTGAAAGCTGGGAAATGTAAAACCAAACTCCAAGTTTCCCTGAAGGAGAAATGAAGGCTACTGCATTTGTTTTGTTTTCAATACTTTAACTTAGGAACACCAAGTAAACACTGAACAATTCACAGTTCTAAATGTAAAAGACTGATTTACAAGCCTGAGAGGTTCAGTGTAGTGAACAGATAAATCTTTCACTGTTTTTTTTTCCTTTTCTTTTTCTTTTCTTCATAACTGTATGAGATTTGCTGTTTCTTAGAATGCTTTCTGGCAGTGTTCCTGATGATGTCAAAAAGGCCCTATTGGTGTTCCTAGGTCTTACTTCCCACCTCAGGACTATTCCTGGATTCATACTTGCTCTGGAGAACAGAATTTCATTCGAATGCCTTTTTTAACAAGCAAAAACTTAATATTCACATGCACACCAGTACAGAGGGTAATTTTTTTGTTTTATTGTCAACAGCATACCACAGAACTAAAAAATAAGTGTCAGCATTATTTATTTATGTTTATCCCAATGTGGCAAGGAAAAATAATGGATAACCTGTGTTTTTGAAATGGCAGGTTTTAAATTTTTAATCTTTTCCATTAGTGGCTGTGTTCTACATCACAGAGATGAAATTATTGGGAGAGGTGAATCTGCCATGAAGTAGGTGGGAAAAACACAGTCTGAAATTTTGATTGTTGTAGCCATAGATTCAGCCTGTGGTGGGAAGCTTTTGCAAATCAACCGTGGAATCTCTAAAAAAATCTTACTTTTTCAAGTAAGGGTAACATTTACTTATATTTTTGTGATGCTTTTCCTTGTGTTCAGCACTGTTTGGAAAGCTTTCCAGTTTTGTGTCTCTCTTGAAGAGCAAGCTTTTGGGTCTCATCTCCTCCTTGGTTCCTTGCTCAAGTGCTGTCTGTGGCAGGTCTGATGGGCCTCTTGGGACATACATTATAGTCACCATTGCAACCAACTGAACTGCTTTTTATCATGCTTATTTTGAATCAAGAGATACATAAGAGGGCATTTCAAAGCTGATTCTTTCCCATGTTTTAGCCTGTATATTTAGTGTATGTGAGTGTGGGGTGCAGCCAACTGTTGTGAAAGCAGCAGCCTAGATTTGGCTATATCCTCAAGTAATTTTTTCAAGTAGTGAAATGTTGCTTGAGATTTTCTGATAGATGAGGAGCAGCTGCATTGAGCATTGGTCTTTCAGTGTATATTGGATGTTCTCTTGGTTACATTGCTTTCATTTCAAAAACAAAAGGCAGGTGCTGTTATGCATGTAGAAAAATAGCTGCCAAGTTTGGGCTTTTTTCTCTCTTGGGGATATTATAGCAACATTTCTATTCTGGACTTACTTTGTACAGATGTAACTGGCTTACAGTATCCGTCCACATCCCTGTTACTCACTACTCATGTTGCTGTTCACCAAATATAAGTACATTCTACAGCAAGTAGTAAAGAGTCTCAGCTAATACAGGAGGTTGTATCTCCTCAGTCATTTTGTATTGTAATTTTTGTCAAGCTGAAGAAGAGAGAATTATGCAGGAAAAGGTTAGCTACATGAGACTTCTGGTATGATGATTGTCGTGGGAAGTAATTTGCATAATGAATAATCAGGGGGCCAGAAGAAACAAACAATATCTCACTATATTCAGCTTTCAGTAGACATGCCAGGCGTATTGCTTTTTAAAGGACTCAGCATCTTGGTCTTTGTAATCTAAACCAAAGCACCTTAAACCTGAAAAGCAAATTGAAATTTCAAAAATGGATGAAGCAAAGCTCAAATGAAAGCTAGTAACATTCCCAGTCCATCACCCCAAAGTCAGTAAAGTTTCCAATTAAAATATTATCAGTAATGTGTTCCGTTTTTTTTCACTGTGCATGTATTTTGTGTGTACGTACACATGTAAGCATGTACATGCTTACTTTGATCAAATGCACAGCTGCTGATATGATTGTGCAGGAAAAGGGGAAAAAAAACCCCCAATCTCAAAAAACAAGAACAAAAAACTAAGCAACCCAAACGAAAAAGAAGACAGAAAAGAAAGATGTTTAGAGAAGAGCACGGTCAGTTTACAGCGGAACTAATCAGATGCTTGCATGATTTTACTTTATACTGAAGATATTACTGGTCCCAAAATTAGCAAAATCAGTACTGAGGCAATCTCTTGAAATGTCTCTTGTAGTTTGTGAAATTGACATGTACTGTGTTATTTTGGATGTATTTTCTTCTGCTTCAACTTTGTGACAGGCAAACAATACCAGCTTACTTGAATTTCACACGTCATACTTAAAATAACATTTGTTATCTATCTCTTTAGTTTTTCGTCTGTTACTCAGTATTACTCAGGCTGTTTGTAAAGTAGGATTTGAGTGTGTGTTTGCAAAGGTTGAGTTTTACTTTTGAAAGGAGAACTACAAATCCAATTGGAAGGGAAGCAATGCCTTTCTTTCACCCATGGAATAGGGGTCATGCAGTGATGTCAGGGAGCTGTGTCATAGCAGAACATACATGAGGTTGTGTTCAATGATGTTTAGCCACCAAATCTTTGTCTGATTTTCCCATGTAATATGAAATTAGCTTGTTATTTTTCTCTTATTAGATGATAGAAAATGTTTAGTTGGGAAGCCTACCTGCAGTAAAGGAGGTAAAATGTCACAGCTACAGTGGTACATACTCTTTGTTTTGGGATACTGGTGTTTTTACTTCTGAAGCACCTGCATATTTTGATATACCCACAACTTTGAGCAATTTCCAACCAATGCTCATTCTAAACTTCAAAACATCATTTCCCTGAATATGAGAGTGAAAATAATAATGCCTAATGAATTGCCAACATTTTTTAAAAATCACAAAACCAGCCAATGAAAAAAATCATATTCTCAAATTCATCTTTAAAGCAAAATAGATGTGTCTTTCAAGGACTATTAAGAGTTAAATGAATATATGAGTTAATTGTATGATTCAAAACGTTGTACTTTTCTTTTTGCACAGCAGCCTTCTATTGATGCTTACGATATTTTGGTTCTAGGTCAGCATGATGGACCTCTGCCACGGCAGCATGCGGGGTTACTTCCAGAGTCCTTGATATGGGCGTATATTGTGCAGCTCAGCTCTGCCTTACGGACCATTCACACAGCAGGACTGGCGTGCAGAGTTATGGATCCAACGAAGATTCTGGTAACAGGCAAAACAAGGTAATGAAAGCATTCAGTCTCACTGCACTCTGTGTTCGTGGCAGCTGCTGGCTGTGCACCTGATACATAAATAGCTACTAAGTTCTCTCAGCTGGCATGAGGCAGTGTGCTGAAGCTTTGGGTTTTTTAGAGGTATTTTAAAACATTTTGGGAAGACATACATTATCCTCAAACTACAGATCAGACCCACTACTGTCAGTTTAGAAATTTGTTGATTTATTTGTAAACTGAATACTGTCTGTGCATTTTATCAACTAGTAAAAGCAGTCTTTTCTGATGCATAGTAATTTGCTAAGTACCAATGGCTTTTATTATATCAAACAATTTCATGAATGCTAGAGGAAAAATGGAGTAACCAATTAAGTTTAATGTCAATTTTTCCTTTTCTCCTCTTGTTCCTAAAGGTTACGAGTTAATTGTGTTGGAATCTTTGACGTTTTGACATTTGACAACAGTCAAAATAATCCACTGGCATTAATGGCTCAGTTTCAGGTAAGACACCACTGCCAGTTAGGTTGGTGGCTTAGCAAAGGGATTACTGCAAACCAGTGTGATTCCTTTCGGAAGACAAGTACTTTAATTCAACTGTAGTCCAGTGTATCTATCTGTAAATGAGTGCATTTTTTTCATTTCTGATTTGATCTTGGTTCTCCCATACAGTATTCAAATTTGCTTCTAATTTATAAATGTGAATTCTCACTTTGATATCTTCTGCTTCTAAGATTTCAGCAAACTCACTGAACAGGTTGAACTATAGTATTTAACAAACTTTAGTCAGAAGTTTCTATTTCCAGAAACTACTGGAAATAGAAATTTCTAAATGAAGGAGAAGAAAAATCTTACATTTAGTGTTAGAGATAAAAAATAATGATTCAGTAATCTTTTTTTGCTCTTTCTTTTGTGATTTTAACCTAAATAAGTGTTGTATACCTGTTGAGAGGAGTGAGATCTTTCAATTAACTGCATTTAGGCCCTCTCGTCATACCTAAAAGATTCTAGTGTATCTTTATTTTGGGCTCCTAGTTTTTCCGTGCTCTCCTGGTGTTCTCTGAAGCGTGGACTCTGCATAATTCCTGAATTAAGAAGAACCCCTTTAGACTTAACAAAAACTGTTCCACAGTCATCTGGAGCATCACTGTGTACAGGAGTGCCTCTTTCCCTAACTTCCCCTCAGGGTAAAGTACGTTACTTCAGCAGTCATCACATACCCTGTCTGTACTGGGAGTGAAAGACTACAGTAGGGAGTTGGATTTAATTTATTTGCAATGATTTACCTTATTCGCTGTGAGAACTGCTTATTCAGAGTCTTCAAGTAATAACTGATATGTTTGAACTTTGGCCAGCAGAAAGTAGCTTGTAGGAGACTATGTCCTAGAACATAATTTTCTTCTTTTTTTAATGATGCAGTGAAGCAGTTTTCAGTGTACTTTGAGGAGTACACCAAAGGATTTCATGCTCCCACACACACACACACACTCTTCTCAGCTACATATCAGTGGCCTTTTGATAATAGTTTAGTGGAAAACAGTTGAGAGAAGATGAAAATACATGTAAATAAGGGATTCCATGACTAACAATGTAATGAGAGGGTTTTTTTTTTTAAATCTAAGTACATCTGTATTTTAATTTCAGCCTTGAAAGGGATCCCTCCTGTGATATTTTGACATTCAAGTAAATAAAAACATTTAAAGTACTTGGAGATACAAATCTAAAAATACTTGCAGGTACACAAGTCTGTCAAAAGTACTTACCACCATAGCAGCTGACTTGCTTGATAATGCCTAGTTTTGTTTAGGGGGAATGGCTTTTCATGTTTATATGTTGTTAATATTCAAATTGTTTAGGTTGCACTGCTAAATCAGGAAATAAGTACTCCTAAGTGCTTCATTTGGAAGATCTAAACTGCAATTAATAAATACAGTACGGCATTTTCTTTTGTTGCTTTTTCTATAAGGGCTTTCACTGCCCATTTTCGTCCTTCAGAGGTGCCAGACTGAGTTCATTCCTTGAAATTTAGGAGTCATTTCTCATGATCTACCTTTATTTGCCCTAGCCAGATAAAATTACAAAATAACAGCTGCTGCTTGTGCTTTTTTTCCTTTCGATCTGTGACCCAGTTCCTGAATTCCTCTGGGACTCCTGTGACTGTTTTAAATGTAGGTTATCTCTTGGTTTACTGCCCAGCTAACATGCATTTCCTTGTTGTCATCAATGGAGAAAGGTATGTTTGTTAGGATTTGCCATTTTCTGGCTATTTCCCATGGTTAATGTAAAGACAGATTTTGACAAAAACAGTGAAGGGCTGTGTAAAAGGAGTGCAATTGTTCTTCACAATCTGTGTTAAACACATTCATTTCTATGATCATTAAAGTGTTACATAAAGGCAATGATAAGGGAAGCTAAAAATAAGTAAATTAAATATGAATGGCCACTTGTGTTAAAAACCAGGGGTTAAACCTGTATAAAGTACAGCACATCACTTCCTGCCCCCTTCCTTCAGACCATAAGTCTTGTGTCAGTCAATTGCAAGGTACAGATAGGAAAACTAAATGGTGATACAGGAAACAGTAAAAAGGTTTAATAAATATTTCTGTGTTTGGAATAAAATGTGAGTCCTCTCCTTTACAAAAATAAGAGAATGTAAGTTTTACTGTTTTAACAAGGACTATAAGGTTGCTTTTGCTTAAAGTAAATATTTACAATTTAGCAAACCAAAATAACTTTCTCATGTACCTTCCCAGATTTAAAGAAAGTAGTTTGAAGAGGCATCTCAAGTACTAATATTGACTCTAAACAAAGCCACCAAAATATAGGAATTTGGAGGTTCTTTTAAGGACAGTTCCAGAACTTATCCTATTAAGTGAATCCACAGAACTGGAGTATGGATGAGCTGATACTGATTCAAGCATACAGTGTATCAGGGTAAACAAAATAAAAGAAAAAGTGATGTTGGGTTCAAAGTGTTTCTTGGAAATGTATCCTGTAAAAAAAAAAAAAAAGTTTTATTTGAATAGTTTACACGTCTGGCTAGTAAAATCAAGTGTAGAAAGTGTTGAGGTATCTAGGGCATTTGGCATAGTGGCACATACCTATTTAAGATTTAAAAAATTAAGAAATGCAATTAACATTTAACTTACTCACTTGACATGCTTGAATTTGATTTGGTAACAGGGAGACATTATTGAAGGGGGCTGTTTCTGAGTTTATCTCCTAGGGCTGGTTTTTAGTGAATACTATTTAATAGTTCTATCAGTGAACTAAATGTTGATAATATCTTTACTTGCAAAGCTTTCAAGAGATAAAAAATAAAGTTGGTACAGGTTACAGTTACGAATTGAATTACTAATTAGGTGGCTATTAATTGCATGAAAGGTGCATTTTTGAACAAAAGGCTTGCCTGTGCTTAGAAGGTATAAAGCTTTTCCTTGAAGTTAGGAATCAGCTTAATAAGACTTCTTGTCACTGTTGATAGTTACCATAGCAGAAGTTTTCTGTCAGATCTGTGGCAAAAGGAACTTATGTGATCCATAGGAGCATGCAAACACAATAGGGAGTATAAACAAGGAAATCATTGTACCCAATATTGATCTGTACCTTGCACTAGCAAGGCTATACAGAAATGCAGCATATATTTCTAGTGTTCCTGCTGCAAGGAAGTCTAGTAGTTATTGTGTGCCTTCTTTAACCTTTCTTTACCTAGGAGCAGTAAGAGCTGAATTGCTGATATTTTTAGAGGGTAGTTTAGGACTTAATAGGCATATGTGGATTGCTTCCCTACAGAAAGAATGATGTAACGTAGCTTCTGGGAAGTCATGTACACGGTCTGAATGGATAGAGTTGGTTGGTGGATGGTAGTTTAGTTGCTTTTAAACCAGTATTCTGATTCTCAGGAATTCTCAGCTTTATGGGATCTTCCAGCTGGTGATAGTCTGATTCTGGAGTCACACAGGAAAAATATTGTCTTTGTGCTCTTGTAAAACATGAAACATTGGGTATTGTGATAACATTTTATTTCAGGGTTTCAGCTAACAGTGAACAGCTTCCAGAGAGCAGTTCAACACTGGCTCAAAATCTGAATTGTCATACAGAATTACAGTTATACCTTAAATTGACCAGTCTCTTGATTGAATGCTTGAAGTCACTAAAATAAGTGGGATGAATCCAAGCCACTTTTGTGTCTAAAACAAGCTAATCATTGGCTGCAATTTGAAAACTATGTGTTTGGGGCTGCCTTGATGTGTTGTATCTTCTCTACTAGTTCTTCTGGTAGATGTAATTTACCAAACAAACAAACATTTTAAGATTGCAAGTCAAATGCTCAAAACCCCACAAAGCTCGAATTTAAAATTTCCCATCTGATGTTAAATGTAAGACTTTCTCAACCATTTCTAAAATCGAGTGCAATCTGTATTATGAAAGCACCTGTGCAAAGGAAGACAGCATTTTCATAAGGTCTTGCCTGCAGTTGTATATTTTCAATGTCTCAGCATTGTGTGATGATGCAGAATTTATGTAGGATATATCTTTATGAATGACTAAAAGTTGAAAGGTACTAAATGTAAAGTAGAGGACTGCAGAAAGAAGTAAGACTGTGATTAATACAAATACATATTTCTCCCAAGTGTTTTTGGGGGGAAAAAATAATAATGAAAATGCCATTGTCTCAGGTGATACACATTTCTAGATATCGTACCAGCAAAAATCTTCTGTTTCAAACCACAGCAGTGTTCGCTGATGCTGAAATTGACTACTTAGTGAAAGTGAGTTCCCACCAGAAAGGGGGCTTATTGCTCTGACTAACTTCTCTTTACTAAAGAAAAAAGGAATGCTGATACTCAGAAATTCCATATTGCTTAGGAAATAGTCTGGCAAATGCCAGTCCCACCTCCTTATCAATCACTTTATCCTTATTTCTGTCTCATTTTCCATGTCCTGTTTCTGTCTTCATTAGCTACAAGCATAAGATGCTTTTTAACCTCTGACATATTGTGTATCAATTTTCAAATTGTGCTGCTTAATCGTACTTGATATAGGAACAGCAAGGATATTCAGAGACCTGGAAAGGTTTGGTGTTTTTCCTTGTCCCTCAGCACCTGGGAGACGTGGCTTCGGGGAAGGCTCTGCTCAGCTGCTGCAGCCAGAGGCAACAAGTGTGGTTATGCCTCTGGATGGAAGAGCTGTGAAGGGCTGTGGCATGTTCACCATCACAGCACTTTTCTAAAGCTGCCAAATTCTAACCAGAACTTTTAATGTTCCCAGATTTTTTTAGCCTTTCTTATGGAAGCGACAGAAGGTGTATTCCTTGTAAGACTGCATTCACTGCTAAATGGCTTGGCCTTGTTCTAGGCTATGGAACTGATATTCTCAATTACGAGTAGCTTTTTATGGTTTTAGTTTTACAAAAATATCTTCTTTTCTCAAAAAAGAAAACCTCAGGAAGATTCTAATTTCATATCTAGCCGACTGTTAAATTCTCTCTGAGGCATGTATCCAGCATGGAAAGCTGCAGGTGTTTTTAAGTTTGGCCAAGTTGTATGCAACTGAAAGCCTTTCCATGGAAAGAATCAGTTCAACTTATCCTATGAATGTCATTCGTTTGCTACTAAATTAGGTTCTTGTTTTTAACAGTGGACTTTAAAATCTATTACAGCTTCTCAAAATCATTTCTCATGGCTGGCTATTAATACTGGCAGAATTTTCTGTTACAGCAAAGCAGGCTGTATCCAGCATTCATCTTTTAAGAGTAGTTCTACTTTTAACATAAGCGTTTAGTAATGCAAAGGTTTCTTCATAACACACTATACTGTTCTGTTTGTCGGCCGTACAGGCCTGTTATTTTGCACAGTTCAGATCTTTTCACACTGTCCATCAGAGATGAAAATATTTGAGCAATTTGTTAAAATGGTAATATCGTGTGCTGGAATGTGGTGTGGATCCCAGTATGGAATTCACAGTGGATGGCTAGATTGAAAAGATATGATTGCAGAAAATGCTGGTTTCAGTTTAACAAATAATCCTTTTATTTCTACATCTCGTATTGAGAAGACTTGCTCTTTGCCACCAACTCCTTGACTTTTCAGGATTGAGCAGGTGGGTGGTTCAGAGAACCTCGTTACAGAGCTTCTGTTCACTACACAGTTCTCTCTGGTACTGTCCTTAAACTAAAAATAGGTAAATTTTGATCATTCAAAGATAAATATAGTACTTAAAAATTGCTAGGTGTCAGGACAGATTTTCCTCTGTACATTTTAACTACTGTAACTTGAACAATCATATCGAACTGTGATTTGAATAGTACTTACTTTAGTGCTCAAATTCTTCTAAGCTTATTGAAGAACTGTCTCTCTTTAATACCATCTAGTACCATAGGTAGTATTTATCTATACTAAGAATTTTTTACCTGTGTGTGTTTTCCCTATTAGCAAGCAGATCTGATCTCCCTGGGGAAAGTTGTGTTGGCTTTGGCTTGCAATTCTTTATCAGGAATTCAGAGAGAGAATTTGCAGAAAGCAATGGAACTGGTGACAATCAACTATTCCTCTGATCTGAAGAATCTGATTTTGTAAGTTTGTTTAATAAATCTTTTAAAGGAAATTGTAGCATTTTTTATATATACAAATGCAAATATCAAATGATGTCTTTAAATGTAAGTAGGATTACAAATAAATCTGTTGTTGAGTGTCTCCCTGGTTGGTGCACTGTTAAATATTGATATAATTTTTTTTAATAATACTGGTAAAGCTCTTAGTAAGAATTAGGAATGTAGACAAAACAAGCATTTTAGGTTGTCTTCAATACTGGACTTTATTGTGTGTTCTCTAAAATAGCAGTGTGCTAGTCTTATCTTACAGGTTCAGAAGGTACTGAGAAATAGGCACACTGAGTGCTAGTTTTTTTTTTCTGGCTGCATATTTTTTTTGTGTTATTTCAGTATAGTCAGCCTTTTTCCCCTTGTAGCCTGAGCGAGAAAAGTAGAAGTCTTTTCTCCTTTCCTCATTTGAGAAAACAATTGCATTACAGTGTGAATCTGCATCCTTCTCTCTTTGTATATGTTCTTGCTGTTTGAATGGGGTGAACTGTGCAGTTTTGTGAAAGTATACTCTTGTCTTGTTTAAATAACTGACTCAATGTATACATGCAAATTAATTATGTTTACTTGGATGGTATCTTCTTTTAAAACATAACAATTGTGAACTTTGTGTATTAAATACAAAAAGTCAAATAGTTATAAAAACATAATTGAATATAATGTCTGACATTTGCAGGAAGTAATCTTGTGGTGATTGGGTTATTTTGGCAGGTATTTGCTGACCGACCAAAACAGGCTTCGCAGTGTAAATGATATCATGCCTATGATTGGTGCACGATTCTATACTCAGTTGGATGCTGCTCAGATGCGAAATGATGTTATAGAAGAAGACCTAGCTAAGGTAAATCATGTAATAATTCCTGCAGGAAGACCTGTAGTCGGTGTTCCTAGAGCTGTAGCTTAAAAGGGAATGCTTTCTACTGGTTTCTGTTGGCTTTTTTTTCCTTCTGTTTGTTTATTAACCTAAGTAATCTGTCTGAAGGCTTGACAACTCTAAGCTCAGGCTTTTGAAAGCCCCAGAGCTTCAAGAATGCCTAGTTTTAAGATGTTCTCAGCTGTGTTTTAACTGAAGTAACATCTTCATTTCTAACCGGTAGTCTTGGGGAAATTATGTTCTTTATAGCATGGTTAAAAATAGCATTCTGAGTAAACAAGGCCATGTATGTCATGTAGATAATTACATGCATCATGTAGGTCATGTAATGTGTGCCAGAGGTTATACAGCAGTGTATATACAGCCTCTTAAATTTTTAGGTTTGGATGCTGGTGTCTCCTCTCTCATATGTTTTCCTTTTGGAATGAGTTCTAATTCGTGGATATGATGTGTTCAGCTTTCCTGAAGCATGCTCTCTGGCTGTGGGGGTCTGTAGTGTTCAGTCAAGGTATCAAGTGCTAGCTATAAAGGAAATATGTACTATGTATCAAGTCAGGGTGTATTTGTTCAACAGGAAGGAGTGTCTCTTAGTCTGAAGCAATTGACAGCAGGATTTCTGTCTCAGTACCAGGACTGAGATATATTGAAGAATGCTTTCATGGCCTTGAAAAGGTGTGGGATAGGGTATTACCCAAGGAGTTATTCAAGTCCTGTGATTCCACTCCGTTATAACCCCTCACTGAGAACTTTTAAGAGACAGTAGGCAAGTCTTTAGGATTCTGATGGACTCTGGTTCTCTTGATTTCTCCAATTTTGTCCTGTTGGAGAACAGTTTTCCCCTCCTTGATGGAAGATGCTGAAATCTATCACAAACAAGGAGCTGTAGAATAGCCAGGCAATATCTTGATGCTGGGTGCCCACTTTATCAGAATCAATCTTCTCCTGAGGTGTTTAAGATCATTTGTTCTTAAGGTGGCCTGCACAAAGCTGGACAGATGGACTCTTTCCCACAGGAAAGGTGAAGACTGCCCTGTGATCAGCGTTAGAATTTTTGTATTTTTAGTCAGGTTGTTTGAACAATTGCTTGTCAGTGGCAGGTGGACAGAGCTACTATAAATACAAGTTGTTACTTAGCCCTCAGTTTGGCAATAGCTGTTTACCTGACAGTGATAAATTCCACTTCTTAGTGGCATTAGCTGTCATGCTGGAACTTGTTTGTGCTATGACATCCCCTCCATTAGCATCAGAGCTACAGGATCCCTTAAGTCTAGCCTAGTACCATCTGTTCAATTTTGTCCCAAGGCAAATGCTTTGGAGGGAGTATTAGAAAAAGACTAGCATGTGTGATTTTCTTCCTCATATTGTCCAAGCATGCAGTCATCTGTAGCTGAGGGACTTCTGATGCTGGGAGTGGTTTGTGTGCAGTTAATATCTTTATAACACTCACTTTTCACAGAGCAGTGACCTTATTATGCTATTCCTTTCTTCACTTTTACATTCATGATACTGATGTAACAGCACTCAAAGCCTCAGTTTATCCAAGCCCTATGGAGAGTATCTCCCTTCTTACAGGCCACTAAGCCTGCAGAGAGGCTGCCTGGAGACTTAGTGCCTGTGTTGTTGCTCAGCTGTGTCACTGTTGACTGGTAATCTGCAAGGCAGTGAACTTCAGACAGATGTAGTTTTGGCTTTTGAGTATTTGACCACATACCAAAAATAAATTTGGAGGTTAGACCAAATAGTAGACCTTGGCTAGCTGGACAGGGTTGGTTTTCCATATCAGTCTCTTTAAGTATAGCTACTGCTGTGGTACAAGCTGTTCTCCAGTGTGTTTCTAGACTATTGATAGAAATCTACAACCCATAGGTTGTCCAAGGTCAGGCTGTTAGCACCTAGACCTACTTTATTTACCCAGCTGTGCACTGTAATCTACTTCAGACTGAAATAATTTGAAATCAATATGATCATGCATGGAATTAGATGCATCTTAGCATGAATAATGTTGTAGACCTGAACCACTGGAGAATGTGAAAAATATCAGAGAGGATCTTTTCCTGACAGTATAAACTTTGATTTACACTGCGAATTAATTTTTTGTTTAATGTAAACTAGGATGTTATTGTTTTTACTGCATCCTAAGTGATGTGGAAAAACATGCTAAATCAACTTTCAATTGTATGTTTGCTAAGCATCTGTAATTCTAATGTTCTGCCTCTGTGTGACCTCATTGTCAGTGCTTTATTTCTATAATTTATGAACTCAGCATTTATACTCTTTTGAGACTTAGATTCTTAACTGCTTTGAAAAAAAAATGGTTTCAAAATTACTTTTGCAATCAATTATCATTTGAGTATTAATCTGATTATGTTGTTGCTAAATATTTACTAATAATGCCCTACAAAGCATTCCTGAAAAACTAATCTGGTAGATTGTTTCTTCTCGTCTTTTCCTGAAATAAGGTGATGTAATGCATATTTCTGCATATTTTGGTAACTATGTATGTGTCTGCGTATATATATAAAAAAACCCATATTCTTGTTTAATGTACTGTATTTTAGCATACCTGTGAGTATAGGCTGGCAAGAGACTAGGCTTATATTTCCACAAAGAAATAGGTTGCCTGGTCCAGTTCCTGCTTGGACAAAGAGGTATTATTAGTTGCTGAATCTCCACATTAGAATTTGAAGTGCTAAAATGAGCATTTGACCTCTATGTGGAAAAAATTATACCCTCTTCTTTGAATATATGTCTTTGTAATTAATGGTGCTTCATTGGCATTAATACCATGTATGTTTTGCAAGTAAATGTCCTAATTTTGTTTCAGAGACTCTTAATAACCTTTTTCTTGTTTTCTAGGAGGTGCAAAATGGAAGGTTGTTTAGGCTTCTAGCAAAATTGGGAACAATCAATGAGAGGCCAGAGTAAGAAATACTTATTTTTGTGGTTTAGAAACTTAGTTTGCAATGCACTTTCTTCCTTCATAAATTTAAGCTAAATGTTTTCCCCTATATTTTCCCCAGAAGAAATGAGTATTTAAGAAGCCTTGAGAAAAAATAGATAAGCAACTTTGACCAAAACTTTAAGTTGACAGGAGAAGGCTACAAGTAGATATGCCAAAGTTGGCTTCATTATATTTAGTATGGTTTCTCTTAGCAGTCTCTTGTGAGTGGCAGTAGTTTTGGAGGAAATCCATAGCTTGCTTTAACTGAAGCAAAGGATGTAGATACTGGTTTTAAGCTAGTGAGTTTTCATCTTGTTTTTTTATTAACTAACCACATCAAAATGAAGTATTCATTGTCTATTTTCCATCCTTTTGCATAAAATTAGAGTTATGCTTATAATACAGATTTCTACACGTGTTTTACACAGTAAACTTGTTGCAAATAACTTTTGCTTTCTTCCGTTATTTTTCTGTGGCTATTGGAAGGCATTAGCTTTAGGTGCTCAAGCAGTTGAGAAAGTTTTTGTGTATGTTATCTTCTGTTTGTGGGGAGGGAGTGACTAATTTAATTGCAATTTATAGCAGGTAGATTAGCTGTGCAATAAGACTGCTCATCTGAGATTGAAGTGTCTTTTATATGTGTTGGGTTTGATTTTTTGTTAACTTACTGAATTTTAATATGAGCCTTTGTTGTACACTACCAGGTTTCAGAAGGACCCAACGTGGTCAGAAACTGGAGACAGGTATTTACTAAAGCTCTTTCGAGATCACCTTTTCCATCAGGTGACAGAAGCGGGTACTCCTTGGATTGACCTCAGTCACATTATCTCATGTCTTAACAAGGTACACTGTACTTCAGTTAGCTTTTAAACATTTGTTTGGGTTAGCTTTCTTTAAAAGATATTCCACTGCAATGCAAGTTGGCATTGGAAGGTTAATGACGTTGGTTTAGCTGGTGGTTATTTTCCCCGTTTTGGATTAAAACCATTTATTCCCTAAGCTAATATTCCAGCATCTATGGATATTTTATAAAAACTAGTACATGAATATTAAAAAAAAATGTTAATATAGTGTGAGATACAGTATTAACTTTTCATTCTAGAATGCATTGATTTCTGTGGGTTAGCAATGCTGGTCCCTTTATGCTACTCTGGTCTTTCAACACAGCATAAAGGATCCATAATACTCCTTTAACTGGGGGAGATTTCTGCTGATAGTTATCACTAAGGATGGTCATAAGGCAAGATCTATTCCTAAACTGTGCTGACTTGAGTAGAATACAGGAAGGAAACTGCAACATAAATTTGTGCAAAATTCTTGCCATCTAGAACAGTGCTGGAAAATTTGTGACTTAAAATGTTAAGTCCACTTCTATAATAACTTCCCTAGCCTCTCCAACCCTTTGTTTTTCGAGGTTGACTTAACAAAGCTATTTGCAGTTTTGTAAGAGCTGCACCACAAGCAGAATTTTATCTGAGCACTCTCATGATTAATAGCAGGAGATGGGTGAGAGACTACTAGATCTTCAGTAGATGAAGAACTTGTCTTGCTCCATAAATTAAAAAGTATGTGAGCTGATTATTTTTTTATTGGTAGATCAGCTTTCAACTTATTTTCCATTGTTCTGCCAAACTTCAATAATTCATGGGAGACTAAGATACTGCACTTTTTTTTTGTTGCTGTTTTTGTAGCTGCTTGGTAATTTCACTTGCTCTGTAGAGAATGGTGATGCAGACACTGACAATACAGTTTTAGTGCCCAATATTTTCTTTTCTAGGACTAGGATAGCCAACTTTCTCCTCCGAAAAAAGTGGAATATGTTCAGATCCTTTGATGCGTAATAACTGTACAGTTAAATCTTTTTCTAAAATTGTCAGGGTTTCTAACCTCCTATTAGACCACTGCTGTTCATTTTTTAACCTCCTTTTTATCTTTCTGGTTGGTGTCTGTAATCACTTTAAAAAGGACTTTAAAGGGATTGAGGCTAAATCAAAAAGAAAGCATGTTGACATTCAAGTAGGCATTGAAATGCCATCATGATTTGAAAGCAGTGACTCATACAGTACTGTAGCAAGAGGGGACAGTCCAGAATTCATAGGTCAGGTAAGAGACAATGTCAAAGAATGCCTTGTTCTATAAATGTTCATGGCTTACCTTTTCAAACAGAGGCTCTTCTCTTCTGTGGTTGTGGGTTCAGCACACAAAAAATGTAAGGCTTACAGAACTATGCTTTGGAAATACACTCTAAAAAGCACTTCAGAAACTATAGAAGTACTAGTAGAAGTTATGTGGGCTTCACTGCCAAAAGCATTCCTTTTGAATGAAAGCTATTCTGTTGCTTAAAAAAAAAAAAAGGCAAGCTTTCCTTTTCAATATAGTGTTTTGAGCATCCTTTTAGCTGAGAATACTGATTTATGCCTCCACAGGAGGAGAGAAAAAAAACTGTAAATACTGATGTTTGTAGTTAGCAGTGTGGCTTTCTCAATACAGATCCTCCATGTCCTACATTACTTAAGGTAATTAATTGACTTGTTGTATGATGCTAATGGTAATGAGCAGTGGAAAGTATTTCACAGACACCTTAATAGTGTAAATACTTTATAATGGATGTTGGAAGACACTGGTGGTTTTATCTTACTCTACAAAAATTAGAAGCTAATTTGCTTTTGTCCTTCTGAAACCATTCACAAAGCAGCAGCTTTAAAATGTGGAAATTCCAGCTTTGAAGGTTATACTTAAAACATTACTTTAGAAGAGAAATGTAAGAAATTTCTAACTTGCTTTGTTGCTCCAGACAGCAGCTAGTGAAACATCTCTGTGACAAATTTAATTGTTTTTCTATTCAGTGCAACAATACAATGCATATATTTAAACCTGCTGGGGTTGTATTTCCAAAGAATGGATTGGTAGTGTCATATCTCACTTGTCTCTGCCCCACCTTTTGTATAAGAAAGACTGTGGTGGAACTATAAATGTATAGACTAAAACGAAACTACAAAAGTTCTGCATAATAAGAGTCTGATAGTTCTCTATTGAGGAACATTTCTTGTGACATGAGAATATAAGAAACAGTGATGTAATGGGCTGTGACATGTAAAGCAGGATATTCCTCTGTTAGAAATTAGAATCTAATGGTATATAAAAATAATACTGAATTTGAGAAGTCAGAACAAAGCATGAAAAGAAACATGAAGCAAATGTTGATCTGAACCCCAAATTTATCCATTATGGATTAATACCAAAGTAATTTTTTCTTTCTAAGGGATGAAATGTACCATACAGCTTAGGAACTATAGGAACTAGTTTGTTTCCAGTACTGCCACGAATGTGAGGTTTGGGTTTCTACCAGATTTCAGGCTACCCGGGGCTTATCCATCCATTATCTCATTTGAGAGTGGACAAGAAGTAAATTGCCTGCCCTACGTTTAGGCTTGTGGATCATATGTGCAAATGAAATGTCAAATTTAGTTTTGTTCTTCAGGAAGTACATGAAAATTTTGCCAGGCTTTCTACACAGGGAAGTATAGCATTGCAGAATTATTAGCTTTGTGGAAAGGGAAGGAAACAATGGTAATCTAGTCCTAAGGTCTGGAATGTCTGTCAGGTTAAGACTAAAATGTCTCGATTTTTTGGCAAGGACGTTGTTGTGGTGCGATTTGGATCCTTCCTTTGTGTAGCAGATTTGAACTGCACTGTAACAATGTACTTGCCAATAAATTGATTGCTTTTATTGTTGGGGAAATGTTTTGCCATTTCTTTCACACTTCTTTTATTTTATCTTTTGCATTCTTGTTACAGTTAGATGCTGGTGTGCCAGAAAAAATAAGCCTCATTTCCAGAGATGAGAAGAGTGTACTTGTGGTAACTTACAGCGATTTAAAACGCTGCTTTGAAAATACTTTTCAAGAACTGATTGCAGCCGCAAATGGTCAGTTGTAGTATTTGCTGAAGGCATGCAGGACATTGCTGAGGAACTTAACCTATAGCAAATTGCACTACAGCTGAATTGTTGTTGTCATCTCATTTCACATTTGGGAAACAAACAGGAGATGAGCAAAGCTGCTTGCACTTCAGTCAGGTACACTGTTACTTGAAGGGAAGAATGTTTCACTTATCCTAGAGCTAAGGCTGCCATTGGAGGCTTTATCTGTGAAGAATTTATTTTAGATTAAGGAACACATCAGGTGCATGATGTTCCTACTTTTATTTTTTCCACTTGTATATGCACTAATTTTAATTTTTTTAAGACTTTTCTGATCTCTGAAGTTTTGCCACATTGTATACTTAAGGGAAAATCTTTGCAAGGACATTTCTGGGATACATTTTTGTCACTGAGGATATAGCAAAATTTATTCATTTTTGATATTATTTGCACCCAGAATAGCATAAAGGACCAGGTAAATAATTTAATAGAAATTGTGTTCTATTAATGACCGTTTAGTTCGTAACCTGTAAAAGTGTGTTGTATGCAAGCTCTGTATGCCACCCACTGTTAGCTCAAAGAAATGTGAGAAGAAACAACTTTTTAAAACCAGTCAAGTGAAGTATTGGTGAATTGACCAAAAAGGAAAGAAAGTCCCCTGTCATTTGATTTAAAGTTTGTCTAAGCGAAGTGACGAATACAGCATAACGGGAAACATCTTTAATTTAAGGAGCATATCAAACGTGCTCTAAACACAACCAGCGCCTTTTAAAAACTGTTTGTACATTTTCCTGGTAGTCAGAAGCATTTACATTTATGCAATTTTTTTAATAGATTTTTTTTTTAAAGAAATTGTTTAAATGCCTGAAGTTTCAGGAGTGTATTACTTTAGGTTATTTACAGTATAATTTTTGTATAAAGTTCTGTTCTTTGAACCACAGCTTTATTATGGTACGCTACACTGGATACAGATACAAAGACACTGTTAAAAGAAGATTAACTAAACACAGCAGTTGTCTGGCATCAAGAGCTTTTCAAGTTTTACGGCCTGAATCTGGAGGGATAATGATCTGCTGTGCCTTTGCAGTCACTGCTTAGCCCAAAGTAATATTACTTTTGCTAATACTCAACACATGAATATTCCTGAAGTAATTCAGTCTCAAAAGTCTGGAATTTTGCTCCTCAATTACCTTTCTAATTTTTGGACATGCAGTTGTCTCCAAACTTGGGTATTCATGGGATTTCTAGTTAAACACCTACACTTTGATACTGAAGACTGCCAAATATGTAGGAATTTCCTTTCTTAAAGCAGTAGTGAAGACTGTATCTATCCTTTCCCAGCACTGAATGTTTTAATAGCACTGGGTGCTCACCATGAAGAAAATGTGGAAACTCAAAAGGTCAGGACAGACTCTAAGCACTTGCAACTGATGTTACTGACATCAATTTTAATAATTCTCAATATTTGTAGTTTTCAGAGAAGTTTTTAATATTTCTCTGTCCACTTTTATAAGCTTTAAAATGATTCTCCGCCGTGAGACTTGCATCAAGAAAAAAGCAACTCTCTTCACATCGAAAGCTTTGAAGACTAGGGACATGCTTTACACATTTTAGAAAATGTGGTTGAATCCACATTAAGTAGCATCAGTTGTTGAGTTTAAAAATCAATTATTGTTGCAATTTTAAAAGGAACATAATGTTTAATATTCAAACGATAACAGTTGCCAGAATGTTCTTTTTAATATAAAAGGAACAGGAACTTTGAAAAGTGAACATGCAGAACAGTCTTTTATCATTAGCTCATGTATTTGAGGAAGAGCAGCTGTCTTTTCTATGTTTTTTGACAAATCATATTGTAATTCTTTTGTACAAAAAAAAGAAGTACTTGTATTCTAGAAGAAATATGGAATGCTTAATTTATAAGCGGGCTGAGGTTTTTTCCAGTATTGTTTTCTTTGAAAATGAAAGGGGATCATCTGTTCAGTTGTGGGGTTTGGGAACCTTTGAAAATTTAATTTGTGGACCAATATTTTGTGGAAGTGTAAGGCAGGGGTAAAATAGGGCTTGAACTCTCATCCTTTTTTAGACCAGCACACCCTCTGCAAGACATGTCTAAATTGCAAACCTGTGTGTATTTGCATAATGTCAGTTTGCTTCAGCCCCTAGTAACCTCAGGACTTGGTTTAAAAATAAAAAGATAGACAGCTAATAAATTTTCATACATAATGTCAGGCAGAAAATATTTGGTGTCAGGTAATACATAAAATTTTTTAAAAGTTAAGATTTGTTTTCTATTTATTTTATTTGGTCTGTATTTGGGAATGATTTGAACAGTCTGAAGTTCACCTTGGGTGTTTTTTTGGGGAGAGCCCTTCTACCCCATTTTAATTCCATTTAGAAGGTTGTCCTAAAGTTGTAGTTTGATCCATTCATAGGAAGAACTGTGTATCTGTATTTAAAAGAAGAGTCACCAGGATGTGCCCTCCCAGATGGGAAATATATTTCTGACCTTCCTATTTTTTACAGCTAAAAGCACAGAAGGGACAACCTTTGAAATCATCTGATGTTGGTCATTTTAATTTTTGTACCTGTTTTAAATTCTGTTGCTGTATTTACTATATTGTAAATATTTTGTTGAGGGTACCTATGTATTTTTGATTTGCCCTTGTTTCAGTAATTCAGGTGTCAACTGCTTCCCCTAAAAAGCACCAGTATGTTAAGTTCTAATGTCATGATCCCAGTATGTGTTATTCATCTTTAATCCTGTTTTCATTGTTCATGTGTACAGCAGTATTTTTAATAAAGAATACCAGAAGTAACATGGCCTTATTTTGACAATGTGAAGTTCTGAAGTTGGATCCAGGGCTTTTCAACTTTGGTGCTGGAATTTTATTTCATTCTATCTCATACTTCTTTTGTATTCATTCTGTCTGCAATGCAGAGTTTAAATTAACAGGAGTCACAAATTGTATTTAGTGCTTACCACTTAAGAGTGTATCAGATGTCCTAAAATTGAGATATTGTTCACTAGAATTGTATTAATGCATATTTCCATAACTCCCAAGTCAAATTCCGTCTGCTTCAGTTTGATTGGGTCTGCTTTACCTGGTAAGTCCTACTTTTGAAAGCTCTGCTCAATTGCTCCCATGTTTTTTGAGCTTTTCTTGCTCAGTTACAAAGTATATGAATTTCGCTGAGAATTTGCACATGGGGTCATGATAACTTCATTCCACAGAATTATTCTTCTCTATTTTTAACCAGCAAAGGTTAGATGTTTTGCTGGTGGGCTAAAATCTCCTATACCCATCCAATGCTAACCATGGTTATGGAAGATAAAATTTTGTGTAATATATTGTGAATTGTCAATAATCCCTGCACATATTTAACATGGAGTCATTATTGCTGAAATTGCAGTGGTTTAGGAATGTTATTATATAAGCTACAGTAAGTTTGATTGATGCACATATCAAGTCTCCAGTTTCCTCCTTAGTAATGTGCAGCAACAGCTATGCAACTGCTGTAGCAGTTGATGATCCCATTGTGTTCTGCTTTCCCAGAAATTTTTTTTTTTTTCATCTCCACTTCCTTCCAGCACCTGGAGAGCCCCTCAGGTGATCAAATGCTGTTTAGCAAGAGAGCACTTGATTGAAGATCTCTGTAGAAGCAGCATCCCCAGCTTCAGATGGATGGGATGGGGATTTGGGGGTTCTCTGAAGAAGACAGAACCCAGGCCTAAGGTGCTGCCTGCTGTCACAGTAGCTTCAGAACAGGCTTTTTTGGGAACACCTTAGCTCTGTTTGCTGTCCTTGTGTCTGGTGTGCGTCTTCTAGCTGCTGAAGGAACCAGGAATGGAGGGTGGTTGGGTGGAGGTTTGTCCCTGTGCTGCCTTGTCTCCCCCAGTATGAAACCTTGCCTCTCCCAGAGGCTGAGTTGAGTTTTTGTCTCTAGACAGCAGTAAGCACTTCCTAAATATGCTGAGCCTAGGAGATGTCACCCACACAAGGAGCAGTGACTGGTGGCTGTCACTGTAGCTTCTTTGCTGTGTGAGAAGTGTGCCTTCTGTGTGATTATTCCCTGTTCTCCTTTGCTCACAAAATCAGCCTATGGGCTGGATGTGTGCCAGATGTTTGCACTGCCCAGTGCTGACTTGTGTGCCACAGCAGCCTTTGACACTGGCAGAACTCTGATTTTATTTTTTTTTTTTCAAACGCAAACTTTATTACATGAATTTAGCAGTCAAATACATTATATAAAGACAGAAAATGCAAGACAAAATAGGAGTTATTCACATCTGAAGACACTTGAGGGTTCATATAAAAGTAATCTTTGTAATCCAGTTTTCTTAAATATTTATGCATAAAAGCATATTTATATATTTACACTGTGCAAACATGTCCTTTGAGATGCATCATCCTGTAACTATTCTTGCTCAATTCTAGTAACAAAACAGTTCTGAAACTTTTGTTTTGATCAAGGTCAAATATACTTTACCAACGAGACAGTGCAATAGATACTTAAAACTGATGATCTCTTGTGCAGAGGTACTTAGCTTAGAAGTAGTGGTACATATTTATTTTGCTTGAATATCAAAGATAGTTTTTATTTGTAAATATGCAGAAGGTCATTTGCCTTAAAGTTTGTTAGTGGGTTACATTCACAGCTCTTTAGCTGAATTCTGAGAGATCAAGAGATCGTGTAACATGTAGCATTTGAGTTAATAAATATTTTAGTGGACCATAAGAAGCTGATATTGGGCTGTAATTGATTTGGCATATATCAATGCTACTGTGTTAAATGTCCAACTCTCATTTTAATACTGCATTCAAAGGTGAAAGGGAATGGATGCATCCCAATGCATCTTCAGCAAAGAACACTCACAACCTTTCTGAGATGCTATACAAAAATCTGCTGCAAACGAATGATTCATTTTTATTCCTGTACATACTTGTAACTAAGTGTGGAAATTAAGGTGTCTTCATAGAAAAGCTACCCTAACTTTACAGATTGTCTTGTAATTTCTAACTAATCTCTTCAAACTCTCTAGTGATGAATTAAAGTATCTGCAGTCTAATAGCCATTATGTCTTTTCAGACAGATTCCTGTAAATAAAATATTATCAGTGCAGTTTTAGAAGGTCCATGAGGTTTTGTGAACAGAGCTTGGCTTTAACCTATCTGCCTTGTGGTTTGGTTCCAGTGTGTGCATGTTGGCCTACTGACAAAGTGCAAAACTTCAGTATTTACTTGATTTCAGCAGGATTGTCCAAACAGAATTTATGTTTTCCCTGTTGTTACAGCCCTGGATCTGGTCTTAGTTCTCCTCTATCCTTGCCAACACATTTTAAATTCTTGTCTTGCAAGGCTCCCTACTGTGTCTGCCATCTGGAGCGGTAAGATCCATATAATGCCCCATCCCCAATTAGCTTATTCAGCTTCCCCAGAGCATCAGCCTTCCCACAAGTTTCTCAAAGTAGTTTTCATTTAAAATACAGTTTGTGGTCTGTTTCTAGTTTCTATCTTCTTGAAGGCTTCTTTATTTTCCAGCACAACACATACCCCAGCAATAGGATACAAATACCTCAGTGTCTGGTGCAGATTCCCAGGTCTCTAGGGCTCCTAGCTGCCTCAGAACAGAAGTGACCCAAGTCTGAGCGGAGGCTGTAATAATGGCCTTCCAGATTTTCCTGGATGCTGAAGCACTTGGCATTTTTAGTGAAAGCTATTGGTGTGGAGCATTTGGGAAAGTCAAGGTTTAAGCAATAATACTTCGCCATATTTTGAATAAGTGTGCTGCAGTTGCTAGAAAAGCTCACTGGGATTAAGCCAATGGTAAGTTTTTAAGTTATATGCTTTTTAAAAATAATTTGGGCCAGAGTTTTTAAACTGACAGTGTTTCTTAAGAACCTGCATGTTTAGATCTTGGCCTAGAAGAACTTAAACTGGTGGCTGAGAATAATGGACAACAGAATTGTAGTCAGGAGGAGGAGAACGGCTGGCGTTCATTTTCTCCAGCATCGCATACCCACAGGTGTATCTTCGCTTGGAGTCACTGAGCTGGTCACAGCTGAAACTGCAGAAGCTTCTTGGCTTGGTTATTCCAGAAAGCACTGACTCCTTGCTCCTGCTGGCACCTTTAACCCTGTAATAGAGCAGTGTCATTGTAAGCTTTCATAACATGTAAAGGTTTTTGGTTTAGTGACTTGAGCAAAGCCAGGTCACAAGCTTATTCTCACATGATGGGGAAGGGCATTGATGCAGATGGGCTCGCTCCGTGGCAGTGCAGAACATACGAATGAAGGAGCCTTCGTGTTCCCTCTTGAGTCCCCTCTAGAGCAGAGGTGCTGTGAGTGAACATCACTGTTAAGGGTGTTTGTGCATTATATCAGTCTTGCTGCTTGGGGGGAGTACTTGACTGCTCAGCCTAAGCTCCAATTGCTCACTTGTGATAGGTGCTGGGGAGTGAAACTTCATTGCAGGGTGGAGTAGTGCGGAGTGTCTGGCAGCTCTGCTGATGCTGAGGCAGTGTATCCCCACATCTAAATGTTTCTTCCTAAGGGAACTGGGATTTTTGTGCAGGAGTGAAGTGATGAAAGGCCTCAAGCCTTGAGGCAAAAGTAGAAAACTATTAGTGTATGTGTTCCCAAAGCCTAATGCTGGGATGAATTTCTAATATAAATGGCTGGTTTTTGTGAGGAAGGGCATGAGGTCTGTCTGTCTTCTTTTTGGCTTCTTTTGGCAGCTGCCATGAACTGCTGTTTTGAATTAGAATTTTCCTGTTCCGTAAAAGGACCAGTTATCCTGTAGGCTGCCTTTTAGAAGATGCCCTTTACAAAGAGGAGTTTAATGTCTTCTCAGCAAAACCAATTTTTAGGGTTTCCCTTATGGCACTTTCTCACCTGTATTCAGAGATTGCAGTGCTTAAAAGGGCTCTTTCAATAATGAAGAAAATTGGGGCCAAGAGAATTTTCACATCATTGAACCTGGATACCAAAGATTTATATATAGACAAAGGATAAGCCAGAGCATTTTTCCATCACTGTTTACATGTGAAATCTTAAAGTAAACATTGGACCACAGTGTCTAAAATTAGATTTCCTCCCCTGTATTTTTATAAGTTCGTGGACAATCCACTCCTCTCCATTTATAAGATTGGAAACACTGGCAGCCCTAGTCTCGAATTCCAGAGAAGACAGAACATCTGTTGAGGCTTGCAGAGCCCAGGGTTTTACTTTTCATTTTATCTTGTACTGTTAGGTCTTTAAATCAAACTACAGAAATAGTAGCACAGGACCATTTGTGATTAAAAGTTCCTCTTAGATGTCACAGTTTCTCAAATTCTTAATTCACAAGCCTGTGTGGTTTTCTAAGGAGTATGGTCTCGGTCTTGTATCCTACTGTAGGAAATTGGAAGATGTCCCTAAGAAGACCACCACATTACATTTATTAGTAGATGAATGGAGTTCATGAGGAGGAGCACTTGTGATGAGGATTGCAGATGCCTCCTATATTTTTATATCGCATCTGGTGGCAGATGCAGAAGTACTTGCCTTAGGATAACTATGACAAGGTTAGTCACAGATGCAGTGGACTTTTTGTGATGGGTTTAAAGAGAAATGCCTCTGTGACTTACATTGTAATTGTGAGTCTTCGGGAGCTGGCAGAAGTGGAGTGTACATGACAAGTTACAAGCCTAAAAACTGTCTTGCTTTGATCCTTTCATCCTGATCAAGCTTTTGCATCCTGAGATTCTTCTTGTGAGCTAGACTTGGCTTCTGCTTTAATAAACCTTTTATACTGGTCTACTGCTATACCTAGGCATGCATTCCCACAAAAAATCTTTGAGGGAGCTCAAGGGGTTTTGGCATCTGTAGTCAGGCTTCATTTTGAGTCTGAGTTTACAGTCAGTAAAGGCTTCTCTAGCTGTGGACTATCTTCTTGCCAATCTAGGAATGTAAATTGGAAACTGTGTTTAGTTGGTCTTTAATTGGGATTGTTTGTTGGAGGAAATGGCTGCTGGTTTCTTGCCATGTTCAGGACCAGAGTGAGGTCAGAGGCTGGCTGCAGCTCTTGAGATGCTTGTTCCAGCTCACAGGAGGTGGAATTCTTGCTGTTTTTCTGGCTTTGCAATTTACTCAAGGGTTTGCCTCAGCCCAAAGATTTTGGCTTACTTGGATTGGGCTTTTTCACCAATACTGAAAAGCTAGAAAAGGGTTGCAGTTGGGATCCTTTTTATCTGCAGAGGAGCACAGCTCAGAAAATGGCCCCCAGACCTTTCTACCAGGGTCTTTTGACCTGAGACCTTACATTATGAAAAACTTACTTCTCTTCCTTCTGTTCAGAATATCATTTTTAATCTCATTGGCATTAGCAAGTCCAAGACCATTTCTGTTTCATGCTCCTGGCCACCACCTGGGCCTAAGGAGCTCACCAGGCTTTGGGCTGATGCTCTTTCCTATAGTGAAATCAAGGGTGAGTGTTGGCATTAGTGCATTTCCCTAGGCTAGAGAAGTGGAAGCCCAAGGGAAGGCTCCTTGCCAGGGTCAGTGGGGTACTCCTGCACTGTCAGACTGGCTCCCTGCTCTGCTCTGCCCTGGGCCTGGCTCTTGGCTTGCTCATACTGAGCAAGCACTACTGCATGTGCTGGATCTCTTCTGCAGTCAGCTGATCAGTTTCCTCTAAAACAAACCCTGGGTGTGCTTCTGGAGACAGGTAGGGTGCTCTGGGTTTGGCTCCTTCCACATTATGCAAGTTCTTCAGCTCTGCCCAGTCTGAATCTGGATTCCAATGCTTTGTTACAGGAAAGGGATCTAACCATAGGTAAGCTGCTGCCAAAGGGAGGTGAAACTCATCCTCAGCCTGCTGCTGGCACCGATTACCCTGTCAGTGAGCTGCTACTGCTCATTCAGAAACTGTTCTGACAGTCTGGCAACCTGAATCAGCTCCCTGCAAGAAAAGCCAAGCTGAAATGTCAGCACAAGAGTGAGCACAGGAATGCAGAGCAGGATGCCTGCAATGCAAGTGAAGATGCAGGACTGTACATCTGCTTAGATCATTTTCCATGTGTCAAACCCCTCCAGGTTCCACCTTGCTCAGTACAAAGTTCAGGGGTATTTATTTACTGCTCCAATTAATTTTAAGTAAAGGATGCTTAGCTAAGATGCTACCACTTTTAGGAATGTGTGCAGACTGAAGAGTCACTGCCTTTGTTCATGTCCATGAGTGCCTTTTGGCACAGCACTACAGTACCACTTGTTTAGCTTGCAGGCCAGATGACCTTGTATGATCTCAATCAACTGCTCTGTTTTCCCAAGGATTTATGTTCTAGCAGCCACTGTTCAGTTCCATATTTTTTCTTATCCAAGCATTCCTTTTCCTTCTGTATTTGAAAATGCCCCTTAATGTGCTTATGGAGGGATGCTCGGAACATACTCCGTGCATTCTGTGCCATGCAAAGAAAAAGGCATTTTGTAAATTTCATTTGGGAAAGTTGTCGTGTTGTTTGTGACAGCAGCCTTCAGAAATACCCAGAAAATGAGTTACAGCACTTCTAGGGAACATGGCATCGTTTGGAACCCTGTAATATCCACACGCACACTCCAAGCTCTGTAGTCCCTGGCTCCTCCAAAGACAACATGCCGTGACAGAGCTGAAGTACCATAAAACTGCTCAGGAGCCTATTTTCTGAAAGGTCAAGGCAGGAGAAAGAGTTTCCCAACATTTGTTCAGAGTGGCTTGTGTTGCCCTGGCTTTGCCACGCATGAGCAGCGCTGCACTGTAGGCTGCTGCCAGCAGCACGTTTAGCCCTGTGAGTGTGCGCTCTCCCACACGTATTCCTGTGCCTTCAACCAACGCCCTCGAAGTCACTGGAATTTTTCATGAAGCGAGTCCTCTCTGCCTTGATCGCACGTTTCAGCCAGCTCTGATTGTTCTTTGAGACAATGCTACACCTCCCAACCTACCCAACTGCAAGGCACTGACAAGTTTGGTGCTGGCAGGACGGCAGGCTGGCCTTGACCTCCTGCCAGCATGAGATGAGCGATGGGTTGGGTCTGGGCAGTCTCCGGGCTGGCTAAGAGCAGTGAGCTGAAACCAGGACACTGCCAGCTTTGCAGCGGCTGGGAACTGATGCAGCGCCGGCACTGAGAAAATAAACACTTCCCATTTACAGAGAGTTCATGTCAGTGCAACGCATTTCTTAGAGCAGCCCTAGTTCCCTGCTTGGGCAGCTGTCAGGAATTAGGTGGAGGAAGATGGCCAATATATTCAAGTGCTTAAAGGCAGGAAGAGAAGTGAGGCCCTCACATCCATCTATTGTAAAGTTGCCACTTTAGCATCCTGAGCCCATGGGTGTTAAATGGGCCGTGCTTAGCTGAGTCATGGAAAAGAAGGGCAAAAACAAGCACAGGGGGCCTTGTCCCAGCTGGGGTGCCCTTGGGACTTGCAGAAACAACTGCAAATCCTTCACAGCCACACGTTCCTCCTCCCCTATTATTAAGGGCTTGTTTCCTACAGTTACCTGCCTCCTACCTTAGTTCAGTGCTCTCTGACACCGGCATTAAATTGAGCATTAGGTGGATCAATAAGTACTAAGAAATCATATTGCTGATGTGCATCGAAGGGGTTGAGGGCTATTTGCTTCCTCAAGGACAGAGGTGTGGAAGATGATTGACTATTGATTCAACCAAGCAGGACACACCTCAGCAAGAGTGTTTGCAGGGACTGGGAACACCTCAGCTACTTTCACAAGCCATGATTTAGCACGGACCTTGAATTCTCCTTTGCCATCTGTAACCTGAGAGGAAGGCAACATAAAATACAGACCCAAAGAGTGTCCATTTCTGCTTGCTGCCTGTCCATGTGAAGCGTTTCAGTTCCTCTCGAGCCAGCACCATCCCACTGTCTGCTCGATAATCCTTGAAGAAAAAAGAAAGATGCAGGTGTTGACTGTATTTTACAAAGGACTCAGTTCCTCTTTGGTCTGATTTCCAGCATCCTTCTGGTCATTGATACTTAGACAGCTTAGGAGACAGCAGCTCTGTGCTGCTGGAGGTGTTGCAGTGCACTGGTATTTAATGGTGCCTTTCCAAACCACCCGTGCTTTAGGGTGCAGCAGACAGGTAATGTTAATGCAGGTCTGGGGTGCTAGAAGAAAAATGTCTACATGCAGTCTGAGGCTCTGGCCAGCCACCAGTTCAACCCTGTGAGCACCACTGTGCCTTTCCCACCTCCTGCTGCTCAGTGCATTCTACTGGGTTGCTAAAAGCTTTCCCCAGCCTCTCGCCCATGCCCATCCCTACACATTGGGTGTGTGTACCGTTGTTAGACATGGCTCCAGCTTGTCCATCTGGTAACAGGACTCGTTCCTACCAGGGATCTCCGATGGAAAAGGGACTCACAGTCCTCCTTTGTGCACTACTGCTGTTCAGATGAAAATGCAGATCCAAGGGATTTTAAGTCTCTCCCACACCAGGTGGTAGCTATATCTTGCAGACCTACTGGAACTGACCACTTCTTGTCACAGAAGGAGTGTTTGCAGCCCATGACATGGCCAGCAAGGATCTCTGACCCCAATTTGTAGGGCAGTGGGATAACCTCTTGTTGCAAGTACAGCTAATCCTTCACCTTGTATCAGTTAGAGCTGACAAAGCAGTAACCCCCTGGCCTGATTATCGCTGTATAAATCTGACACATAAATAAAAATAAATACATGGCATATCATTTAGCCCACTTACATTAAATACAAGTGTTTCCTTGATGGGAAGCTCTTCAAATGTCTTTATGCGCTGAGGGGGGGTTATCTTGAAAGTGTTTACGTATCTGTTCAACAAGAGAAGCAGGACAATTTTTGGTGAGAGTGTGAAGTGCACAAGCAGAAAGTGTTGGGTATTTGTTTGTTTCTTTAGTCAGTTCCCAGCTGTCTTTGAGGTAGGTCATACAAAAGGGACTTGTTAACCAGACCCCACCCATATCTCACTCCCCAGTCCTGGGGTACACACAGCTGTGCCTGTCACAGTGCCTGAGCCCTGTCGCCTGCAGGTTCCCCCTGGGCAGGGGCACTCCAAAGAGCCACAGCAGTGGGTGACTTGGTAGCTGGTGGGACACTCAGGCCACCTGTGGGCTGTCTCTGAGTGTTTTCTCCCATCCACATCCAAACTGGGCTATGCAGCGAGCTACCACCCCTAACAAACAAACACATTCTTAATCTTACTTATCTCACCTGACATTTTCAGTGCTTCCACAACTTGAGCTTGTAACAGGAAAAGTTTCATTGCACAAAGGGTCAGATGTAGGGGGAGGCCCACTTTCTGTTGTAAATATTGTGCTGAGGGGTATGTAGTCTTTGCCTTCCTAAATGCAAACAAGAAATGGAAGTGTTATTCCTGGGTCCACGTGGCCAGCTGGCCCTGCCTCGGTGACAGCCCGTGGTTGTGACATTAATACCTGCTGGACATTTGCTTGCAGCAAGTCACCCAGCTTTTTCACCAGCTCGGAGAACCGTGGCCTGTCGTTGGGATTGCTCTGCCAGCAGTCCAGCATGATTTGGTAACTGTGAGGATAACAGCAGAATGAGCACATGGTGGGGTTATATCTCCATTTGATCCAAGGCAGTGCAGTCTTTGACAGCTTGTCATCAACAGACAGACAAAGATAGATAACTCCTCAACCTGCTTGGTTTTACAGATTCTCTCTAATACCATCAATGCCTCTTCCTAAAAGTAAAGCAGTAAAATTTCCACAAAAAAAGAAAACCTTCCTGCAACACCTCAGAAGACAACATCAAAAGGATAATTCAGCCAACCAGTCATACTTCCTTTTTTTTATTCCTAATTAAGCATTAAACCTTTGTATTAAACATCTATTAACTGGCAATGTTTAGGTTAAGGTATCCTAAAGGCATCCTAAGATGACTTATATGGATGTGTCACTTCCTTGTATTGGTTGAGCCGAGCTTTCCTTCCTGCAATAAAATATGTGGAAGAGAAAAAAAAAAAAAGGCTCTTATCTACTGTCACTAGGATAATAAAATTAGTCAATGGGCAGTACTCCCAGATAGGCATGGCTGGCTTGCATCCTTTTCTTCTGCTAGAACTATTTTTTGGTAAGTGTTGCTATTTAGAGTCATGACATAGCACTCGGGAAGGCACCAGGACATCCACACGTACTTGATTTTGCCTCCAGAGGTAAAATACCCTGGCCATGTTCATGGCCCTCAATGATTTGTGTCACAGGGTGAATGTTCAGTGTGCTGCATGTGCCTCCCCAGGCGAGATGCTCTGTCCTGACCCACGTTGGTCTCCAAAAAGGTGTTGGCCATGCAGTAGCATCTTGAGACTGCTCCTGAAGGCAGGGGAGCAGGGAGTGACGGCTGTCGTGGCAGTGGAAGGACTCAGACAACCTGGGCGGGGAGGCTGCGGGTCCCCGTCACCTTCCTCTGCCACCAGACGTGGTGTACAGGAAAGGGTGGACCCTCATTGCCCCAGTGATTGCGAGGAAGCCTCGGCTGTCACTTCCTAAGTCAAGATGATGTTAATAATGTCACATTCCTCCAGCACTTATCTGGGTGCCTGTTGGCAAATTTTAAACCTGGCAAGGAATGAATTACCTTCCTCCTCCTCCTCCTCGCTCAGCTCCTCTCAGAGCACAGCCCTGATGATGCACTGGGCTCAGGTCCTTGTTGCCCCCTACCCCTTCCTACCCTCCCAGAGAACCAGGGGACAGGGTGGGGGGTGCACAAGACGATACCCATGCAGGATTGGGTTAGTTTGCCTTAGGCTGGCACAGGGTACTTTCAGAAGTGCCCTGGAGCCTCATCTGCAGGGCAGCCCAGGAGGGCAGTGGAACACAAGGCAAGCAAAGGTTTCTTACATCTCCTCGGTCGCTTGCTCTGGGGCGCGCATTCTTGTGCCTTCCTTCAGCCTGCTGCAGAAATCCTCATCGATCTGGACTCCAGGGTAAGGAGAGGCACCTGGAGGTGACATTGGGAGAATAGATACGTGCCTTGAGTACCTGTGACCTTATGCATCTCCCTCAAACCCTTGGGGTGTGCATCATCAGGTAGCAGAGCTGGGGGTCAGGGGGTGGCCCCCCTGCAGGGTCTGGCCCTGCTGGTTGCCACAGCCAGGGAATTACTGCTGTGCTCCAAGCCCCAGTCTTTGGAGGGGGGGCAAGATCAAGACCACAGCTATTGGTGGTGCTTTCCTGGCCTGAATAGAAAAAATACACATAAATTTGATTTAAACGCTATCCCTTGAAAAGCCAAGTCTGATCTTTCTGTTGGTTTGGACTACTCCAGATTCTAGTGAGCACAATATTAGCCAACCCCAAATGCCCAAAATCACCTTGAAAATTTTGAAATAATTGTTTTAAATCAGATCACAGTACATTTGCACTGTTTTTCTATTTTCCATGTTTTTCAGATGCAGCCTGATTGTATTGTTGGTCTTTTTTTTTTTTTCTGTAGACAAAAGATCAGGAAAAGGGAAAACGAAAGGAAAAAAAAAAAAGGACCTTTCATAGAGCCAGAGAGTTACCAGGTTCAAGGAGCTGGGGCTTTAAGAAAAAAATAGCAGGTATTACAAGGCTGACCATAAAATCACAAGAGTTGGCAGGCTGACCAACAACATGTATTTAAACTAATAAATGATTGATTGTCCTGAGAATTGTATAGTATTGTTTCCTCTGCTGTTCGCCTCTTTTGTCAGCCTCTGTGTTGAACTCAATTAAGATTCTTCTATTCTGACAGTCATTGTTATTCCCACTCAGTGTACATCTTGTATCCTGCCTTTTCCACATGAAAGAAAGGCGGGGGGGGAAAGGCTGTGCTAGGTTTTAATTTCAGATTGCATGCTCTAGTTCATCCTGCGGCATCAGTGCAGATGCTTTTTGCCTGCTGTGTCCAGTAGCCTGGGTGAGGGGGGTGCTGGATCCCTCCTGGGCTGGGGGGGTCTCCTGGACTCAGGCTGGAAATGGAGGTGACAGAATCTGAGACTTGCAAAAAGTGGATTTGGCTCCCGTGCTCCCATGAGAGGAATAAGAAACTTTTGAGAGAGTTCTCAGCCCATGGTACTTGGTGTTTTGAGTGCTGTCTGTGGCACAGGAGGTGCTGCCTTGGTCTTGGGCAGCTGATCACCCAGAATTACAGCTCTATGTTATCCCACAGGGTTCCACATTCAATTAAAATGCTTTAAAAATTGCCTGAATTTTCTGGCAAGTGCCATCAGTCAGACAAAGCACTGTGACTGCTCTGGCGGTGCTGCCCTGCATCCTCTGCCAAGGCTTTCTGCAGGGAAAAGTGGGAAGCTCAAGTTTTGCCCATGGCAGAAGTAGGTGGTAAAGTTCTCAGACACCTGTGCTATCCTTTAAGGCTTTCAGCTTGGCAAATGAGCTTTCAGTGCTCTTAAAAGCACCAGAATTCCTGGTTCACAGGAGCACAGTAATCCCTCTGCCTCTGATTTAGGTATTTCTGAAACATTTGCCAAAAGGTCATTGAAGGTAATGGATGTTTTCCCCAAGCTGCAGTCCCCACTCCTGTCGAGCTCCTGGGATGCAGAGTTAACATACCCAAGGAAAATATCTCCCACAGCAAGACCCCGTAGGACCACACGTCACTTTTTGTATTGTAGATTTTATCAAATATGGATTCGGGAGCCATCCACTTGAGAGGAAGTCGAGCCTGCAATAAAAGGGACAAATCTGACTATTATTTTCAAAGCCTGAAAGATTTTAATCGTTGATGAATCAACTATATATTGTTACGTAAATAATTACCATTCAAGCAGGAACCTGTGGGATTTCCTTACAGGCAGTCAAGATAAACCCACATTCATTCATACACTTAACAGATTGGAGTAAAAGGCTGTTTTTAAAAAACATGTGGCACAAAACACCAGACATTGGAAACCTGTGACCAGGCTTTTTTCTTTACAAGGATGTGGGAGTGTGTAGAGCAGAGGTATCTTGCCAGCATCGTACAGACAGGGCAGAAAGCCCTGAATCCAAGCAGCAGCCTTCTGTAATGATGTTGGAGATATTCTCAGGGAATTTTTCAGAGCCAGAATTGCAGGAGCACATCAGCAACCCTTGAAGCCCCCTCAGCACAGCTTGTTAGGGTCTCCTGAGTGGTACCAAAGCTACGTGAACATTTCCCAGCTAATTTGCAATGCTGTAAACCCTGGAAGCTATTTACAGATGTGGGGATACCTGGCAGGTGGGTGAGACCTCCAGAAAGAGACTCTCTGCATGACTTCAATGCCCACACCAAATTCCCATGGCACGGGTGGGTGCAAGCACGGTTTGCTGGCCCAGGGCTGGCAGGGCACTCACTGCCTGCTCTCTGCAGAGGGGGCAGAAAAACACCGAGTGGGTGCTGGAGGAGCAAGTCCTGCTCAGCTGCTCGGGGCTCCACGAGCAGGGCTTGGCCCTGGCATGGGAGCATTTCTTTTGGAGGGAGTGTTTTCCTTGAGGGAAGTTTACGGAATAAGGGGGTTGTGGCGAGCCAGCCAAGAAATGTCTAAAAACCAAAGTATTAACAGGGTGAAGCTGTGAAGCAGTTAGCATGTCTAAGCCTTGTGCCTGAGGACAGAAATGCTTCCCAGACCCACAACACATCTGGACAGCTCATCTTCACATAAAAACCATGACAGCTTTTCAGCTCTTAAATTCGGGAAATGTGTATGTCTACAGAACACTTTGGTGGACAGTTTGAAATGACATGTTGTAAACATTTGGATAAACAAGCAGCATCTAGACTTACATCTCCTTTTCTCACATAATCAGGATTCTTATAAATATCTCTTGCGAGGCCAAAATCACAGATCTTCACAACATTGTTCTCAGATAAAAGGATGTTTCTGGCTGCCAGGTCACGATGAATACACTATAATAAAACAGTTTCAAATCAAACTGCATTTCCTTATTCCTGCCCACAAATTTCCTGTCTCCCATATCCTTTAAAATTATTATCATTATTATCGTTTTTATCATTATTATTATTATTATTATTATTATTAATTTTTTTTAGGGAAGAAGAAATTTAATATTTTTAGGGAAGTCACCAGTAGTTTACATGAAGGTGCTGTAAACAGCAGCATAATTATTTAAAAAAAAAATTACTAAGTCCAGAAAGTGACACATTTGTAAGCCCTTTTGACATTTGCAGGGAAAGAGCTGAATCATTTTGAGCTCCCTCATATCTGTTGAAATTAAGGGAAAACCTACCACACCCGAAAGATCTTCCCCAAATGAATGAGCTTGACCCATTGCTTTCAGTCATGATCCTGTGTTTCTGGACTATGGATACTTGAATAAACAAAGTTAAATTTATAATGCCAAGAGGAAAACGTCTCTTCCTTTGGGACCTCTCCCAAGGAAGGTGTCACTGCAATGTAGACATGATTCACCTCTGAATCCTGTCCTTCTACAGTGAAAAGCCCTCAGTGCAAAACTCACCTTTCTGGAGGAGAGGAACTCCATGCCTCTGGCCACCTGAAAGCTGTAAGAGATCAGGTCCTCCATAGTGAGGGGCAACTTGTACAGGTCATCAGCACCTGCAGAGGTGGGAAGCAGGGTTTGTTACGAAGATAGCACACAGGCAGTTGTTTCCCCCCGTTCTTACAGACCCCATTATTCCCATAAATTCAGTCTTCATGGAGGGGTATTTGAAGGTCAGCCCACTGTCATTGGAAACAAAAATAGTGCTTGCTTTACACCCTGTGCTTTGGATGCTGCTGTGTTTTCCCCAAAGATAAGGAGCAGTCAGAAGAAACAATCACACATTTTCCTGTCAGATTTAGTAACCCTGGAAATAATCTTTTTTTAAATCTTCTACCCTCTGGACATGACCCTCTGAGCATCTCCCACGGATGTTTATTAGGGTGATAAATGAGGAAAAAAATTTCAGGGATTCACAGTATGTTGTAAAAATATCACAGTCTGTGCAGGGACAGGAAGGAATTAATACCTACCCTCCTCGTCCTCCACATCACTCAGACTTTTATCTTCCTGGAACCCAGAGCTCGCAAAGCTCTCGCTGCTGATGACACTGGCCAGCCTTTGTTTTTGGCTTTCCACTGGCTCAATATCCTTTTTCTCTTTCATTGGCTCTGCCTGCGGAGAGGAGTCCTTCAAATAAAAAAAAAAAGAGGTGCTACATCAGATCAGTGGAGGGGTGGGGAGGAATGAAGTCAGACTGCTGCTGCCTTTCTGCCAGGCTGGTGGTCACACCTCTCATGGGAGGGGTGTCCAGTGTCACTGTGGTGGGCAGGGGCTGGTCATCATCCCCAGAGGGCAGAAATTTGGTGGCTTGGGAGCACCAGCACATGATTTTGGGGTAACCAGGGCAGTGGGATACCTCTGCTGCAGTGAGGATTTGCGTGGTGTATGCTCTCTGCTGGGCTGTGGCTCATCTCAGCCTGAAATGGGACATCTGAAAGGACCCATTTCTCTCCAGCACATGGAGAAGGAGCACAAAGAAGTGGATTGGGAAGGTTGTGCCCACAATGCAGGCATCCCAGACCTCTCAAACACCAGCTTTTGGTCCCAACCTGCTTAAGACAGATGTCTCTGTGTCCCTGCACAGGGCTTGTTGTGGGCGTGTAAGGCCTTTCCGTGAGGAGCAAGGGCACTTGGTGTTTGGAACAGAGCTGCTGTTGGAAGTGACCACTTCTCTTCAGTGCCTTTTTCCAGTGCTTTCTTCTTATGGAAAATCACGTGATGGTTTAAGGGACCCATGCAACACTGCTTGGAAAAAGCTCTCTCACTGGTACCTGTAAAGCAGCCTGGCTGCCTGGCCATACTCTTCCCCCCTCTTACTTTTCCTTTTGTTCTGCAACCATCTCTATTCCCTGTGCGTGCTGGTACAGAGCCAAACTTCCACCTCCTTCCTGCCCAGGCAACCTTCCCAAGGGTGCTGGAGCACTGGGTGTGGGAAGGGGGTATGGGAATGACTCTGCTCAGCATGGACCCTTCCCAGCCATACTCCCTGCTGAGCATCCGACTCCAACAACCACGTGTAGGAGGAGCCAGTTGCTGTGTCTCATGTGGAGCACAACATGGACAGCCTTGGGAACAGAGACTCAGCAAAGGCCTTTTAGGGGGGATGTCCACTTGAGTGGGCTCTCCCACTGAGCCCTTCCAAAAAAATTCCCTGAGATGCTGCCAAGCTTTTGGCACAGCTCAGTAGAGGTTTTGAGACCTGCTGTTCTGTATCCAATCTCATGTCAGAGCCCTGGATCCTTTGGAGGTTTTTTTTCTGGAACTATTTGAATTTTCTGGGACATTTGGATTTAGGTTTGTAATAAAAAACATATCATGAGTTTGATTCAGAGGGCTGTGGGATGTGAGGGCAAGACTCTAATCTCTTTTCCTCTTGATTGCTCTTCTCCTCACACAATAATTAGATTACTTGTAAATCTCTGAATATTAGGGTGTCTTGGGACATGAAATTTAATTGGTATTATCTTTGTGCTCCCAGCAGTACTGAAATAAGTGGGCAAAACCACTTCCTTTGGCTTTGCTGACCTCAAGCTCACCAGGAATGGGTTCATCAGAAGCAGGGCAAGAGCATGTGGGGACACTTTGGACAGGATTCATGTCCCGTCGCTGTCGATGGCTCCAGCCAAATTAGTCAGAGCAGTCTCCTTGCACAGTCAGGAGGAGAGAGGTGAATCCTTTCTTGGCACAACACATCCCACACCAAATATTAATATAGGTCAGATGAACTTCACCCAAAAGTCATTTCTCTCCTTTGCTAGAAGAGAGTCTGAGGAGACCAGCTCAGAGCTGACGTCTACATTACCAACTCTTACATCAGGTAAGGTGAGCCCTGCCAGGACCATCTGTCTCCTCACCTTGCTAGGGCAGAAAAGATTCCTTTTGCTCTTCAGATAGTTTGATAAATTACCATACTTGCAGTATTCAACAATCACCATCAGAGGCCCTGGGCAATTAAATATAAAAAACAAAAACAAATTTAAAAAAAAATAAAAAAAGCATTTTGAGCAGCGTAAAACAGTGAAAGGTGGCATCAGTTCTGAGAAAGAATCTTTCATGCCCATAACTACAGCTTGAGTCCAGAATAATTGGCAACATGTCCTAAGAACTAGAAGGCTGCTTGAAGGACTCTGGACATTATCAAAACAATACTGCTTCTGGAAATTGGGGCAGGGCCTAATTTTTGAAAGCTAGGTCTTGAGTCCTGAGGGACACTCTGTTTCCTCTTTGGGCAGTTCAGACTGGAGTCCCACAGCCCACACACACTTGGAGAACTAAAATAGGTGACATATCTAAAACAAACAAGCTCCCATACTGGTCTTTTGATTTTCTCAGTGTAATATCATGAAGGATTTTACAACAGCTGCATTGTGATTTGTAGTTCAGGGCCAGCAGCTGATATCCCTTGTTCCCAGCCTTTCCAGATCATGTTTAACTTTAGTTTGAGCAGTGGAGTGTGTGAGATAAAGGACAGCAAGTGGCATGTTCCTAAGTTCACACTTCACATATTAATACTAAAAGAAAGTTTAAAGAGAGGAAATGTTTAATCACTTCATTAAAGGACTGAAAAACTCTTTTTCTCATTTTTTTACCAAATACAGGATGAGCTTGAATATAAAAGTTACTGAAAGTTACTAACTTGACCTCTGGATGAAAAACAACATGGGGCACTGGCAGTTATTGGGAGATAATCCAAGCCCATTTTCAGAGCAGTGCCGATTTTTTACCTCCATTTTTTGTGCAAGCTCCCAACAAATTCACAATGTTGAGATGATGACCAATGTGGATTAGGATTTTCAGCTCAGTCATCAGTGCTTTGTACTCACTTGCTGTGGCCCCTTCTGAAAATACAAAATAAAAAGTCAATGTGAAAAGGCAAAGTACTGGTCCTGCTGAGCTTTCCCACTTCTCATTACTTTAAATTGAAATAATCTCCATTACTGGATCTACTTCTTCTATTGATGTTCTCTCTCCATCCCTCCCTGCTCAGCATCCTCTTGGTTGCAATTAAACCCATAAAAAGGCACTCAACTTCCTCCCAGTGGACTCTATTATATTTAGAGCTGAGAGAATTTTTTTTACATGAATAGTTCTGATGTTTCAACCAAAAAATTGAAAGAACAAATATAAAGGGATTTCAAGATTATAATTAACTCTATCTAGAATTGGTTTCATCTGACCTGACTTCAGCTATCTAAGGGTTATATTCTAGCCTGAACTAATCAACATCTTAAGGGGTCAGTGGCGAGTGCAAAGTATTTCCAGAAGTTGATGCAGCCGTCAAGTTTAGCCATCTGTATAAGGGAAAGATGAGCTACCCCTGGGTGATGCCTGCCTGGTTCTGTTCATTATGTAGGAAGCCTGGAGATAGACCATGGAAGTAAAATATTAATTGATTAAAATGAAATGACTGCATCTCACCCATACCAGTCATAGTCAATAATAATAGGAATGACATAAGAAGTCCCTCAAATAAATCCAAAACATTCTATTTTGTGTTGAGTGAAACTTTTCGTTCCCCCTGAGCAAACGTTTTTTTCCTGCAGAATTTAGTTTTGTTTAAGAGAACAAGAAAAAAAAAACCCATATTGTTTTGTGTAGGCCCAAAAGGAGTTTTTCAGTTTAGTGACACCAAGAGCAAAAAAGAGCAGTTCTGTGGAAAAAACCCTTGAGCTAGGTCTTAAAGGGCTTGGTTTCAACATCTGAATGAAAACAGTTTTTCTTGGTGTCCCTGACAAAACTTTTCTTCTACTTGGTGATCTGCTAGTTGCTTGTATGGGTGGTGACACTTTCCCTCCACCACAGGGGAATTCTGTGAGGATAAGGCCTAATGAATGACTGCAGAGTTCCTGGATAATCTACAGAGGACACAAGGAATGAGGCAGATCTCCCCATGCTTTAGGTGAGATATTAAAGATACCTACAGGAGATCTGGTCACCACTGGCTCTCTTCATTGTCAGCAGAGCTGAACAAGGACTCAGCTCCCTGTGTGCAGGAATCTGCCTTAGGATGGGGTGAACTGTTGTCTCTCACCACTGCCACTGAAGGGCATTTGAGTGACTCAGATACAAACATCTACTCTGCACATGCACAGGTGAATCCCACCAGGAGCACTTCCTGTAGCTGCTGTCTGCTCCCATCTATTCCAGGAGCACCCACTGCTCCTTGGTGTGCTGGCTGCTGATGTACATAAAAAACCCCTGAACACAGTCCACTCCATGGGCTGGAGTTTACATGTAGACATCTCCTGATAAATGATAGGTAAGCATTTGTGAAGCTGGGAGCCACTGGCTAAGATGGATTCATTCAAACTATTCCTGAAGAGAATCAGCTGAGAGCATCAGGGTTCCAAGCCATACTGGCAGAATAGGGGATGTGTCCTGGCAGAGAAACAACACCAAAAAGGATTCAGGGATTACGGCAGATAAGCAGTGCAGCATAAACTCCTGGGGCAATGAAAAAAAAAAAATCCTGCTATGATCCTTACACACATAAAGAAGGGAAAGCTAAATAAAGAGGAGGGACGTCACCAGGACTCTGGGTTAGGGAATTCAATCACAGCTGCTGCAGGCCATGACTGGATATCATCCTGCTTGCTAATGTCCCAGGTGCCCTCTTCAAATTAACTACAGGGTTTTGTCCTTTCTGCTCCAATGGGAAAGGTGGCAGTGAATAACAGGGGACTGATTTTACTTTCAGATGAGCACTGGTGTATGAACAGTGCTGGTAAATCCACCACACAACCTGGGTGTCAGCATCCTAAGCACCATGTGATGAGCCTGCAGCCGGTTCAGAGGGGACACACCTGCACAACACCACCAAGATTTAAACTGCTTGATGTGTTTAACTTAATAAAAGGGTCTTCATGGAGAAAAATCATTATAAAATCTAATGGAGAAGGTTAGAATGAGGTGCAAAAGTCAGACATATGTGAATGAGACAGAAGGCATCTGGTTTTAACAGTAAGATGATCCTTGGAAAGAATGACCAAGGAAAATATGAAACCTTTTATCCAAATGCCTTCACATCAAGGTGGATACCTTCTGCTAAATTTCATTTACAGCATTCAGTATAGGGTCAGTCTAGCATAATGGTATGACTTTTTACTGGGAATGCAATTTTTATTTCATAGTTCTACCATTTCATTTGTGGTGGACCTGAAACTTGACTTGTACACGTTTTGGAAGCTTCAAAAAGTTATTGTGGAAAGTTTTTGCTTTTGGTAGAATTGTATAAAAAAATGCACCACTGTATAAGGCTTCATTTTCCCAATGCAGCTTTGCAGCAAGATACCTTTCAACATTTTCACAGCAACTATTCTGCATGTTGGTGATTTCCTAATTCCAAAGGCAGATGCTTGTACCACCTTTCCAAAAGCTCCGTGTCCAAGAGACTTTCCTGTAAAGAAAATAAAGTGGAGAGATACATCTTGGTAAAAAAAGGAATCCTATCAGTAAATGGCTTCATAGACCATGAACTGAAAAATGCACTTTTCCATGAGTCCCATAGCTATATTTCCAACATATAGCTGGTTTTGGTTTTTAGGTTTGTTCGTTTGTTTTTTAAAGTAAGCAGTCAAACTAGAAGACAGAGTCATCAGAAGGAGCAAGTGATAGGAATGAAAATATCACTAAATGAAAGCAACCATCCAGTAGGGGTACACTGGCTTCAAACTTGATTTTTTCAGTCTAGCTTTGCCAGGGAAAGATTTTGCTCCTCTTTTCCCTGAGCACACTGCACCGTGCAGCAGCCGGTGGTGCTGCCAGTTATGTCCTTAATTACACAGACCCTCTGCCCCTTTGACAATGTGTTCACATGGACGGGTCTGGCTGCCTCTGCCCTGCTACAGAGGCTGGCAAGGCTTGGTCAGGGAGATTTTGTCAACATATCATCTAGCAATAAGTTTTATTTCCAAGTAACTATTTTCAGATTGCTTTTGTGCTTCACCTTCAGCAGAACCTAGGTACCAAAGTGGCTAACAAGAGTATGGCAGCAGGATCTGCGGTGTGGAGAAGAGCAGAAAATAAGAGTCAGCTTTTCATATAAAAGCAAAGGATAACATGTACCATATATTTATTTCTCAGATATGTACGTGTGACATGACCATCTCCACAGGACAATTTCCTATTCCTCTGATGAACACCTGCTTGGCTAGCTCTCACTTGGACATCTATCCTGTTGGTATCTGAGTGAGAGATGAATCCCACTCAGATACTTTCAAGCAGAGAAATAGAACTGCTGTCTGTACTAATTTAAATCAACACTGCCTTTTATATGTGTATATTGCATCTAAACTGTGATTCTCAGTATGTCTGTCAGTAGAAGCAAGTAACATACATTATTAAAGCAGTGGAAACATGGAGCAGAATATGCTAAGCCATAAAATTATTTCCACCCTAGATGTGAAAAAGTGTTGTCATTTTTTTTACAGCAAATAAAAACCTCAAAGTACTTGAGCTACATGACTGAAAAGCATCAACAGACTGACCTTGGTTTGTGAAGGGCATAGTGTTTGATAGAGAAATATAGATGAATCAGTGTGTGTCTAAAAACCTACTGTCACCTTTTTCAGATACTGCATATAGATTCTTCATTCAGCAGATGTATAAAGGAAGCATCATTAAGACTCAGGTCTCAGTTTTCTTAGTGAATTGATGTTTTTAGTCCCTTATGTTTTGACTGTTCATGGTTTCTACACGAAAAACTTGCAGTTTGAGGTCCTATAAAACCCATCATACCTTTGTTTAATCCGTTTCCATCACTGTTAATTCACTTCCCACATCGTGATAACCTACTTAGTGACCTCTTGGAAAACACACCGGCTCATAAAGCTGCAAAAAGCTGCTAACCTTTCAGAAAGGAGAATGAGCTCTGGAAACAGCACTTCCTTCTCTAAACAGCCGAGTAATTCAATGGGAAACTGTAATAACACTCGTCTTTACTGCTCTGCTATTGTTTTACCGTGCTGAATGGTAGCACAGGACAGGGCTGCTTTAACTTTTCAGTGCAGTTCAGTATGCAGTTGTGGCTATGGTTGTTATTGCAAAAGTCCCTTCTGTTGACATAAAAAGTAACTACAAAATTATAAAACAGAGGAATATTAAGTTGCCCAACCATCTGAGCAGTCAGTTTGTCACAGCCTTTGAGCAGCTACACAGGATATTTTTGGGGTAATGCTCAGGTATGTAATGTTGCAGCATTTAGATCCGGACCAATGAAGCAAAGTGCTCTACTTAAGTTTTCTACACTTGACTGGGATTTACTGGGCCGCTCAGAACACATTAAAAGGAGCATACACCTCAGTCAAGGAGTTTGGATCAGGAGATTTTCTTTTCAGTCCCATTTCAGCAGGGTCCTTCAAGCATGCCAGTTGCTGGACCTGGAGCATCAGCAAAAAGCACTTGGAGCACTGCACCCCATGTCTGTGGGAAGGCACAGGCTCAAAGGTGTGTTCATTTCTTAGGTCCTTTGCCACTGTTTGACTCATCTGCGTTTCCCCCACAGGTGGCTTCACGTTTTCCATTATGTTACACGTGCAGGAGAGTGGGAAGTGCTGTGCTGGGTGCCAGCGCCGTGGGCTGGCAATGCCCAGGAGGGAGCAAGCCAGCTGCCACCAGCGTGTCACACAGCGTGTGTGACACCGTGCTGGAGCCAGCAGCCACACTCCCCCGGGCCCTGCATCCCAGCATCAGCACTGTGCCGCCTCTCCAGACTGGGAAGGTCGAGCCCAAGTGTAAGGGGGGAAGCTCATGACAGCTCAGCCAGCACAGTGTGTTATCGCCGACCACACTGACAGTGATTTATAGCACCAGCATTTTTCTGCCTAATGAAAAGATGGCATTTTACTCTCAGGGAGATTAATCTCTCCTGAATGTTAATTACCCTGACTTCAGTGATGCCCATATGAAATTTCCTGTAATGTCTGTGTCTCTTACAGATGAAGGGAGAGTCTTGTTATATAAGCATTGCATCACAGCCGTGGGCTGTGTGTATGCATGTTGGAGGAACACACAGCAAAAGAGATGAGGGCTGAAAGAAGAGACTTCTTTGCAAAAGTTATAATAAATATGTGTCCTGGAGGATAAGTAGGTGGAAAGAGAAAAACAGTCACATCAGATGCTGGAAGGGGTTGCATTTCTAAGTAAAAATATTTTTTAAAACCATAGAAGCATATTTTGTGTTTGTGAGACACTAATCCTCAGAGACTGCCAAGGTTACTCAAAGACTGAGCCAACTGCCATGTAAGCAGGACTTGCACTGAGTTAATCTAGCATACTGCACATACACAGCTTCTTCAAATCTGGTTCTCATTCATTGTCAGCATTCTTTATTTGTTTACACCAGTTCTTCCACTTTTAACTCATTCTCTGGTCATTGTTCGTCACCTCTGGACTCCAAACACTAAGCCTGCAAGGCATGGGTTTTTCCTTGGTGTTTACATTCCATTTCTGTTTGTTTCTTTCCCAGTGGTCATATTGTCTGCACATCAGGTTTTTGGTCCATCGTTGTAAGAAAATTGTCTGAAGATTGAAGTCGTTCCAGCACAAGGTTCCAGCATTCCCAGAATTATGTATGACAATTATAAATCGAGAGCAATATATTTCAGCTGTGCTTATCCACATCTGGTCACCTTGTGTCTCCTGGCAGGCAAATTAGGTGTGATCCTAATTTTGCACATGTTAACCAAGCTCTGTCCCTGATACCCAGGAGAACAGGAGGAATCTGTTACAGCTCCTAACCAAAAAGCAAGGATTTTCTAGACCTTGCTGTAGGACAAATGTAATGCATGCCTGAAAGAACAAACAGCACTATAGCAACGAGGCTGAGCTTATCACTGACATTTTAATGTTGACCTTCTAGCTAAAATCTCTGTGGTTTCTGGAGGGATTAATCAACTTCAAAATAAGGTCCCTTCCCCCCTTCCCGTCTCATCAGCCCCACACTAGTCTCAATAAGGAATGGTCCCAAACACATGCCTTTTGCTGGGACATCTACAGGGGAGCTGGCTGTAGGTTTAAAGTTTTCAAGGGCATTTATTTATTTATGTGTGGACTTACATGTCACATTCTTGCACTTTATGGTGCAATAACAGAATATTTATAAAACTACAGCACAAAGGGAAAACAAGGAGATTATTCTGGAAAAAGAAGGAGAGGGAGAAACAGGAAGGGGTGCAGGATAGATTATGAGGACCCATTTCTGCACAGGCTTTTTTCCAAGTTTCCAGGTTGAAGAAAGGGAAGAAAACCACAGAATCACAGAATATCCTGAGTTTGAAAGGAGCCACAAGGATCATCCTTGTGGATGATCCTGGCCCTGGACAGCACAACTCCAAGCAGCACACCATGTGCCTGTGAGTGTTGTCTAGATGCTTCTTGAACTCTGTCAGGCTTGGTGCTGTGATCATTTCTCTGGGGAGCTGTTCCAGTGCCCAGCCACCCTCTGGATGAAGAACTTTATTCTGATATGCAACCTAAACCTCCCCTGACACAGCTTCAGGCCATTTCCTTGCGTCTGCCTCTGGTCACCACACAGATCAGTGCCTGTCCCTCCTCTGCCCCTCATGAGGAAATTGTAACTGCAGTGAAGTCTCCCCTCAGCCTCCTCTTCTCCAGAGAAGACCAAGTGAACAGACCAAGTGACCTCAGCTGCTCCTCACACAGCTTCCCCTCCAGACCCTTCATCATTATTATAGCAAATCACCAAAGTTACAGTAAATGCCAAAGGTCAGGCTCCTGAGTCTAGAGAGAGAAACACTGAAGTTGGCAGTCTGATTTGGAATTCTTTGGTTGCTCTTTTTGTGTCATGTTTTAAGTAAATCAGTTTCCAAAATACAGAATGCATCATTCTTGTCTGTATTCTCCTTCTGTGGCCAGGTGGCCAATTTAAGGGATGAAGGAAAGGCTGTAGATGTTGTCTACTGGACCTTAGTAAAGCCTTGGTCACTGTCTCCCACAGCTTTTTCCTGGAGTGAACAGGTAGATTATTCATGGTTGGACTTCATCTTAAGGGTCTTTTCCAGCCTAAATGATCTCGTGGTTGTATTTTCATTTTCCTACACAGAGTCCAAATATACACGTGAAAAGCAAAGTAGACATGTTTAGTCGGTCCTCATTCACAGATCAGTGCTCTCAGCGTGGAATAGATCACACCAAACCTGGCAGTACATTGTGCTGAGTGCCTAGAACACATCCAGCTCCTCTTTATGCATAGTTACAGACACATCTTATTCAATCAATCCAAACTCTATATGAAGTATTCCAATATTACCTAGTTTTAGCCTTTCTCTTGCAATTTCCCACTTGCTGGCATCATAAGGCAGACGTTCACATTGTTCATCTAAGGGGACTTCATCTGGATCCATTATGATTGACAAGTAATGGTTGGTCTTCATTTCAGAGGAACGAGGCTAGAAAACAAAGACATTGCAAAATGAAAAAGAGGATTGGGGTATCTGTCACCATCTTCTTGTTTGGATAAAGAGTTCCAAGTTCATTCTGTTCACAAGGCTGCGTGTTTCACTGCACAGTGAATGGTTTAGTGAAGCTTTCTTTATTTTCTATATATTGCAAGAGTTTTTATATAAAAGAAACTCATTCCTCCAGCTTTCCTCCCAAGTGACATACCAGTTTCTTCAATGAAATCCATGTGGGTCTCTATTAACATATGGTGTTATGACACAGGCCCTCTGCACAGTCAGGAGAAATACTTTCAGCAAGTGACTAAACATTGCTGATAAAAATAACTTTCCTTCATGATTGTGCAAAGCAAGAAGTGGCCACATGCAACAGATGGAGTTCTACTGCCAGTGTTTATTTGCTCCATATATCCTGCAAAGATAGGTCATATGTGGTTAGAAATTGTGCAAGGCAAGTCATCAGGACACTGGACATTATACACTTCACAAACTGCTGACAAATTTTTAGGATTTTTTATTTCTTTGGTATCATTTCTGAAAATTTACTCAAACCATTTTAGTCTGGAGGAATTTATAAACAACTGGACTCAAACACATAATTTAAAACATAAAATTTTAAATTAATTTGCTGGTTTAGTTTTTCCTGAGGAAATGGATTATCCACTTCACTTGAGAAATATAAGGAAAGATGAATCTGATCTGAAAGTTTCCTGCAGTTCATCCATTTTGAAGTATATGTTCCTTCAAAGAGCATCAAGATTGCCATTCTAGTCCACTGGACTTTTCTTGACACAGGAGTACTTATCTTTCTATAGAAAAGATCTAGTGTTTGCCATAATTTCCTGGCCATTAGTTGGAGTTTATGGGAAATCTGCAGAACTGAACCTGAATGTGTTGCTTTTCCTAAACTTGTGGAAGAAGCAGATGGACAAAGACATACAGATACCACGAACATACAGATACAACCACATATTCTTTTTTCTATTATTTGCTTTAACTGGCTCCTAATACTTTCAACGTTCCTCCTCTACAGCTTGGAAATACGTCCCTAATACCTGCATTTCCAGGCATGTTTTTGAGAAGGCTATTCCTAGCTATGCATGCCTTGACTAGAAACAGTACTAGACTGAAATGAGAGTAATTAACAACTGCTGTTCTAGTTGCTTTTCATCCTCCCCAGACCCATGAATTTTGTCCCAAGAAGGATGCACTGATGCTTGTGAAAAAGGCAGGAGGCTTAAAGCCTGGCTCCAAACCATCCACTAAGTCTGGAAAGGACATGCATAAGTGGGATATGAGTAGAAACAGAAACTTGTGTGGTGCTCCAGAAAAGGCATTTCTAGATAGAGATGTGTGTACCAGAATGCTCCTACCCATCACATTAGAAGAGCTTTTAAGTGGACCCATCCCAGAAAAAGCAATAGGGGAGTTGAAAATTTAGTTTCCCACAGTTCTTTCTTCAGATGCACTCAATATCAAATTTTTGGCACAAATAGAGATTTGAAGCAACATTTTCAATGATGAAAAATTGTTAAGTGCATAATCTGTCCCTGTATGCATCACAGAGAGGCTTTAAGATAATGCTCTTGGAGAGCACTTTTTTTGTTGTTGTGGCAACATAATTTGTATATAAAATTTAATTCAGAGCTAATTCCAGACATTAATCTTTGAGAGTAAGAGTTTATAAGAGAAACACAGATAAGACTGTAAACATAGACTAACACTAGCTGGAAAGGCTCATCTGGAAAGTTGCCTTAATATGTCATTTATATAAAGTCCCTTGTTCTACAGTGATGATGATATTTTTATTATCTTTTAACAATCTAACAAGTTTTGGTCTCATAAAAAAATAAACCAAAAAAGAGCTGCAGCCCCTTGCTACATTTAAAACTTACTTTTTCCCAAGATTTGCAGTCACATTATAACTTGCTTCGTCATTACTGTTGAGCATTCAGTACTGGTCCCTCTTGCCTTGTAATTTCTCTTACAGCTATGAAGTTTCTCCACAGCTTCAGCTGACCTCTGCTTTCCTTCCCTCCCAAACTCCCACGCATTTCTCCTCACTAAAGCTTGCGGCATTAGGAATACAGGCACAACGACTGCTGCCATACTGCCCTGATTTGGAGTGCTGCTTTCCCAGCAGTCAATAAAAGTCCTCAGTACCCAGCCTGAGATACCGGCAGGCTTTAGTGCTGGCTGAGATAAAATGGTCCGTGAGTCTGCAGTGGACCTTCAGCAGCCATCCCTCAGCCAGCTGGGACATGCCCAGCTGTGGGACATGCCCAGCTGTGGTGGCTGTAGGATGTGTCCAGCTGTGGCAGATGTGAGCAGATTCGTGGTGCTGTGCTGTGATACCCCTGGGCTGGTGGTGGTGCGGGAGTGAGGAGAGGGGGACACACAGATATTTCTCAGCTCGTGTCTTGCTGTGCCCCAATACCTTCCCTCAAATCCATCTGCTCCTGCAGGCTACTCTGAGATCTTCCTGCATGGCCAAGTAGTTGTATCTTCTGCTTGGGAAAGCTGCTGTGGTTTAGCCTGCACACACCATACAATGCAGACAGAGTGCTCTCAGGAAAAAACGGGTTTTAAACCATCACAGTCAGTCTTGGACAAGAAGGAGGGTCAGCTACAGGGGCAGTTAAATTTATCACGTTGGTACAGGATCATCTGCTCTAGAAGCTGCACTATCAAAATTCCTTCAGCAGAATATCACTTTTAAAGTGATGTAATTATACCAGACACTGTGTGAACCAGACCCCAGTACATTCTGTGAAGATCTGTCATTCCCACTCACTCAGATCTTCAAAGACATTGGGATGCCAAACCCCCACAATTTTTATAAGGAAATGAGGATGCCTTTGGTGTGAGTCAGCCACCCAAATTCTTGTGAGCCTCAGAGCCTTGTCCCTACCTGGGCTTTTCTTTCTGGCTTACTCATACTCAGCCTTGCAAGTCACAGTTCTCCAGCATCCATCAACAGCCTGGTTATTGCACCAGGAACAAGGATGAGCAGTATCAAAGAATCACAGAATCATAGGATATTCTGAGTTGGAAGAGACCCACAGGGATTACCAAAGTTCAGTTCTCGGCCATGCACAGGACAGCCCCAAGAGTCATGCCATGTGCCTGGGAGTGGTGTCCAAACACTCCTTGAACTCTGGCAGATTTGGTGCTGTGAAAGTGAAATAGAATTTTTCTTTGGTAGACTCGGCAATCCCAGCATCCTGGGAAAGATTTTCTGACATGAGCAAAGGGCTGCCAAGGAGAGGCAGGTGCCACAGGGAGATCTCTGTCTGTTCTTACCCTCTTCAGCTTGCGAATGAAGAGGGTCAGCAGGAGCCAGAACAGCGTCGCAGCCACACAGGTACAGGTCAGAGTTATCAGCTCCAGGTTTGACCTCTCTGATATGCCTGGGAAAATCAAGTGGGAAACGTATTAGAAAATGACCTGCAAACCAAGGGCACTTCATGTTTTTTTCTGCCATTAAAATAAAATACCAGGAAGGACCAGCTCTTTTCAATGGGGTATTAATCTCTGTTTGGACTGGCTCACAAAGCCAAAAAATAAAGGTCTCCTGCAGCCTCAGGAGAGGACAAGGCTGCACAAAGGGGATGGCTCTGCTGGGCCTTTCCCACAGGCAGTGCTGTGGTGTGAGAGCTGCTGCCAACATGCAGGAGAAGCTCCTGGAAGGGCTTGTGCTGGTGTAGGCTCCAAGTGTGACCCAGGGCATGTTGCTGCTGCTTGGGGCTTGCTGTCCAGGACCTGATGCTTTTCCTTATCCACTTCTAAGAGAGCTCTTCCCTACTGATGGCTGAGCCCTGTAGCCCACACCTCCATCCCAGATATGCTGTAAACCCTGCAGTCCTCACCAAAGACATCACTGGGAGTGGCCTGGGGATTCTCTTGGAGACTCATGGTGCTGCCAGCAGGAGTCCATGAGCATTTCTTCCCATGGCTTGGATGGATCTGATCTGTCACGTGGGGGCTCAGCTCATACACAGCATAGTACTGGGCGGGGTCTTGAGCCTCATTCCCACTGGGCATATGGCCTGGCACTCCCTGCAATCCACTGCTCCTCTGGCAGGCTCTGTGCCCTCAGGTCCCCTGCCAGACACACCAGCAGCACATGGCCAGGCTCCCTGAGCATCCCTCCTCTCCCAGGCTCCCTCCCCTTCTTTACCAGCAGCACCCCACAGAACCCAGGTGGCAGGGAGATGGGAGAAGTCTAGAAACAGGGAGCAGATTAAGCACAGAAAGGGAAAAAACCCAACAACTGAAAATGAAGCAGCAACAAAACATGAACATTAGAAATCTGGAAAGTATTAGAGCCCACTGACAGATCTTTAAAAAGCCAAAATAAAACTCACTTCAGACTGCTATTTAGGGATTTGTAAAATAGTTTCAGAGCAGTTTGTTTTGCAAATCCTGTGATCGCATCAAAATCCCACACTTCCCACAATGTTTTCCATCTGATTGGTAGAAAATGCTAAAAGAACCATCATATCCTGCCTCTTATTCTGATATACCCTCTAGAGAGGGTAAATGAGAGGACAAGGAAGAGAAATTCTGAATGTGATTTCACAGTAGTTTTGTCAACTGCACTTGCAGAGTTTCAGAGCCTGGCAGTTTGGTGTTACTCCTGACAAATGAAAAAGGTATTATTGTGTCTCACTGGTGGGTTTACTGGGTAATCCAGAGGGATGTGCTGGCTGGTTTTAGGCAAAAGGCTACAAAGCTTGTTCTGAGGATGTGTTGCTTAATTAGCATAATGTCTTCCCTCCCTAAAAATTATAATCAGATTTATATTAATGCCCCATATCTAAGATTTCCCTGGCATGTCCATTCTGGAGCTTTGAGAATAAAGCTCATTGAGAAAAAACATGGCTGCAGCTGCAAATGGAGATACAGTAGTCTCCAAAAATACCAAGAGAGTTCTTTTTTCACAAGTATTTTTTCAAAGTATTTGATTTAGATATGGGGCATTCTCATAGCATGAATAATACAGCCTAAGGCAGCTTGCCTATTCTCTGGCATCAATATTTCTTTTTACATATGGATAGTCTCCTCTTGCTTCTGAGCAGCACTCCTGCAGATGGCAGATAACAGTTTCTGGTATTTATTCAGCAAAACCTGGAGGGGCTGAAGGTTCATTGGTTACCACAGCTTCAGATGGCAGGACACAGAACACCCACGAGGTAGAGCCAGGCCTGGGGTGGAAGACAGCAACCCTCTAACCACTACAGCAGCTGCCCAGGAGTCAGCAAAGAGATGCAAAGGTGCTGTCTTTGAAGTGTTTGAGCCAATGTAGGCAACCAGAAAGCATTTCTCCATCTGGGCTGGGTTATCAAATGCCAGAGTCCTAGTCTTGCTGAAAGCCTTGAAGTCAGAGCTCCAAAGGTGTCTCTCAGCTGGGTAGCAAAAGGTTTCATTTGAGGCAGAGCAGGCAGAAACACTCAGAAGAGGCCTTAGGATTAGCAGAGTGTGGTGAGGCTGTAATCAGTACTGAGTCCGTCTCTCTGCCTGGTAGCCGAAGATCTCAGGCATCCCCTTACACCCCCATCCCAGACCTTTACTCACCAGACACCCCATTAGACAAAGACTTTTCCCTGTGTGCAGCTCTGTCCCATCTGCCTGACTGCCCCACGCAGCAGCCCCCTTTCTCCTCCAAAAGCCCCCCTGCAGCACCCCATGTCTGCAGGACTGGGGAGGGGTGAGGAGGGGGCGAGTGAACAAGTGCCACCAGCAGCAGCTTCTCTCTTTCGGTAACGGCAGAAGGCACCAGAAACATGCAAGTATGAGAGCCTGGATTAATCTGCTGGTCCCTCCAGCTACCAGCTCAAGCCTTTGGCTGAAAGAGGCTTTCCCATTAGGATTTCAGCTCTAAACACCTAAAGATTGCAGTGCAGCTCAGGTGTCAGCCGGGGAAAAAGCAATGCTTGGGGCAACACTGATCTGCTGCACCTGAAGCATCCTTCACCCCTACCCCAATGGGATCTACCCTGCTTCATCCATGTGATCTCACAGCCACAGCACTGCAGCACTGGGATGGGTGCTCAGAGGTGCTGAGGAATGTCCATCCTCAGAGGTTGTCATAACTCAGCCAGACCAGTGGTGATCACCCTTGTTTGAACTGAGGCTGAACTCTCAATCACCAGGACTCCATTTCAACCCTCTTTAGTGGACTTCTGAAGTAACAGGAGTTTAGTGTCCCTTGATGTCCACCTTTAATCTTGAAAACTGAAGTCAAAACCCAGGCTGAACTTTGTTTAGTAGCTGTGGGAATTCCAGTTAAACTTCATGGAGAAGTTCCTGATGACTTCAACAAGACTCAAAAGGCACAACAATTTTTTGAGATACAAAGTCAGAAAGGTTTGGTAGGCAGGAAGATAGATAGATAGATAGATAGATAGATAGATAGATAGATAGATAGATAGACATATAGACAGACAGAAAAGCTATTTAAAAGAAGTAATTTAAATAAAAGTTATTTAACTAACACCATTTTCATAGTGTCAGAATAGTTCAGTGAATACTTAATAAATGAGATGTTTTCATCAGCAGGATTCAAATTAAGTTATCAAACATCAGCTTTAAGATAGGGCACATTGCTGTATTCTTTTGTCCATATTTCAGTGAGCATGAGCTGTAAAAGTTGCTTCTTCCTTTATCAACACATCTCCTTCAAAGCAGCACCTCTGCAACTACCTATATCCCTGGGGCTGTGAGGGTCCTCAGTAGGGGAAGCAGGAAATGGCTTTCATGGCAGCTCTACAGGCGTGTTGACCCCCCCAGAAAAAGCTGCCCAGGGGTCTGTGTTGCCCACATGCTCAGCAGCATTTCTCCCCAGACTTTTAGGGATACAGTTCCCTCTACATGCTGGGTGCTCTGGCAGCCGTTTGCTGTTTCTATTCTGTCCTTAGAGATTTGCTGCCTCTTCAGTCCCTCAGCCAAGAGCAAGCAGAGAGATTGCTCTGACATGCCCACAGATGTGGCCCTTCTTCCACAGATAGCAACTCCTGCTTCCAAACCAAACACAGCCTGCAATTATTTAAATTTTTTAAAACAGCCCTTTGATACCACCATCCATTCATCCATCTCGGACACAAAAATAACACATTGTTTTATCTGTGAGTATAAGAATGTTTTTTCAGAGGAAATAAAGTGAGCAGACGGTTTCCTTCCTGACTCATTCACAAACTACTCTTCCAATCTGCTAAACGTGGCCGTCAACACGAGGCGCTGCTCTGTTCCCTTTGATCTGCAGCCCCATGTTCTGAGAGTCCTGGGACAGAGGCAAGGCTTTGGTGCTCACAGCAGCAGCCACAGAGCCTGTGTTTCTCAGAGAAACAAAAAGTGGCAAAGCTTAGAGAAAGCCCCCATTCAAGCCCTGATCTTGTCCCTCCAGGCTCAGGGATGAGGTGGGAGGTTGCCGTTTCCTGGGAGAGGGACACACACTCCAGAGCAGTGTAGGAATGAGTAAAAAAACCTCTAGTGGCATCCCTTCATGTAGTAGGAAAAGAGTGGAAAGACATTTTCCTTGATCATAGTAGATAAGACAAACTGTCTCTCTTTTTATCATCCAGTCTCAAAGCCATAAATTTCAATGTGGTAGTCTTCATCTTCTGCTCCCTTAGAAGTCGTGCAAGAACATTGCTTGTGGTCCCCCAGGGCACGTAACCACAAAAGAAGCCTTCCTGGCTAATCCCTTTCCTCTCCTCTGGACTGGGATATATGACTTCCTAGAAGCCATCTGACAGAATGCTTGTGGTTGTAATAAACAGCCAAGTTTCAATTATGTTAAAATCAATACAATAATGAATTACATTGTCCAGGACTATGAATTAGTAGGATGATTTGGACAGTGAGCAGCTGGCACAAGTTATTCATTTAGCTATTACAGCAGCTGTAAAAACCTCAGTATTATCAAGGCACTTAGAGGGAGGTGGTTCTGCCTCTCTCCTCTACTGTTGTGAGACCCCATCTGGAGTGCTGCATGCAGCTCTGAGACCTCCAACATATGAATGATGTGGATTTTTTGGAGTGAGTCCAGAGGAGGTCCACAAAGTTGACCAGAGGGCTGAAGCACCTCTCCTTTGAAGACAGGTTGAGACAGCTGGAATTATTCAGCCTGGAGAGGACAACACTCCAGGGAGGCTTTTTGGCAGCCTTCCATTACCTAAAGGGGTCTAATAGAGAGCTGGAGAGTCACTTCTTCCAAGGGCATGGAGTGACACAAGGGAGAATGGTTTCCCACTGAAAGGGGACAGGTTTAGATCAGATATGAGGAAGAAATTTTTTACTCTGAGGGTAATGAGGCCCTGGCACAAGTTTCCCAGGGAAGTTCTGGGTGCTACATCCCTGGAAGTGTTCAAGGCTGGGTTGGAGGGGGCTTTGAGAAACCTGGAATGGTGTAGGTGTTCCTGCCTTCCTCTAGATCAGGCTGGAGCTAGAGGGTATTTAAATATCCTTCCAACTCAGACCATTCTATGATTCTATAATTATTCATAAGGGGATAGATGTTTTAGCTCCTCCATTTCACCAGTTAGACCAGCCCACATATGCATGCACTTATCCCTGAGCTTTTAAAGCAAAAACATCATTGTATCACCACCATTAACTCTGACTCCTAACATGAGTGTGTTTGCCTAACACACTCATGGCAAAGAATCAACGCAAGTTGTAATTGTCTTATGCTGCAGGGTGGTAGCCAAATACTGAGAAGTATTCAGACACATTTTACAACTATATGAGAAAATCCACAGACATATAATCTCTGCCTAAGAGGCCTGGTGATATTCAAATTGTGTTCTATAAGGATCAACTAAATGCATCTAGGACTACTTACTTAACACTGGGTCAGTAAAATAGACTATGTCAAATTTAATACATGCACAATACTGACTTACATGGAGAATATCAACCTACTTCTCCAATCTCATAATTCATGAGCCAAAAGGGTACTCAATGAAACTGAAAGGTCATTTAATGAACTTTATTTTTATTCAATGTAAAATTAATTGATAGAAATCACTGCCACAGGCATGAGTTGAGATTTTCAGAAGGCAGAACAATGCTGGACATTTAAATGAATAGCAAGATAACTCAAGTAAGGGTTACAGAAATAACTAAATCAAACTACTTCTTTGTACTAGCACTTTTGCATATGTAGCTATTGCTAGGCTAAAATCATCCAGTCTGATTTGGCAGTTAAGTTCACATTGAAAATAAACAAATGAGAATATCCCAGGCCTCTAATTTCTATGTAATTAACCTGAAATGGTAAAACGTGTGGATAGGAGAGTGTTACTTACTTTGTTTTTTGTTTGTTTTGCTGATTCTAAATTTACATTTGTCTTCTACCCTGACCTGATCTTTGTTGAGTTGAAGCAATTCTTCTTTTTAGGTCAGTGTAAACACACTCTGAGTTAGCATTTCCTGCTGGGCTTCCTTTCCAACCTGGTACGCTTCCCTTGCTAGGACTTCCTTCAAATTGCTTCAGAGATCACCAGATGAGTCCCAGGTCACACCCCTGCCCTTGCAGCCTAAGAACATCACTCTGGAAGGCTTGCTCTTCCCATTTAGTGTGGTGCTTTACCTTGTACCGTGACATACGCCGCGCTCTCCGCAGACCCTTTCAGGTTGGTGGCTATACATTGGTAAAGTCCTTCATCCTCCTCTTTTACTCTTTCAATAAACAGCATTCGGCTTCCTGGCCCTAAAATTATTCCTGTGAAATGAAATATTTTGCAATGAGAGGGAGCCAGGGTATAAACAAGAACTGGCCCTTGTGTAATAATATCTGCTTCAAGTTCTTCTCAAAAGAAATCTGAGCTGTAGACTGCACGGCACAGTGTTATCTGTGGGAAAGCCAAATACACTTGGACGCCTTGTGAGTCTCTTGGAAATCAGTGTTTACAAAGCACTCGTGTGAGTCAAAAATCTCAGCCTAAGGGAATGGTCTTGGAAGTACTTGGTACTGTTTATGTTGATAGCACTGTGCCTTGAGCCTTCATCCAGGTGAGTGGTTTAGTGTGTTTGCAGCTTTTGGAAAAATATAGATAATCTGATTAGTGCACTTATAGGCCCAGGTCTGCCCCAGAAGCAGCTCAAGCTTAGAGCTCTTCCAAAAATCATTCAGACTGTCCCTATGGGCAGCAGACCTGCTCCAAATCTCACCTGCCCATGTGGCATGGAATGATGGGCTCCTTCAGAAAGGGGCTCTGGACAGTGCAAAGAGAGTTCCCTAAAACTGAGGTGTACCCTAAAAATAGGACTTACCTGAAGTTTTAAACATCTTGTTTTTTCCAGCTAGGTCAACCCAGAAGCCAGCCCAGACAGTACTCCAAGAAGCAAGGAAGAGGCAGGGAGCAGATTTGGCCTCAGGACTGCTGCTAAGGCACCTTCTAACCAGGAAATGTGCAGTCAAGTACACACTTGTGTTTGGCTCCATCAGAACTGCAGTCCCATCAAAATGTATTCCCACCATCTATTTCAGGCACCTAACTGAAGTGCTCTGACCTACCCTCTGGAAGGCTCTCCATCTTCCTGGCTCCTAATTGTATCTGTTGCATTGCACCCAAGTTAGACACATAACATTCATTTTGGAAGATAGGGTTATTGATGCACACTACAGCTATGTGATCACTATAAAGCTTCATGGAATCTGTCTCTAGATTAAATTTAGTGCCTGGACTGCAAGTCTGCACAGGTTTATAACTCAGTAGGAGAATTCTTCAGAATTTTTTCCAGTTGTTTTCATTCATGCTATAGTAATTTACAATAATTCCAGACACAACCATAACTACAAACTTTCTAAAATGTTCTGTAGAAGACTACACCTTAAATTCAAGTTCCCATGGACCAAACCTCCTTGAACATTTTTGCTGAGTGTCTTAACACTATCTCAGTGTGTCCTTCTGAACTAAAGGTGCATGAATTCCCATGAGAAAGGTTTTGTCTTTTCCTCCATCATTTGTATCTATCTGAAACATCCAAGGAACACTTCCATGACTGCGGTGCCAGCGGCTGGACATTTAGCCTGAGCTGATCTTTGAAGCCGCATTCCAGAAACAACAGAAAACAGCTTCCAAAGTTTTCCTGTTGTGGCAATGTGCCACCTGGGAAGCTGTTCCTTTCTGTTGCATGAGACCTGGATTCCTCTGCTGCCAGTAGATGCATTTGGATTTTGGACACCCCAGACATGGATTCAGTCTCCTGGATAGCTTTTGACTCATGAACAGACTTTGAGTGCCTGAGCACAGACTCCCTCTGGTACTTCCATACACATCATGAGAGCTTGGTTTTCTCTTGCCTAATTATCTGCTGGCCAAGACACCTGATCCTCGGGCTCCCTCTATAATAAATGGAAGGAAGTTTATTTCTCTGGAGATAACTCTTATAAGATGAAAACTTTTTTCAGCGATTCCATGGAGACCTGTTGTGTCTAGATCTCCAGCCTGACTCATGTTTTGGAGTGAGACAGAATAACTTGGAGCACCTGGGTTGCTGCTTGACTGCCTTTCTTACATCTAGGAATGCCAATGACTCTGCAAATGGCTATCTAGAGCAGATGGGTAAATAAAAAGCCTGCTGTAAGAGGTAGGTGAGTACACAAAGCTCTCACCTGGTTCTTGCTGTATTTCCTCATGGTTTTTAAACCAGGATATCTGGGGCTCAGGAATACCACGAACCTGGCACTCCAACATGGCAGAGTTACTGGCGTTCACTGTCTGATCCGTAAGCTGCCGCAGCAGGGCTGGAGCCTCTTGAGCTATAAGACAAAACAATACCTTTGTTTTACATTCTTGTAATGGTGGGGATTTAATTAGCTCTCCTACACTCATTTTACTGATGTTAGAGACTGCTAGGCTGTTCTACCAAGTTAATTTCTCACTGATTTTATTTACTGTTCTACTTTGCTCAGGAGGGTTTGGTGTGTGCAGAGAACTCCCATTGCTCAGCAATAGCGTGTTATGGTGACCAATGAACGCCTAATGAAGACAGTGTTCAAAAGATTTTCTCACTTCCATGACCAACCATGTATTTATATCGAAAGCAATGATTTCCTATGAAAGCTAAATTTTTCATCATCAAAAGAAACAAACTGTGACACCAAAACTTGAAGAATCACCAGGATACACTTGTAGCACTTTGTATCTCAGAGTATCAAAGTAGCACTTTGCTGCTCCATACACCATGATATTCATGAATGTGTCTTCCATAATTTACTTACTTCAAACAGCACAGTTACAAATCATATTCAGTAAACTCACATAATAAAAAACCAGTAACCATGAGCACGGAAGCATTGTACCAAACTCTTCATAAATTATTCCACTTTTGCATTTCACATATTTGGCTGAACATAACCAAGCCCGGCCAAACCACACTACAGCATTTCAAAAACACACTACAAACATCATGTTAAAGTCATCCCTGAAAGAAACAAAACAATCTCATTATCATTTCAACCCTTTGCCACTCCTTCCCTTATTTCACAGTGCTGAAAGCTGTTCTAACAGAGATTTACAACTTTACACCTTTTTGCACATTATATGGCAACATCTTCATTCACGTTTGCAACTTTCACTTTTTTTATTTTTTTATTTTTTTGGTATTTTGGTCCATTTAAAGCAGTGATGAAGAATTTAGGGAGCTCCTGAGCAGTGTCACAGATGGAAACGCTCTGCAGATTCCCTCAAATTCCCCAATTATTTGCAATCTTTCCCTTCAATGACACTGCCAGGATCAGCAATAACTAACATGGTAATACACACATTCCAAATATGAAATTAAACAAACAAACAAAAAAGCAGAAACCAAATATTTGCAAATATTTTCTTTCAAGCTGCAACAGATGCCAATACACCAAGTTCAGTATCTGCTGATTTTTTAAAATTCTGTGTTTGGAAGATTATTCTTTATCCTTACAGAAAAACTAGCCATCAGACATTTCCATCTTTCGTAATTATTCTGTTACCAGCCATAAATAAAAGCTCTTTAGAAATATTAAACCCCTATGTACCACCAGCTTATGTGGTGTGGATGAGCCCCACAGCACTAAAAACACTTTTAAAGTGGGCTATCTTGCAATGCCCTTACCCCTTGAAATTAATTCCAACGTAGTCACAACTATGCAATGACTGGCTTTTGGGCTCCTCTGAGCTGCAAGCCAGTAATTTCCACAGGCAATGATATTTATTGTTTACAGCCTGGTAGACAATTTGTTCTCTCTCCCCAAAGAGCATTGCTTATGAGAGACACCGTAAATTCTTCATCACATACCTACACAATGACATAGTCAACTATATTTGCCTTGCAGCCGAGAAGACTGCCCTCTTCCCCTTGATACCTCGCCTCAATTTTAGTTCAGTTCTCATTTTTCACAGCACTATGAACGGGTACAGTCTGAGGTATGCCCACATACTCGTGCTGAGAAGAATTCCACATTTATCAGCAGTCCCTGACAGACGCCCCAGCCCAGACATCCAAAATGAAGGCGGACAAGATGACACAACAAAGGCAAATCACACGTTCTGTGAGTTGTGATTAATTTTAATTTGTTTATAGCCATACACTAAAGATGGGATTTCATATTAAGAAAAACTTTTTTGCTTAAAACTTAAGCCATCATTCACATACTTTCAATAATTTCTCTGCTACAATCAGCTGATTTTTCAAGGACTTGGTCAACCTGAGGATTATTCTCTTTTGCAAACCGTCTGTTTTCTCCCTTTCATTTTTGCAGTGAAGCCAAGGGGAACAGTTTCCAGTGTCCTACTCTGCTCACTCCAAAGCCCAGGGGCTAGCCTGGTCACCAGCACAGTGTGGGGCTCAGCACCCAGGGCAGCCCCCCACACCTGACCCCAGCCTTCATGCTTGCCCACAAATGCTGCCTTGCTGGCCAAACTCTGCTCTCAGTTACTCGCAGGAACTTCATTGTAGACAGAATTTGGCCCAGGGGAGTGACAGGGGGGATCACAAAGGGGAGAAGAAGACACTGGTGTCAGAGTCCTTGTCTGACCTGGGGTGGTAGGGAGGGGAAATTTGCATTTTTAGAAACAAACGAAGGGGAAAAAATTACAATTCATTAATTTTCAGGTTTACATTTGCATTCCATCAATTTTTGCCCTTTGTTATGATTATGTTTTCTGTTCACTTATTTTTTATTAATCAGTACAAAAATATAAATACAAGCTTTATTTTAAACACTTAAAAAAAAAAAAGAAGAAGAAATATATTTCACACCTTTCTCCCTAAATAATATATTACACAACAGAAGGCAGAGAAACTGCCCAAACCCATGAGATTCTCCAGTCATCCAAGGACATCAAAAGTGACATCAGTAGTTTTTATCCTGCCACCAAGAACTGCTTTCCTCAGAGGCTTCCAGGGAGCTTTCTCTGTGCCCTCCAACACGGACAGCCACATTGGGATGTTACAACATCCTTGCACAGCGTGGCCCTCTGGTCGAGACCAGGCTGGTGGGACCTCCACTCAGCAGTGACATGTATCATTGCAATGCACAACAGTTTCACAGAAGAACAGCCTAATTGCCACATCTCTTCTTTTGGCTTTTTTTGGGTTGTTGGTTTTTTTTTGGTTTTTTTTTGACCCAAACTCATATTGCCTGGCAACTGACTGCTACAAATCATCGTGCTTAGGCTCCCAAGGCCATGGAAAATTCATAATGTCCTGTCATCACCGCCCACCTTGCCATCAAATGTCTTCCCACAAAATACTCTAGGAAAAAAGGGGATTCTGTATTGTAGCTCTTCTGAAGAATTGCAAATGCTAAAGAGTGAGCTTGCTCCATTTTTAAGCAGTCGCCAACGACTTCACTTGCATTTTAGGCATGTTTTAGGGAAAAAAGAGAGCCTGATCCCTTTGCAAGAACACATTGTTTCTGGAAGCCATCATGCTAATAATGAACAAAAGAGTTACTGTATACAAGCAGGCTATAGGTGACATTTCAAGATATAAGTGATTATTCTTTTCTTTACTCTGACAACTTCCAGGTTATCAATTGTTTTCTAAGCATTTTAGGCTCCATGAAACTAGCATTATGGGGAAATGCTATTGTTTACCCTTTCACACTTGACAAAAGCAATTCCCACGTGAAAGGCAAGTTTAGCCGTGGGACACGGTCTCGATACCTAAAGGAGGAAATAGTCTGGTGAGTTCCCAAGCGCAAGAAACTGTCATGTTGTCACCCTCTATTTTAAAAGCACAGCCACTTTGTTCCTTTGCTGTAGCTATTTTGGTCCTTGTGGTCTGTTTTGTTATGGCTTATGTAAATGCTATATAAATGATCGATCTTAAATGTAACCAAAAATAATAAAAGCTATGTATTGTAAAAAAATAAAGTTATCAGATCTATTAAAAATAGTAACTTCTTCCTTATACAGAATTTATAGCACACAGAAACATCTCATAGCAAAGTCATGACAAAGGAAAAGCAAAGGGGAAATGCTCACAAGGAATTCTTAGGTCGCCCTTAATTGTCCTTCAGCAGTTTTGCGGGTTCTTAATCCGCATAATAAATCCAATTGTCATTTGCATACCAAAAGCAATGAATATTTTTAATGGCTTCAATTTTGAAACTGTATTTTAAAAAGGCATTAACTAACCGTGCTGGCTAAAACCTTGTCAGTCATGTTAGTGTAACATTCCTCATTTAATAAAATAATTACAGCATTACAAACTCCTGAATCTTCAGGCCAGAAGCAACACTCACACTTTTATCAGTAGTTTTTTACATTAGTGCAGAACTGACTTTAAAAATTGACCAACACAGCAACTGGAAGTCTACCTGGATTTATTTGGAGAAACATGGTTCATGTCTGTCAGTTGTAAAATCATCATTATTATAAATGATATTATAGGTCTGTGCATTATATCAACATTTTTATTTCTTCCCTGCATACTTCTTTTAGAAGATACTTTTTTAAGATTAATGTACTTTAGTGTAGAAAATAATTTCAAATAAATAAGTATTAGAACTTGCTCAGCAGGTAATATTTATAAGTCCATCAAGATCAGATTAAAATAAAAAATATGTAGTCCAGTCAATCTCAAACTGAATTGTGCTCATTCTGCACATTCAAGTTAGCTTATTAAATGTCCATTGTTGACTGAAAACAGCAGTTTTTAAAGTTAATCAGTTTATTCAGCTTTGACACTTTTGACGAGGCCGATATCAAAGCGGAAGAAAAGATTGATCCAAAGTTTTCCTTATTGCTCAGTAGGAGACAGCAAGAGAAAAAATAACGACATGTAAAATGTAGCACAGGGGATCTTCCAAACCCCAGCTTCCATGTGCCTTTTCAAAGCAGAAAACACCCGTCTGAACTCAACTGGAAGCTCACGCGTTAGGATTTTGTTTGCTATTCCTCCTATTTCCAACCCATGGGGAAATGAGCACCACCTCAGGGCTTGAAAGGTAGCAACAGTAATAAAAAAATCAAGATGATATGAGACATCTCTTACTGTTTAATGAGTCCTTTAATGTTTTACATTGCTTTGTGTTGTACAATCATTCCTTGTGCTTTTATATTTGAGGATCCGAGAGTAAACAGCCTTTTTGTTGCAGTGCTCACCTCTGATTGTAACGTCTTTCTTTTGAAGCACTTCTTTCCCCGTGTATATGTTCCTTGCTCGGCAGGCATAGGTGCCTGAGTGTGCCAGGGAAACGTTTTTGATGGTCAGAGTGAGGGTGATGGAGTACTCCCTGTTGTGAGACTTCTTTGCTTTCGTTTGATTGTTGACTGTCCTAGGTAAAATCCAAGCAATGTCTTTGTACAGGAATTTGTTGGCCGAACAGGACAATACCAAATTCTCTCCTTCAATGGGCATTTTTTCCAAACTAATATGGAATCCGCTCGGTACATCTGTCAAAAATCAAGAACACTTTTTAGTTTACATGAAACTAATGAGCCAAAATTAGCACAGCATATAATTTCCCCTTTATCAGGAAGTCTTTGAACTAATCAATGATTGTGTCTTCCTGCTCAGGTGTGTAATCTTTCCTTTCATACACTCAGCTTCAGCTATTCTTATAATTCGTCTTGGAGCTATGATACACTTGGCCTCAGACATCAATTGCTGTAAACTGAAGTTGCTCTTGGAAGTAATGAGTCTGTATAAATGTTATGCCAAGTTAAGACAGAATGGGGCAAGGTACCAAAACCAGAATTATTTAAAGACAGCACAGTGGGACTATGAAAAAGGAGGAATATTCTGATGACAGCTCCAGCTTGTGAACTGCATAAGAGAAAAGGAATCTCAAGAGGGCAGTATAAAAATACTGCATTTCATCATGCTTGGTTACACTGTTTTCTCATTACTCACAAGTGTTCAGATAAAGTATATCTATTTGTTAAAAATGCTTCAAGTCCTGAGAAATTACAACATCTGTGATCACATGCCTGAGATTTCCCTTGGAAGAGAGGTGTTTACCCTCCCTGCATTTAAAGCCCACCAGCCACCCAAGAGGTAAGCAGAAGCAGTACCTTCTGCCCTGGGAGACCAGATGTGTGTGGGCAGCACTAGGATGAAGGTATTTTGTTTTGGTGGCTAGGCATTATCACAGGTGAAAGACATTTTCAACTGAGAGAAACCAAGGATCATTGCACTAACAATTTGCTAAGTGTAGACACGGGTTAAGTTTTCACTTCATGGCATATAGTCCAGGCAGGAGTAATTTAGCCAACAATGTAGAAAGTCCTACTTGAAAAGGTTCTTGTAACTTCACTTGCAACTTCCTCCACCTGGGGAGTGGTGCAGGGCTGTGGTGGTGTCAGCTGCCTCCCAGCTGCCTCCACCTGGGGCTCATCCCTCCAACGAGGCACTTACACCACTGACCTCAGTGAAAGTCAAAGTAAGTTCCTGAGAGAAAGCACTTCCAAGTTTTACTCCTAGAATGCAACCTCTCTCGATTTATTTGTAGCCAATATTCTGATAAAGTCATTTCCTTCTTGGGCAAGTGACATCGACTGTGGCCATTTTCAATTGTTCTTTCACTACTAATTGCTACAGCACTTGGCCACAAACTTGACTTGAAAACCTGAGAATGGCTTCTTCTTTCTTTAGGGAGACTTATACCTTCTTTTCTTGTTTCTTAGATCATGAACAGTTCATTCCTGACTTCCATTCCGTTCATTCTTACCGGCGTTGTTTCAGATTTAATGTCACTTCAGCAGGAATATGTAAAAAGCACCTCTCAGGTGAATGATATCCCACATATTCTTTCATTAACCTCTCTCATTGATTGACCAATCCATCTTCTCCCTAGATGCCCACATTGCAAACTGAGCTGTCTTCCCTCCCAGGGGAACCATGAGCATAACCTGTTCACTGCTCCCTGCTTATTGGAAGCCTGCATCAGCTGCTCCCCTTAACAACCTCTTTTCCACATCAAGCTCTGAGTGTTAAACAGAGGGTAAATGGGCTCCTGCTAGTCCTGGATTGAAATTTCTCCTGACAGTAGATGCCTCCTAGGGAGAGGTCAGATTTCTGCTGGCTGAACTCATTGTGCCCCTGCAGTGGGAGCAATGTGTTCCTGCCATCAGCTGTAGTTTAGGTGTGCAGCCCAAAGATCAACCTAGTGGAGGCACTGACACTAAAATGTTAGACTGGGTATTAAAGCCTGGGGTTAAATTGTTCCACTTACATTCCGTTGGGATACCACTTTTCTCTCTCTGGCTATAGAAAAGCTATAAGGAAAACCTCAAATTTCATGAACTCATCTGTGAGTGACTACCATCAGGATCCTGTTTGGTATGTTAGAGTGTATGGTGCCAGATTCTAATCTCCATTAAGAACTGTTGACTGGAAGTGCTATTAAGATGAAACATCTCCATACATGGAATACATCATATTTAGACTCAGCTGTCAAAATGTAGGCATCTGCTTGAACATAGATGTTCTGTGTTCTGTATGTGGGCAAAAGTTTACAGTCTATGAGGTGAGACAGGCTTCTCCAGAGGGCAGTGTAAACCATTCCTTTAAGATGGTCAAATTCTAGAGCTCTTGGTCCCTCATGATAAATTATGAAGAGATCCCACATGATCAGCTTAGGCTTAAATACCTGACTCAAAGATTTAAGTTAGATGAAGTGAATCCTATACTTGATTTTGTTAAAAAGCATTAAATTCATACACACTTAAAAACAATCAAATCACCTACATTTTGAATATGGATAAGTACTCGGAAAAAAGAAGGTGCTGCATCTCACAGTACATTTCAAATAATTCTGATGTGTGTTGGGAAAGCTAGGGTGTTGGTTAGAAATAGTGGTAATTTCTTCTTTTGAAGATGACAGTATTCAGTAAAAGCTAAGAAGAGCCAAGAAAAACTCTTAAGATGAAACTAAAGATCCCTAGGGACTGAGGCAAATGAACTATTTTTAGCTTAAAATAATAGCATGCCAACAGAATAATGTAGTTACAACTACTTATATGCTGTCAGGTCTGGAGCTCTTCCTCAATGTGTCTTCTGTGAAGACTATTTACTGAAAAAATCTGGGGACAGAAGCAAAACGCACAGGATTCCAAAAGAATAATTTGTTTAAAGGCTACAAGCCTCCTAATATATGACACCTCTCACCAATTGTTACAGGCTCAGGCTAGCTAAATAATGTGGCTGGGAATAATGTAAAAGGGTTTTATTTACTTTAGTGATTTGAAGCTTCCTGTGGAAATAGCTCCCAGGTTTCCTGATGGAAGATTTTGTTTATCTTTGCCAAGCACCATCAGGAATCTCAAAATAAAATGCTCTTAGTGACATTGGGAAACCAGGGAGATAAGGCAGAGCTGTTCCTGTTTCACCCTCTGTAATTGCAAACACACCCATGGGCCTGCTGTGTGCCAGCAAAACAGCCCAAAATATAGGGAAAGGGGCAGGCTGGAGGAAAGGGTGCTAGTACAATTAAAATTGGCATAAAGGTGTTGTTACAGACACTGCTTCCATACCAGTGAGCAGGAGAGCTTTCAGAAATCACCTTTCTACATTGCTTTTATATAAGTTTCACAGCTACTTTTGGGTCTTGAACAGTGACTTGCTTTTAGAGCTAAGTCAGTGACAATACACCAAAAATGCCCTTCATCTGGCAGAAGCCATAGGAAAGCTACTCCAAAGCCCATGGTCTTTGTGTCATACACCCTCAGGCACAATATATAAAATCATGTATATCACTCTCAAGCTTCCTAGGAAAAGACAGGCAGGTTTCACTTTAAGCCCAGAAATAATGATATTTACAGTAACTAAAGAAAGCGCTTGTTCTTCCTAGGTTTTCTCTGTTGGCACTAATTTCCTTATGGTTACTTTTCCCTGAAGGAGTGGAACGTGTCAAATCCCAGCTAAGGCTGCTGGGACACATTCTGCCTTCCACCACCTTCCTAATGGTTTCTGCCTACAAAAAAGAGACCCTTCACAGCACTGCAGCCACTTCACTGGAATATGTGCATTTTCTCATCCCCAGCACAAGGGCTGAGGGAGATTGCCTTCAAGGAAAGAGATCTCCCTGTTAAGAACAGGCTTTGTCTCCATCTGCTCTTTGGAGTCATTTCTGGCTTGTCCCTTTCACAGAGGGCAGCAGCTCCTTTTCCTACAAGGAATCATCTCCTCCTGCTTAGACACTTCTCTTACTTTTGTGTGGCTCAGGCTGACTTCAAATGGCGCCAGCAGACAACAACATAAGATAAACTAGCCCTAAGCTGTCACACAAAACCTGAAGTATTGGTTTTGGACTCATCAGAAGGAAATACTTTGCAGTGTCCTGTTCACATCCATCAGCATTTAAGGCTCTCAGGTTTTTACCTCAGAGCATTTTTCAGCGCATTCTGGACATGTTTGTTTCTTGATGTGAAACACAGGCTGAACCCAGCCACAGCAGTTTGGTCTCAGCCTGATGGAGGAGAATTATGGTGAGCATAACTGGATTTTTGTAGGGACCAAACAACAGTATTGTTTATACTGCTTTCAGTCAATGCAAGTGAGTGTCAGAGGATGATCAGGACTTTCCATGTCATGCAGCTGAAGTGCTCGGCTCCAGAAACCCATAGGACAAATGCATTTAAACTTCACTACCCTATAAAGAATGTTTGTCACCAGTCAAGATGTTAAGAAATTCCAAGCCATAATAAAGCTGACACTCCTCTTTCTGAACACCAGCCAATATAAGATTCTTCAAAGGAAAGTCATAATATTCTGCATGTTCTCATGCAAGCTTTAGTATCAAGGAGAAGGATTTCCTTCCATCCTTGGTTAAGATCTGAGAATGTTAGGTCTAAGCAGGAAAACTAACTCCTTCATGTCACTGCACTAAAATACTTGAAACCACCATCAGAATTTTGAAAGGGAGATTTGGATACAGTGAATGGGGTCCATCCAAGCAAAACTTCATTTGGTTTCAGCATCTTCCATATTGTGAAAACTGAGGAGTAAGAGTTAGAGAAGGCCAAATTCAGTATCTTGCACACTGAAAGAGCAGCATTCTCAGTGAATGATTCTCAGTGACTTCTCAAAGTTTCATGTGACGTACTCACACAAAGATGGAACTATCATTGGCATGTTAATTTATGGAGATCTATGTGGTATTCAGCTTTCTGTACAAACACACACAATGTGAGGATAGGGATGAAAGCAAAACTGAGAGTGAGGACAAGAGTCATCTTCAAAGTGGCAAATATTCTTGTCACTTCCATTAATAGAACAGGGAGACATTTTTCTTGTTTCTGTACTTTAACCTGCCTGCCTATGTGTCACTTATCTGTTTATACTTCTCACGCTTCTTACCAATTTTCTGTATGTATAGATAACTGGCACTTTCTAAATGTGAAAGTGTGTTATGACATGGAGCTTTAACAGCTGTAGACACCCACAAATGAAGTCTGCCAGGTGAAACTGTACGAGCAGCACAACAGTGGATACCTAAAAAAGAAATGTTGAGTGCTTGCAGTGGTGCCCATCTGCTGGCATGACAGGGAGTTATGCTGCCTTCTGGAAGCTAGGGCCCAAAATGTTGGTGAAATGGTGCCACAACTTGTCAAGAGCCCTGACTACTACTCATTGCTACTCTTCTGTGTGGGCAAGAGTGATACTGCAAGCTGGATGGAAGCCAGATGGAATCTGGGTGGATTCAAGGAAAACTACAAAATCCTGGAGGTGCCAGAGAAAGGTATTGGTGCCTGAGCTAACTTTCCTTCTCTTTAACAGTTAGAGGAAAGGGTGCTCTCCTGGAAGCCCAAAACCTGTTCATCTGGGTCAACAGATCTACTCAGCTGGGGACCAGCTCTGTGGAAAGGGACCTGTGGTGGATAAGAAGCTCAATATCAATGAACAGACTGTTGCTGTGGCAAAAAAAAAAAAAAAAAAAAAAAAAAAAAAAAAAAAAAAAAAAAAAAAAGTCAATAGGCTGCTGGATTGCACCAGCAAGGGAATCAGAGATATGGAGAGTCATTACACTCCACTCAGAACTTGTCAGGCCACATCCAGAATACTGCATTCATTTTGGGTTCCCTCTATACAAAACAGATGTGGGAAGTCTGGGAAGGGTCCAGAGAGGTGCCATAAAGATGATCAAAGGACTGGAAAGTCTGCCATATGAGGAGAGGCTGAGAGAACTGGGTTTGCTCAGCCTTGAGGAAAGGCTTAGGGGAGACTTTATCAACATGTTCCAGTATTCAGAGGGTGGCTACAAAGAAGCTGGAGACTCCTATTTTACAAGGAGACACATGGAAATTATGAAGGGTAATGGGTACAAGTTACTCCTGGGGAGATTCTGATTGGAGGCAAGAAGAAATTTTTCACAATGTGGACAATCAGTCACTGGAATAATCTCCTCAGGGAAGTGGTGGATTCCTCAACTTTGGATGCTTTTAAGATCCATCTGGACAAGATGCTGCGCTTTTCCCAAGACAGGTTGGACCAGATGATCCTTGAGGCCCCTTCCAACTCGGTATTCTATGATTCAGCTAGTCAGAATATTTTTAAAGTACAGAGTTTGGGAGGAAGAACATTTTTTGAAGTAGCTTTTCCTTTATTTTTTTACCAAATCTAGTGAATGTATGTCTATTCTCTTTTGCTATCTCTCAGAATAGAAATGGAATGAGTTTCACTAAAATCACTCATCTGCATTATAAGAAAGAGAATGACAACATAAAAACCCAAGAGATTATGATTTGGGGATTAAAGCATCTAAATATTTTAGCCTTTTTGCTTTTTCTCATATTTTTGGATGAATTACATTTCTTTAATGAACTACCCTGAAAACTGCCAACAGCCTAAGTTTATAAAACTACTGCTTTATAAACAAAACTTTTGACAGAAAATAAACCCTTTGTAATTGCATGTGCAGACTTTATGTTGCTGAATCATGCAGTAGTTATTCCTCAAAACACACTGTGGGCTTTTTTCAGTAATTCCTGAAGTAAAACATGAAGTCATTTGTTTGAAAACTCCAAACACATCTTATAATGCAAAAATAACAGAAAGCATACCCATACGTGAAAATAACAGGATAGGAATTCTCAGCTCCATGGTGCAAATGACATTCCAGGCTTTCTCAGAAGAGGAAACAAAACTCTGTAATCTCTATCCTGGCACTTTTCCACCTATAAGTGGCCATTGTCCCTGAGATCTGTGAGGGATACTCCAGAGATCTCTAGCGCCATGCTGCCTGCAGACACTGGCACTGTTCTAGACACTGTGTTGTGAGATATCCTGGTGGGCAACAGAATAAGGCTGCAGACACCACCAATGTCACACATGAAACTGGCTTACTGGTGGGCGAAAATACACTAAAATTTCATGTATGAAATTACTGCAGAGATGAACCAAAATGGGGAATTACTCACTGCTGTATTTGTGAGTAATTTCTGTCATGCCTGATACTTGAGGGAGGAATGAGTCATTTATCAGTTTGGTGTCTCTTGAAATCCAGACCAGCTGTGAAACCTACTCAAAAGCATCACCCAAAAGCATGGTATGAGCTTACAAGTGTATACATTACAGCAATTCTGTGGTATATTAAAGAGCCACAACAGCCTAACAGTGGTAATTCCAGGATCAGGAAACATGTTTGACTCTACAGAGGAGTAGCTCTTACCTGTTACAATAAAACTGACATTTCTTTCAGATTTTCCCACTTTATTGGATGCCACACAGCTGTAGATTCCTGAGGATTTGGCTTCAGCTACAACGAGAGTACTAGCAGTCTGCAAAAGAAAGAAGAGGTTTAGTTCTCATGGCTCAAGAACTCAGTTAACTCTTGCCTTCTCTTTTTGCTAAGTCACCACTGACAGTCCCATGATCCACTCTTTCCATTCATTCCTTGATGGGCACCTCTGGGGCTATTTAAAGGAGATGTCACCATATATAGTTTTGCAAAGGATGGAAGAATAACAGGAAACAAGCTCTTTGGGTCACCCTTGTATCATCAAAGCCATCATGACCAAAAATCTTTGAGCATTTCTTTCAGATTGATTTATCTCTTGCTGGTGATGTAATGGTAACTACAAGACATGAAGCACGACACAATGTGTTTCACACAAGGAGATAAGCAGCCTGTAGGAGAGCCAGACGGCAAAGGGAATAGGTGAGGCATGCTTCAGGCATTTGGATAATCCTGGGGAATTAAAAAAGCTCAATTTGGCACTAAACTAGCTTGATTTCTTTCATTTTCCCACATACATGTCAAGTGAGACAGAACAGCGGCAAAAGAGATGTTTACCCATCTTCTTTTGTATTATTTCCTGTTCTTGGACTTAATATTTGTATTACTAAATAATAATATGTCCATTTTATTTATGTCATATTCTATCACCATCTTAAGAGGTCCAGCACACTAAATATTTTCTCAGAGTTATATGACTTGAAAGATAAGACCGTGAAAGACCAGGGACCAAAAACATCTAATGTGCCCTTAGTAACATAAAAACCACTGTAATAATAAGAGTTATACTTTTAGGGTGATGGAAGGCATGGTCTAATGGCTTGGGCACTAAGCAGAAGAGGAAAGTTATGCAGAAACAAGTGACATGTTATGGAGCTGAGCATGAGGCATGGACTGCATCAGTGTAATATGCTTCCAGTTACAACTTGGTAGCTTATTTTTCTATCCTTCTGTTGCCATTTTACTTGTTCTGTAAGACATAGTTTGGCTGGAGTTATGGGCAGCTGGGACAGTGACGAAAGAAAATTGTGGGGTTTCAGAATTCCACTGTTTGGAATTGTTTGGCTTTTCCAAAAAATCTTAAAAATAAGTTCTGTGCAATTAATGCATTATTTTAAGTCTGCCTGATTGCTGGAGTTCAGAGACAAGCACCAGAGGGTGAGGCAGTAATAAATAAGGACCAGTTATCGACATTTTTGCATAAACACTGACTGAACATTTGCACAGCTTTTGTCTCCTGCTGGGAGAATCCATAGCTATCCCCAAACTTCTGTTAAGCCCCTAAATGACATAGATCTTCTGGTTTCCCAAAGTCATTCTTTAGTAGAAAGAGTCTATTATTTTTCCTACTTCTCAAACAAACACCGTTGAGGCAAATAATTTGGTTTTGACTTATTTGTTTTAGAAGATTTTACTATGATAAATTCACTACAACTAATGCTATCAGCACCTCTACCCTATTAAATTATCTCAGTGGCCAACTACCTGCCTGCTAACACACAACAAAATATTTCTAGATATAATTTTTATAAATTACCTTTTTGGATTGTCTGTGAAATGAAAGAGGATCAGTAATACCAGATAGATAATTACAGTCCTAATAAAATATAATCCTACCAGATAGATAATTACAGTCCTAATAAAATATAATCCTGTTTTGCTAAATTCAGTAGGTTGCCCTCTACAGATTTCTAATTATAAAGGTTGGGCCCAGCCCTGTCCATATTTTGTCATTCCCTTTGAATTTCTTCCAGGTTCTAAACGTAATTTTTAAAGTGTGGAAACAGAGCACAGAACCAGGATTCCTGCATCTGTTGTATCAACAGTAACTCAGACCAGAAGGAAGTCCCACAATGTCTACCACAGAAGACTAATGTGGGTGGCTAAAAACTGCTTCTGCCATCCCAGACTTTCCACCGAAAAATTGCCCTTTTTTCCTGCTAGTTGGCATTACCTCACAGCAGCTTTGCCTAGGAAGCAACTGTGACCTAACATGCACAGTGAAGGAGAGTGAAGCTCTTGCTCTCTGACTCCAGGGCACCTGTCTTTAATCTGCCATACACAGAGGCAGAGGATTTCTGAGCCTGAAAAACACATGCTGAGTATTCCTTCCACAACTACTCCAAATGTTTGAAAAGTTTTTGAAAATACCAAGCTGTGTTTTGTCCTTATGTCACTAGGTATTACTTTTTAATGGAAAATTGTGCATACTATCTTGAGTTTTGCTGCTTCAGCCCACTGTGATATGATTATTACTTTTATCACTCTGAGGATGGTGCTCAGAGTCATACTGCTAAAGCAGTATGACTGCAGTCAGTTACAGATGATGCCTTTTCTTATGTATTAAATTTCCTGAGAGAACATTCATTGGCATTGAAAACCAGTGATTTAAACTGCCAGCTTTTCTCCCCAGCAGCATTTTGGTTTTGACCAACTTACACTGTCCCAAATACTTCTTTAGCATGGGCCAAGGATCACTTCCAGCAGTCAACTCCCAAGCAAGCAATGGCTCTTTGGAAGGCGAGGGAAATAAATGCTGTGAACACAGGAAGCCTCAGTGCCAGAGAGCACACACTGGTATGTTTACTTGACTAAGACAGAGGAAGCCACAGTGTCTAGAAGAAAGCAAGACTGACTTTGCAACAGAACAGAATATTTTAGAGACAAAATGCCTCTGTATAAATCTTTTAGCTTATAAATAAGTCACAAGGATAAGATAACATCTCTTTAAATAGCTTGTGAGCCCTCCAGTGGTGCAGTCTGTGTTTTGCATTGTGAATGCCAGCCAAAACTCACCAGAGAAGCAGTGCGTATAAAACTAAGCCTGGTGTGTTGTTTATGGAGGAACTATGGCTGTTTGAGATCAGTTTGTGCAGCATGGTCCCTCTGTACAGCTATTACTGCAAAAGAAGCAAAAGTTTTCGCAATCTTGTATCATCTGGCATCACAACAGGGAGTTTCAGGCCCTGGATTTGCAGCTATGTTATATACAGAACGTCTAAATTGAGTTGGCATGAGCAGACAGAACAGCCAAATCCCTTCTGGCATGCTCAATATCTTGAGCATCATCTGCCCACAAGCCCCATTTACCGCCAAAATTTTGGCTCTTTATGCCTTTTTTCTACTCCCATCAGCTGAGACTGAAGCACCATGTTACAGGCTCATCTCAAAGCCAGGGGCTAGGGAAAGTAAGTCCCATACTGCTGCTGCTCTGCTGGGCAAATAAAACAGTCAAAGGCATAAATCCTGAGAGAGAAGAGGCATTTACAGATTTGTTTGTGGTGGAAACTGATGAGGAAAAGACTGGGGAGGCAAAGAGAATGCAAAGCAGCTGACACGATCATTGTACTTGGAGCCACGGTGGGCTGGTCTTTCCCCTGGAGGGTCTGCCTGAATTGCTCTTTTCTCAGAGGAGCTGACATAGAGGATTCCCAGTGCTCCAGCTGATGGCAGAGAAGGAAAAGAAGTTTTCAGAAAGTGTTCGGAAGCCTGTCTCTTATGTGACTCCCAGAAGGCCTCTGCAGACACTGACATGAACTTGCTCTCTTCAGAGTTTGCTGCCCTGACTTCTTGAAACAGCCTATGTATTTAAAAAGCAAAATACTGCCCTTTTAACATAGAGCAGGTTAGTGCAATCTGTCAGTTATTGCAGATTCCCTTCTAGTTATGTTTTTAAGTAGAACTATTGGTTAAAAAAAGGCAATGAATGAAAATATGCTCTCTTTAGACCCTTGGATTTATCTCTGTCTAAAGTAATATCATTTAGGAAGATCTATATCCAAATATTGGTAGCATACTGGTGGATTAGTCTGTTTGTGCTAAAGACATATGATCTGCCTGCCTCACATGTTGGCAAAGAGCATCAGTGCAAAACATCTGGCCAACACATTTCACCCTCAGGACCACCATAGAAGAAACACCAAAATATCCACAACAGGAGGACATGAGAATGTGAAGGACAGCACCCACTTTTCCCCTGGGGTCAGACAGAAAAATCTCTATGAGTTGCTGCTGTACATCAAGTAGAGCCGTGTTTTCCCTCTGCATCCCATTCTATCCCACAGCTCAGCAGCTGCAAGCCCCTAGTTCTGCTGGTTTTAATCTCACCAAGGGCTTGGCTCTGCTGGTACCACCCAAAGATTCACTTAGAAGTGTTGACAGCAATTGTAGTAGCGCTCGGGAAGGCTCCAGGAGAAGTTACAATGTGCTGAAGAGAGGCAAGTGGCGCTCCCACTGCTATCTTTAGCCTAGGTTCTGAGGAGATCATACTGTCTGTATGTTCGTCTGTCTGCCAGCCTGTCCATCTGTCTGCCAGTATCCTCTCCTCCCCCACATGCTCAGTTATTTTTGAATCCATTGTCCAGTTTCAACCAAAACTTATTGACAACTCAAAGCTCATGGGAGCTCACGCATTTAATGAAAACCAGCTGTTAGGTAGAGGAGAAAGATCAAAATGCTGCTGTAGTGACTAAACAGCTTTCTCCTCCTCTTTGGGTTCCAGATGGTCAATCTGCTCAGATGTACTGGCCAGACAGCTGGCATGTGTCAGGACTGAGAACAGACACAGCACAGGCTTCTCCATCTCATCAGTAATGTGGGAACTCAGAAGAGAGGTAGAGGTTTAGGGCTTGGCATAGAAGATGCAGGAGAGATGGAATCCTTCTGTTTTGCATCAGTCATGTCCAGGAAGGATTGACTCTTCTGACTATCTGTCCTGGTTTAGCACTCCACTTTGGAGGGTTACACTGTTTAGTACTACCACCCATCTTTGCCTGCCAAACCAGAGAGGCACAAGGGTGAGTCTAAATTTTGTCTTACAGAGTCATGTTGGAGGGCCATTACTTTCCATTTTCCATTAAGTCAAGTGGCTTTGTCATTCACAAATGCTGGAACCACTAAAAACCCGTGTCAGTTAGGTATTGATGCAGTGGAAAACAAAGCCATAAATACATATTTATATGTATATGTATAGATAGATACATATACATATTTTTGTACACACAGACACACACACATATATGAATGGTAAGTTCCAATTTCATGCATTACTACCCTTTATACACAATACCTGGAGGCATACCCTGTGACACAGAGCCAGCTTTTGTGGTACCTACTATTGGTCGGTGGTACTCCATCATTTGCTAGCAGGAGAGGCATCAGGCAGTCAGGGATATTCTGTTCCATTTCAGGTTCTCAGTAGGTTAGTTCCCAAAAACTAGAGGGTTTTGTCTCACTCCCTCCAAGTTTTTCTTGCACTTAACTGCCCTCTTGTCTACTGTCTCCTTCCCTTGGATTTATAATCCTTTCTTCTTGGCCCACACTTTTTGCTAACCCTCATCTGAACTTGCCTTCTTAGTGGTCTTCTGCACATGCTGCATGCCTGGGATCCTTGTTGACTTCTCCTACAGCACCCTGTTCCTTGTACTCCTGTACAAGGAGTACCAAGTGCTTTCAAAGCTGTTGATAAGCCAGTGTGTGTGCCTGCACACCCAGGACAGAATACCCTGCTACCAATTGTCTGCACCAGCACAATGAACACACCAGCTCTTTGTACCTTATTATTGCTAGGGTCATTCACTGACTGACATTCTAACGAACACTGGCCATGCAAAGAATAATAATCAGTGTTAGCCCTCAGTTAGACACAGCAGTCAGCTTTAACTGGGAACACTGAGAAATGATGGGTGTTAGTGGCTGAATGACAGGAGAGTGTCTGTGACCTGTTTACACGATAGGCCTAAGAATAGCACAACTTTGTAGGAAGTCACTGAAATGTCCAACAAAATGAGAATGAAAACATTGGGTGGGGGAATCAAATCACTTCAAGAGTTGTCTTATGATTAAGTATTATGGCTTATGTTACGAAGTTCTTCCATTGTACCACTCGAGTTTCTCAATGTCCGCTTGGAGAGGCTTTAGCGGAAATGTTACTAAAACACTGTTGTCACGGTTTCTCTGTCACCAAAGAATAATGCAGTGCAGGCTTCCTGCACTACTTTAGCTGCACAGGCACAGGGCTTGAGGTTTTTCTAACTTTAAAATATACTTGTGGCTACCTTGATAACCACAGACAAACAAACAACCTACCGCAGCAGAGAGCCAAACTGGAGGCACTTAGATGTTGCAAATACAGGAAACATGTGGAACTGGCATAATGTCTTTAGGAAGGTGAAAATAGCTACCTTCATTGCTAAAGAAACCTGTTGATCATTCCTTGTTCATCCCTTCCCTTTCTTACAATAATCTCATCCTGTGACCACACGCATTTCTCCTTTCATGCTAACCCAAATGTGAAACTTTCTGAGTTTCTTCATTCATTTCCTACCTCTTTGTCTCCTACATCTTTGTTGTTTCCATTGAGTGCTGAGATTGTTTTTACCATGCTTTCTGTGTTGGGATGTGGAAGTGGGGTAGACACTCTGTTTATTTAGCAGGGCACCACCGATGTGGAAGTGCCTCAGAGAGCTGTTCACAGCTGCTTGCAGGAATAGAACTGTTCACAGTAGCAGTCCGTCAGAGACAGACACTTGTGATGACGTGCTGCATTCAGTGAGCTCAGTGCTATTAACACTCCGACATTATTGCTGCAGATGGGCAAGGGTTCTGTCTGAACTGTCTCTTTGAGTTTGCTCAGGGAGACTGAGGGTGAGTCTTGGGCTGTGAAGAGTCAAAACCATAGACTCCCATGGATTTAAAAAGAACAATCCTGGATGCTCTAGAGCAGCTGTGTGTGCACTAATCATGCAACTCTCAGCTTGGCCAGGAGCCTGGGCTCAGAGAGCATTTCTTTACTTACAATAGCAGTCCAGCTGTGCTTGAAAAGCTATGGAAGAGCAGCAGAAATAGAGAAACTTTAGAAAAGCTGTGAAAAAGCTGAGTACAGAGATTGTTTCACTAACCTCCCCCTCCCCACAGGGGCTAGGAGGAATAAAGCAAAGCAAGGTAGACCTTTCTTGGTTGAACTAAAGAGCAAAAAGACAAGGAATATTAGGGAGGACCAGTAAGGTTCACTGGAAATCTTCCGTGCAAAGACGATTCCTTGGGCACATTTTTAAAAAGGGCTGCTTGCCAAAGGCTTGCAGTTCTGCTGTAAGGACCCATTATTAGCATCTTCCTCCAGGGAGGAATTTATTTGCTGTTGACTGGAAGTTGCTCTGACATTTTAGCCACTCCTTTTCCACTGTCTCCAAAATGCATGGTACACAAAGAGAATGAGATCTGGTCATTAGACAGCTCCTTCTGCACCCTGTGAACAGGTAGGACTGCACCCATAGCATGGCTATATGACTGCTGGAAAATAATTGATTCATATCGTCTTTTTTTCATCATTCCCCCTGTGGAATAGACTGTGTCTTCCTGTGCCTGAAATGATTTCCCTTTCCTCCTTCAAATCCTTCCTTATGTTTCATTTTTCATGTGCTTTCCTATGATAGTGTACCCTAGGAAACTCTTTGCTCCCATCTTTGCCTTGATCTTCAGGCTCGTAGAGCTGGACAGTTAAATAGAGCAAATGCCTCACTGGGATCCAGCCTGTTCCCATGCACTGGAATGGTGCCACGAACACCTGTGATACTTTCTAAATAATATAACAGCCGGAGAAAATGCAGTCCCAGATCTGATTCTTGGCTGCACGTAAAACCCTATTTATTCTGCGGTGTGTGAAAGGGCCTTGACATAAGTACAGTTCATACCCATTTTCATATGCAGGAAACTGAAGACAGCCATCAAGGAAAAGAGACCTATAACCCCCATGCCCATAGAATTACAAAAAGCATTTTGATGTAATTAAAAATGGAAGGTCTAGAGTAAGATAGACTTTAAAATTTATAATCTCTAGCTATTTCTGCCACAAACCAAGCTAGCCTGTGAAAACAGACTGTGACAGTGTCATGGCACCTGAGCTGCTCTGTACCACAGGCCACCCAATCACACCAAATCAGTCTCATGTCTATCCCAGGGAAGTGCTGCTGATCTAGGGTATCCTTGATTTGAGGCTTTAACTGACAGCAAGCCTCTTTAGCCCTTGGCAAGTTAATCTCATTGGTTTTCTCTTCCACGTTAGACACCAATAGACTACAGGCCCACACACCCTTCAGTATTATCTGCATCTCCCCATGACCCATAAAGGGATGTTTGACTTGGACTAACACCTAAATTTAAATGGTTAACACTGCTGGGATAAATCCCATCTTGCTGTCTCTGACTGAGACCTCTCTTAAACTGTCCTTCCATAATCTGAATTCTTTTGGCTCTTTAGAATTTATTCCGAAAAAGAACTTGGCCATCTAATCATCTAGGACCACATCTGTGAATAAACTGACTGATGAGAGTAAATAGTTTAACTCTCATAGGAAAAACAACACGAAATTGTGCAATTGCACAAAATGAGACAAAGATGGCCTGGAACCCTGCCCTGTGCTCCTGAGGTGCCCCAAGATACTTCAGCCCACGAATAAGACAGCAGATATAGTGAACCCCACTGATGCACTCTCTTGGCATGCCACTTACCTTAACATGACTGCCTCCAGAAAAAAATACTCTCAGCAGATAAATACCAAGTATGAAAGTAATCTGTATGTATGCAGGTCCTCAAATCTAAACAATATAAAAATGCTGGCTTCTTCTCTGTTACCTTGATAGCATCTTACAGTGCCTTTTCAACACATGCTGTCACACAGAAAGGTTTCCTGCTCCTAGGAGTCATACCTTATTTTTGCCCTCTATTACAGCCGTTCTCTCAGTGATGCTCTGGATCCTGTTTCCTATGTTGCTGCCAGCTTTCAGGATGAAAGATCCTTCAGTATAAAAGCAAAATCCGTGCCTAAAGATAACAAAAATTGAAATGTTATTGATTTGGTGATAGAAATTTGACACATAAGACGAAACAATTGTTTTGAAAACAGTTTTCAGTCAGGAAAACTGCAGGTGCTGTGATGACCAGGAAAGTATAATTGCTTTTCATTAACTCTTGAGGTTTGGAGCCGGATAATTGGATTCACTTCCACAGCCACTCCTTGCATCTTAGCTCTCTGGAGTCAATGTTCACATTTAACCCACTGCAAACTGTGAGGCCAGAATTTACAATCAGAGCCTAAATATTGGGCTGTACAAGACCAACATCCCATTTCCAATGCTTCTGTTTTCAGACATTGCCAAAACATGAGTTCATACTGTTTTTAGCCTTTCACTCAAGACAAATTATATTTGTTTCAAGATGCAGCCCATAATGTATTGGATGCTCTTTTACTCTGTGCAGGTTCTTTTTGTTTTAACAAAAGATTATGTCAGTTTTCATTTCTGAATATTTTTTTAGTTCCGTTTACAAAACAGGAAGATATTTATACCAAGGTTTAATAATTACAAGACAAACAGTAAAAATAGGCATAATCCTGCAAATAAACAAAATTAAGTTAAACAAAACTATACCCAAATGACAAAGGGATTTAAATGATAATTTAACTGTAAGAAAATCAAATACATCTTAATGAATGGAAGTATCAGAGAAAAAATGTTTTTGCCTTATGCAACAAATTGGCTTGTAATCAGAACTTTCAGGTGTGGTCATGGTAGAGCGAAGTTGTTTCTTAAAGTCTGGTTTGGTACACATGGAAATAAACACATTGGAATGCTTCTCAAGTGCTGCCTGACCCTGTTCTTCTTTGAGAATATCTAATTCAATTTTTCATCCAGAATTTAGTTGTTGCTTGTTCAATTCCAGTGTCACTGGTAGAGATTAACCCTTCAGCTTGATGAAGTTCTTTCAAATACACTCTGTTCGTTGGATTTGAAAGATAATGGCTGTAGTATCTGCTATCAAATAGTTCTGACTTGTATAACAGTTGTTTGGAGAAATGAACTTTAAAGCCCAGCGACTGAAAAACAGAATATGATGCAATCATATGAATGAGGTTAATTTCCCTTCAGCCAACTTTGCAGTTTGCTTTGCACAGTAAATTTTGTGTTGTTTAGAATACCAATGGTACACCAACTTTACATGCTTGCTTTTAATTGTGCAGCTTTGCGTCAAACTGGCCAATGACGTAGCAGATATTACAGCTTAAAGAAATTATGACATGGAAAATAACTTGGGCTGCCCAAATTTCACAATGTGCACTGAAAGGATCAGTGTGTCAAGAAGACAGAAAAAAAAAACAACCAGGGGAAGGCAATGGAGATTCATGCATGGAGAGAGGACAGTGAGCAAGAGCGTGGCAGCCCTATCTACAGAACCATTTATTTCAGACTCTGGTTTAAAAGCCAACTTCTAATACATTATTGTTGAGGCCAGGGTGAATGAAAGACAAGTGCATTTATAAGGGCACCTGTTGCACTCGGACAAAAATGGTTAAAATTATTATTCAGAAAAGCAGATGCTGTTTACTTTGCACATTTAAAGCTTTAAGAAGTCTGGTTCTGTAACAAGAATAAAACACAGAAGGCATGATAATTTGGCTAAGCTGGTAACATTTTCATGCCATAGAAGATATCAAAACTCAATTTGTGATGCCAGGCACACAAACAGGCAGTATCAAAAGCACATTTGTGACTGGATGCAATCTGTACAGGAAAACAGAGACACCAAAATCCCACTTCATGCGTATTAAAAGGTTCCTTCTAATTTACTGTTTTTCCTATCCTCAAAGAATGCACTAATCTTTCTTTGTTACAGTGCTGAAATTTTGTACTCTTTACTGTAGAAGTCCTTACACATGTTTTGGTAAAGGACAGAAAGAAGCCAAAATGCATATTCTGAAGCAGCTTGTGCATCTCTGAAATGCATCTCCAATTTCCTTTCTTACAGCTCTGGAGTCTGCAGACTCAGCTGCTATTATTTTGCTCTTCCTCACAATTCCTTAAAAAGACTGTATATATTTAGTTTGCCATGTCTTAAGGATGAGGACAGTATTATGTCTTTGTTGATGCTTAGCACAATGACGTGCTGATTACTCATTAATACCAGAATGCAAACCACCACCATAACTACAATAACATCACAATAACAAGAAAAACACATGTAAAGTGCTAGATTAGCCCTGGAGGCACATATGTGAGCTCTACTGATGTCACATTCCATTCTATATCCAAACTGGCGATTACAATGTTAATGCAATTAGAGTAGAAAATCGAATACGCTTCATAGATGTTGTCCATGGTTTTAATAAAATAGGAGTCTCAATAAAGCTGAGAATACTACATCTAACAGCACAAAGCTGGAGCTGTGAGTACTGCTGTACACACAACGTTGGCTCCACTGGCTGCTGGATCAGCAAACATTTATGGATCAATTGCGGCACGGCTGCCAGACAGAGCCTAGGACAAGACTCAGACTCATCCCTTTGGATGCAAAACCAGATGCTTCCTCTCATCAGCTGCCAAATCCCTTCACTTTAACCTCAAGTATACTAAAATAGCTCAGGGACAGCGCATGAACTGTGTTCACTATCCTGAGCTGGTTACTCAAGTAAATGCTCCAAGTCATCCCACCTCTTACTGCTGCCAGGGGTACCATGTGAAAGATGCTGCCTAAGCCAACAGCACCAGGTAGAGATGGGGAAGAGAAAAATTAGTCAAAAGTCCTGCCTCTTAACCTGAACTCAGCTTCTAACAATGGGTACTTCGTAACAGAAAGAGAAAAGGTTCTGCTGAACTTAGATGCAATCATCAAACCAAATGTTTGTGTTAAGCACAGATGCTTGGAGAGAAAGAGGGAAAAATGAAAACACAAAAATCTATGCTGGCTGGAACAAAAATAGGCAATCATCTTCCTGTTAACTCGATGTTTCATAGTGTGTCCTCACATAACATCAGCTACATATTTTTCTGATTTCAAGGAAATTACCAATTTCTTTAAACTACCCACTCAGTAAAACAACAAGGGCATTGCATTTTTAGCAAGGACTGTGTGCGGTTGCAGGGAAATCCCACTGCATTTTAGATATTTGAATCTTACTCCAGATATCTCCAGAGTACATGAATTCCTGAAATGTTTTGTTGTGGGATGAGCCTCGGCGCTTTGCATCTTCAGGAAATCTTGCAGCCGGGTTAATGAACGAGCACACAATGTGTACAGGGATTGATAAACAAGCTGATCTCCTCCAGCACATTTCTGCACATTTCTTTCACCTGTGTCCCTGCAGACCCTTCCACCTTTCTACTTTGTGTGTGCAACTCTGCATGTGTAGAGATCCCACACAACAAATGCTAATGGGGGTGTGTGCAAACCTAAGTTTGTAGAAGTTACGCAACCTCAGAGTGAGGAAATCAGACTCTGCTGCCTTCGTGGAGCGCTGGTAGAAGCAAAACACTCAGGTTGATCACACCCTAAGTAGTTTTTCCCATGTGCCTGCATGCGTGCTGGCATGCACATTTGCAGGTGTGCACCAGCACAGGGACACATTGGCCTTTGTGTCAAGAGCCTGAGAAAATGGCTATTCTTTTGTAAAAACAGGAGCCACTAATTCTCTGTAAGGTTTTCAGAGAAACCCAGCACAGGGGGAAAGTGGGGTGAGAGTGGCTCTGCCTGTGAAAGGGTGAGTTCTGCTGTCAGACTTGCTCATCCTCCAGAGTTTCGGGAATTTACACAAATTTGGAGAGGCTGGGGGTGGTTTATGCAACCACAACTAAGTCCAGCTTTTTAAAAGGTCTGTGATGTGCCGAGCTGGCACCCCTAGGGGACCTGGAGAAGTGGCCAGGGGGAGGGGAGCCAGCCTGCTACTCAAGAATACATCAAGCCCTTGAGGAAGCAGAGTGTGCCATGTTTGAAGATGCAAAGATAATCACAGTGCTGGGAACCGTCTTGTGTAGCGGAGGAAGCCAAACAACAAGAGGAAAGCAGCATATGCTCGTGATTTCGCACAGGAAGCTAGCAGCACCTCCTGCCAAAGCGAGATAAGAAAACTCCCATGGCCTATTCTGGACAAGGCTGTGGTGATCAACCTTCGCTTCACACTGTCCTCGCTCCGCTCCACGGCCCGCTCCCTTTCCTAATGAGTTTCAGAGCCCTCACTTCTATTAGGATGCAGCATGCCAAGCACAATAGCATGGTGTATTTATAACTATAAACAGGGAAAATTTCCAGGGTAAGAGTGTACTTCATGTCATCTTGATGTATTTCACTGAAATTACACCACAAACCGGCTCCAAGTTAAAGTCCTGCTGATGAAACTACTGGTCTCAGAAGAAAAGCTGCTCAGAGATTTATAGCAGAGCATGGGAGCTGAGGTAAGCAATTTGTCCAATTATTCATAGGATGGATTGACCCCGAGTACGACAGTCACTTCTGATTGAAAGCCCCAGACCTAACCCATCCAGACACATCTTCCCCATCCCACAGACAGTACTGCAGCTTTCAGTTCAAGCAGTGCGACAATAAATACCAGTGAAAGAGCTTCAATCCACTTATCAGTTGGAAAAATATTCATCTCTGTCCCCTTGTCTTCCCAGCTTCTCCCTCCCAAGCCCTCCTGTGTGATTCCAGAGGCCATTGCAATTGTTACCTTGTGTAACATCTCATTCAACTCTCTAAACATTCCTCTTGGCAAAGCCCCTGGCAGCCTCACTCCAACTCTCATTCACTGGGGTAGTATTTGTTGGGAGGGAGAGGAAACCATCCTGTCACCAACAGTGCCCATTTTTTAGAGTGATTATTGGCAGTCACCATACATTCCTCAGCAGCCATCATATTTTTAGGGCAGCAATTTCTAGCAGCGTCAGGGCAATGTTACTACAAACTCAAGTTGGGCTGACTCACATCTTTTAAGAGGCAAAGGTGATGGCACTAACGTTAAGACAGGAACTCTGGAAATTCCTGGAATTGTAAAGAATACATAGGAACTGGTTTTTATTTGCAAGTTACCCAAAGAATCTGGATGGCATGGGCCATGCCTGTTCTGCACCTCAGCGTCCGGTGCCCTGCAATTGATAGCACAGGGCTGGTGTAGCCACGTGTCCTTGGGAATATTGAGTCCATTTGAAGCAGGAAATGGAGAGGAAAAATAGTAGCAGGGAGCATGTACAGTTTGTAAAACGTGCTTTATGGGGGTGGGGGAAGGAGTACATGTGCTGGTCCTCTGCCAGCTTTGTCTGTGTGTGTGATTCTATGATTCTAAGAAGCTATGGGTGCAGGTGTTCCTGCTCTAGGTCAAAACCAATCAGTTAGAGGTTGAAATACTGGCAAAACTGCAGCTGAGAGCTCATCCCTAACACCTTCCCTAATATGCACATTGGTGGAGTTAGGAGGAAAACTACATGTGGTAGGAACTGGGTGTATCTTACATTGTTTATGGTTTATTTGTTTATTTATATTTATTTATTTACTATCAGGTTCCTGATGTCCCAAATGCCTCATTCTCCTGGGGGATATCTTTGAGAAGAGCAGGGTAGATGGCATTTAGAGTTTTGCTGTGTATTTCCATGGCTCTATTGAAATAGGAAGCATTTGATAGCTGCACATTGCCTTTCTTGCTACTACTAATATGCAACCAGATCACTAGATGGTGTTTCCTTTTCAGACTCATCCTTTCCAAACATTATGACTTGTGCTTAACTACTCCAGTTTGCTCCCTGTAAAGCTGATTGAGCTGAGCTATCTCAAAAGAAGCAGCAAGATCAACAGCAATGTTACCTACCCCAACTTTCAGTATTTCATCAGCCCACATTCAGATTTCCACAGGAAAAATATCACTTCTGTAACTGCACACCTGAGTGCCCTGCAACACCAGTTACTTGCAACAAAAAATACAGCTGACTGAGGCTGAGGATCATCAAAAAACCCCATTTTGCTTCCAGCTTCTTTGCCATTACTTGAAACATCTGGTTGCTACGGAATATAACAGCATTTGAAAGTCATTTTTCAGGTGTCTACACATACTGAGGTTATCTGAAATTTTCTCACCTTGTCTTATCAGAAAATTATATTTTCATGATCCTCAATTTTCTGCTTCACACTGCTTAACATTCTTCATGGACACAGAATACCATCATATTTCAGCCAAACCTACCTTTCTTCCTTGTTATACAACTCTCTTCCTTCCTTTACTAAACTGTGTTTACTCTCATCTCCCATGAAGCCACTGTGATTCAGTCTCCACTTTCTCTGTGCAAAAAGCAAAAATCATGTCCTGCACAGAGAAGCAGGATGTTTGCTGAAACTATAGAATTATCACATGAGATTTCCGCAAGCACCTATAATTTATTTTAGGGGAGAAAAGTTTGATTTTGAGAGTCTGTAGTACTGCAAGGAAGACGGTCTTGCAATTTGGTTGAGCAGTCAGAATCCTAAAGAGAAAGTCCACAAAACCTCTACATACAATGTCTACTCTTGCACTCAGTTGTTTTTCGTTTTTTTAATTTCCAGTTTATGTTCCCTACAAATAAAATCCAAGATATTGTTCAAACCCTTCTAGTGTAAGTTATTTTCCTTGCACAATTCACTCAACTTCTGGACATACCCTTACATCTTTAATAGTCCAAGATCCATGTATCCACAACTCCTTCCTTCTCAAAATGCCAAAATTCCCCTTCTTTCCTTTGCTGTCCCAACTGCATCCTCTTGGTTCTAGAAAGGAGTAACTCTTTAGTAGCCTATTTACAGAGTCCTTCATGCTGCCCGTCAGTCATGCTGATAAGCTGGAAGCACAACTCTCAGCCTTTCCATTTTCCAGTGGTTAGCAAAGGAGACAGAGGAGCTGTTGATCCACTGAGGCTGTGTTTTTCAAGGTGATTTGTTTTCAGCTTCTCTTCAAGTAGGGGTCTGGGAGCAACTCTGGGCTGACTGGAGTGAGGGACTGAAGTGCAGGCAGAAAACAAGGAAGGGATGAGAAAGAATGGAGGGAAACATTTTCAAGGAGAGAGGGGACTTGATTAGAGGGAAAACAGGAAGAGAAAATACTGACAGGCATGGATGTAAGACCAAGGATCCATCTACCCCATATCCTGTCCCAACAATGACCATATGCAGATGGTTGGGGATGAGTAAGAGTGGGACTAACTTCAGATATTTCCTTCTAATACTCCCCCAGTCACCAATTATTATCAGGAACTTGCCACAATATAGACTGTTTTTACACTTCTCTTCCAAGACTGTAGAAAGTTTTCAAACCCCCAAAATCTTTTGGCAAGGAGATTCACAGATGTGCTATCCACTAGATGAGGAGTTATATCCTTTTTCAGTTCCAAATTCTGCTCCTCCTGTCTTCATCTAATGGCCCCTATCTCTTGAATTGGAAAAGATATACAGATAAAAAGATATATGTCTGATCCTCAGACGTGTGTCCTTCACAAGTCTGTAAGTCTCTATCCTGTAGCTCCCGTCACATCTTTTTCAGTCTGCAAGTGTCTTGATCTCCCTCCTCACTCATCCCTGACACATTCCTCTCATTCTCTGAAATTCCTTTGATCCTTTTTGATGCTATTCCTGGTGTACCTCCCAGTTTGGCTGCATCCTTTGAAACGAAAGGATCAGAAATGCTCACAGCAAAAAAGATATCTATAATTTATGGATTTGTGGAGTTATCATGGTATTCTGTACTCTGGTCTTTATATCTTTCCTGGTGATTTCTAACACTCGATTTTCTTTTTGAGCTGCTCGTGGTGGTTGTTTTTCACTTTCACAAACCCATCTATCACAGCACTCAGATCCCTCTTTGTAGTAGTAATGATCAGACAACAGCTTTTTAACATGTATTTTACATATGAAAGCAAGTTTTTTTCCTATGTATATCATGCGCATTTTTCTTCAGTGAATTTCACCTGCCACTTTTTCACTCAGATACCCAGATTCATAGAGTTCTGCATTTCATTGCAATCAGCCCCTCATCCTTACAAATCTGAATAACTTGTCATCATCAGCAAACACTGTCACCTCCTTACCACCTTTCCAAGCTATTTCTGAGCATGTTGACAAGTACAGACCCCAGCACCAGCTCCTGAAACACTTCACTGATCACCTCCCTACGCTGCAAGAACTGGTCGCTCCCTCTTAACCTCTGCTTTCTATTTTTTAACTGAATACTTTTTTCTGAGCACGATCCTACCTCACATGCCTGTTCAAAGCCTTCTGCAAAGGCTTTTTGAAAGGCATACACACAAAAGGAAAGAGGATGCTAACTAAAGTTTGTATATTTTTGTAAAAGGTGTACTCGATCCAGTAATAGTACTCCATTCATAATCACTCCTAAGCACACACAGAGTTTGACCTGGTGCCTTCCTTTGGCCAGGAGCCCCTGCTAGTGCAGGAGCAGGCTTCTGGCCACGGGCTGGGACACCCCACTGGCTCAGACACGGCCAGCGTGCGGGGCCTCGCTCACGTCCAGCCTGTCACACACTTTATTTCCTATGGGCTGGGCCACACCGAGTAAAAGATCAAGCAGAAACATCCCACCATCTACGTGACCCTTAAGTGTTTTTCCTTAAGGCTCGGTGTCAGACTGCACATAGTAAAGCCAAGAGACCACCCTGTGAAGGCAACAAGATGAAAAAAAAGAAACTGGGAAAAAAACAAAAGGAGGAGCAAGCGAAAAAAACCCAACAAGAGAATAAAAGCATGATACTAAGCAGAGTATCCCTGACCCTCTGGATCTTGCTGTAGTTCTTAGGTTTGAAGACTGATCAATGACAAAATAAGTAATACAATGCTTCTTGTTTTAATTTTTTTAAAATTGATTTAAAGTGATTTGGAAACTAGCAATATCAAAACTTGAAAGCTTAAGGTTCTGATTCAACTAAGACCCATAATTAAGTAATTTATACTTGCAGAATAAATTTGTCTATGTGTAACCCTATGGACAGACTGGGGCAAACTGTACTTGGTATAAAGCATGTGTTTGTCAAGCTTATGTAACCATATGGATGTGTCAGATCTGACTCAAAAGGCATTTTGCAAACAAAACCTTAAAAAATATATTAAAATTTCATAATAGTCATTGAAAACAAGGATATAGCTCTACTCAGAGGAAAGAATGAGTTCACTGGCTTTTGGCTCCCAGTGGAAGTACAGAATGAGGTACTTGAGCATGTTGCTTATTCAGGCTGAAGCAGATCAGATGCTGTTTCACTCCTCTCTTTCCTTTGGCTTCAAGCTCCCAAAAAGTCCATGCTGCTGCAATGTACACTTGTGACAGTTCCTCTGCATTTTTAAAGGTTATCTAAAAAACCACAGGGTTTGACTTCATTTGCACTAATCTATTTCCCCAACCACACCAAAATAAGGGAATAGCTAGTATGATTTCTGGTGTACCTGTAAGTATCTTTACATTATTAGATTGCTCTAAGATGATTTTCTTGTAGCACAGGGTGGGGGGCACAAAGGCCATCAGCCAGATCCTCAGCCAGTGTGAATGTAGAGCTGAGGATCCAGCCACATGTCAAAGGCATTTTAGAACTACCTGTCTGCTAATGGTATCTGACCTACTTATACCTGCTCCAAAGACTCAGACTTTCCCTTCCTGAGAATACAAGGGGGCACAGGGAACAAAATCAGTCATTGTGGACAAACTAATGGGCATCAGTGTTTGCAGACATCCAACAATTAAATTTGGGTGGTTTAGTACATTCCTAATTAAGTACAATTAGCATTTGTTCTTTACTTGTTCATTTTACATATCTTCGTGAAGTTTCAAATTTGGTTTGTCCTGATCATCTATCCAAGCACATCCTAATGATTCTGCCTTTCAATCCCTTATTAATACCCTGACATAAGCAAAGCAGAAATGCAATTAAGCTGCTGTGTACACATGGCCTGCCTCCTCTTTCACTGAAGCTGCTGGGAGTCCGACCATGCACTGTCATAATGATAATTTCAGTCTTTTTGTATCTCTGCAGAAGTTTCAAGGAACACCTTTAGTTTTTTCCTTACAGATACATCATGTATTGAGCCTTTCATCTCCAATGGTGGTTTTACCACCAAGTAGAGTTGGTATCTTGACACTGTATTCAGGGGAGCAGAGAATCATATACCAGTTTCCCCAATTACTTTGTTTTTGTAAGCAACTCCATAATACTACTACATTTCTCTCTCCCTCAAGCAAACACATATAGAGAAAAAAAAAAACCAAAACAAAAAACAAAAGCCAAAAAACCACAGATTGATGTGATGGCAGGGTTGTAAAATAATAATTCAATTTGAGGCTGAACAAAACTGATAGCTCAAGAGGAGGGAGGCAGCAAGATGATGGGAGAGTTGAAACACCCATGGTAAAATTCGTGTGTTGCCACTGTCTGCAGTTTTTGAAGAGTCAATCAGTCAAACTTTGGGCAGAGGTTGAAGATCTCTCTTGAACTGCCCACACAGAAATGTCCAGAGAGAGAAACTGGCCCCAAAGAACACTGCACAGCTGCTGAGCAAGCCAGTGCTTCCAGTGAGCAATAGCAGTATCCCACATGCCTTTCTTGGCAATTTCTGCCAGGTCAGTTGAAGAGAAACAAAATCTACTGAAGAGACTCATGTCAAGAACTATTAACATCAAGCACGTTCCTGGCACACAGACTCTTGCTCTGCAGCTTCAGAACGGATCTGTTTTAGGTGGGTCCCAGCCTGCCTGGAAACTCTCAGCAAGCCCTGCTGCTGCCTGTCCCCATAAACCTCTGCTGACAACCCTGTCTGAGACAAATTCAGGATGGATGGGATGGCATGTAGGATAGGATAAAGTGGTAGGAAAGAGGTTAAGGAGGTGCTGGGCGCTTCAGGACAAGTCTCCCACTGGGCAGTGCTCTTCTATATCCACTGAACACCTGAGGGCTGCCCAGACTGGGAATGTGTCAGCTACAGAGCAGCAGCACACACTGCAGTAAGATAGCCCTGGAAAAGCAGTTTCTCAATCATTTAAGAAAGATGAAAATTTTTTTTAAATTACTTTTATTTTGCATTGTGTCTTCTGCTGTCTTTTGGCTGCCATCTCTAAATGTAATAGCTCTGCATAAGCTTAAAAAAAACCTTAGAATGTTGCCTTTTGCCCCAGACAGATTTCCTTGACTCTTCTATGTTTCCTTGTTTGGATGAATATCAGAAGATAATCTTTCCACCTACATATCAAGTTAGCTAGCTAGCTACCAAAAGGCTGATTAATGGCAAGAGTTGATTTAAGCAAAGTAATTGTTACAGAAAACAAAGAACAGGGAATTTTTAATGATGTTGGTTTTTCCACATTTCAAAAATTCACATTTATTGAGCAATTTTACCACTTCGCTATGAGGAAACTATGGAAATTATTTTATTTGGTCAGTTTCCTGTTACTGGCCTGAGTAAAGTAGAAAGAAGAGTTATGCAAATTGATTGTATCAATCAGAAAGCATTGAACTGTATCTGCATTTAAAAGCAATGGAATTCATTGAGGTATTTTTATAGTTTTGTAACCGAAACACTTACTAGAAAATAAAGTGAAAGAAGTATCCACACAACCTAATGGTTGCTATTAAAGGCAACAGTCCTTCAAGAATAAAAGCATCTAACCTATGCAGTCAGTCTCCAGCTTGCAGTGGCAGTGCTCAAGTGGTGTGAAATTAAGCACGCATATATAAATATTGGAGCAAACAGATCTTGGAGCCAATAGTGCATGCAAGGTCTTTGTAGTAACAACATCTTTTTATTCAGAGTGCACACTGTCCTATGACATGGGACTCAGAAATTTCTTGAGAATCTCTACTACTGTACACTGAAGGGAATTTATTTAAAACCTGTGGGGGTTTATTGACTTAAAGTACAAGCTACATCTGTGTACCAAAAGAAGCACTACTTGAGCACAAATAAAGCAACTTTTTAGTATTGGAAACCTAACATTGGGCAGATAAATACAAAAAAAATTACTTAATGGCAGAACAAGATATGCTTCTTATCTCCCACAAAAGGTATATGCACGATATATCTGTTTTTTAGGCAAGCCTCCCATCACACAAAGGGGGAAGTATAAAGAACTAGGTGGGATTAAAGTGTTTTCCAGTTCTTCAGGGAGAACACCCAAACCTGCACAGACATCAGCCTGAGCAAGGTGTGCCAGCTGCTGAGGTACTCCACTCTGCTCCCTTCCTGGAGCAGGAGGCAAACTGTAATTACTCAGGTATTTCTGCCTTTCTGCAATAGTTAATTGTCATATCATTCAGAGGGAGTCATCCCACTCCTTTTAGGCAAAGCATTAAAAATGGTGTTTTCCAGATACTCCTTCAATGAGTACTTAAAGGAGAAGGAAAGGGAGAGGGTTAAAGAGAATCATCACAGAACAATTATGCAGGCAATTTGGAAGCCAGTCTGGAAACAACATTGTAACAGAGCCAATAGCTGATTCAAACTGTCACATTTCTCCTTTGATCACCTGCTCAAACACACTCCTAATTAGCATTTAATGGAGTCCACAGTTCAGCACATTACTGAACACCTGCATGCAGATGTTAATTCCTCTTTCTGATGGCATGCTCTCTGTCTGTGCAGACCTGTGCTTGCTAACAGAAGGAAATATCTGACAACAGATGAGCACCACCTCCACTCCCAAAGAAGAACCAACTGTTTCTTCAGTGCTGCACTGGATTTCAATCCAGAGTATTCATAGTTGTATAAACTCTTGAAAGAAACTAAAAGACTGAAAATTTTCATATATGCCTTCCTCAAGGTTGTGATTTCTCTTCTCTTACATCTATTAGCAAAAATAAATTTTGCAACTTGTCCCTGTAAGGTAACATACCAGACAGAGGAAATGCAGCTCTCACCTGTCCTTGAAATGACGAATTTCAGGTAATACCTATTCCAGCAAGAGGAGAGATTGCTAGTGCCACCTCTTGGTGAGAAGGGCACAGAAAGACAGCCATTAGCATAAACCCAAACACATAGTGGGAAAAATAAAATTTGCTTTTAGGAAGTGCTGACCAGTATCACACTGATATCAAGGCACTTGCAAATATCCTTAATTTGAGATGTTTTGTATTGAGCCCCTCATTACATATATATTTAGTATTGAGATGTCCTATTTGGTTGAAGGAAGTGTCTTGTACCCTTGTAATTAAGCATGTACTTAAATATTTTCCTGGTGCTAAATTCCAATGCTATGAAAGTGTTAAAGAAGTGAAATCTTGTGGGATGATCATTCTTCAACTGAAACTGAGAAAATGTTGTGTCTTAAACTTGTTATGTTTTTAAATATCTTCATTGGGCTCAGATCCAAATACCTTGCCTGTTTGAACCCTTCAACAGCAACTTAATGATAATGCTGTTGTGGAGGTTGAGTGTTAATCATTAAGTTTGTGTCAGATTTCATGATGCAGGAAGAGCTGTGGATAAGTGAGTCAACACAAACTTCTAATCATAAGAAACAAAGTTCAAAAGAAAATTAACATTTGGTAAATGCAAACATTTTTTGACATGCAAAAAAAGAGGATTAGTTGAGCACCACATCAGCGTCAAGCAAGCTTGCATGATGCCATTTATTCTTTACCCTGTTTAAATATCATCTGGAGAATGGTAGGCACATTTAGCTTGCTGAACTGAATCTATGACTAAACATATCACAAGACATATCTGACCTTCATAATGGAAGAAGTTTCTACAATGTTTTCTGTTGATTCCAAAAGAAGCCAATCACTGTGCATGGAGAAAAGCATGGAGGAAAACTTCTCCATGTGAAAGTGTGTGAACTTTGCAAGACATTGTCTTCTCTCATGAAAATGCAAAAGCAATTATCACTTCTGGACCAATATTGCATGCACGAATAGTAGTGAACTGCAAATAAACCCAAATAGCAATACCAAATAACCACTCTGCCCTCCATTTTCAAATAACGATAGAGAAAAGCTTGCATTGTGACTACATGTCCACTGAAAAGTATATTGATAAAAAGTAGACAATTTCTATTAACTAAGCAATGTTTACAGCAAGCTTTAAGCTTGTAAAAGAAATATTCAAATGTGATAGTAAAAGAAGACATACTAAATAAAAGAAAAGATGTTGTCCTACCTTGTTTTAGAATGGTTTTGTTTACAGGGATACCACATCCATGTAATTTTAGGTGGAGGAACACCATACACAGTGCATGTCAGTACTTGCTTGCTGCCTAGTAAATGCAGATTGGGATCAGGGAATGATGACACGGCCTTTTCGTATATCTGCGGTTTCACTGGAAATGGTAGAAATTGGAAAGGAATTAAAGCCAGCTTATTTCCAATGTATTGCACTATTATAAATATACTGCATTCTTGCAGTGTGAGTAACAAGAAAAGTCCCCAGGAGAACAAAGGAAAACAGCAGTCCTAAGTCAAGTCAGACAAGTGGTTAGTAACACATTTAAGTCATCAGGAACAAGTATGTGGCTGTGGAGGACAGAAACACTTCTAATGAAAACCAGTGTCCATCTTCTGGTTCAAAGATGGGTCTTTCACCCTGCATATGAGGCTTGGGTTTGGGTCCCTGAAATCAGTAAGAAAACCTGCAATGTCCTGATATGTGCAAGATTGGTGACAATCCAGCTCAAAGAAAACTGGGAATTTTTATGTTCAGGAGAAGCATGGGAACACGTTGCAAACTTACCATTTACAGTAAGAGTGACTGTAAGATTCTTTGACAAGTTCCACTGTCGAATGCTCAATATTATGGTGTAGTTTCCAGCATCCTCCTCAGCAACATCCTTGATGACCAACGAATAGTCTTTAACCACATACCGGGCACATTTTTCAGCAGCAGGTAGCCCATCTTTTAACCTGTTTCATGGAATTCCAGAAATCAAAATTCTGAAAAATATTTCTGCTTAAACCACCCATGTTATATCATATTCCTCAGTCTTTGGGAAAGGATTGGATTTCCAGTCTGAGATTCTGCTTATCAGAGGCTTTGCCTTTTGTTTCAAAAAAGATTGCTGATGTATGTAAACCACTTTAGAGAATACTATTCTGTATATTAAAATTGATAAGAATCTATGGTATTTGAGAGTTGCTGAAAAATGCCACTCTCTCTCTCTCTGAAGATCCCAGCTGTCCATGGCTGTGACCGCCATTTAGTCTAAAGGACAACCATTTTAGCTAAGAGTTGAAATAAAGGTTGCATCATCTTGCACTGGCTATTTCTCTATGACCTCAGAATACATCCTGGGACAAAGTATTACAGTACTCTAAGCACAGCTGTGATTTTAGGAAGAGGAAGAGTAAGTAGATTAGATAAGCACTTCAGAATCAGATATCCTGCTATCAAGGGAATGTTTTTAAAGATAACAGAAAATCAACATAGAAAGTACTAACTGTTGCTCACAAACAGATTCCTGAAGCAAAAGAATTTTCTTCAAAGTCTAAAATATGGTGTAAAGTGCATTTTAACAAGCTGCAAGAAGGTTAACACGATGTTAGTAGAAGGTTGCAACACATACTTATTATGATGATGGATTTTATCTAAATGATTGACAGCTTTTAGCAGGTTTTTACAGAAAACTCTCACTGTTATTAGAGGAGCACTAAAATTTGGTCAAAGAACTTATGGATTTAGGCATTTCCCTGTATGTGTATTTCATAGAACCACAGAAAAGCTACGGCTGAAAAAGCCTTTGGAAGTCATTTAGTCTAATGTCCTATACAAAGCAAGGTCAGAAGGTTGCCCAAGACTATTTTCAGTATGGTTTTGTGTATCTCCAAGAATGGAGACTTCACCACCACTCTGGACCCTTTGTTCCAATGTTTGACCAACCTCAATTTTAAATTAAAAACAAAAAAAATTAAAATTAGTTAAAATATTTGGAGATAGTTTTAGTTCAGAAGTTTTGGATCTATATCTATAGTCAGTAAACTGAAACACAGAGAAACAGAAAATGATGTCTAAATGACTGGCATCAGTGTCACACTCACCCCTTCGTTTTCCACATGAAGTCATAAGTGTAGAGGTTTTATAAAATAAGACAACACTTTTGGAGCAAAATTAATTCCTGACTGTAACATTAACTCCTACTGTTCATGTATGTATGGTTTGTTTTCTTAATCAGTCTTGTCATAGACCCTTTATTAAAGTGCAATTAATTAAGCCAGAGCTATTGGTGTTTAAAATTATTTTAACAAGAAAACCCTTGAGATCATGAATCGATAACATTGCTGAATATGAAAGTAGTCTGGATTAATAAAAAAAAGTTCCAAAAATGTCTTAACACAGCATACATGAGACAAAATGAATGATCCAGTGAATGCTCTGCTGAAGTAGATCTATGGCCTGCAGATCACTGCATAATAATACCAACTTCCATTTTTTGCAATAGTTCACGTCTGTATGACTCAATCACTTATTTTAATGAAAGCCTTATTTTCTTTCTCTTACTCTCTGAAAAGCAAGTTCAGGTTTCATATCAAGGTCTAAGTGAAGCTGGATGCAACACTTCAGTCAAGGCTGGTAGTGATATTTAGCTGTAGAGCATTCACTGATTTCAAGAGGAGACATATCCAACTCTCTGAGGTTCTCAGCTTTAAACTCTCCATATCCCCTTTTTCTCACTTGTGAAATGGAGGTAATGCTCTCGTAAATTGTTAGAGCCCCAGGCAGCTCTGAAACGTCAAAAAAATCCTCCCCAACTCTATTATAAAAAGACATCTAGGATGCATATGTGGAAACAGCTGTTCTCTTACCATATAACCTCTGGAGAGGGAAATGCCTTCACTTTCATTGACAAACGATAGGATTTTCTTCCAGCTACAGCTTCCAGTGCAGTTTTTCTTCGACGTTTCAAATTAATGAACATTTTATCTTAAACAAAATTAAAAAGTGCTTTGTATTACTGATTTTCATCCTGCAAAAAGAGCAGCTCTACTCAAGCAAATGTGACTCCAAATAAAAATTATCTTTAGTAATTTTGATGGTCCCACATGTTAACAGCAAGAATAGAGCCCGACCTCCTAGAGATCTATAAAATAGAAAAGAATACCACAAATATACAAGAAACTGAAATGTAGTTCCCAGGGCATGAATTTACTTGGAGAAGGTACTCTCTAGCCAAATTCACATTGTGCTCCAGCCAGAAAAAAAGGCACAAGAGATAAAGTGGTACGTGGGAGGCTGAACTGAGGATGATCAGCTGACCTTTCCATTCCTACAGGCCAAGAATCAAGGAATGTTCCAAAAGAAAATATTTTGCCAGAGGGGATCTAAGGGACCTTCAGAGAAATAGCAGAGGAGAAGGCAGAAACTTTCTGTATCATTAGTAAACAGCTGTTTCATCAAACAAACAGATCTCTGTCACTTCACTGAAATAATATCAACCTGCTGGAATTTGTTCTTTTCCAGTTGGTCTGCCCCATATCTCCAACTCTCTGCTAAGCTGAGGCAATAAAACATAAAATTCATACAATACATTGGAAAATATCTCTTTGTCCCCTACCAGCTTGTGCAAAATAAAACATTCAAAGTATAAAAAATGTTTGAGTGTCCTTTTGATGGTACCTACGGTGCAATATTTACTCACACTGTGAACTGCTTAAGGATGATGGATATCCATTAAACAAGTTCAACATTTAATCACACTTAGCACGTACATTGAAAATAATATGCACAAGACAAGTAAGTAGTTTAATTACACAAGTCAAGTTATAAAGAATCAAGTAATAGGTGTCCTGTAGATGGGGCTGCTTATGTGAATGCAGGCTGACTTCAACAGTCCTGGCTTCTCTGACTGTGATATTAATCTCCAATTTCTCTGACTTTAATTTTAATCTAAACCTCAGTTTCTGACAGATGCAGTTTATCTGTTTAAGATACAGTAAATGGTTATTATGATTCACCTATGGTCCCAGTGCCTTATTCCAGAGCTTAAATAGAGAAAATGGGCTGAAATTCTCTCTAAGAATACCAACACAGAGTGCTTCGTCCACACTTCCAGATAGGAGAGAAAAGATAGACCACCAAAAACATGTGACAAATCCATATTCTGACCATGAGCCATCTGTTGTGGAGGACACCCATCAGTCACTTGATCTTTAACACCAATGGTGCTCCAAAGATCCTGGATAGATCTAATTCTAACAGCAGGTCACAGAGAAGGTCACTCCCCAAAGAGCCCCAATGCAAAAAAGTCCTTATTCATACATATTTGGAATAATATCAGAAATTTCCAGATTTCACAGAAGGCCCAGACAAACCATAGGGAACTTGATCAAGGGTCCTGCTGTAAAACCAAATGATTTGCATTTATGAATGGTCTACTAGCTACCAGCTCCATATAGAGTTAGGGTATTTACTTCTTTATTTTTTCACAGAAAAATTATTATTTTTTTCACAAGAAATGCATAAATACCACAGAAGAGGAAGTGGGATTCTTTTATTTAAATTACGTTTGTACCTTCCTTTTCCTCCCAAACGAGAGTTTCCCTGATTGTATCTGCTAGGACTGACTGAGGACAGTGCCATCACAATATTTAGCAGACAAAAGTGACGAAATGGAACATTAGCATGTCTATTGCCAACGGTACAAAACAGTCATGGAAGAAATGGCACATTATCCCTCCTGGAGTGCCTCCCTCCCTTATTTCCCGTTTTCTGCCCATGATGAACGTGCTGCAAATTCCCTTCCACCTTGTGTCGCCATGTGAAACTATCCCATGACTGACCTTGGTGCATGAGCACTGAGCATTGTACAAATGTGCACCACTGCTCACCATACACGATGACTGTTGTGTTGACAGCCTTGATGGAGGGCCCGCTCTTCACGTGGCACGTGTACTGGCCTTTGTCGATGTCCCGCACTCTGTCGACGACCAGGATGCTGTAAAAAATGTTGGCCTCTGAATTCTTCTGGTCAATACGCTGCGTCACTGAACCTCTTTTCCTTGTCTATAAGAGTCAAAGAAATGAACAAGAAAGAGCTTAATCAAACCAATTTTCATCATTATTTAGATTTTTATTTTTCTGTACTGCCACTACAACTTCATAAAAAAAATCCCAGGTACCTTTCTACAGCACAGACGAGCAAGAGATGCTTAACTTTTCTGGAGGGTCAACAACAAAAAATATAAGCACCCTTATAGGGCAATTCATCCCTGTCTTCACCCAAGTTGTCATGGCATCCAAACTAGTACTTTCTAGAGGAAGATCCTCCCTTTGTATAGCCTGCCATATCAACATGCCCAGCTCCCTGTTGCCACTGTCCAGCACTGCCCCTAAAAATCCCTGAAGCCACGATATGAAGAGCAGCACATAGTTTGGTGCCTGGATTCAGTGCCATAGGAAGCAGACACATAGAAGAAAAGGACATTAACACAAGGAGGGGAGAATCCTGGAAACGCTACAGACGGAAAAGGGACTAGATTTGGCAAGGGAATAGCAGGGTGGAACTGAAGATAATGTGGCTCTGAGGAGTTATTTCCTGCAACTCCCCCTCAGCATTTGGCCTCAAAGTTTATTTAACCCAGGACATTGTTGATGTCTTATAAACACTGAGCACCCTTCAGTTACCATCTAAATAAAAACAAAGCACAATTTCACAAGTGTGGTGCCCAGATAGGGCTTGGTAGGGCAGCAACAAGCAATATAATATATTTGGAGCATTTCTTGTTGCTAAGTTGTTTGTTTCTGAGGTGAAAAAATGCCAGGGAAAATGGCTACAGTAAGCAATAAACAATTGCATTAATCTTCCCTATATAATGCAATCATAATTTCAGCCTGTGATTAGATACAATGAGTGACATAATAAATGATCTTGACTTGAATCACCAGCATAAATCAAACTGACATGAAAGGAATGGGAGTTGTAAACCTTAAGCTAATGTCAAATTTCTTATCAGTTTTACACGGACTCCCTGGCACTTATTCTGTAAGTGACAAATATTTATGAGGATGCTCCCAATGTGGGAGGCGGTGAAGCACATTCAAGATCATTCCTGTAGTTGTCAAAACAAGAGGATTGTTCGTGTGACACTTAACAAATGAGATTTTGGCTAGCTAAATCAAAATATCTTTTCTAAACATGCTCAAATCGGGTGCCTGACTGTCTGCCAGTCTTTGAAATGAATGTGTTGAGAAGACAGCCTCGCTGAAAACTTTTATGTCACAAGAGAGAGCCCTTGCCTGGGACAGAGTGGTAAATTTCTCTTGTTTCATCAGGTCGAAAAGGAGCTTACAGAGATGAAACAATTCTAGCATTGGCTTGTGATTATGCAATATATCCAGAGCACATTGTGTAAACATGTTTACTTATGAAATTAAGCATCAGAAGGAAAAAAAAAAGAAACCTTAAGAGACAAGTCAGCAAGGGTCAAAATGATGGAATGCAAACAACGGCAAGCACTCTGAAGCAGAATTCCTCCTGGGATGCTAGATGCAGCATAATCTGTGGGAAACCTCTGGTTTCTTCTTTCCAACCATAGCACTCACCTCTCCAGGGTAAGTCCATGTCATCTGCACTCGGGTGTTCCAGGCTGCAGTGACAGTGCAGTTAATCGCCAGGCTGTCCCCCTTCAGCAGCTTGACAAGACGTGGCGTGCTTAACTGAACATCAAAAATTGTGTTGGCTGCATGTGACAAAGAGGGAGAACAATCAGTAATGCCAGCAGGGCAGGGTGCTTTCTGAGAGATGGGGAGTGCAGAATGCCACCTACTTTCTCTGTGCGTTAGGTACTTGGTGCTGTACATGTGCCCACCAACACTTGTCTCGCAGCTCAGGAGCCCGATGAATTTGTAAGTTGCCTTAGGTATCCTGAAGCCTTGCATGCTGTCCCAGATTATTGTCTTGCCATCGGGAATTAGGGTTTCTCGTGGAATCTGGAAGTGCCAAACATGCATCATAAAAACAGCTTATCCACATGTCTACTCTCTAATCAAAGTAGCTTAGTAAAAAAAGAGATGGGGAAAAAAGCACCCCAAAATGCCAATCAACATGAAAAGGATAACATTTAATGATGTAGGTTTTTCAAGTCACATTTTCATCACAAAATAGAGGAAAAACCTGAGTGAAGAATATGAATGTTGCATTTGTTTCCAGGATTTCATTATTTATAACAGGATGTAATTTATGACACAATAGATTGACACTACCATTAGCTTCAGCACTTGGGCTGCTATTCTGTTGGTTCCTGGTTGGCAGCTAAAGTGCTCATCTCCAGGAACCTTTGCAATTAAATATCCTGATTTCACCACAGAGAAACAAATACACACTTTTCAATGTGCAAATGAACTTAATTTCCTGTCATTTTTGTGGCTTTAAGAAATTCCTGCCAGGATTCAATTCCATGCATGTCATATTTATTTTGCCTAAAAGACTTAAACAAAAAAAATATTGCCATGTGGGATCAAATGTTCACTTTGTCAGCAGTACAAGTTATCTTTCACATTATGATCCTTTGCACTTTAAGCCCCATTTTGATAAGATATCAAGAAAACCCTGAAAAAGTAAAGCCTAACATAGCCATTGAAGCTCAGACAAAACCTCTCATTTTCAGATCATGCTATTTTGTATAACTTACTGATGGAAGAAATGCTACCATGTGGAGAGCACAGAGATCAGCCGTGAGTACAAAGTCTGGATATGACTACTTTGATAACATCTGTTTCAATGGTAAAAATAAGATATTTTCAAAGATAGTGCAGAGCAGAGTTTAAATGAATTATGGTCATAAGGAAAGATCCCTGGATCAACTAAGCACCTTGCAGCCCATCACTTCCCACTGGGCACCAGTCTCACTGTGTCCCTTCATCTCTTTCTTCCCCTTTATTTGAGCAGAGGTCTTATGTGTTGGACAGCCCTTTCCTTCCTAAAGCAAAGCCAGCATGGGTGGCTGTCAGAGGCTGGGGGAAGCATGGATGTCTGTCTCCTTGCCGTGTGGTACAGCTTCTCTCTACAACGTGGCACCCTCGATGCTGCCTGCTCAGCCTATGCAGAAAAACACCCTCGAGATCACATTCACTCATCTCGTGCCATTTCCTCCAAAATAACTGAGTGTACGATGAATCAAATGAACAACAAATACAGAGCACAAAATGACGTGGTAGAATTCCTTATCTTTACAACAGTTGATAAGATGCTATAATAAGCATGCAAATCACAGGGAAGTGTGTAGCACACACACAAGTAAAGCCCGTTGCATTACAGCCTGCTGGCTACCAGTCAACAATATCTTGGTCCCTACAAGCTCTGTTGCCATTCCTGTTCTAAACAAAAAAATTTCAACTTTTGTCTAACTAGTTCATAGTTACGTTTTCAAGAGCTTCAGTTGGATTTATCCTCTTGCTGCTTTGGTGGAAACCAAACTTCTGAGCCTCTTTCTGTATAGGTTTTCATGAAGAAAGTGAAGCCAGAGAGTCAGAGCCTTCCTAGACTGGTATTTCCCAGGGAATGCAGTCACTGCACATTCATTACTTAATTGATGTATTACTGACTTTGTATTAGCCTTACTCCAGGAATACAAAAGTAACCAAAACACTCAGGAAAATCCCATTTTGCGATCTGTAATTTTGTGAGTTGTCTGGACATCTTTGCCTGTACAGTTTACTCATCTCAAAACCACTAGAGCTACCTCTTTTTTATATAATTTTTTTGCAGCTCTGAGATTAAGTTGTTCCACCCTGTCACTGTGAAAGCATAACACAACACTTAGTTACTCAAAGGAAAACTACAGAAAACGGAGGTCTCTGACTAACAAAAGACCAGACCACTGTGACACAGCTAGTCCCTGACCAGATCTCAAGGGGAAAAATCCAAGATGCTGCAACAAGTCCCTTTTGGAGGGTGGAAATACCAGGGCTTTGTCTCAGATGAGAAAATGGATGCAGGCTGGGTGCTCAGCCTACAGCCCTTCCCAGCTCTATACTCTCTCCTGCTTGCTTCTGTTTCTTACACAGCTCTTCTCCATGCTGCTCTCTGCCAGCCCCACTGGCTCAGAATACCTGTTTCCCACTCTCAGAGAGGCACAGTTGTGCTGCTCAGCCCTAAACCAGTTTCCAGACCACCTATTAGGAACAGGGTATCTTCATCACCATGCTGACCACTGCATGGATGGTACAAGACAGAGGATCCAAGAATCCCACAATCATTTAGGTTGGAAGGGACCTCCAGGGGTCATGTGGTCCTGCCCCTCTGCAGAGCATGGCCAGTGTAGTTCAAGGCCTTGTCAAAAACCTTGGCCACTTGGTCATCACAGAGAGAAGTAGAAAATGTATCAAGAAACACGGTGCTGTAGCAGTGAGACTTCCACTGAAGCAGCAGAGGATAAATTCAGCCACAATAATAGCTTTCAGATGGGAACCAACAGCGAGTCAGAGGCATTCAAAGAATCAGCTTGTTGCGACGGCTGCAGTAAACATGGAATTTATTGTCTACATACTAATCTGTGTGAACCATATCACTGTGGTTCCCAGTGCATTCTTGGCCTTTTACCTTCTCTGTACTTGGTTTCAAATGCAACTATTTTTGGTATAGGCTCTGCCTCCTTTCTTGCTCAATCAATGTTTTTGGTACCTGGTAGCATTAACAGAGTACAGCCACATACTGTTTATGTGCATATGGTGAAGAGTTATAGTCGAGCTGTAGTTCCCCACATCTCCAAAGACAGATTGTGTTGGAAAGAGACAACTAAAAGTTTAATAAAAATGTACATTAGAATTTTAAATGCTTGTCTTCTCTTTCATGTTTCCCCTTCCACCAATTTGGGAAGGATGAAGTGGCATTATTAAGAATTTGGATTGTCCAGGTGTGTCATTCACAACATCCCTTGGGGATTTTCCACTATTTATTCCTTTTACTGAACTCATTTACTTCTATTCCTATCAATGTCATTGTTTTTATGAGAGAGAATCCAAAAGGATTCTCAGTAAACAGATAGATTAAATCATTGTATCAAAAGGTGATACTGTCTCCATTTATCAAGATAAGAGCAAATGAAAAGGCAAGAGAAGTGCACAGCTTACTTGCAAAAAGGTTTATCTTATTTTATGGATCCTGAATGTGGCTGCCAGAATCATGGTGATAGGAATGATGGTTTCAGAGGCTCTGAATATCTCACTATTAAGCATTAGATCAAAACTATTAACTGATTTCACAATTCTTCATATGATAAGGAACATAAAAGGCCAACAGCTGCTGTAGATAAAGATTAAATTGGGACCTGGAGGCTGAATTTGAAATAAGAATTAAAAGCTTCATCCCCATTTCCCAGCCTATGTTTTATAAGCTTCTTGATTTTTGAAGACTCCCCTCCTATGTCGTAGTTGTATGTGATTGCCATGCTATAAAACACAATCTGCACAGATGTTCAGCCTGAAAATAAAAGCAACACAGTATTTGAAAATGTTTGACTAAGGTAAAGAGGAAATTTGAGTAAAAATTTTTTTTTGTGTTGAAGATAGATAATAAGCCTTTCCCACATTGGTCGACGCAAACTAAATGCTGCAAAGAAACAAATGTTGGAGCCAGTGCTCATGCAACTGTAGGGAGCCCTTCCAGAAGAGAGAGATTATTAAAAATATTTTGTATTTTTACTTCCTGGCAATATAGAAGGCAGAACCTAATGACACTAAAGCTGGGATTTTCGTTCCAGAGGGCTGCATTATGGGGATTATTCCTTTATCACTGATGGAAAACACAAAATAGCTCTTGCCATTTCTCCAGCAGTAGTATGCCTGCAGCTGTGGAATGCATTTAACACATCTCTTAATTGCAATGTGAGTAGAACATTGCTGGAATCTTCATATAAGGTTGTCATAGAAGATAAATAAAGTAAGATATGATGTAATGCATTGTAGCTCACATGCTTCAGGAAATTCTAGGATTAATTAGGGAACACATTTATTTTTCCTGGAATGCAAAACATGTAAGCAACCAATCCTTTCTTTCAAGACTTGGCTCCACCTCCTCCTTCTCCTTCTGAGAGTATTACATCTGGTTTTGATGTTGTAAAGTGTCTTACACTACAAGCCCAAGCTAAAGGCAAGTTGATATTAAAAAAAGAGAGTAGCTATGTTTTAATCTTCTCTAAATAAGGATAATTTTCTAAATATTGTTTAATGAGAGGAACTTGACAAGAATTTTCTCAGCTGGAAATCTAATATGCTGAGATTTCAGATGCAACACTACAGTGCCCAAATAAATTCCCACTTTACAACACCCCTTCGATGGAATGCTAAGTTTAACTTGTTTTTGATTCTACTGTTACATAACCTTGTGCATCTTCTTGCAGGAGAACTGTGTGTGTGTTTGTGTATGTGTGTACCTACACACATGTCCTGGGTCAGATCGCTTTCTTTTCTTTGCATTTTGTTCTCTTTCATGGGATTTAACAAGTGAAAACCAAGCATCAAAATCAGTATCTATATTGGCGAAGCAGCACTTGAAGGAATGGATAAAATTTGTTGTTGGTAAAGCTCTGCAGTCAAAGAACAATCAAAGACTTCTGTTGCACTAGACAAGCATCTTATGGTGGTGTTTGGGAATTGCATTTTAGTCTATAAAGAGACAAACCTCTTTTCCTTTTAACAGTGATGAATTTTCATTGCCACTATGTACAAAACTCTCTTTACTTAGAAATAAAACTTCTTTGAACCTCCACCTAATTTTTAAGCAAAAAAAAGGGCAACTTTAAAAAAATTCCCCATTCTCTGTCTTGATACCAGGTACTTTACTACATACATATGGTTCAGTCAGCTATCCATGTAACTCTTAAGGCACCTAGGAGACAAATGTTTTCCCAAAACATGGAAATATCTTTGTTTTTTTTAAAAAAACTAGTCCCACCACATCAAACTTTGCAGTTTCCCTGCAAAGATTCCCCACAAAGAAAAGCCATCCCTTGTCTAAGTGTGCTCGTATGTAAAAGGAAGCAGCAAAGTCTCTGGTGGGAGTGAGGTAGGGCAAAGGCTTGCAAAGATCCTTGTACAGCCACAGCAGGTCTCCAGGGACTCACCGGCTATTCCAGAGGACAGAAGAGGAAAAGGGAGGAAGGGCAGGGGAAGAGGTGGGAGGAAATCTCTTCTCCTAACAAGAAATTCCTTCCTGGGCTTAAGAAACCTTTGCCAGAGAGGATTTAATAAAGCAGTATGAAAAGTTTAAGTTTCTTTCTTCAGAAAATTCCCACCCTTTGTAGGAGATTTGATGAAGCTCTTCTGTGCAACACAAAATGAAGCCTCCAGGATTGAAATATTTCTGAACACACTGACACCCAGAAACGTTGCATAAGAAATATTAAATTGTTAAAATATTTCTAAAGCATTACAAGAGCTGTAAACAAACAAACAAACAAACAAACAAACAAACACATCAGCCACAGTAACACTTTCAGAGCATGCTTGGATAGAGGTACCTTTTTTAAAGTAACAGCAATGTCTGGTGCTGTGACTCTGCATGGAATGATCATTTCTCTTCCTACAGCCATGTTTATTATTTTAGGTATATCACTGTGCATCTCTACAAATGGATTGCTTGTATCTGCAAAAGAAGAAAAATAAAGGTTAATATGTGACATCTTAAGGCAGTGTATGGGAATTGTAATGCTGCATACAGACTAAAAAAAACCAGACTGTCCATAATGAAAGCTAAACTAAGTCCTGAAATCAATCTTCCATTTACTTTTGTCTAACTATGTTCATCAAATTATAATTAAGTATTTGAAGACATATTTATCATTCAATAACAGTATCAGAATTTAAAATCTTATTTAAATTTCAGGACAGTTGAAGTCCATTTTTTCCATTACAGCAACACCTCTACTGCTGAGACATGTGCTTCATATTTCATGGAATTTGTATCTTTTTATCACCAGGAAAAGAAAATATATGGGAAGTGAGCTGAAATCCACTAATCAGGAACCCCCTGCAAAGTACACCTTCCTGTTGTCTGCAAGGAAATTGATAGGAAAAATTCACATTGACTGTATCAGAAGAAAGAACTACTGTGTTCATCCAGCCATATTTTCATCTCCAAGAATACAGACCAGAGAGAGTTAATTCTTCTCCTCCTTCCCACTATCACAATACCTATGTGTCTCTTTTTTATGTGACAAGGTAAATGAAAATGCCAGGAAAACATTAATTCCTCTTGACTCAAAACTAAAGCTTGGCAGAGTAATTTACCGTCCCTTGAACAATCCCTTTAACAAAGGGCTTTGTCATAAATAGCTTGCGCTGGGAACAGGGAACATTGCTGCCACTATTGTTCAGGCCACTTAACAAAGAGGGGCTCAGGCCACAGGCTCTGGCTCCAAATCTTCTTTGCAGGTGTTCAGATCTGAAGTTTCAGTTTGACTCACATCACAGATAGACTACCTCCAAATTCACATAAGGTTTGGTTTTTAACTCCTAAAAAAAGCAGAACATTAAGATCTTAATTCTGTGCTTATCTACAGCTCTAATGTTTTTTCAGGCAAATCCCATTATTTTCACTCAGTCAAAAATCTTAGAAATAACAATGGAAATCTTTCTTGGATAAGAAATTAGTAAAGCTAGCAAGAACCAATCCCTTATAAAACCCCAAACTGCAACACTTGATTCAATTGTTCTGGCCCCAAACTTCTGCATGCTGACCTATGTTCACTCAAGTAGTTCTTCAAATAAGTTACTTTTGCTTGTCTTTCAAAAGTATGATATGCACTTCCCAGGGTCATCAAACTGCTCTGCCCCTAGGATCCTCTTTTCTTACTATATGCAATAATATTTTTGTTTGAGACATCAAACAGGAAGGGAAACAGATTCTTCTCTAATTTATACTGGTGAGAATCCTAAGGCAGAGGATCTCAAATGTACTCCAGGATACAGAAGAAGTTTTACTAAAGTGGTTTAATGAAACTGTTATACAAACTTTCTGAAATGAAAGCCACAAAGTATTATTTAATAATAGGTATTAAATGTCCACTGAGACAGCGAAAGGAACTTATGAGTAATAGAGGATGCATATGTAATAAAAAATGCCCTGAGGACTTGTTAGGCCGACGTTTCCTCTGCAGTACGATTCAAGGAAAGACCAAGAATGAACCTGCTTGTAGCACAGGGAAAAGAACCTTTTTTGTTTCAGGCACTGCAGCCACAGAAGAGGTCGCCTGCCCCTTAACATCACCAGACAAACCAATTTACTACTCCCCAAAGACTCGTTTGTCTTTGTCACAAAATTAAGAGCTTCTGCCCAAAACCAGCAAGCTTTGCAAAATGGTTTCCTGTACCATAATCTCCAGATCATTGTAAGTGTGAGGAAGAGCTGTTCTGGGGACTGCCGGTGCTGTCTGCAGACAGAGCATCACCACTGACTGATGCCAATATCGAGGCAGTGGGGGTTGTGCAGCCTGGACCTCGCAGGATTCCTGCCTGTCCGAAGGCAGCGACAGGAAACCGGCATAAAACACCACGTTTGGCTTTTCCTTCTTCTCCTTCAGTGGAAATGCACGTCCAGGCCTGGAGAACAGTGCTGTACAAGAGTGGTCTGGTTGCTCTGGCTGCCCTGGGTGGGCTCCAAAGCTGGGTCACAGCCTCTCCTGGTAGCCTCCCTGCCGTGTGCGCCAGGGCGTCGCCGTGCCCCCGCTATTCGCGTGCAGAGCTCCCATTGACATCACCGGGGACTTCCTCCATGGGCCAGAGGGCAATCGATGGCCCCGAGTGCTCCAAATGTCTTCCTGCTTTTGATTAAAAGAAATACGCATCGTGTTTCCTAGCACAGTTTTGTTTTCATAATGAGCATGGAGGCTTTTCCTGATTCCCTTTGATTTTATTCTCCTTCCATCTTAAAGGCCATAATGGGATACTCTTGGTGCCTCAAGATCAGAATCTGGTGCGGGCTTTACCAGCCTGGCTCAGGCAAAGCTGAACACACAGCAGCACCAGGGCAAGCTATGCCATCTTGGCAGGGTTTGCCAACAACATGGAATTCTTCTGTCCCCCAAGCAATAGCTCTCCTTGCCTTTTTTTCCTCTTTCCTTCCCATCACAACCCCACCTACTGCCATTGGCTCTCATTATATTTCCTCTGAATTTCTTCCTGAGGGGAGGTAAATGAACCTTCCTCACATAGCTGGTTGGCAACACATCTGCCATGAATGAATTTCCCACTAGCAGTCTTTTGGGCCAGCTCCACTCAATTCTATGTTCAGAAAGCTCTAGATGTAAAAGGGACATCACAGGCTGTCTTATCTTGAAGACTGCATCCAGGTTACACATTCAGCTTCACTGGGATTTGGAATGGCAAATCTAAGGGAGTTGATGTTGTTTTTATGAATTATTGATTTGGGTTGTTGGTTTATATTGGTTTTTTCTTTTTCTTCAGAGCTGCCTGTGAGGTTAGCAAAATGAAAGCTGGACAGCCAGAATATTTATGTATGTTAAAGGTTACTTTAAAAATCAGTTCAGTGTATTTTTAAATTATGCCTAGAATGAATGACTATGTGCTGGGTTGACTGTGTTCCTTACAATATCTCTCAGTTACAATCAACATGAAACCACAAAGAGCACTCATGAAATCACAAAATCCATGAAGGTCACTTGCTATATTGTTAAAGAGCAAAAATAGCAGCTTTTTTGCTAAGCTGGTTGGCAGCCAGATAAAAACTTGATAAGAGACTTAACACAAGCAATATTATGTCTGGTATCAGTAACCTGTCTAGGCTATTTATGGGGTTTACACAAACAACTAAATTAGCCAACTCTGAAATGCCAAATTCAGAAAAGATGGAGAGGGTTTTTCTTTCCACAAGCTTCAGCTACTGTTCTAGGGTTTGTTTTGTTTTTAATAATCTGAGCTATGTAAGTCAGAGGACTTACACATACATTTGCAAGGAGAATAGTCTCTTCAGGAAAATCTAAGCTCCTTGAGATCTCTAAAAGCTTATCCTCTGAAGTATTTCCAAAATACCTACTTGCACTTGGCTCATCCTTAAGATTCTTTTCAGGCAAAAAGAGGTGAAATATTTTCATCACATTCACATAATTTTCCCTCATGCATGTGAAAAGGACCACAGTCTCTAGTAAAGAACAGACACGCAGACTTCATTGAAGTTCATGGGCCAATTGCCACATTCCCTGTCCATTGAAAGGATTAAACCTCCTTAACTTTATTTATCCCAGATAAATTACTGAGGCTGTTCAGAAGTCATTCCAAAAGAATCTTGCACACCAACAGTAATTCCAGCCTCACTTGCACATCTACAATACAAACATTTCTCACTGAGCTAGGACCTAAACCATTAGTGTTGTCTCTGGTGAGAAAAGTGGAATTTTGCAATGGGACTCATCTGAACTGTTTTAGACATCTGCTTTACCATGAGATGAATCATGGCCTAAGAAATGTGTCTGTTGAACTGGCTCATATGCCTAATTTCCTTAAAGAAAACAATCCCATTTTGTATGTCTTATTCTAGAAGAAAGGTTGTTACACTCTTGCCTCATCTTACCTGTAAAATAACACTCTTCAAATACAAATTATGTCTAAACCTTGAAAGAAAACCTGAGACATAAAGTAGTCCCCATCTTATTTTCTTTTCTTTTTTTTACCTGGACTTATATGATTCTTAATTTATATCTAGACCACATTCAGACGCAAATAATTTCTAATACAACTGCACAGCAATTTTTAGGCAAGATTGGTTTGTTTTCCTTTGAGACTAGTTATACTATGCTATCATCAACATAGGACCATGACACAAATAAAACACAGTTAAAAATCTTCAGGAAAAATAGTCGTATTATCCAGGAAATCCACAATAGAGCTATTACTACGTTCAGCAAGCAATCCCTAGAAAGGCTAACGGATATTAGGAATGCACTTTCAGACGTATCCCTCCACGGTGGTGGCTCACCCTGGAAAGGTGTTTGTTTCAGCAGGAGCTATGAGCCTTGGTGAGGGAGCAGGAGGGTGGAGGGGTGAGTGCAGAGCGCTGGGTGTGTGCACAGGCTCCGCTCCGCGCGGTGTCCTGACACGCGGAGTCCACGGACACGCAATGACAAAAGCGCGGCAATTATCAGCATTGACGTCAGCAAGTCCTAGAGGTCTCTGTTTTGTAACAGGAACCTCATTAGAAACTAAAAATGTGTCCGCATACTTGATACAGCTGCAACATAGTTTAATTCCAGCGAGTTTCCTCTTCATAACAGAAGCGCTATCATAGTATTGACTCCGACAGTGTAAGCCAAAACCCCACTGCTCATATGTTAAAACTGTGCCAAAAGCAAAGACAAAAAAAAGGCACGGAGAGGAAGAGTTTCCCAGGCTTTAGCAGGTTCTTTTATCAATATATTATTTGTAAAGAAGAAGAAAAAGGAAAAAGAAGAAAAATTTTCCTGTCTGTTAGCTCTCCGAGTGTTTTGTCTTACTGCTTTTTTTTTTTAACCCGTTGAATTATTTTGACTTCGATACTTCTGATCTAAAGAGACCCTTTTGCAGAACTCTTTGGATACTCTCCATGTTCTGCAACAATAGTATCTTTAGGATTACAGGAGTCAATCCATTCAAGCAAAATCTTGAATGCATGTCAGTTCTGGGTCTGGATCTAGCTATCTGTCAGCAGGAGGACCTCCCAGGAAGATGCCCAAAAATTCTAAAACACCACAGAACCTGCAGCATACAACTTTAGTGTTTGAAAATGAGCTCAGAATCTCAGATGTTTTGGGATTTCAAAGGCTTACATTTTGAACAATTCCCTAATGATGAAGCCCTTTATTTTGGACTGCTGAGCCCAAGACACACATCAAACCAAATACATACGACTAGTGGACATGTTTGACATTCTAGGCATTGGTAAGCACAAGTACTCTTAGGACCTGTACCTTCAATTACACAGCTTTTTTTAATTACACAGGTGATTTGCCTCACCTGGCTTAAATCATCTCAAAGCAAGAAATTTATTCTAAGCTTGTTCTCCAGATTTCTTGAAAATCAGTGATGAAAAGTACATACCAGAAACTCCTTTTGTTCTCTGTCAAGTATAGAAAGAGAAGAGACAACTAACCAGCCTAGAGGTCTGATTTTAAAACGTCTCATTCTGCAATTGCAGGATTATGAGAAAAGACAAGGAGAGGGAGAACACTGACTAAGAAATGGGCTACTGCTCTAGAGCCAAATACAGTTTTACTTTGAGAAGAATTCTGTTTTCTGTTGCATCAGAATTAAGATTTTACTCTTGTATATTACTAGCCGAAAGTGGTCTTCATGACAGAAAACAGCAACGCTTCAACTTGAACCATGGTTTGCTTAAATTAATGCAAAAACCTAACTTTGATATATCAATGTAATTGAACTTACAAGATTTTCCTCTGTCATACCATGGGAGCAATTGTTCAAAGGCAAGAAACTACGAGAGTAGAGAATTAAGAGTACTACACATTTTTTAAGACAGTGAATGAGCTCCAGCAATTGAAAAGTGCCTTGGAGATATTGGAACAAAGCAGACAGAAAGAAAAGCCCTTAGTACTGTCCCCAGGGAAATTTACATAGGATTCAGAGCAGCCTGCTGATAATTTGGTCTTTCTTAAATGTCTTTATTCCATCATTATCTCTTTTCAAGCAGAAAATTCCCCATGCCTCAGTGCAGTGTATGCAGTGAGCTTTCATTGCAAATCTTTCCTTTTTATTATTAGGCTGCAGTTCCCTTACAAAACAAAGCTCTGAGCAGTTTTGGGTCCGAGACAGTGCAGAAATTGGCAAAGAGGCTTTGCTTCATTTCAGATTTTTCCCATGGCTTGTGGGGGAAGTCAGGCCGTCAGTTTTCTTGAGGCAAAGTTGAAGACTCTTAAGAGAATTAATTTCCCTCGCTTAATGTCTCAATTCCTGAGCTGTGTGGGGTCAAGAGTTGCCGAGACACTGTGCACTCACTCCCCTCTGCAACTCAGTAGTGACCTCTCCAGCTGAAAGAAGGGTGGTGTCAGGACTAGCTCCTCCAAGGCAAGTCACCAGCCTGCTTCTCCTTGACCCCCAAAAGCAGGACTTCAGAAATGCTTCAACTCATCCTGGGGCCTGTGGGACTTGCAGTCTCCTTCTCATTGCCTTGTGTCTTGCTTTTTGTCTATACCAGATCATTTTCTGCTGTAGCATACACTCATCACTGAACCAGAGGACTTACTGGGTTTATTGTGGTCTGATCTTTGGGCTTTTTTTTTTTTTTAAATCTAGTTCATATTCAGTATCACTCCAATTACGGAAATGAAGAACATTTTTAAAACAATAAGTGATGACTTCCTGTACAAACAATATCAACTTTCCTGATTCGGATTCTGTGTTTGTAAATAGCAACTATTTGTTCTCATCTGCAGCATGCTAAGACATGGGAAACAGGCACCTTGGTGATCCACATGGAGCTAATATGGGAAATGGACTGACACAACGTCCTGTCACAGGAAACAATACAAAACTAGGAGGGACCCAAATTTCACAAATGTTTATTTCCTAAACACCCACAAATTAATGCAAAGTAAAACTAAACTCAGGAAAGAGTCTTCGCAGAGGATTTTGTTACTCCCATCTCAACCCCACTTGAGCTAGATAATTGAATTTCATGCATGTTCACAGAAACAGTGACTTACATTAAGAGACAGGTGGAAAAGAGATAATGATATAGCATAAAGAAAGAAAATACTTTTTCTAATGCTACACTTATCAGAAAGGGCGAGCTTTAGTACTCAGTGTCTTGTTTCTTTCTAACTTACTCAATTCTTCCTGAACCTGTAAAGTTTTGGAAGACTAATAGACCTTTCTCCACCTTAGGGCAGAATGACACTTTCAACAGGCATTAAATGAACAGTTACCTCGCAGCCTCCCTCATTATCCATAATTTTCCCTAACTTTCAGGTACACTTCCTGGGACACAATTAACACTTCAATGTTAAGAAATTGGTTTTCAATCAAAATGATTTTCAAATTCAGAAAATTAACGTGCCAGAGAGGTCTAAAGTTGCTACAGGTTTGTTCTTTAAACATTTTACTACCTTTTTGGCAATTAAGGTAGGAGGAGCTACAAAATCTAGCCATCTCTTCAGCAGCGACATCAAGATTTATTACTGAATGTCCTTGAAAAACCAACAAAACCAAGGCACTTCAGCAGCCTTCTTCAAATGTTTATAGGGGATGGAAAGACAGGGGTTGGCATGGGACTGTCCTGAAACAATTTCTGCAATGATACATTTCTCTTCCATCACTGTGTGCATTCTGCAGGTAATCTTGGTCCACGATCATCTAAGTCAAGGTCCCTTTAGATACAGGTAAGCCACATGCAAGTCGGGAAGCAGTGAAGAGTTAGAAGACTGGTTGTGTCTCTCATTTGTAAAAATTTATGATCCAGAAAATTTAACTCTTCAAACAGGTAAGAGACCAAGAGAATGCAAAGGCATCCCTTGTATTGTAAAGTCAGTTTAGCAGGGAGGTCCTTCTCATGAGGGATGGAGAGGATTGCGGGTAGGTCTCAGACAGAGATGACGTCCAAGGTGGGAGGTCCAAGAAGGTCCCGTGATGGGAAATTTGCAAAAGGCATCCAAGGAAATTGTACATTTCCCTAGGCTGCGGTCTGCTGGTCACTAAATGAATATCTTCTTTTGGCTTTTCTTCCATGGATGCATTTATCGTTGGATTTACAGAGAATTATATGAAAAGAGCTGGGTGACAAAAACACTCTGTGGCGTATTTCAGATGAAGGTAAGTAGGATGAACAGAATGAAATAGCCAATAGTGCTCAATAAAGCAACAGACAGCAATGCAGAGAGCTATCTTATTTTCTATCAGTCTAGTGAGTGGTCTGCTTCATTCTGCTTTTTCACAGCACCAGTCTCACTCCTCATATCACAAAGAGAAAACAAAGGCTAATTCACTCTGATGTGAACTCATTAGATGCAGCAGACTCAGAATTTGGAAAACTTCCAGTAGCATGTTCTCTGTAATATGGGCTTTCAAAATATGTGAGTCCTGAAATACTACAGTAATCTGTTAATTTTACTCTGTAAAAATAAGGAAAAACTAAAGTATTAATTAAATTCCTAAAGTGTCTATAATTTGTTCTTTTACTGTTGTGTCTATTGAATGTAATTCTTCTCAGAACTGTCTGATTAACACCCTGGAAGGAAACAGGATCAGAAAGAAATTTCTTCTGTAGTCTAACTGACCTAATTCCAGCACTTCCCATACATTACACGATACTTGTTTGCTGAACACAACTCTGTGTTTAATTTGATTCCATTTATTCTCGATTCTTTCAATCTCTGTGACATGGACTACAGAGGACATTTTTTAATACAACTTCACATGCAAATAGTAATTTTCTGCAGCATGAGGCAAGTAAGTTATCTGGACAGACAGCTATAGCATCCTTCAGCTGCCCAGAAATCACATCATATTCAGGCATGTACGATACAGTTTCTGATACCCATTTCACATTTTCGCTTGTAGTTCACTTCCATCTGGACTCCTGTTTACTCTAGGCAAGTGGTTGGATTGTGTCTTCTTCTTGCTTCATTTTTTTTCCTAACTGATAAAAGACTACCTTTTGTATTTGCAGTTCTGAGAAAGAAGACTCTATACATTAATTGGCAAATAAACATTATGCAAGGCAGAAAATGTCATTCAAAACTCAGCCACAGCTGAACTACCTTACTTTCCACTTTGTTGTATTGAAGAGCATGTACCAAGAAGTGTGAAAAAAACTTAATCTTACCGTTAATAAATACATAGACTGTAGATTCCTTCTTCTTTTTTGCTGGACTTGTTGGGTATTTGCAGCTATAATTTCCAGTGTCACTTGCTTGAGTTCTGCTCAAGGTCAGACTGCTGCAGGACTGCTTCCCATTCCTTCCACAGGCATATTTAATTACTTTCAGCCTTTTGCTATCCTTGCTAAGAGTTTCAGGCAAAGACCATGAATGAACCATTTCCCCCCTGCAAACACAGATAAGGAAGCAAAAACAATTATGTTGGGCTGCAATTATATAGCTCCAGTTCCCAAGCTTTCTTTTTTATTATATCAGGCTATTTATGGGGTTCTCTTTTATCTTGTTTTCCAAAAACAACAACAGAAACAACAAAGAACTATTAAACAATTGCCATTGAAGTTCACTCCCCACCTTTCCCCACAGCATAAGGTTTAATTTTTTTCTAATTTCAGTTAAAAAAAGAAAGTGTCAGGTGTATGAAGTCCCTGCCAAAGTATCATAATCCAGCTCAGCTGGTTACCTGCAGGTGAGATTTAAAGTCTGGCCGGCTTGAACAACGTGCTGTATGCCATTTATACTCAGCTCAGGAACTTTTAGTTTTGATCCTGAACTAGATCCTAGAAAAACAAAGAAAAAAACCAAAATATTAACAAAGACAAATAATTCTGCTTCCAGTCCACTCACATTTATGTTGTTATACTGGAAAGGAAAAGAAAACTGTGCCTCTCTCACCACACATTCTCTCTGACTTTGACTGAAGTCCTGTTGCCCTGACTCAGATTCAAATTACATTTCAGCAGTATTACTCAGGAAAGAAAACAGAATTGAAAGCTATCAGTCAATGACTTTGCTCTCAAATTTTTCATTGAACATACCATGGAGAAACTTGAGCACCTTGTGGCTCCACATCTAACCAAGGAAATGTGCCCCCAAGAGCCACGGGCTGCATTTCCTCAGGAAACACGGCCATGGCAGCCCCTTCAATGGGAAGGGTAAAAGTCAGCCACTCCCATGGCAAGAGCCACGTACTGACTTCTAAGACACCGAAATCCCCCTCAAATAACTTGCTGCAAAGCTGGAACTGATGTGGAAGGAGTGGAAGGGCATTAAAGATCTTCCCTTCCTGACTGAAGGTCACAGCACTGTTACCTATGGTCCCTCGCCAGCTGCTGGCTTCCTGACAGTGAAGTAGTGTCAAAAGGTAGAGATTTACAGTAAATTTTGAGAACAAATGCTGCTAATTTCAGAAAGCAAACATATTGTCGTGGCCAGATCATTCTGGCATGGCTGAAACCCTTGGTGTCAGCCTAACACAAGGTGGCTTAGGACTTTTGAAAACATCCAGGTGGGCTTTGTGAAGGCTACATGGAGGCAATTTTAAGAGGACCATGAAAAAGCTCCATAGTCAGAAAACCAGAAGAACATGAGATCTTCCCTCTCATCAAGTTGGGAGGTGCTGGCTGGAAAGACATCATGATTTATCTTTGCAGTACAATAGGCTATGGCCACAAAAGCTTTCATGGCAAGCTGACAGAAGAGCATGCCTTAAGGAAGAAACAGTGCTTGATCCATCCCATTGCCCTTGCACTGACTGCAAAATGTTCCAGAAGTTGGGAACATAATGTAAAAATATTTCAAAGCAGTTAAAAGTTGAAAACCAGTTGTAGTCTAATTGGGACTCAAGTGTAATTTATAAAGATTTCAGCATTTAGAGAGCGCAACAGCAACTATCCCAAACCACTTTACTCCAAGAGAAAGTATTACTTTGTCAACATATGGGAGAAGCAGCATCTCATTGTCAAGGGTAATGCAGATTTTTTTCTTCTCGAACTCAGTCAAGTAGAGTTTTAGTTTGGTAATTTTAAGTCCTTCCAAAAGGTCCCTGCCACAGCCAAGTATGAACAGCTGTGTGCACCAAACACAGAAATACATGAACCTTACTTGGGGCTACATATCACCCATCAGAAATGCCTCCCTCTTTTGTTGACTAGACAAGGAACGTTTTGATGCCAGTTCCTGTTGAGATTGATGACTAAAATTTGAATATATAACCATGTCAAAGTCAATGGCTGCTCCAAATTCAGGACCTTTGTTTTTAGACCTGTATATTTTATTTAAGATGTGGCTCCAGTAGTTTTCCAGTAATTTTTTTATGATCTGTGCTGATACAAAACAAGATTTAAAGGGTACACTTGAAAATTAATGTAAACAAAATTATAACTCACTTGCACAAGCTGCAAGCAGGGGCATAACAACTTTTCAGAATAAAGAAGTCTTCTGGACTGCACCACAAATAACACCATGGATTTGAATGGTGAGACTGTACATATACACAGAGTTCCCTTGAGATTTGTCTATACAATCATATTTCTAACTAGAAATTAATATGTTCTGACAGCTGGTAAGAGGAGAGAAAAATGGTGCAGCAAATCTTTGAAGAAGTAATTGTAATGTGATATGCATTGCAAACATACATTTTTCACACCTGCCCTATAGGGATCTCAACTCTGAAGGGCTGGTTCCCCCAAAGTGCCCTCTGTGCTTTCATGGGATAGTTCCCATAGATGCTTACAGTCCATGAGTCTTCTCATTCACCATTCTGAAACAATGCCTCTGAGGCTAATCACTGAGAAATTGAGATAAGATGTTACAACAGCTTAGGCAGCTTTTTGGAGAGCAACCCAGGCACTCTGGTTGAGAGGGTTTGTCAACATCCTCCAGCTAAACAATCTGATAGTTTTGTGAAACTCCCACATTCCCTCATTTCATGTGCATTCCTCTTGTCATCCCAGAATTGAAGGGTAGATGCTCTCCCAAGAAGGCAGAATTTATATCCAGCTTTATGAATCTCAGTTTTCACTTCGGGGAAAAGTTGACCTCAAGCTTCCCTGAATTGCTCCATATTTGAGGCTCTGGAAAAACTGAAAAGCATGCGACAGTGTTTACAAGCAGTTCAATATGTATGAAAAAACATCAGTGATGGTCTGCCAGAGGAAACCATCAGGATCAAAGCCCAGCTGCTAGAGCTGCAACACTCAACCTAGTTGCTAGAAAGCAACACGTAGGTTGCTTCCTGTGTAAAACTGGTGGGAAAGTGGAAAAATCCATGTGAGTGACAGGCGTTGACAGAAAGACAGGAGAGAGAGTCTGTGGTGCCTGGTCACGCCTGCAGAGCTGAGCGCTTGGCTTTGCCTGGCACTGCACCATGCCCAGGAGCAAAGCCAGTCCTGCAGCACCATGCCCACGTCTGACCCAGGCTGAGACCAGGAGAACAGCCCCGGGAATGTGGGCTGCTGCTGTTCTCAAAGTCTGCCAAAGGTATGAGCACAAAACCATCATAAATGCTACAAGGATTTGTCTTCATAACTTTACGGTGATATATAAAGAAAAAAGGAAAAATCTTAAGATCTGTCTTCAATGGAGCATACAAAAGAAGGCAGTCTGGAAGCCTGTATGTCAGATCTGCCTCAGAGTTATTAAAATGAAAGAAAAAACATAACAAAGGAACCTACCTTTTCACCCCATCTTGTAGGCAAAAAAGAAACCCAAATATACTGGATACATACTCAAGCTTTTGCCCTTTTACACATTTTACATATATCTAAAAGACAGCACAGTATTTATAAATATTGTGTGTGGGATCTTAAGGAGTCCTTAGTGTTTGTCTAACTCTGCTCCCATTGACAAAAGCCAGCATTTCATCATTGATTTCAAGTATACTTTAGACACTTAACTCCAGTAGTTAATCATGGTAACATTTAAGACTTAATGTCAGTGTATTTGGCAAGAGATACAAGCCTGGTTATATATTCATTTATTTAGTTTTTCACTGACAAAAAGCTGAAGTCTTATTTCAAGCCAATGTTGTTGCTTTTACAAGTATAGGAGACAATGCTTTTACCAGCAAGATGCTGGATCTTGAAGAAAAATAGCTTTATTTGACATCCTATGTATTCATGGGTCATTAGCTTCCTTACATTTTTAAATGCTTCAAAACTGATTCAAGTACAAATGCAATAGAGTTTGACATGTTTACCAGGAAAGAAAAAGGCAGGAGAATAGCAAGGAAATTCCTACTGTCAATATTTAGAAGCAGATTATGCCTTCTATGTACCTTCTGTGGGCATTTTACTTGACACTGTCTTTTCTGAAGGGTCATGGCTCAACAGGACACATTCACTTATCATTGTGCCTGTCACTAAGCGACCATCAGCAGCCTACCCTCACACTGACCTACATTGAGGGGTGCAACTTCTTTTCATCTGACAACAAGAGAACTAATTAATCCTGATAACTGAGGAATCTCCTCCCATGGGGAAAGGGGTGATTTTTAGGGACACATTTTATTTGTTATGGAAGGCTTATTAGATACATGTGAAAGTCAGTTGACAGGGTTCCTTAATTAATGAGCAAATATTAATTTAGATTGCAAAAGTTAACCATTCTAAGTAAAGCAAGGTGAGGACAAATATTTTTTTATGAAAGCAGAGAGCAATCTGTGATTTGAAAGGGGAAAAACGTAAAGCTTTCTTCAATTAACTTCTGCCCCTCAAAAAAAGCTGATCCTCTTTCGAATTCAGTAAAAAAAAATTGAATTATCTGATATCCAAAAAACTCTCTGATCACAAGTCATGAAAAAAAATAAATGAACATGCATTTATTTTTCCAATATGATATGTGACCAGTTCTACAGACAAATGAGTAACCACGCATGCATGATGAACCTTCCACTGATTTCTGCTAAATCTTGGTTTCTCTTAAAGATGATAGATTTGCTGAACTCAAAATTGGGACCATGATCTGGATTATTATTCCCGTTCCAATTTTCCCAGTTTCTACTTTTAATTTTCTTTTCATACACATAGCATTTCTGCTACCTTTGACTAAAGAAAGGAAATCCAAAAGCTAACTTTAAGACTTAGTTTTAAAAATTACAATATTAGAAGTTACTATAAATTTCCTTGAAGTTAACAGGTTTAATGACTTTCTAACATTATTTCCATAATTTGGGACTGTGACTGCTTCCAGCCACTCCTGTTATCCTCAACATGTTGACTAATCTTTTTTTCACCTGCACAACGAGAGGTTAAGGAGAACGATCAGTTTATCTTTGCAACTTCAGTGTGTACAAAGAATCTGACCTTCTGGGTTTAAAGTGCCATCTGTGGGCAATAAAGTTATCCATCACAAAGTAATTATTTCAATCACTGTTGTATTTGCAAACGTTTTATCGTTTATCATAACTGAGCCTTTGAGGGTTTTAGCATCTAATATCTTTTCCTCCTGATTCAAACATTCAGTAGAAATATACTTTGTAGAGGTCACTCCTGCATTGGAAGGAGGGGGCAGGTTATTTCTTAACAGGGTCTCCACCTCTCTGTGCTGCTTAAGATATCAATCATTCAGTCCAGACGCAGCCCAGATCTTTATTCCTGCTTATGAGCACTTCCCTGTGAGTCATTCCACTGAAGGGAATGGGAATACCCACATGTGTACAACTAATAAGCAATTGCAGAATCCAGACAAAAGTAAAGGAACGTGACAGTACCCAGTGGGTTGACCTTCAGTGCATCTTCAGTGAAAATGAGCTGACTCTGATCTGCAGCAGCACCTTAACCAGAACATGGCCACTAGCTAACCTCAAATGGAATATACTAATAATTTACTCAATTTTGCAAGAAAACTGGGGATATCAGTATTTTCTTTATTTCAGAACTATTCTTGACAAGCTACTGTATTACCATCTCTTTAAAAGGCTCTTCACTCCATTCTGTAAATAAATAAAACTATTTTTTTGGTCAAACACTTGTACCTATCCATAATAATTCTAATTACATCATTCCACCAATTGACTCTATTAAAGAAGAAAAAGGCATTTTGAGAGAAAAAAACTCACAGTCAACTCTTAAGAGCCACTTAAAGTTTCAATTTACATCTGACCATATGAAGAAGTCTTGACCAACAGGTCCTTCTAGTTTAATCAACACTGAGATTCTCTTCAGCATTAATAGTTGCATTTATAAAGGCAGAACTTTTAGGGAGAGTTGTCTTAAAATTTGCATTGTGAATGGAAAAGAAAATTTTGTTTTCCTGTTCGATGGGAACTGGCCTGGTCCTGCCACAGGGTTAGAGGGAGAAGTGGGCACCCCGGATAATGAAGCTTTCTACTTCTGTGAGTGGGGATGGCTAGGAAGAACTGCTGCTGGAAGAAGACACTCTTCTATCCCCATGGCATCAAGAGCCCCCATCTCATCTGTCACCTGGGTTTCTGATGCTCAGGTACAGGCAAAGAAGGCAGCACAGCCCGGGTCCTGCTCCCAGGGGTAAAAGCACCCTCTCCATTGCCTGTACTTAGAAACAGTCTCCAGGAAAGACCTACAGTCCCATGAGCCACCCTGAGACTCAGTGGTACCTCCAGGTCTTTCAGATGCCATCTAAGTCCTCATTCTAAAGGAAACCTCACAGTCATCTAATTTCACAGCACTTCTCTGAAGTAAATCCAAACTTCACACCTGAAGCCTGCAGAAGAGAAACTAGGGCAGCTTAACTGTAAGAGAGCAAGGAGGTGTGACTTTGTCCCAAAGTGACATTGACAACAGTCCAGATGAGCAAACTCATGATCTGAAGCAGCAAAATGTAACCACTGTTTCTACTGAAGCAGAACTTTGCAGGTCAATTAAGAGCCGTGGGGATTTACAAATGTTAACAGATACAGGTCCCTGGACTCAGAGGTAGTTTTGTACTTGTTTCCTGTTGGTCTCCTCCTGTGCAGAGAGAGGCACCATGTGTGCTGGTACATAGCTGGCAGACAAAAACGCCCTCAGGGTAGAAGCAACAACTCAAGCTGTATCACTCCTTAACAGAGACAACACTTGCACATATCTCTGTGGTGACTGGAACTGTCTTCTAACTCTCTTCTCTTTTGAATTCAAGACCAAGAAAACTTACTGGATGCTGTTTACTTACTAAGTACACACAGAGGCACAAAAATTATCAATTCATTGGTTCATCCCTTTCAGGCCCAAAAGAAACATTCCATTCATCTAGTCTGATGTTTTGCAACACATGCCAAGGGATTTCTGGATCAAATGCTTAAGCTTGATCAATCTCAATTATAATTTAAGAATTTAAAGTACTATTAGGACATAACAGCCAGCCAAAAAAAAATAAAAAAAGATTAGTGGATGGCAAAGCTGGACTGCTCAGAGACCAAAAGCCTTGACTATGAGTCAATGCTGTGGAACTAAAATCAGTCAGTAGGGAAAATGGATGTGCAACTGCCCAAAACAGGCCTTCATAGGCATGGAAAGGTATTTGAACAAGTGTGTCCCTTCCTTTTCAGTTCTAGATCCCAGAGAAGGTATAATTTATTTACTCTCTGTATGCATTTGCTGTTCCTAGATGAGTATACACACTGATGTAAGATTAAATGTTATAGAGCCAAACCAAAACACCCAGTTGCTAAAAATAATGCAGTAATCCTGATGATACTTCTGAGTAGTACATGCCAATATGGCCAATAGCTGCAAATGTAAACTAATATATATTTCCCCAATAACTGCCAAACATTTTGCCAGTATTTGCCCTAGCTAGGTCAGGTTGGTTTTATAGAAGCTTGTGGTAAAGACTTTATAATAAAGAGCAGGGAGGGGTTGTTCATTTTAAAGTTTAGATTAAGAAATTAAACAGAGACCTCAGCCAGTTATTTGACATAAATCTCATTCCAGTTACTACCAATTGAAATTATTGACATTTCCCATCATATCTGGGCAAACAAGGCCATGCAGTTGTATGTTCTGTGCCCCACAAGACCCACTTGAAGGCACTTGCTTCACCAGCTCATCAGAAGTTTGTGCCTTGTTTGCCCTAAACTCACCAGGTAACTTCCATGCATGAGCATAGGCACTTTATATAATCCCAAAGAAAAATAAATTTCAATATTTAACAGCCAGAGATCTGAGAGAAAAATAATCTTGCTTTCCTATTGTATCCATCAAGTTTTAATATCTCTAGAGCTATAGGATCTGAAATGAGCATCTTGGCCAATATCTAACCTGATGAAGGTGACATTTTATCAGCTATATAAATAGAACATATTGACAAAGAAATAACACCAGCCATAACCACAAACTTTCTCTTTCCCATTGAGCACATGGAACTGAAAATAGATATCCAAATGCACAGTCTGACACCGTCATGAACCCTTGTGGGACCGCTTTGGTAAACCACACCCTGAAGGCAAAATACACACATATGTGTCATGTGTGTTGAGAAAAGAAGAGAAATAAGTTGTGTCCACTTTACACCTCCAACGGAGTAAATGCCCAGCTTAAAAATAAAACAAGACAGGTCAGCTGAGGCTGGTAATACCAGAGCTAGGCTGTAGCAACACTTTCACAGTCACACGCAGAGCAAGTCCGTGTGGCTCTCAATGCTCCTCCACCTTGATGTGCCTATCCTGGGCCCTTCACAGACACCCTGCTCAGGCCATTCAGATGAGAAGTGGCTGTGACTCTGTCATCTGCCCAGCCCAAGGGATGCCGTGTCATCAGCCAGTGGCACTCACCCAGGAGTGTCCTTCCGTGCCTCCACACAGCATTCAGCCTGTGCTGCTTACACAGCATGGAGACACCCACCCAGGCTATGCCTGGGAGTCCCCAGCTCTACCTACTGACATGTGTCAGCAGCCACAGTGCCTCTGCTCTAATTCCACCATGACAGATCCTAGCACAGAATCATCAGTTCAATATTCTTCAGAAAGGTTTATCCCATTAATAAGCGAGCAGAAAAGTATCGATATGGTATAAAGAAAAAGCAAGTACACTAAAATTGACACAAAATCATTCTAGAATTCCTAGGAATTTAGAGTAAAGGTGTACATTTTCTCGGCCAAACTAAATTTCTTTACCAGTTTGATAGTTAAAATTTGTAACAGACTACCCGCAGGACAAATGAAGCAATATAATAGGACTGAATTGAAGGCAGACAATCTGCCTACCTGCCAGTAATCTACCTGCTCAGCCAGCAACACAGGCCTGTCAAACTTATCTGGGGCTGTAGTCATCACTAAGCTGCAAGCACAGAAACATTAGGAACTATGTAAAAGAAAATGTAAAGCAAAGTTGAAGGTGTTACACTTTGCTGAAGGCTGCTGGGTATTATTTCCAAAGCTCCATTGTTACAGCTGAACTGTCCTGTAGTGCTACAAGACAATAGGAAAAGTCAGGAACTGACTTTCTATCCACCCCACTTAAACCCATAAAGCAGAGCTAAAAGTAAAGGCCTCGGGTCGAAAACAAGAGCAAGTAAATAATGCAGCAGAACAATTAAAAATAGTGAGGTGAGAAGAACTGGACAGTCTGCACAGAGTCCCTTGCAATGGCTTAGGAGCAAAATCCACTTTGCTGTTAAATGACATCTAAAGCACCAAGTCCAAGGAGGTAGATGCACGTGCAGAAATCTTCTGGCAAGATTGCCTATGGCTCAATTACATTAGGAAATGATAACCATTAATACTTACAGATTAGGATGATTGTCAATTGCAGCATTGCATGAGTCAAAAAAGGTGCTCCAAATGCTTTCAGCACAACAGAACAAGAAAGTTCTCTGTATTTTACAGTTTAATGTGATTTACTTCCACTATGTAATATCCACTTGCATAAACATAGACAACTAAATTTTAGTTTCCTTGACCTTCAATCCCACGGTTTCTTATGAAATAATATTTTATTTTATAAATTACTACAAAAAAATAAGAATTCCCCTCTTGAGAATTTTATCAGATAACTGCTTCCTGCAAGGCTTCTTGAGCTTTTCCTGAAGATTAGATGCTGGACACCACTAAAGACATGACTTGAAACTAAAAAAGCCCTTGTCTGATCCAGGATGGCAACTCTCACGCTTCTGTTAACATTAGTCTATGGTGATCCTGATGAGAGGTTTTTCCATAGAGGAATGACAATGGGAACAAAAGGGGTGAATTCCTTCACTCTGTGTCAAGGAAGAATCCCACAGGAAGGACGCTTAAGTGAGCTATGTGAAATTGTGAAATTCCTCTCATGAAATGCCCTCACACTCATCCCTTTTCGATCCCCACGCACTAAGCAGGGGGTCTGTTCCCAAAGCACAGGCTTCCTGAGAGAACATCTGAGGAGCAGAGACATCTGCTCACAGGTCCCTGGCTCTCAAGGACCACTGCACCCTGCCTGCTTCACCCTCTTCCAGGCATGGAGTGGAAATAATGGCACTGCATTGCCACAGCATCTTCAACCCACTGAAATCCTAGAAGCAGCTGCCTTCTAGCCCCTTGCCCATCCTGCAGCTGTTCCAACAGCAAAGAAAACCTTATTTCAAGGCCATAGCTCCAAAAGATGGAATACAACTTCAAAAGAAGTTGTATAGCACATATCAATGACTGCTGGAAAAGCAGCCCCACCACCCAGAAAAGTCACGCCAAGAGAAATCAGTGTCAATAACATCACACTGAATTATGCCCTAAATATGTTACAGGGGTGACTTAACATTGTGGATATGGATTTCGGTAATGAAAAATAAACTGTGACTTGAGGGGAAAAACAACAGAGAAAGTAAAATCAGCTCACCATGAACACAAACCTTTTCCTTCAACATTAACACAAGACAAACCAAAGTCCAAGAAAGATGATTAATTAATCTATTATTAACTATTGCACAAACATCTATACTGGTCTTGAATACACTCATGCACCACGAGCTAAATCATCCTCCGCTTCATCTTTAGTCTGGTACATCTCCATGCACTGTGCCACACAAAAAGTACCCCAAATGTAAACATGATTTAATGCAGAAGAAACAGTCATCCACATTCCCTGTCCAAATTTCTCCTTGCATGTCAATGGCTCAAAACTTAAGTTTCAGACAAAAGTGCCTCTGAAATCTATAGCTTCAAATCTTTTTGCCCTCACTGTTGGTTTCTCAATCTGTTAGCACTTTGCTTAGTTCCATCAAGAGTTCATTCTGCTGGTCACAAAGGCATGACATTATGCCATGCCTAGCTTTGGAGAGAACACTAATGACTGCATTTTCACTTTTCCAACTCCTGCTTGCAGCAGAGTTCTTTCTTTTAAGCATCAGAATTTATGCAGTACTGATCTCCAATCATACAGGAATGAAACTGAGCTTCTGCATCTCAGTAAGAGAAATCTGTGTGGGCACGTTCCTGACGATCACTGAACCGGTTTTAGGATAAGCAGCTCCCCATGATGCATGAAGAAGTCAGACCAGTCCCAGCTGAGGATGCTTGGGAAATGTTGCTTCTCAGTTGCAGGAATACGTGCAGTAAGGATGCATCACAAGGGCAAAGAGAGAAGAGCCTGATTCTGTCTGTGGGTAGAATTAATGCTCAAATATATACAGAAATGTTTGTCTCTGTTTCTCTACCAAATATTGGTAGAGGGGAAAAAAGAGACTACTGGGGGCAAGGATGAGATATAAAAATGAAGCATGTCATTGGAGGGAGTGGTTGGCTCCTTGAAGGTCTCACACCAACAGGAGAGACTTGTCTCCAAGAGTAGAGGTGACTGTGATTGGGTATTTCATTCAAAACCTACTCTTGCAGCAATCTTACTTTCCATTTCCTCTGGGCCTGCAGCAGGAAGTCCCAAACTCTTACTCTTGTGGGTTCAAAGGAACAATTTTGCTGCTGAAGTCCCACCACAGCCCCTCTGAACACAGACTTCTGAAACACCGAAGCTCAACCCTCATCTGCCAAGCTTCTTCCTTTCACAATCTCAGTCGGACATGAAAACTTGCAAGCTGATAAACAGAGTGCTGGAAGTTTCCAAACCACATTAAAGTGTAAGGACTTATCAACTGTCCTGCAAATCTGGACAATTTCCTTTTGTCCTATACACCCACACAGTGTGAAGAGCTACTGGTTTCAGTCTTTGAAGCATCTGACAAGAAATAGACAGCTTGTTTGTTATTGTTTGGATGTAAAAAAAACCCCCAACATCACCAAAAAACCTCTCAAATCTCCTCAAAGGCAAATTTTTAGGGTTCTAAATATGGATATAAATATCTTTACTACAGCACAGGCCAAGTCCTGTAAATCTAGAAGATGCTAGCCCAGCCCAAAGGAGTTGATCCAGATTTACTCCAGCTGCACGAGAATTGAATCTAACTTTGTGTGGAGCACATGGGCAAAACACCTGTCTGGTAAAGCATCAGTTAGCTGTGTAAGTGATTTTATTTAGCTATGTCAGACAGTTTGATGCTTTAAACTCAAATACACATTTTTAAAAATCTCTGTTATATAGCAATGCCTAACTCTTCTCCTTTATGTATATGCAGTTTGGAATTTCTTAGGAAGCCTTGTTTCTATGAAGATCCAGAAGAAGAGAGAAAGCCAGTTTTTCTCAATTTTCTTAATAACTCCAGCCCTAATCCCAAATTGGACCATTCTGTCTGTGTCATTGCTTCAGCAAGTACTCAAATCAAATTGATACTTTGACATAGGACCTTGCATCTGAACAGCACTTTCAGAGAAATCAGGTTAGTTATTGCAAGAAATTAACCTCAGCGCTGATTAGATTTGACTTGGAATTTCTTCCTTCATTTTTTCCAGCTGGTTGTGAAATTGAAAAGTCCACGGGGGATTTTGATTCTAGTTCCAGTTCCAACTGAAATAACCAAGATCATATAGTGCTGTTCACAGATAAGACTGTAATAGAGTCTGTTTACCTTCTAGCCGCAAATTGTGAGGTACCACTTCTGTGTGGAAAGTCAGAAACACAGCTGGAAGTACAGTTAAACCATCACTTCATGTTTCTGGAAACATGGCACATAAACCTTGATCCAGGCTGCAGAGTCTGATGTTTTCAGGGTTTAAACACCGTCCTTCACAACCCCAAATGCTAGTGATTAAAATTATAGTAATACAAAGTTGAGGACTGGGAGATCTAACTTAATACAGCAACCACATATTCATGTTGACCATTACTTGCACAGTCATTAGCAAGCATATGCAATACAATTTGTGGAATATATAATTATAAGATATAAAGAAAACATACTTGAGTACTATGTAACACCCAGAAAAAAGTATTGTTCTTTCTCAAGTTAACCAAAATATGCGTGTGCACAAGAGAGCTGAAGTGCCCAACACACGTCAAATGAATTTAATTTCCTTAATCTCATTTTTTAAATGGCGAATCTCAAAGCTTGTAGGCTGCAAGGTTGCTTTGGAGAATTTTAAATTATTAAGTAAACTTACATGAGTTGAAAGACCTTCTTCTGTCTCCTCCTTGTGGAGGAGGAGACAGGAGAGCTTTTTAGGTTCTTTCTGAACCACTGACTATTTCCAAGAATCTCCTCTAAAACCTGTCAGTAAATGGAAGCTCAGCAGGCACCTGCAGAGACTGAATCACAAGAGGGGACCAGTGATTAATTCAATTTCATCAAGAGCACTGGAAACGAGAAGTGCTGGGCAGCCTGAGTAAGAAATGTAGGCAATGAACAAGCAGTGAAGGAAGGTGACATGGGAGGGACAGCAGAGAAAGATATGTGGTACAAATCATCCCACCACTTCAACAGTAACTATCAAATTCTCCATAAAATGTGACTCTGGAGAGCTCTGTCAGTGGCCCAGAAGAAACATGATCAACCTATTTGAGATGTCCAAACAAAGCTAAGCAAGAATGGTTTTCTAGAAAATGAACAAAAAAGGCAAGAAAGCTAATGAATCTTGAAACATTTAAATTCTGATTTGAGCACAATCCCTTGTACATGGGGAGGATATAAATTTCCAGCAAAATGGTTTTAAGGGCACTCAGCCAAACTAGAGAAGGAATTTTCCAATGCCTACAGCACCTGAGCTGACCATCGGGATGTTTGTCCCCAGCACCCAGAGCCCCAGGTGGTCCCCTAAGCAAGCCAAGCTTTTCCCACTGGGATTGATCTAGGGTGCACATGAACAGGAAGGTGAACCAGGGTCTTTCTCACAGCCCCTGGCTCACAGAGTCCACCCTCTCCCTGGGCAGTGGGCTTGCCATGATCCGCACAATGGAAAACCTTTCCGACAGGAAAGAGGAAGCCAGTCCCCTAGCGGAGCTGGTCACTGCAGGAGCCCATGTAGGAGCAGGACGCCGAAGTTCAAACTCAAGCTGTGAAGGAAGCCTGGCAAGGATCTGAATCCACATTTCCTGTATCCAGGGAGGGTGTCCCATGCCTGTGCCTATTTCATGCCGGGCATGAGAACCTCCTAGGCAGAGGCAAATAATGTGGGGAAATTAGCACTTTCCTGGGGAAAAGAAAGAGGGAAAAAAATCCCAAAAAACCAACAACTAGAAGAATACCTATGTATCTGTATCAAAGCTGATGAATCAGCACTTCCCGAGCAGGAAAAGGTCTCGTCGGAGCGCCCCGCCAGCTCTCCTGCCGGGCAGCCTCTGGCAGCGGGATCGCTCCCGTGGGCTTAGCTGCGCGGAGCAGTCCGAGCCCTCGGCCACTCAGGGGGCAGAGTGGCCGGGCGGGCTCGCTGCTGACCGCAGGAACGCTGGCCTCGACGGCTGTCCCGCGGGGAGCTCGACTTTTCACTTCCCCACCGGGGGTTTGTTCCCGCTCCTCGGCGGCCCCTGTCTGCGGAGCGCCATCCCCGCGGGAGCGGCCCCGGCTGGGACGCGGCGAGCCCGTGCGAGGCTGCGGGACCGCCGGTCCGCCCGTCCCCGCAGGGCATCCCTGCCGGTCAGCGGCCCTGCCGAGCGATGAGCCCACGCGGGACCGGCCTCTGCCCGGCCACCACGCACCCCTGCTCCCAGGTGACGCGACGCTGGGACGCACTGCCCACCACGGCGCTCCGGCCCACGGGGACTCGCTCTTGGCTCAAAGTAAAATAAAACTCAGTTAAGAACAATGAGTCTGCAATGATCCACCCGCATCATTGCGGGATGCAGGCACGGAACAGCAGCTCCATCCCACTCTGGAGAGTGAGACCCGACAGCCATCCCCGCAGGGAGCTCCACCGGTGCTCCATCGACCTGCTCGGGCAGCGGGACCTCGATTTTTGCGAGGAAAAGGTACACCTTTGCCGCTTTGCGGGCAGAGCTGGGACGCTTGAAAACAAAGTGCGGAGGAAAGAAGCGTGCCCTGTAGCCAAGACGTGCTCTCTTTCCGCGATGCACCGGTTCGGACAACTCCCTGTGATGTACGGCGGTCCCCTGTGCCGGGAGAGGCTGGCCTCCACGCCACCGCTGTCTTGCCTGGAGCAGGACAGGCACCACGGCTCCGCACCGCCAGACCCTCCGGGGAGCTGCTCCCGGAGCACGCCGATGGGGATCCATCCGGAGCATAACGACCGCTCGGAGATGCGGCGTTTCTCCGCTCCCTGGAAAGCGGGGATCACTTACTTCCCTGCCCAGGGCCGGAGGGGAGGCAGGTGCCCGCCGGCTCCAGCCGACAAGCGGTCGTGGGCACGGGAGGCGCAGCCGATGAGGCACATCACTGGGGGCCCATCGCGGAGAGCTCGGCGCAGAACGGGGTCTGACTGAGGCAGCGCGTACCAGCGGTCCCTTACCTGCGAGCAGGAGGGCGGCTCCCAGCAGCACGGTCCCTGAGAGCAGCTGGCGGGGCATGGTCCTGCCTGCGGGAGCGCAGGGCTTTTTCCCTGCCGGCGGCGGCGAGGCAGGGGCAGAGGCGTCTGCTGGGCTCCGACGGGCTCTCCTCGGTCCCGGGCGCTTCCCGCGGTGGCGGAGATAACGGCAAAGAGAGGCGCGGAATCCGCATCCAGCAGCCCCCGAGTCCTACCCGCCCGCCCCGGCCCGGCCCGACCTGCGGAAACGGAGTATCCGCTGCGGGCCGCCCTGCCAGCTTCACCTCCCACGGGCATCAGATACCCGCCAGCCCCAGCCTCGCTGATTTATAACTTCTCCACCCCTCGCCGCGCACCCCTCCACCCCCCCTCCGCCCACATCCTCCGCCGGGAGCACGCCCTCCCCGGGACGCGTCCCCCGCCCGCCCGCTCGCCTGCCCGCCCGTCCGTCGGCGGGCACCATGTCGCTGTGCCGCGGGTCTCCCGGTCCCGGCCGTCCCCGGCCCCCAGGGATCCCGGCCGTGCCGTCCCGCCGGAGCCCGGCTCTGGGCTGCTTCCAGCCTCCGCGGCCGCAGCGCTGCCGGGACGGGCAGCGGGACTCGTCGCTCGCACGGGCTCCCCTGCGGAGGGCGTGCAGTGGACTTGCGATTCCTGGACCAAATGCTGAGCGGTGGGGTCCCGGTCCTGCGGAGCCCCTCTCCGGCTCCGCAGGAAAACCTCGAAAGCGCCGTGTCCCGTCACCGGCTGCTGAGCCGGGTGCCAGGTCGGGCCGGGGCCGTTTGCAGCCGCTCCCCTGCGGTGGGGCGCGATGCTCGGAGCGACCAAAAGCGCTGTCCATGCCCCAGAGGCCCGGGGCTCCTCTCCCAGCCTCCCCTGGGGAGAGGGAGCCGCACGGCAGATCTCTCTGTGCGGGGCCTGACCCAGGCCAGCACGGGTCCCCAGACAGCAGCACTGAGCGCTCAGAGCAGGGAAGCCAGGAAGGGGCAGCACTGACTAAGGATGCTTAGGGAGTCTGCCCTGCCAGCTCCCCTGCTGGCCTTCACTGACTCTATAACATCCGAGGCAGCGTTAAAAACATATTTCTCCCTCCCTATGCACATACCTCACATTTCCCATACATGTTTTATTTTATGAAAGATCAGCAGAGAGCCCATGACAGCAAAACTCAAGTCCTGTGTTTCCACTTTTTCCCTGTGTAGCCAGAGAAAGGCTGTTGTATGAGTGAGGTCTTCAGCGTGAGCCTTCTTATATTTTTATGCTATGAAATAATTCACGAGAGTGTCTGCATGGGGCAGGTAAATGCGATCATCCTCCTCTTACAGAGTAGGAAACGGAGGCGCATAGAGAGGCTAGGCAGCTAGTCCAAGGTCATAGGAAGCTGGTGACAGGAGACACAAATAGAACTCAGACCTCCCGTGTCCCACCAGACCATCCTGTGCAAGAAAAAAAATAAGAAGTTGATGTTGTTTTTAACTTGAGATCTGTTTAGCTTTAAAGTTTAAAGTCTGTGAGAATATTTCCTGCACGCTTCTGTTTGACTCCTATTCATAAATTACACCCTAAGCTACAAATTTAAGTCTGCATTTTCCAATCTTCCTGCCCCCAGCTGAGACCTTGAAATACCTTCCCCCTCAGCTGCTCACACCATGAGGGGAAGAACCCAGAGGTTTCTTTCCCGAAGAGGATGACTCACACGAAGTCACCTCCTCCACTGGAGAGGACAGCAGCTGGGAAAACAGTCATCCAGGGAGAACAGACCAACAAGAACTAGGACACTGAGCATCCTGACAGCTTAGACCCCCTAGGAGCAAGGGCCCCCCTATGGACGGACCTCAGGGAACAGTTTGTGCCTGCCTTTGGCCAACCCAGTGCTGAGTACGTGCTGAGTCTGAGATGATGCAAACCCAATCACAAGCTCAACAGCCGTGCCACACCAGTTCCTCCCCATCCTCTTCACACCTCCTACATCACAGCTGCATTCAGTCATGGCCCTCCAAAGACCACATTTCTTTGGCAAGACATAGCTTCTTCCTTCTCCAACAGATGTCATCAGCTCCTGATCCACTCAAGTGGCTGAGGACCAGTGAGGCCAAACCTGAAGATATGTTCCTAATTTCTTTTCAATCTTTTATATGTTAAGGTCAGGGACAGATGAGATGTGGAGCTTGTAGTATGGAAAGACCCTAGCAGTCAGATATGGGGAAGAAAGAAGGAGCAGATATTCCCATACAGCAGAAGGAAGGTACATCTGGAAGCTCGTGCCTGGAACTGGACAGTCTAAACACCTAAATTGTAACATCTGGACAGATGGACAATGAATATGTGAAGGGGAGGGCTATATGGAATGTACTGGTTTTTCTTTTTGTGGGCTACTACCATGTAATTCACAACACCCCCAGTAGGATGCAAACTACCTTTGAAGAGTGCTTTAGGTGCTGTGGCTGCACAAACGCTAAGGAGACAGCCATAGATCTGTCCCAGGCAAAAGTCTATCCTGCAGGCAATATGATTGCTTCATACCAGAATCTTAGGCTTTGGTTTGATCCTAAGTAGTGAGTGGCATATGTGGGGCCAAATTTATCATTAGAATTCAACCATTACTCAAGGAGACAAACAGCTCTGGCACAAGTACATCTCACAGCAGAACAAGGGATCATGGAGAATAGGGTGAGTTTCTAGAGCCAGGGGAAACCCAAGAGAGGCCCACATGGAATTGGCAGCTTGCACAAGAGAGGCTGACTCAGCATAGGACGGAGCCAGGAGCCCTCTGGGGATCACGAGCATGAATCTGGAGACATCCCGCTCAACTGGAAGCTGGCTGATGTCCTAGGCTTCAAGGAGGGCAAGAAGGATGACCCTGATAACTACAGTTCTGCTGAAGGTCTAACTGTCAGGTTCTGCTGGAGAGCAGTGCTACAGAAAATGTCAGTGGCAAGTTGAATATAAGTCCACAGTGTGACTCATATTAGTGAGTCCTGGCAGCCAGGAGGTCAAACATATCCTGGGGGGCATCAGGCACAGCACTGGCAGCTGACCAAGGGAGGGGATTGTCCCACTCTGCTCTTCACTGGTGGGCCTCATCTCCAGTGCTGCGGGCAGTTTTGGGTGACACAATATAAGAAGGACATCAAACTATTGCAGTATGTCCAGAGGAATGGGACTAAAATTGTGAATGGCTTCAAGAGCAAGACGTAGGAGGAGGAGCTCAAGTGACTCGTTTGTTCAGCCTAGAGAAGAGGAGAATGAGGGGAGACTTCGTAGTGGTCTATGGCTTCCTCACAAGGTCAAGAGGAGAGGCAGGAGCTTTTATCTTCTTTCTGATGACCAGTAATAGGCCCCATGGGAACATCACAAAGCTGTGTCAGGGAAGGTTTAAGTTGCATATTAAAAAAAATATTAAATATTAAAAATATTAAAAATTCTTCACCCAGAGTGTGACAGGGCACTGAAACAGCTTCCCCACCACACCAAGCCTGCCAGAGTTCAAGAAGTGTTTTAACCATGCTCTCAAGCATATGGTGTGATTCTTGGGCTGTCCTGTGCAGGGCCAGGAGTTGGACTTGGTGATTCTTGTGGGTCCCTTCCAACTCAGAATATTCTATGATTTTATGTTTCTATGAATAATGGATACATAACACTTGCTATGTTCAGCTCCAAACAGTTGTTTCAGCTCTGAAATGTGGGAATTTTCATTTTTCTAGCATTTGTTAAAAATACTATTACTAAATACTAGGAAGGAAATCAGCCAAATTTAGCAGCTGAGAGTAAGCCCGCTGAAACATATCAGGCAAACACTTTATAAGACTCATCCTCTGCTCAATCTCCTACACTACAGAATCGGAAAAAGAGAGAGGAGAAACAGTCTTCACAGTAGACATTTGTTTTCAGTGTTCACTTGCAGCCCAGCAATACCTTGTATTGCTGAATTTTTCTCTGCTCTGAAGGAAGATCAGAGTAAGGCTTTTGCTTGAACAACTCGCACATCTGACACTAAAATCATCAAGCTGTCAGACAGTAAAAGCACCAACTCTCCCATTTGCATCCCTTGCCCATCCCTGGCCAGCAAGACTCATTGGAACAACATAGAAAATGAGCAATAGGAAATTTGATTGAGAAGGTGAGTAATCAAGGCATTCAGACCTTAGGTCCATATTGGGCAGCAGACTACCATGACAAAGGAACAGAGACATCACCCCAAGCATATTGGACTTTTCATAGCTGCATACTCAGCTAAGCCATTGCCTCTTGTCTGCTCTCTGTCTCTTGCACGTCTGGCTTCAGGAGTTAAATGGACTGGCAACTCCTCTACGGATATGTCAAGTCACTCCCCTTAGTCAAGTCACTGGGACACATTCTGAAGTTATGGTTTCTATGCCCCAGGGCACTTTAAACATCCTTGGTTAAGGTTTTAGCTATGTCTTCTGAGAGGAATTGCTTGGACAGTTCCTGTGGACCTGGCAAAAATAAAAAGCCTGGAAAATCTCATTCACACCAGAAGCTGATACCATCCCAATGTGACCTGACTCTTTCTAGTCATGGCAACAATTCCTTATTTGCACCGCTGCTCACAATAATTCCTTGTGGCACTGGTTCCAGTGTTCAGAGCATTATACAAAAGATCATCACAAGCACCTGCAACAGCAGGCGCTTGCCCACAGAAGAAGACTGCACGGGTTGGAGTTGCAGCTGAGGAACCTCATGATGTGTGTTGTACTCACAGCAGAGAGGCAGACACCTCACAGGAACAGAATAGACTGTCTCTGAGATGGTTCCAAGCTCTTGTTGTTGGGAGAGAAGGTAAGATGTCAAAGCAGAGCAGACTGGATCTCCTCCTGCAGATCTTCTGTAGAATCTGTATCTACCAATTTAATTTAAGATAAATAGATGCTTCCAGGATTGAAAATTTAATCAAAGCAATATTTCTGTTGATCACCTGAAAACATTAAAATTTTTGCAGAACCAGTGTGAAAAGTTCCCTGTCTACCATACTCCATCCCTACAAGTCCCTTGGCAGTTCCACTGGCAGAGCTGTTTCTAAGGCTTAGAACTGTTTCTGGGGCTCAATTTAAAACAGTTTGGTGAAATAATCCAGGGTGTAACTTGCATGATTTCTGTGAGAGTCACTTATAACCTGGGTCGTTTTACTGGTACAGGTTACAGCAAGCACATCCATACAATGGGAGACACAGTGAGCTGCGAGGACTAGAAGAGTATTGGCACTTTCTCTACTGATCTAGCTACTGGGGGCACTGTAACCTGGAGCAAGAGGTGAGGTGAGGTGAGGTGAGGTGAGGTGAGGTGAGGTGGAGATGGACTGGTCTACCCAAGACCTTCTTCTGACTCTTTTCATCTCTCTTTTCAATGAGGTGTTTCCAAACACTGTTGACATCCTCTGGCAGGAATAGAGTTCAAGAAGCACTCTATCAAGGAAATCCCATTTACCATCATAATTATCCTTTGTTTTCTCAAGGACTGTGAGAATTAGAGGCTGGGACCTCTTCTCTGTACTACAGTGTTTGCTGGTGCATCAACTTGCTCCCTGGGCACATGCACATATGTGCAGAAACATAAACCACAGTGGTGCTTTCCCTCAGCAAGGCTGACCTTTACCTTATGTTGTATAGACTCTTGACTCTGTACTCGGCCAGTGTATGTGGCAAAGATAACCAAAAGCTGCAGCAAAGAATTTGTTCTTGCTGGAGAATCTCACAGCACTGCTGCCCATCATTCACTAAAGGGTATGACATCTCAGAGCAGTGATTGTGTCACATCTTCATCCAAATTTCCCACCTGCATCAAACTTAGATTCATTTCTGAGGGCAGCAAAGCAGGCAGCTGTCTAACCATAACAAGAAAGCAGAGGCAATGGAAGCATGTAATTTGATGCTGCTCATTTTTCATTATAGTTAGTTAACTGGCATGACCAATTAATTAGGTTACCTGGTATTTTATTGGGAAGTTAGGAATACTTGGGCCTGGAGAGTATCCCTCTTCAAGGATTTGCAGTGGTTGGAGCTCAGCTGGTCCAACTGCCTTCAGCTGGTCCAAGGTCACTGCCTTTACTGGCAGTAGGTGATGTGGAGAAATCCAGAGGAGAGAGTCCGCCCCTCCTGTTCCTTGGGAGCTGCTTTGAAGCTGAAGCCATACCGCTGATCCCTGCTTATGCTGCACCACAGCTCACACAGGCACATCTGTGCCCAGCCGTGTACCACTGCTGTGGCCCTACTGGGCAATTGCCAGACATGATCTGACCCTGATCACTGTCTCTGGACCCAATCCTGACCCAAACTTGCCATTCCACATTCTGGCTCCTTGCTGGTGTAACAACTGCTCTTACCTGCCTGTTTACTGCCCTTGGCTCACCTGAGAATCGGCTGGGCCTCACTGGTCTCTGGCACATCCAACATGATTTTGGCTCTGCCCACATCTCCTCTTCTGGTCAGGACCATACAGCAGAAAGCCAGTTATTTCAACCCCCTACTAAAAGCAAAATCTACTACAATGCACATTTTCTTACAAAATATGACACAATTGGTTTTATGTGTGCATTCAGCAATATTTTACTGAACAGGAAAAAAAAGAGTGGAATAAGATTTTTTTTTCTCGAAAATACAAATAGAAGAAGAATACAATAGAAGAATAGAATACAAATACAATAGAAGAATGCTAGTAAGCATTTCCACTGTATGCTGGAGCCCACTCACATACACTCACACCTGCATCAATATGGGAATTACCTACTTTCACCATAGCAGGGCTAGTGTGGTGGTGACCTAGTGCTCTTGGGTTCATCTCCCAGGCATCTGAAATTCAGTTCCCAACCATATCTTCTTCTCTTTATCCAAAAAGATATATATATGCCTTTCCTGAAGCCATAAGTGCATGAGTGTACCAGGATAAGCATTTAGAAAGAGTCAAGACCACATGAAAGGATTGACAGTATATCCTCCCTGTGGCACTGAGCCAAGGTCACTGCCTTTCAGTGGGAAAGACAACCAGAAGGTCAACAAAAGAACCACAAAACCAAACCAAAACACGTCAAAAAGGGAAAACTACCCAAGAAAACATTGGGCCATGAAAAGAAAACCAAATTTACAACGAAGAGCTCTTTTGCTCTTACCATCCCAAGCACTAACCCCCAGAGGTTTAGTGTTTCCCTCACCGTAACACAAACCAGGCCTCCGTGCTGGGAGCCCACGCAGCTGCTGCTCCAGAGAAACTGGTGACTCAGTGATGTGCACAAATGCCTGTGCCCTGTTTGTTTTGGAATTAATCAGACACAAAATGTGAACAAAAGCAAACAGTTATCTGGCCACAGAAATGGTGTTCACAGGAGTGTCTTGGGAGCTGTACTGGGAAATGTGGGGTGCATACAGCACTGTCACAGTCCTGCAGCACCAGAGTCATGCATATGGTTGCACCACATGTGTCTCAAATAGTGTACCCAGTGTACTCCATCTCCACGTGCTGGTTCACTTACACAACCACAGGGAAAGGCATTTCAGGAGACAGGGTTCAGGACACAAGTTTGAAGCTCTGGATCCAGGGCTAAACTGGCCAAAATCAGTAGCAATACAAGGATACTTGGACAGGTGGAAAGAAAGAAGACCCAATACAGTGTTTGCCTGGAGCCTCACATAGCTGTCTTTAGCTGTAATGTTTGTCCAAAACCTTATCTCCAGCTCCATCTGCAAGTAGCAAGGATGACATTATACAGAGGAAGACTAAGGAGAGCTCCACTGGTCCAGTAGCAGTAAGAGCTTCCTCAAAAATGCACTAAAATAGTATTTTCTTTCATTCTTTAGTCATAACTGAGATTTTCAAGGCAACAGGCTTAAGATAGCTCTTTTCCACAGAACACTTCCTGGAAAATAAGCAAAAAAGGTAAAACATAAAAGTGTTTAAGAAATTAAGTTAGCTGACAGGAATAGTTAAAAGATTGTTTTACTTCTAGTTCCACAAGATACTCATGGTGATGTGGGCAGTCATTACTTCAGTGATGCAACAGTGTCACTTCCATGCTATGAAATTAGTATCTTTGCTTCCTTCAGTGCAGGAAAATCTTAACTGGCAGATCAGCATGAATGGGGAACAAAGAGAAGGATAGCCCAGTGACTCGGCAAGCTTCAGAGCTGCCCAACTGGTGCTTAGAAATCTCATCTGGAAATGCTCTCGTCACTAGGAGCAGCACGCAGAATCCATTACAGGTCTAGAAGTGCACAAAGTAACTTCACAAGCATGAGGACCTGCTGCTATGGTTCATATGTGTCCTTACCTTGCAAAGATAGAAAGTCATCCCCCGAAACTAAGGTTTAGCTTGTTGTTGGCAAAAGAAGGGAAAGACAAATAGAGCAGACCAGAAGATTTTGGTGGTGGGAGTACTCTTGAGGTCCCAGAGTTTGCACTGACTTTTCCTCAATCCCAATAGCAGGCAGAAGGAAGATGGAGAAGCCAGAACTGGGCTGCAGTCACTTAATCCAAACTTACCTTTGCCTGAACACCACAAGGCGGTGAAGACCATAACATCATTTGAGGAGAAATTTTGGAATGTGTATATATTTTACACACAGTCTTTTTGAAGTCAGATTTGCCCCAAAGGTCTATATCTATAGAGGGTTTTTTATTTTTTAACCCTATAATCTCTCCTGGGGATAACTGGATTAGAAAGACATTCAAATGTTCTATTAACAAGTGCGTGGCTTTCCTGGGACAGCCATTGTGTAAGGGCTAACATCCTCAGAAGAAACTGGTTAAAACCTATTTTGGGGAATCGGACTTTACAGGTACAGTGAGCTGACAAAGGGCAGAGCTCTTGGTTTGTTTCTTTAACTCTCGCAACTGGAAACAGACACTTTTTTCCTTGTTGGGTTTTTTTTTTGAGTGGGTTTTTGTTCGTTTTGGTTTTGTTAGTTCGTTTGTTTGTTTGTTTCCCTTAAGAAGATAAGCAGGCTGGGTTCTCACTCACGGAACGAGGGAAGCTGTGCCGCAGCACCATGAGCCCAGGGCAGGCGGAGGAGGGCGGGAGCTCGGCGGCACCGGCCGGGCACTCCCCGCCGCGGCGGGCGGAGCGGGCACCGGAGCCGCGCTCAGCTCTCCCCCTCCGCCGGGGAGGATGCAGAGAAGAGGCTGCTGCCGCTTCCCTTCCCGAGAGCCTGCGAGCCGAATTTCCCGGGGTGTGTACGGTCAGCAATAAAAAGAGAAACGCACGGTCCAAGTTAATTTTCCACCCCCGAAAGGAAATGCTGCTTCCTGTATTATGCAAGGCTGGTGCCAACAACACTGAAACAGGAGTCTATTGTCCTTTTCACAAAGCCGTGGTGGGGAAGGGAGCCTGAGAAAATAGTCCTTTTGCAACAGCAAGGAGCTTTTGATCTTGGGGGGGTGGGTGGGGGTGGGAGGGTTGTGGAGAGAAAAGCGGGTGCGGGCTGGGAGCTGGCAGGGATGCGCCGGCGGAGCAGGGTACCAGGGTATCTTTCGCCGTTCCTCCAGCCTCGCTCAGGAGGCCAGGATGCGCAAAAGTGCCTGCAAATGTCTTTCCTCTTCCATGCAAAGTGATCACACCGCTTCGGCCCCGCTTCCGATGTGTGCAAGCCGGAACAAAGACACCAGGGATTAGGAGCGTCTTCCTCCTCCTCCTCCTCCTCCCCCTCACTTAACCCCTCGGTCTAATGTAGATTTCAAAGCCTCGGTCACCGGGAAGGAGTGCCTTCCCTGTTGGTGCTGAGGCCGGCCCTGGCCTCGGGGACGCGGCTGCACGTCGGTACCGGCGCTCCCCGATGGGACCCGGGCGGTACTGACGCTCCCCGGTCGAACTCGGGAGGTGCCGGTGCTCCCCGGAGGGACAAGGGCGGTACCAGCGCTCCCCGGTACCGGCTCCCGGGGAGCCAGAGGCTGGCGGCCCGCACGGCTCCGGAGGGGCTGGATGCCCTGAATCCCCTCCGCGGATGGGCGGGCTTCCTCTCCGCACCGACCTGGGCACAGGGTGCACGGTGCCAGCTACAGGTCCCAGCAGTCTCTCAGCAGGAAAAGATAAGTAACATCTGAGGAAGAGCCACGGTGCTTCCAAAAGCAGTTTGGGACATCTTCCTGTCCCAATGCTTTCCTGTCACAGGCTTTAAAAATACCATGGCTTGCTTTCCCTTAAGTAAGTAATAAAGATATTTTATTCCACTCTAGAAGTATCATGTCAGACCAAAAGAGGGGGTACGTAGATTCTTTTGGATATACGGATAGATTCAATGTTGCTGATGCTGTCCCTTGTTAAACAATTCTTAAAGAGTTAATTTTCCCTTAACAGAGGATTTGAAAGAACAATTCTTATTCTTAAAATAGTTCTTATAAACTTTCTTATTAGCTCTTATTAAAGGCGAGTTCCTGCCTTTCTTAATGGGATACAAAACCCATTTCCAAGGGAAGTCTATGTCCAGTAAGAGCAGCAGGGTGAGTCTCTTGCTTTGAGTGTTTTCTGGCATCTGGATGCCTGCAGGATGGAATCACTTTGGCCGGCTAATGACTGACAGTGGCTCATTATGAGAAAATGCAAATAATTTTCCTTAAATGCGCCTGCTTGCAATAAAAAAAGAAAACATAATGTTCCTCTTCACACATGTAGATGGGCTGAGTTAAAGGCATTTTAGGGAAAGAAGATATGAGGAACCTTCAAGAATGATTTACTAACTTTTCTATATAAAAATAGAATGGGATTTCCAAAGAGAGAGTTCTAAAAAAACCCAAAACCAAAAACCACCAAACCCCCCAAAAAAACCCCACAACAAAAAAAATCCCAACCAAACAAAAAAACCCCACCAAACCTAAATGATGCCCATGTGTCTCCTTCGTTGTGAAAGCACAACAGAACAAAAATCCCAACGTAAAACAGATCATCCGAGTTTCCAGTAGCTTGCAAGGTGCTCATTGCTGAGCACAGCTGGTTGTGAAAGGTGCTGAATGTCGCTGGTGGTCTTGAGACCCCACAGCTGTATTCATTCACACATTCCCTTGGCCCCCTTCACAGAGACACAGGTTTGGGTTTTGTTACAGCTTGCAACACCGTGTCCAACTCTGGTCTGTGGTCCTTAGCTCCCGTCTAATGACTTCAGATAGTCATTTTTAACGCAGCCAGCGTGCCTGCTCTCCGTGCTCCTTCCAGGCTGTCTGTAAAGGCCAGGAATGCCGCAGGCAGGAAAAGCTGCGCTCCTTCTGCCGGTGGTAGTGCCTGCCCTTCCCCCAGCCCTTACATGTGGGCAATTCAAGTTTATCTCCCACCAACTCTGCCATAGATTTCTGTTATCTGGGAAAAGCCCCAGAGGCACAAATCCTTAAAGGCATTGAAGTGCCTAACTCCCATCAGAATGAGGGATGTAGTTGTCTAAATACCGCTGATAATCTACAAAGTTGCTCACGATTTGTGTAACAGAGATCACGTAAGTACCCACAGTCTGACACAGGCGAAGCGCTAAACTTTCTTTTATTATTGATGCTGCCGGCGCTACTGCTGCTATTCAACTTCTGTATACTCACAATTCCAAGTCGGCAGTTAGGAGTCCACTGGGAGAAGGACCACAAGGAGAAAAAGTTTCTGCTTACGAGATTTCACAGCCAAGAAACAGCTGAAGAAACAGCAAGTACGTCTGACACAGAAGTGGGAACAACGGGGAGATTGCCATGAGCATGTTACTATACCAGCCACCTTCTGCTTTCAAGGAGTTTTCGGGCTTGACCAAAGAAGTAAATTTGTAATGTTAAAAGTATGTCACTCCTGCCCCTCTGGTGATGGTTGGTCACTGAGTACCAGACAATGCCTACGGTAACATCTGTCACCAAGCCATGGAAAAAGAAGTTAGCTGTCTGCAAACATCTGTCACCAAGCCATGGAAAAAAAGTTAGCTGCCTGCTTGGGTCTCTGTCGGGAAGGGGTTGGAAATGGGAGGGATCGTTTCCTTGCACTCACCCATGCCTGTATATGTAGGAGCTCCTCATGGCCAAACACAAACTGTGCTTGTGATTTCAGAACCCTGGGAAACGGCCAGTCATCCGCTTTACACCGCACTCAGCCAGCAATGAAGTTAAGATGCCCATCATTTTTGGGAGATGGATGAGGCTTATTAAGAGAGGAAATAGGCACGGCCCTAAGGGATAGGACATACCAAATGAACACGTAAAAATAAACACTTCGTGATCTCTGTTCCATTAAAGCTATTGTTGAAGTTGCCACGGAAATACTTCATAACTATGAAACAGAAAAACACCCAAAAGGTAATCCCCCCTCTACCTGGAATTTCTCAGAACAGTATAAACTTTTTACAAATTTCAGAGTGTTTGAAATTATCATTGCATCCAGATGGGGCAGATCCATAACAGTTCACCATTAATATGACTAAAAAAACCAAAAAAACTCTGCTGTTAGTAACATATCTAATTCAAACACTTTAAATATTATTCAGCTGAAGATGTCATTTGACTCTTCGTGAAGGGTAAATGTAAGAAGTTCATATAAAAATGAAATTATGTGTCTAATTTCACACAGCATGAATGACTGGGCCAGAAATATTTTCTCTTGGTGAAGTCATCAGACCCTCTGCAGACAAACATATTATTCAAAACCTTTCACTATGTAACAAGCTCCAGTGTTAGAAATGCATCACATGTGAGCAGAGGATCTACTGAAACCTGTTTCCCAGTGTCGTGTGAGGTCCCTGTGTTTCACTGTGAGAAAGTGTGAGCTCTGCTCAATGCCTTTCCCGTGGCATTTAAATGCCCTAGTGAGCTCAGGGACATGCTGCTGATAATAAAACCATGAATTCACACTAAACACTTTCCCTCTATTGCTTCTCATTTGGGTTCTATCTACTTAGCCCTTATTTTAATGAAAACTTTAGGAATATAACTACCTTTAAAGCCTATTCCCTTGTATCAGCTTTAATTCAAATAGGCCAACAGATTCCAAAGGGAGAAGGAACTTTTAGTAGAGGTAGGATCCATGTAGGTATTTGTGTTGCTCATATAACTCTCATTTCTTTAAAAAACAATGCTAATTGCTTAGATTATTTGCTGTCATAGAACTTACCTATTCCTGCTACTTTAGAGAATTTCTTCCAATTTCCAGCCTAAGTTAATTCCTGCTGAGATTACATTTTCCTAGTTTCATGCTGGCTTTTCCTTTCAAGCTTAAATACTATTTACAGGCATTTATTCCTTGATAAATACTTATGTCAGACACAGAATCAACTTTATTTTTACTATAACTGCCTCTTTCTCACAGGACAGAAATGCCTCCATATACATTCCCTACACCTATCCCAGTTTTAAATCAGTTTAGTCAAACACACAAAAATATTATGCCTTTTCATGGCAGTTTCACACTATGAAATGACAATTCCGAGATTCTGAATAAACCTTTTATTTTTTCCCCTCTCTCACTGTGCATATATGATTGCCAAACTCACAGCGATATTTCTGAGGAATTTGCTCAGAACATGAAAGTCAGTGTATTTTTCTGCTGCCTGGTTCCATGAAGTTGTGATTGACTCACAGGTTGACTCACATCTTGTCCTAAGTTATTTTAAGCATTATGTACAACAATATTAAATTTTGAAAGTTGGTTTTATGGGGGATATTCTGCTCTTTCATACATATATACAGATAACTTTGTAACGTGAGACTTGCAAATATAGAGAATGAAATCTAGATCTGGCCAAGGAAAGAAATAAGCAGAAAAGAATATTGCAAGATAAACCAAAAGAAAACATAGGGTTGTTTCAGGAGAAAAACCCCTAAAAATGAAACTGAAATAGTGTTTCAACCACCAAGTCTGCCTACTTTTTCCAAAGATAGCTGCAAAACAGAAACAAAAAGCAAGATGCTTGCAAAAATCCAGTCTATTAAAAAACAAATAGGAAGATCTGAAAGTGGATGCTTTAGTTTGTGCTTCACAAGAAATGTACCTATTTGCATTTCTGTCTCTCCTTTAAGATAAGGATCTTGCAGCTATTTCAAAAAAGCAAAGCAACATATAAACTTTTGCAATATTTTGAAAATAGGAAACATACTCATTACTGAATCAGTCTGCTTCTCAGTGACCACATATACTGAGGGCATGAAAAGTCTTTGCCAGCTCTGTCTGACCAGGACAAAGTGCTCCTTGAAGACCCATCATGTGAAATATTTCTTCCTTGAGCCCCGAGGAAACGAATCTCCAGATACTTCTTCATGTTCCTTAAGCAACCCTACCATTTTGGCCCCCACACAGGGCCAAGCACAGGTGTCTAATCCTACCTGTAATAACCTGTGGCATGTGAGCTGCCCATCCAGAGATGAATGGATCCAGCAAGCCCAGGCCTCTCAGGAGCAGTGGCCAGAATCCAGAAGGGATTCCCTGAGGTGTGTACAATGACCAGATGCCAATGTTTGGACAACTGTGTTCTCCCTCAGGCTTCCATCTTAGCATGTCTCAGATATTATATCTTCTTTTCTAGCCAAGACATTGCTGAATGCTTAATACCTAGTTCTAAATTCTAAGGAATTTACTTGCAAAGGCATTTAAGCCTAGATTTAAACTAAGTCCTTGCAATTGATGTTTTCTACTGTCTGCACACCTCTGAAGGCCGGGAGTGAGCCAACAGAAATCACAAGCCACATGGACCAAAGTGAGCACCCAACCATAACTGCTTCAAAGGATGCAGACAGACCTCACCTCCTCCTGGTAGTATTGTTAACCTTTGAACTGGAAATACTAAGGAGATGGATGAGTTGAGCTGACTGAATAAAGCCAGCCTAGATCTGGAAACAGTACAGTCGTGTTTGGTTGATGTTATTTCTGAAATAAAACACCTTACTGCAAAGTGCTCCGTGGACTTGGCCTGGTTTCCACAAGGAAGATCTACCTTCTAGGTGCTTTTGTTTTGTGGAGACATAATTTTATATTTTCTTTTTCCTTAGGATGTTTTCCTAAGCAAAGGTGGAATAGCAGGTAAATTGGATGGCCTTTAGGCTGCCTATTTCAGCAACCAAGTCTTGTTGAAGAGGGTGAATGCAGTTGTCTCATTGTCAACTATAAACATACTTCCCAGAAGGCAGGAACACTGAAACACTTCCTGACTCTTTTTCCTTTCTGAGAAAATGCTTTGATTTAAAAGCTCTGAGACTGGTTCTCCGGTCTTTCTTTAGGGTGCTGAAAACTTTCTTCTGTCAGTTAATTATGCTGTGTTGCCAGGACAATCAAGATTTTCTAGATATATCCATTCTGTGCCCACCTATTCTTTTTCACAATGAAGCCAGCAACAATTCAAACCAGAAGTAATAAGTAACTGATACTGATTCCTACTGCTGAAATCTAAATCGAACACAACTTCTACTTCCTTACATAAACCTCTGATGAAATTCCTTTTTATAAGGGCTTATCATAATACCTAAGGTATTCCCAAATATATTGGTATGGTGGTTCCCTAAATGCTGTCTTTAAACCTATAAACTGAATGATGAACTTCTGCTGCTGCTTTTTTTCTCCCCTTCCATTTAGGACTGTTTCAGGGCTTGTCAGTGTTTTCAAAAGCAAAGAATACCCAAACTTTTAGGCAAGAAAGACAATCGCTAGTGGGGTTGTTATAGAGCTTTTCACCTAATTCACTGAAAAGTTGGATAAACTGCTTTTATATTTGCTTTCCCCTGATTCATTTGACTTGCCTGCTTGAGTGCAGTGTGTTTGTACTTCTCTGGCACACATACAGAAATTATAATTATTCTGTGTTTTACTGTTTCCAGGATCAAAATTAACCCACAAGCAGTAGCTTGAAGAATTGTGGATGAGGAACTAACATTCCTTTCAGAAATTGAATCTCTGCTTCCCTTATTTGTCAGCAGTTGTTTTTTTAATCCTGCTTTGAGTAGTACTACAGAAGCCTTGTCTGCCCCTGAACAGTGTGTAGCACACAGTCAGATGCCACAGTGGCTTTGGTCACTTTGGTCACTTTTCTTTGTCATTGTGTTTACAACTTCCTTTTATTTCAGAGAACAGAGACTTAATGATGTTTCCTCATCGCAACCATCAGGACATTAAGTGTTTCCCCATAAGTTAATCCTCACCTGCACCTTTCTATTTTTTTTTTCTTTTTGGCATCTTTCACTTCTATTGTGCTGGGAAACGTGACAGCATATAGTACACTGTTTCATTTTCAGTTGGCACTCTAAGAGCGTTTTGTCTATAGTTTCATTCTGTTGGGTTTTATTTTTAACCATTTCCAAGGTCTCATCTTGTTTGGGGTGAATTTGCAAGTCAGAAGGCTGCTGATCTGAAAATCCATTTCACTTTTCTCTCTTTCACGAGTGACTACTTCTACTTTGGTGACATTTTCTATATATTTCTTCTCTCTTCTTGTTAGTGCTTTGATTTTTTTATCTAATAGAGACCTTATAGCTTTATCCAGAAGGGGTATTGCTTCCATTTATTCTTTTCTCCTTTCACACTGTCCTTATATATCTAGACTTGAGTTATACTTGCTGGGAAATCAATAATTCTTACTGAAATAGATGAAAGGGACTTGGCATCTTCCTATATTTTTGAAAGAAATAGAAGAAGAAGAAAATTTAAATATAATTCTATAATTTAAAAAAAGTCTGTAATGGAATAGAAAATAGAGTCCTTGCCATCTGGCTTAAGTATCATAACTATAAATCTATCTTTTTTTCAATCTCTCTTTCTAGTCGCTGCAATTACAGAAGAAAAATGTCCAGGTCATAATTCACTTCACTTTTTAAAATCTGAATGTTTTAAATATTTAAGCCTTTAAAATTGTTTTTAACAGCTTTATAGAGTAGTTCCTCAAAGCTATCACACAGACCATTTTCCAGAACATACCAAAACATAATTTTGTGCTTTTCTACTTTGTGTTTCCAGCTACTAATTAAAAAAAGAAAACATGAAGTGTGTTGACAGACAGCACTGGGCTTGGGCACAATGACACAGAAACAATAGTAACGTGATTGCTATAGAAATGGAAGAAGTCATTAACTAATCACAGGGAACAAAAATAACACTAGCACCAGAATCAAACAGATAGAACAGGAGTTAATGCTGTAGAAACAGCAAAGATTTAAAAAACAGTCCCATAAAAATCAACTGATTTGGTGATTTGATGATTAATAGCAGGCAGACAAACCAATCCATTGTCAGTATATCTTTCCAAGAAGAAAGATGGAGAATAAAATATTAAATAATCAATAAATAAAATTTAAAAAACAAAATAAAAAAGAAATAAATAAAATATTTAAATATTTTTCTTCTGCTCAGACTACTGGGAGTTGCTGGAAACCTCTAAGAAAGAAGCCAGACTTTCCTATTCCAACCTCAGAATTTCATTTAACCCATTGCAGTTAGTGACACACCCCTGAGCGCCATACATAGAACTTGCAGAACAGGCTACCAACATAGGACAAGAGAAAAATTTAGAAAAATTATCACAATTTATACAAATGTAGTTTATTTTAATACCTACTTATCTTCAATCATTTATATTTTCTTTAATTTTTATTGGTTTTAAATTATTATATTTTTATTTATAGAAAAAGCTCAAGGACAAAAGCTATATACCGCTTTCTAGCCAAGAAAGACTGGACTCATTCACAGACCCATGTTGCTGTTGAATTACCTCCCCTAACTTAGCCTGACTTTCTTATTCAACAAGGTTTTATTCAACCAGCCTAAATCAAAGCCATTATTAAAAGACAAACCACAGCTCCTGGGTCTTCTAACTAAAATGAGGTTATGGCAAGCCCAGACTCTGGTAAATACAAAAATTGATAACAACCTTACCTCACCCTTTCTATTGCAATATCTCAAAGGCTGACTAAAGCAATGGATCTTTAAAGTAGTGGAAGTACATGAAGTAATGCTGGATATTCCTCTGGGTCCATGGACTTTGGTGGAGGAGCTGGGAGAATCTTCACAGAGCACAAGAAGTAGCTGTATAGAGAAGAAAACAATCTTAATGTGGGCTCCTGTATCCATGAGGATCTTGTCAATAACCAAGGTGTCCTAGGTCAAAATGCTTATTTAGTAAAGAGTAAGAACACACCTATCACAGCCAGGATTTCCACCACTGAAGGAGTGGTGAAGGGCATCCTAACTATAAATGCCCAACAAAAATTGATTAAGTGGATCTGATCTTCAGAAAGCAGCAGGGTTTGAAATTCAAGGCTTTTGGAGACCAGCATGTAAGCTGCCCACAAAATTAGGCAACAAAATCTTCTCTGACAATTAGTAAATACAGCAGTTACTTCATCATTTTTGAGTAGGAGTGACAGTGCTATCAGGAGATGGGACTGCAATAGTGGGAAAGGCTGTAAACCACAGAGATACTGGTGATGGCACAGAAACTGTTACACTAAGGAGGAAGAAACTTGAGAAGTATAAAAATTCCATCCGAGCCCATGCAGTATCAGTAGAATTGCCCTAACATTCCTGCTACTGAAAGTAGTAATTGCTTCATCTTAGACATTCAGACCATTAAAAAACAAATCAAAGTAAAATTATACGAGAATGAAAATGGAGTGTACAAGTTTATCAAGGGAGCTTAGAGGCTTTTTTCCCCCTGATCCACTGTTGGATACACCGTATGTATCCTCATGTACCTCATGTACCTCACCACACTCAGCTGCAGATCTCACAGTCAGTCTCCAGCCCTGCCCAATATCACAATGAGAGACAACCCAGCCCACTGAGTGCAGAAGCACCTTGCACCAACTCCACCTGCAGCTATCCCTCATGGCTAGCGAGATGTGATCTTCTGTCCTGTAACGTGGCTGCAAAGAATGAAGTTTCTTTAACCCTCATGAAGCTCTTTTCCTCTTGATTTTTTTCCCTCCTGTACTGCTGATCTGAAGGCAGATCAAACACATTTCCATTAGATGCAAGAAGTATATCTGCAAGACGAAACTGGGAAAAGTATTCTTAAAAATTTACAGTATCTCCTGCTGACCATTTTCGTGATTATATTGACCTAATTTTTTACTATTTGGTATGACTTCATTCCCTATTCCCTTTCACTCTAGATAATGTAACTTACTGTTTAAGAGTTATCTGCCTATGATTATTTAATCTTTCTATACACTGTAGTACATGTAAAATTGTGTGGCATCTCTGTGAACACTTTGGCAAAACTTTAGCAAATTTATCTTTACATTCCTTTTCCCATTGAAACCCATCCTTCCAAAGCCTTTCAGAGCAGCAATGCAATAGGGAGATAATAATATACAATTATTTGGAAAAAAATTTACCATCAAAATGTTGGTTTTTTCTGAACAAAAAGCAGAGGCACAGTCTACTTAGTAGCTTGATTGAGGGATTAATATGAAGTATATATTACTCTTTCTGCTTGTTGACTCTTCTGACAAAGACTTACAAGCGTGACACAGGATAAAAAGTTTGTACTGAGGGTTTTGTCTTAGCGTCAATACACATTTCCTTCATTCTAAAGGTGCCAAGAATTGACATTGTTAAATGAAGTTAATGGAAGGTACAAACGTTCCTCCTTTGGAACAATAGGACATAGTTACCTACTGGGTTGTCTGGTTTTAGATATCTGTGGCTGAAGCAATTTTATATAGTATATCTTTTGGGGTCAGAATGAAAAGAAGGTAAGCCAAAAGGAAGTGGGAGCTGAAGTAAGAGGTAGGATATAGCCTCAGAATAAAAGGGATCAGCACAACATATTTTTAGATGCTTGAGAATGGAGCCCAAAAAGAATAAAACTGAGCAATCAAGGACACTGCTTCCCCTTCCAATCACAGACACACTCTCTATATTGTATCTAATCACTTACAGTTATGGAGTCATTTCCTTAGGAGTTCTAAGGGAATCACGTTTGGATTCCAAAATGTGTAAGCAATGCATTAATTTGATACTAGAGAAACTTGCATTGGAAGTCCTTGACCAAAGCATTCAGCACTATGAGTACAGTGTCATTCTTTCAGTCCCATCAGAGTTTTCCCCAGATATGTTTTTCATGGATGCATCTTAGCTTAGAAAACAAAGAGAATAGATATTAAATTAGCCCTAAACGAATAATGAATCTTTGCATGACTTCATCGTCACATTCAGGCATGTATTTCAAGACAAATAAGAGGAATCTTGACTAATTGTTTCTGAGAAAAGGCCTGTAGAAGGAAGTGGGTGGCTGAATAAGATCCCACAAAGCATTCAGGATTTATGACAAAAGGGCAAATGCATTGACAAGTGAAATGAAAACTCAGTGTGTTATCACTGAGTCACACATTGAGAAGCACATCTGCTGACACAGAACATAGAAAATACCTCAAGTGTATAATGTAATGGCAAGTAAGCCCTTACAGAAGCAGCAGAATGTAAAACGATTTAAAATCATTACCCATAAAAGGTAAAATCAGGTAACACCTACAGAATCCGGCACTCATGCTGTCACTAGGACAGGCAGAAACAAAAAAAAAGATGAAGCCATTTGAAAAAAATAACTTACGGACTGAAGTGTAACAACCAGATATTCTATTTTGTTAGTAGTAATATCTGAAACTCCACCTTGTTTGAAAAATCAGCATAGTTTTGAATGGCTGCCCTCTGTATGACTGATAATCCAACTGGACATATGTTACAACAATACAGGCACTGCAGTAATATATATGGAGAAGTAATGATTGTTATTTCACTTTTAAAAGTCACTATGCCCTAGGGCACAATTAACAGGCAATAAATTCCTACATGCTACTGAAGTTCAGAGATTAGTGTTTGCCTGTCAAAGCATGGAAACACATTTACACCTAATAAAAAGGGACTAATTAGCTGTTTAAATAATAGGAAATGTCAGTCAGAGGCCACAAAAGGCTATGAACAATAACTAAACCCACCCCCCAAAAACTGACACGTGTGTTTACAGACAAATATTAAGCATTCAAAAGAGCCTTAAATGTTTGCCAAAAGAGAAGGCACTTTATTTAAACAGTGAAAGCAAAAGTTAGTGCTAGAAGCTCACCGGAGTAGGGCATGTGTCACTCCAATCTGTGCACTTCTTCACAGATTGATTTAGAAAAATCTTGTACATACTGGACAGGAATTTAGTGAGAGTTTGGAGCATTAGAGATCATTAGAATATGTTTTGGCTTTGTCTGGCTGTGGAATTGCAGGTGAATCAAAGAGCATGTCTGAACTCCAGGCCAGGAAACTCTATTTGGTACTGGTCAAGGATGAAAAGCTGGATCCTAGCTACTGCTAATATTGAATTTGTACATCTAGATATCTGACTAGTTTTTTAAGAACACTATAAATAGTATTCTATTAACTTTAACATCTTGTGTTCTCCTTCTCTTTTTTCCTGTTTTTCTCTAGCCTTAAATGTCAGAGAGGTCGAAGCTATCATTAACCAGCCACTATATAAAGAGACTAATAGTATAATTTCTAATGAATTTAATGGATTGGTCTTCTACACAGATAATCTGATAAAATGAAGCTGTATCACTCAAAATTGAACCTGCACCTGAAGACATACCTTTTTTGCTGGTGTGAATCCCCAAATGTAAAACAGGTACACCACAAATTGAATTTTGTCTGAGATATTTGAGTTTGCCAAATTCAACTGAGCACATCCCTTACCTAAGGCATTAAGCACCTTTCACAAACATGAGTGAGAAATATCTGTGGCTCAGTGGAAGCACTTGGAAGGCATCCATTAGACTAATATGTTGCATTAAGCAGTGACAAACAAATGCATAAATCACCAAATGAAGTTTTGAAACGAAAAAGGTTTTTGAACCAAAGTTCAAAGGCAGTCAGTGTTTGCTGAATTTGTGGATCTTTCCCATTCTGATTCTCTCCTTGTTCATGGCAGGAGTCAGCTCTCAGGCAAAGAAGAGAAATTATCTCACATGGCTATAAATAAATGCAGAACCTGCATAGTGCCTGTGGTTTGTTCCCTCTCCTCCCTGTTGTTCCTCTGCGTCAGTATGGCTGTGCAGCACTGAAGGAGAGGCACAGGCTGCATCCGTAAGAGCAGAGCCAGCAGACTGAGCAGACTGGTGTCCCCCTCTGGTCAGTGCATGTGAGAGAAATCTGACCTGCTGTGTCCAGTATGGGGATCTTCAGTACAAGCAGGACGAGCTAGAGCAAGACCAGTAGAAAGGCTACCAAAATGTTTAAGGGGGTGAGTACATGGTGTAGGAAGTGAGCATGAGAGAACTGGGTTCACTCAGCTTGGAGAACATTAGACAAAGGAGAGATCTGATTGCCGTCTACAACTAAGTAATGGGTGGTTATAGAAAACAGATTCTTCTCAGAGAGAAATGTTGCAACTGGGGAGCTGTTATTAGATGTAAAGGAAAAATCTTCCTAATGAGGTGCCCAGGTGGAAGAAGAGGTTGCAGCAGAATTCTCATCCTCAAAGGCGCTCAAGGCCCTGACCTCACAATGTAACTTCAAAGCGGACTCCATTTGGAGTGGGGGAGTGGGCTTAGGTGCCAGATGAGGTCCTAAGATCCCTTCAACTGAAATTACTATATGATTATCTGATTTACAGGGTCACGTGAGAAACATAATGCAGGAAGACACATGCTGAAATCCAGTTTGGTTTTAGTAGCAATTAAGTATGTGTTTGAATTGCTGGAGCAGAATCAAGAGAGAAATATAACTAAGGGACATAGAGAGATACAGTGCCAATATACAGGTTCCAAATAGTTTGAAAATGGGAAGGATGTTCTGTCTAGCCAGCCAGATTGGAACCAAAGAGATCATCTGTCATTTCCAGCATTTTTAATAGACTCTTTTGATTTGGGGCAAATATCTTAATCTCACTATACGTCAGCTGCTGATTTATTAAGTAAAAGGATAAATCTGTGAATACCTAGATATTTGTGAATCCTTCAGCAATACTTCAAGAAAGTTCACAAGTGGATTCTAACAGGCCAAAGGAGAGGATGCATCTCCTTAAGTTTTGAATAATTTGTAAGACAAGTTGTGCCATAAGAGCATCACGGACAGCAAAATTGGAAGTTTAGCTCCAGGAATTGATCATGTAGACATCTGGATTTGGTTATTAGAGTCTCATCCAGGAAGATATGATGCAAAACTTCTTCCTCAAGCCTTCAGATGTAGCATTAATCAGAACAGAGTAAAAAGTAGGATGGATCATTCTTTTCCTCAGGGACTTAATAACTGCACTTGGTGATGTTTTTTGGTTTTTTTTGCACAGTTGCCAATAATACATTGACAAAACCACGTTGTAATCTTTGTATTTTAAAAATAGATTATTAAAATCATACAGCTGTCCCAATGTCTTCCAAGAAATAAACTTCTAGATGAAAAACAGATGGTTCCAATTAAACTTGGGTTAAATATGAATGAATCTTGAGAAAAAATATCTCTGGAACTGTCCTAAGACAAGTACATTGACTGCTTTCAAACACAGAGATCTTTGCAAGTCCTTTAAGCAGCAGAAATCTCGTTGAACTGTGCTTTTTGAATGCCATGATCACCACAAAAACCGAGACATGACTTCTTCCACGTAATGCTTAGTAGATGCTATGTTCTATATTTCCAAGTAGTGGTCTGTCTGCCTGTGTTCTCCATAGATCCCAGTGCCATTATGCCCCAGATGAGTCAGTAGGTGAAACAACATATAAGAGAAGCAAAAATGATACTCTACTCACAAGCCTGAGTCCAGTAAAAGAAAAAAATCTATCTTGGAATGAAACTCTGGTCCCAACAATTTTATCATCGATAAAAATGTCAGGAGTTATCTCAAAAGCAAAATAATCTACCAGTTTATCTGCTGCCACTATTAGTGGCACGCTTCTAGAATATCCCATCTCAGCTCTCCCTATTGACATCTTGCACTTTGACATTCTTCCTGGAATTACAGTTAGCCTGACTTAATTTAATTAGCTAAAGATGATTATAGAATCATTAGGCTTGAAAGGACCTTTAAGATCATTGAATCCAACCATTAACCCAGCACTGCCAACTCCACCACTGTATCATATCTCCATGTACCACATCATCACATTTTTCTAATACTTCCAGAGATGGTGACTCAATCATTTCCCCCAGGGCAACCTCTTCCAGTGAAGAAATTTTTTCTAATATTCAGTCTAAACTTCCGTGGCCAACTTGAGGCCATTTCCTCTTATCCTGTCACTTGTTATGTGGGAGAAGAGACCAACCCCCACCTGGCTGCAGTCTCCTTTCAGGCAGTTGTGGAGAGCAATGATGTCTCCCCTGAGCCTCCTTTTCCCCAGGATAAACACCTCCAGCTCACTCAGCTGCTTTTCATCAGACTTGAGTTCTGGACTTTTCCCCAGCTCTATTGCCCTTCCCTGGACACACTCCATCCCCCCAGTGCCCTCCTTCTAGTGAGGAGCCCAGAACAAAACACAGGAGTCAAGGTGTGGCCTCACCAATGCCAAAGACAGGGGACCATCACTGCCCTGGTCCTGTGCACCACACTACTGCTGATACAAGCCAGTCACTGGTCTTCTTGGCCACCTGGGCACAGCTGGCTCTTGTTCAGCTGCCATTGACCAGCACTTCCACTTTTCCACTGGGCAGCTTTCCAACCACTCCCCCCAGCCTGTAGCATGGGGTGCATGGGGTCATTGTGACCCAAGTGGAGGACCAAGTGTTTGGTCTTGTTGAACCTCATACCAAGTTGGCCTTGGCTCATCAACCCAGCCTGTCCAGATTTGCAGAGCCTTTCTACCCATGATGTAAATATCTTCTACCACAGAAGATATAGTAGTGTGACTTACACTCTTATAAGCATGTGTCTGTGTTCCCAGGGACATTTTAAATCCTCAGCTATGATACAAAAAATTAAAGGTTGTAGGGTTGGTCTGCAAGCTCCATCTCCTGACTTTTCTTAAGCTTGAAGTATAAAAATCTTATAGGAAAAATTATCTTTTCATTGTCGCTATGTACATTACCTAGTAGACTGTGACTCTTGTCTTATATTGCGATGCCTGCATATTTTTCACAAAGAAAAATAATATTGATAAGCAACATTTTTTTTACTTTTTTTTTAACTAGCAGAAAACCTGCATGGGAAGAAAATTACCTCTAGCTTAAGAAACCAGCAAAATCTATGTGTTCATAGATAAGTAAAATCTGGGACTCAAAATTATCACAATCCACTGTCACTGCTTGCAGACCTTAATGACCAGATGTGATTCAAAATACTTAAACCCCATACTAACTGGCTCTTGGGAAAATCATAAAGTAGATTCAAGTGGGTAAGAAAAGCAAACATATCACTGCAACTTTTCACCAGATTCTGGATTTCTACAAGATCTTGGGCAATCCCAGTGAGCTGGAGTGTATGAAGCATGTGGGCTCTCTTATGCCACTGCCTGGCTTCCTCTTCCTTGAGAACAATGGTATGAATGGGACTGGGAAGGCAGGAGAGCATCCAGCCCTAGAGGACAGCTATTCACTCTGCTCCAGCCAGAGCCTGTCAGCATTTCCACTGTTTCACACGAGTCCCAACTTCAGACAGGGATGACTTCATTTTAACCACTTTTCTCACATTTAAAAAAGTCAAAATTAGTCAAAACAAAAACAGCAACCATGTGTGCTCAGGGATGTGAGCGGAGAAATAAGGATAAACAAATCTGCTCTCTTGCATATCCTACCAGCAGTTCGTCTCAGCATGATCCTTAAAAACAGCAGGGTGCCTAGCCTCAGCTTTTATCAAATAACATTTATAGGACACCCAACATTCCCTACCAGTGGACCACAAAGAATCAACAGGGAGTGAATAGGCTGTCCTTTATTCTTATAATGTTAGGGTCCAGCTTACTAAAAAAAAAAAAAAAAAAAAAAAAAAACAACCAAAAAACCCCTGATGTATTTTATTTTCTTTTCTTCTTTTCTTCTGCTTTATATCATGGGAAAGAATAGATGAGCAGTGACCCATACAGGCTTACTTACGAAAAATTATGGTTCATCTTACAGGCACGTTTATGAAAACAACTGTGTGTAAGGACAAATACCCCTCAAAATCAGTTCTGCATCTGCATGGACATAAGAAGGTAGCTGTAAAGTCTGTTTTATGGGAATGTCAGCTCTTCAGTATAGGAAGAGGGATGGCATGCTCTAGCATGTCTAGACAGATGTCCAGGGCTGTTGTCCCTAGACAGCAGAGGATATATGGCTTTTAAAGAGGACAAAGATTGGCTTTGCTATAAAAGAACAAGCCACTTCCTGGAGAGGAAGATACAATGATTTTTTAGGAAAATGCAGACACATTGTGAGCTCCAAGGAACAGTGATCTAGAGAGGAAGGAAGAGGATACAGTGTGAGGACTAAACATTACCTACCTACAAACTTTGTAATTAAGGCTCATAGCCCGTTATAAATGACTTCTTGTACAATCTTCACCTAGATGACAAGAAGCAAATACTTTATGTCTTTATTGTTTTTCTCTTCTGCTTCTCCCCTGCTTGAAAAGAACAGCTAACTTTTAAAGTACGCCCGTAATATGGATTTCACTGCCAGTAAGGAAGAAGGCCAAAGTGGAGTATGCATGGCAAGAGAAGAAAAAGGCTCTGTGCTCAGGAAAAGATAAAGAAAGTAAGAGGATATAGAGATAACCTGATAATGCATGCCATGACTCCATGCTTAGACACTGACTGCCTGGACTCTCGAAGCTTCAAGGAAAATCTGTCACTCTTGAGTTCACAGAATTCATGCAGAAAATAGGAAATGTTTTCCAAAATTTTAATAACGTATTTTGCAAAGTCAGCAAGTTATGTTTTACTACAGGAAAATTAGGAAAAGCAAGAAAAATATGTGAGTGGAGACAATGGAAAACTGTTTTTTAGCTTTCTTGTTTCAGTAAGCACATAACATCCTTCCTTTGGTTACAAGACAGCTATGTTTTCTTAATATTTTATTGTGAATAAACACAGATGGAGGTTCAAGGAGTTCTCTTCCATAATTATTGCTGTGGCTTTTGACTGCTGAATAAATGTATTGGATTGAGTTTGTTTCTTCATAATTTTTCAAATAATATAATTATTTTAGCAGTATTACAAAGGCTAATGTATTATCATAACTCAGTAGCTTGTGGTTTTAAATGCTAGGAAAGGAAGTGGGGGATTGGACAGACATCAAATCCTTTGAACAGAAGAATAATCCTGAAATCTACTTTTCTCTTTCTTATCGCCTAACATTCACATCTTATTATGTTCAAATATGCCAGACAGTAGTTAATAATAGATAACTGTATCTAGAATGAGGGTCAAATACATCACTTCATGCTCCTTATCTCTGTAATCTTCCTTCAGAGGAATTCTCTCCTTCTGGAATCTGAGGCAACTTTTCGGGAAACCACAGTGATACCAAACTCAGTAAGTTATCAGTCCTTACAACATGCATGAGCTGCCACTGGAAGCAGAGCAGATGAAGATATCAACTGACAACAGATTTTTTTCCATAATATCTGTCATTAGACTAAAGAAAGTATGAGCTCACAGCATATTAGGTATGAAATGATGGATGAATAATTTCACAGGCTTTCAGGAAAAATGCCAGAAAAAACATTGGGAAATGTAGCATTAAAACAGGATAGTAGATTATTGCATTAGCCTCTCACTACCAGACTAGTAAGAGGCTAGCTGAGATCCCAGAATACAGGATCAGTTAGGGTAGAAAAGAGCTTTGGCCAGACCATGGCACTGAGTGCCACAAACAGTCTTTCCTTAAACAGCTCCAGGGATGGTGACTCCACCACCTCCTTGGGCAGCCAATGTTAAATCCCCCTTTCATCATTAATGGATGAATTGGTGGGCTCCAGTTTGTAGACATTCACTAACGTGTCTCAAAGAATGAATATCTTTTTCAGTCTGTCTTTGAAAACCCAGGAATGTGCAGAAGCACATATTTTAGGCTGGATCTGAGCACTGCTTCAGGGAATAAATGTGTTGGCAGGCTGAGCTAAATAAGAGTAATGCAAAATGCTAAGTACACTTGATGTAAGTACAATTGTCCCTTTATTTAAAGATTGGAAAAATTCTGATCTTTAGAGTTTTGGAAGCACACCGGGTAGCCTGTTTTAAGAATCCTTGGGACCAATACTGGCATAGGGTAGTAACTGCATTTGTGTGGCGATGCCTGGTGCTTTAGTCTTGTTTTCATAAAAAAGGGTATGAAATAAGACAGAATAGAAACATAGTCATACATATCATTCAGAGAGAGAGAATAGTTGAAGTAGCTTATCACCCAATCCCAGTACTATTTTTCAACATATAATGAAAAGTAGGTTGTTTCTCTTGGACACAGAGCAGATCCACATGTTCCCTCTCTACTACAAGAAGAAAAATCTGGCCTCGTTTAGTCAAATCTTGCACACTGAGAAGCTACAATCCAGCACATCATTTAGGGTATGATCCTTATTTATGCTCTTTAGACATAAATATCCCAGAGGAGAAGGCTCCAGACACTCTTCCTTCCTCTCTTTTTTCAAAGGATTTTTTATCTTTTCAGGATGGTCAGCGTGCTATTCCCAAAGAAAAGCCAAAAGCTATAGCTGTTACTGCAATCAGCTTTAGTAGAAATCTAGAGGGAAAATAAAATTCGGAAAAAAAAAAAATCATAATTTTAGTGCAGCTATAGCTGTTCTTGAAATTTGGTGTATATCCAATTTCTAGCCAGGGCAGAGCCACCAGAAATGAGTACTCTTCCTCATTTTTCAAGCAGAATGAGAAGGTATAACATTTCAGAAAGACTGAATGGTGATTTTGAAGAAATCTGTAGAACTGGAAATATATATTTCCAAGGTGGCAGAACATTTTTATGAGCTGAATAACTAAAATGTCATAGTTTAGGTGATTTTCATCCTCAGTTCTCAAAGAATCAGCACAGCATTCACAAATCTTACAATAAGGGTTATCAATAAATCTTAAAAATATTGGTTTTATCTGTTAGTTCATGGTACACTTAGGGTCTTTATTTAGGAAAGAGAGGGAAGGAGTATTTGAGATAGAATAAATAATCTGATTATAACAATATGCATAATTTTATAACAAGCTTTGAAGGAGAGTGTAATTAGGCATTGGGTGATTGGAAAACAACCTAGACTGAAAAAAAGTCAATTTCCAAGAGAAGGCTGTGTCATCACAATAAAATATCCTTCCTTGCTTGACTGTGAAAAGGAAGTTCAGAAAAAAGTAAAGGGCAGCTCTCATCTAGTGTAATTTTAGTTTAGTACTTGAGACAATGTTATAAGGAAAAATATTTAAGATTGAGAAGAAGTGTAGTAATGGTAGGATTGAAATTTGAATAGAATTTTACTCAGAAGACTACAATGAAGGGTCTTGAAATGTGATGATTCTGCATATTTTGGAGTTCCTTGGGATCTATTTTTAGGATCAGTCTTATTTCATATTTCCATAGCTGATGGTCCCCCAAGAAATAGAAAAACGTTAATTAAAGTTAATGGTAGCCCAGAAAGTAATGAGGTCTGAAACCAGAGGAACATCAGAACTAATCACACATGAATGACATGAGAATAACAGAAATAGCAGAATAAAACAAGATCTTTGACTAGAGATTAAGAAAAGACTTCCCACAGCAAATTAATGCTTGCCAATCAAACATCTGAGATGAAGAGAAAGCCTGAGAGTATCCTATGAAGCACCAGCGTGAAGGAATTATAATAAAACCCAAATGTGATCCTAAACTGAGAAGAATTGTATTAATGTAGCTGTATCTGCATTGTTGTGACCTCATTGGAAGCACTCTACAAAAGTTTGACTACTCATGCTCAAGAATGCAAAATTGGAGCGTGTTCTGGGAAGGGTTGTTGGGAATATCGAAGGAACAGATGACGCGGAGTTTTCATATCCTCTTCACAGAGAAAGAACCATGTGGGCTAAAAGCCACCAGAACAAAGAGGTATAAACTGTCTCTGAATGATTTCTGTCCAGTTTTCATGACCAGAACAATGAGATTTGAGCACAACTTCTTATAATAAGAACAATCAGGGAAGAAGGAAGAGGAATGAGATCAAGGTAACTTAATATTCAAGTTTATTAAGATGTTATGAAAATAATAATACAGCATGGCTCTTTGTAACATCAGTGGACAGGACTCAGTAAGTCAAGAGGAACCCTTGAATCCAAATGTCGACCTCCTTCCCCCTTCTCATCTCCCTTGAGCTTGTATATTGCTTTGATCTGCCCACTCTGATCCTTCACCACAAAGGTATTCACGCAAATTTACTCTCAGAGGAGGATATGACAGTCTGTCCACTGTATATATTTCCCAAACCCTTTCAGGACTGTTTGCTCCTTTGAATAAATGGCTTGGGGTTTGTTTATCCGGTAATCTTCAACAACTTAAAAAATTCCTTCAGAATAAGAAACCACACAAGTTTTCACAGTTAATTTACATCTTCTTTGTTCCAGCTTAAATCTAATTATTTAAATTTATTTCTTCTTTTTTCTCTTTTTTCTCTTTTTTTTCTCTTTCTTTCTTTCTCTTTCTTTCTTTCTTTCTTTCTTTCTTTCTTTCTCTCTTTCTTTCTTTCTTTCTTTCTTTCTTTCTTTCTTTCTTTCTTTCTTTCTTTCTTTCTTTCTTTCTTTCTTTCTTTTTTTCTCTCTTTCTCTCTCTTTTCTTCTTTCCTTCTTTCCTTCTTTCCTTTTTTCTTTCCATTGAAGGCTGCTCTGAAGCTGATCCACAATCTTCCTTTGCAAAAATAGAGCTAAAAATAGAGAATTCACCCAGTGTATTAATTTGTTTCTTTTCTCTTTAGTTTCAGTTCAGTATGTTAAATGCAGAACTTTCTACAACTTTGTAATGATATGTGCTTCAATAACTGTGGCAAAAACTTGTATTGGCTCTTTGCTGCAATATTCTTTACTTAGTGAGTATAAAGCTGCCACTCTTTGAATTCACTGACAGTTGCTGTCATGAGCATGATATGATATGATATGATATGATATGATATGATATGATATAAACTGAATGGGAAATTTCATTGTAACAAAGTTTCAGCAACATACAATCAGCATCTCATGGCAATAAACTGGAGCATAGGAACATGACTTAAGCTGTTGGTACAACACATATGACAAAAAAGTAATTCATGCCATGGAACAGGTAGCTGTAAAGACTCAGAATTAAGAGATACAATATGAGAATCAAAACAAGTTAAACCCATTATGTGGAAAACCTGCAGTAAGGAAGTACGAATTAAATCATCCATGGAAAATGTATACTCATAGTTTCAAAAAAAAAAATTTTTTTAAAAAAAGGTAGGAACTAAAATAAAATTTGTAATACATTATTTTCTCCTTAGAAACAATTAACTTCCAACACCCTTTACAATATAATATTGTTGAATGCAATAAAAGCTTTTCCTGCAGAAACAGTGGAATACTTGTCCATTACAAAAACAATGTTGTTTTTCGCTCCTTCAGTGAACTCCATTCTCCAGTGTGTGGGATCATTGCACCTGTGTGGAACTCTCTATAAGTTAAGCAAACCCTCTACAAGTGCAGGGTGAGCATGTGAGCTACTGTAAGCTACGACCTCTGTCTGCTTAGAAGGGAGCAAACTGTATTTTTCTGTCAGAAATGAGTCATCAGATTTAAACCTAAGCCCAAGTCTGGCCAATGTTTGAGAGGCTCAAGACCTATTTCTGATTTTGCTGGCTAAACTTAGGCACTGGCTGGCTCACATCCTGAGGAGTTCAACACATTATTGCCTTTGAAGATTTGAGCCTTAACTATTTCTAAGCTAGACACCACCATGATATCCGTGTGCCTAATTCTTAAGTTGCACGTTGTGGCTGGATCAGAAACTTAGTCACAATTTCATTTTTAAAATAAGAGAAAATGCACATGGAAAATATTTTTGATTGACAGTTTCTTCGAGGGAAAAAAATATTCTTAGTGATGCATATGTTTTTGCTGAAAATACCTGTTTTCTGTGCGGAATGCCAACTTTTCAGTTTGGTGATTATGGGTTCATTTATTGTATTCAGCCATAGGAGGGAATTAAGGTGACTTCTGATTATTTAGCTGCTTAATGGATATGGCTATGAGTCAGAGCAGTCTCAGACCCCCCTTTTGCTGCTAGGCATTTTGGCAAACTCTTGTGGGATTTTTTTCTTCCTGCACAGTAGCAGGACTAGGAAGTAATGTTCCATTCAATTCTTTCAGCTGTGACTACCATTAATTAAATTCAAGGTTTCCCGTAGGAAGACACTCTCACAGGAAATGTGCTCTTAGTCTCACCTATATGTTCAGAGTGGGCATGCTTCTGGGAGAAAAATCACTCCAGACGGAGGGGAAACACAAAAATATTTTCCTTTGAATTCTCATGAGGGACCTGGTTTCAGACCAGAGGTCCTGACTACGTGAACACTGGCTTGGTTAAACGTTGGCCTCAGTCTGAAGGATTAGTTTAATAGTGTCACAGGGAGGTAATAGAGCTTACTGAAAACAGTTATCAATCCATTAACTTGCAAATAAGCCTACCAGCATTCTGTCAAGTACTGCCCATATAGCTTCACTAGTTGCACATACCTTGCTTTTTTATCTTTTGACCTTGTTTTTTCATAATTCTGACAGCACTGCGAGTGAAAAAGTACTCAAACCCGGCCAGGAGTATCTGAGCCAGGCTGAACAGAGGCGGCTGCCGAGCGCTGAGAGAAGCAGGCGCGGAGTGTTTGGGTACTGAGCATCCCCTAGTGACCGGCTCTCCCAGTGCAGCATCCTGCTTTTCTCAGTCTGCACAAAGCGGGCAGGGAAGCCCAGATTCGCAGAGTACAAACAACGGATTAGTACAAATAAAGTACTCCAAGACTTACAAAAGCACTGACAAGCTGCAAAATAAGTCATCTAGAGAACAAGGACTCCTTTTTAATCCAAGTACATTATTTGGATAAAAACAGCAACTGGTTTCCCTTGTCTGACCCACCAAAAAAGGAACTGAAGATACTTATACAGATATATTATATTTTCACTTAAATTTCATTGATGACTTATAAATCAGACAACGAAACGAGGGATTGTCAGCATTATTTCCCCACTAGATGTTACAGCATGTTTAAAAAGTCTACGTTCATACAGAGATCCTGATGTTCTCTTTCTGGTCACCTATTGGACTGCTTGCTGCTTTTGAACAATGAGAATGGGAAAGTTTTCACTAAAGAAGATCCTACAAACTGTAGATTTTGCTGGTAAACAAACAGGAAAAAATAATCTCCTTCAGCAATATGTGGGATTTTTTTTTTTTTTTTTTTTTTTTTTTTTGTCTCCCTGCAACAGTAACTTTTTCTAAATACTTTCACCAGCTTCAGGAAAGGGTGGGTTAGAGACAGGGGTTTCCTGAGCCCTTTCAGAACATGGTTTTAACGAAGCCGTGTGTTCAGAAGAGCCCCTAGAGAGTCTTGTTTTGGAACAGTCTGACGCCTACACATTATTATCTTTGCTACGTTTTGCAGTTTCGTGTGAAATTTATTTTTAATCTTTAACAAAACATGCTCCTGTTTATCTTAAATTCAGAAAAGGTTTAATAATGTAAAACAAAATAACTTTTTAAATAATTAGATTTACAATGAATGCCAAAACATAAAAGTATAAAGCAAGCTAACAAGAAAGGAGTTCTTAAAGATCAAAGAAAATGTGTTTATTTGATTTGATTAAAAACAAATAAAAAGTACTTTCACTTCAACAAGTTATAACTGGCTGTTGACAAAAACCAGTGAAAGAGTTTCTCAGCCCCACAGGATAAAGGTTTTCTTCTGATAGAGGTTCACGTAGTCAGAACAGATTGCTGACACTGATACGTCAAAGGAATTATATTTTGAAAAGTGAAAAAGCTGCATCAATATTAAAAAACATGGATACAAAGACAAGTTTCCTTGGAGAACATACTCCTTTTGCAGCCTTTGCCCTCACAAAAAAATGTTAGGATTTGGGTTAGGTAGCAAAGGCTGCCCCATACCAGCCTTCTCTACCCATGGAAGAGGAGATCTGTGGAAGCCAGATCTCTGCTGGGAACTGAACTGCTATGTTAAAGCAGGTTTTGAGCTAATATTGTGCCTCTGTGTGACAATTTTTGAACCCACCTTTCTTCCAGAGGCTTCAGCGGGAAATGCACAGATCTCCCATGAAATGATGCCGTGCTGGGATCCAGGCAAGAGAAAGCAAAGTAACTGAAACCGGAATTTGCTTTAGGTCAGGCTATTTAAGCTACTGTTTATTGAGGGTTTTTGGGTTTTAATTCAAATTTAACTGATAAAAGATCATTTGAACAGTATCATTTTTTAAAAAAAGAGTAAACACTTCCCCAGTTCCAAAAGATAAAAAGTATCCATGGTCGAAGGATAGCTTGAATCTTCAGTGAAGGTGTCCACAGCTAAAAGACCAGATCTGATTTTCCAAAAATGCTGTGGTAAAAAATATCCATAAACCACTTGAAACTGTCATACATTTCAGACCTCCTCTACACAAAGCGAAGAAAAAAATTCACAAAAGACCCCAAACATTTGGAGTTTATCTTTAAAGGCAACATGTGAAATTCATCATGCTAACTTCATAGAAGTCACCAATTTAGAGGAGCTATAGTTATTTTCACACTAATTTTAAGGTGTCCACATCCTCTTAAGAGAGTGTCCCCAGATAAGGAGGTCCCTTTAGCAATTGCAGTCACTGATATCTCACTTTCTATCGAGTTACCAGGGAGATGTCTGCGGGCAGGGTATCCAGTCCTGCAGCCAGCACTGCTCCCCGGCAGGGAGGTTTCAGCACACAGGGCGCTGTGTGCCTGGTGCAGTGCCCATGGGCTCCTGTCTGCAGTCTGGTGACCCCAGTGCTGGTGGCAGCCTTGAAATCACCTGCAACACGCAGAGCAGCCATATCCACCGCTTCTGAGGTGTCACAGTGCTCATCACTCACCATGGGCTCTCATTTCTGATCCCAGCCTGACAATTCCTCCTGCAATTCCTATTTATTTGCAGTGGGGCTGCAGAGGCACCCAATCACTCACTGTCAAGATGCTCACTGTAAGGTCATAACAGCAAAGGTGGTTGTGAAAGAAATCAAGCCTTGCTCCAATTTTAAATTCTTGGTAATCTCATGAAGAAAATAGTGTGTGATTTGTGTTTATGTCTGGAAGTTTTCCCTAGTGTGAAAGCCTCTAAAGGAAAACGAGTTCTTTCTTGCAATATATGTCCTTTTATGTTATGCAGCCTAGACTGTGGATCACAGTGATGTCAAAAATGTACATGGAGTGATTGCATCCTGTCTGTGTCCTGCAAGAATGACTTTGAAAGTTAGATGTTTCATCTCTACAGTCATATCCTGATCAACAAACTCAGTCAATAAATAAATACATTTAGTGACAAAACCTAGCATTCTGTAAGCTGCAGTTAAACAGGAACTTGATTTGTTTTTTGTATTCACATCTATTCTATAATAATGAATTCAGCACCACAATAACCAAGTACCCATTATAATTATAAGATCAGAGAAACCTTTGTGGTACTCATTTTCCTAAAAATTATTTTAAAAACTCCAGTCCTCCATTCTTATTCTTTTGAAGTTTTTGTTTTAAACCTAAGACATAAATACAAAGGGCCAGAACTTGGGTTGAGAATGTGGGGGGTGGGGGGTGAAGAGGTGTACAGAGATTGCCCAAGAAAGAGGAAAATGGAGTATAAAGTGCATTATTTTTTCAGTCTTTTTTTTTTTTTTTTTTTTTTTTTTTACAAATATAAGTGCCATAGAAACATATCTAAAATTTGTGCTTAAATATTGCCTCTGTGTCTGTGTGTATATGTGTGAGAGAGAGATAGTGTTCAATTGTCACATACAAAATTTACAAATACAGATCAATTTGGGTTACTAAGGGTAACCCAAATTAAAAAGTTAAAGGGTTGAATGAGCTACACATCTCAGAAGAAATATATAAAACAAATATCCCGGATACACCTGTGGAGCTGTGTATTGAAATATATGGAAAACTCTCTGGAAGCCTGGTTTAACCATCTCATTCTGTCAGCATTGTGACGCTTTTGGTGTCACTCAAGCAGTTTTTGCTGCCTGTGGGGAGCTTTTCTCGCTCAAACTCATCCTATCTCACTCCCTGGCTGCCCTGGTCTGCTATGGGAAGGTGTTAGTCAGCTTCAGCTCCTGCTTGGGGCCACGGTGACACTGAGACAGCTGGGCTTTGCTGGCACGTGAGAACGACCTGGAGTTCTAGCCTGGAAAAGAAGGTGCTCAGGGGAGACCTTACTGCTCTCTACAACTGCCTTGGAGGAGGGAGCAGCCAGGTAGGGGTCGGCCTCTTCTCTCAGATAACAAGAGACAGGGCAAGAGGAAACGGCCTCAAGTTTTGTCGGGAGAAGTTTAGGTTGGACACGAGGAGGAATTTCTTCACAGAAAGGGTGATTTAACATTGGAACGGGCTGCCCAGGGAGGTGGTGGAGTCATCATCCCTGGAGGTGTTTAGGGAAAGGCTGGATGTGGCACTCAGCGCCAAGGCCTCGTAGACATGGCAGTGTTCGGTCACAGGTTGGACTCACAGGTCTTTTCCTGATTCAGTGCTCCTGTGAACAGCGCCTTCAGTCTGCAAAACACAGCCCTGCGAATAAGAAAGCCATGGCCAAGGAGGGTACCGGCTGGGACACGAACCCCTCAGCCCTCACCCCACCCCGAGGGAGGAACCGCGGCCGCCATCATTGCCCGCTCTCTCAGCGCCCCTACGCCCCTCTGCCCCCGCGCGGCTCCGCCCCTCGCGCGGTGACGCGCCGGGGGCGGGGCGGAAGTGAGCGGGCGGTGGCGGCGGAAGTGGCTGCGCGCGTCGGGGGCTCAAGATGGTGAGTGCGGACAGCGGCAGCGGAGCTGGGCGGGTGGGGGTGTCCTTGTGCTGGGCCGCACTGGACCGCACCGGATCAGACCTCCCGCCACGTCTTCCCCGCCAGATCCCCTCCCCTCATCTTTTCGGCGTCCCCGCGGGCAGCGAGGTCGTGCTGAGTCACCGGGGTCCGGCGCGGCCATGGCGGGCATCCTCATGGGCGCGGAGGGCCAGGATGCGCGCAGGGCGCTGTGAGGAAATCCCTTCCCTGGCAGCGGGGCGGGACGGGGAGCCCTGGCGGCCCCCAGCCTCCCGCAACCTGCGGGATGGGGAGGGAGGTCACGCTCGGCCCTCCGTGGTGGGCAGCGACCGCTGGTGCCGCCTCAGACGGGCCGGGCACTGGTGTGACTCGAGTGTGTTGCTTTTGGGGAGTGTTTCGTGATGTTAACTTTGATCTTCCCCCTTGTCACGTTCCCCAGGTACTGTATCTGTTTAGTGCTTTCATTTACAGCAGTCTCACAAAGGTCTGGTCAGTGCTGAGTGTGTAAATTGGTAGATGCATGTAACAAGAGGCATGTTAGGACTGTCTTACGGCTCTTGTGTTACTGAGAGCTCACATGTTGGTACAAAATAACCTAACTGTAAGCTTGAGTTTTCTGTTGGATCTGACTGGTGTTGGGGGAATCCCTTACGCTGAACTGCTCATACTGTCACCTTCCAGAGACTACTGCTGTCACCGTCTGCTGCTTATTAGACATTGCCCTACTGGTGGAGCAATTTTTATGATCGATCCTAAAATCGCTTCAATAAATTCGGGTGGGTTAGAGTGAAATTAGGCGCCTAGGTTACTTAGTAAGTCTGTGGATTTCTGGTGATCCTCTACAAGTTACTATTTTTCTTTGTTCTTTCAGTTAACTGGCATGCTAGACTGCTCAAATACACTTTGTCCTCCTTATGGCAGCCTCAAACCATGGCTAAATTTGATCTTGTATCAGTATTGCAGTAAATGAAGGAATGCTCCTTTCTGTCTTGTCAGCTGTCAGGACTTGCCTCTTTCCTTTCTATCTCTGCAGCCCAGAGTGGGAAAAAACAGGGATTATATTGTGAGTTTAACTTGATCTGATCAACCAGATCCAAAAATGTTGTCAGTACCTTTAGTTTTTGTCAGACTGTCTGAAAGAATTCTATATTAGTGTAGGGGTTGTGTTTTTGGGTGTTTGTGTGCGTTTTTGTTTTGCCTCCATTTTAAAGAAACTGTAAAGTCTAGGGCTTGTCCAGGAGTATTTTAAGAAGTCTTTGAGCACTCCCTTTCATTTGGCTGGCCTATTGGCCTATACACCCATATAGAAGTGGTCTGGTTCTGTTGAAGTAATCCTTTTTTTTTTTTTTTTTTTTTTTTTTTTCTCCAGAATTCCAGAGGCACTACTTCTCTGTTGAAGGATAGTATCTCATTTACAGAAGTTTCGGCTTCAGGGCTATTTGAAGGTCATGATCTTCTGCGCAGAGGGTATGCTTTACTTTTGCTTGCTGAATTGTGTCATAAACAGTGTTGAACTACAGTATATATTAAATGTTGGCTTTTTACAGAAGTTTCTTGCAAGGTTTGTTGCAAACATTTACCTCTGTGACATTGTTCTTTAGAAAAGAAACAGCAAAGTATTGATAATTGTGAAATATCTAATAGTTTCAATATACATTTATATAAGTGTGCCATAACATTGTGGGAAATGATTAATTTCAGCATTGGCCAAACCCCAAAAGCAATATAATAAAAATAGTTTGGAGTTTGCCATTTTTACACGAGTGCAAAACTTATGTCTCTGTCTTGGGTAATGAATCCAAAAGAAGTTCATGGAGTTTAAAATGCCATACAACTGGCATTGGGGGGAAGGTGTGTACAATATTCCATTGCAAAAGCTTGAAGACTTCAAAATAAGATATAGTGTAGCCTGGATATGATTAAATCTGTAATGATTTTATTTATTAGTATTTGCATCTCTTTCTGAAAGGAATCAAGGAAGAAAAACACATTCTGTTTTGTTAAGCATAAAGGATATCTGAAACTTCCTTCTGGTAGTGCTGTAGCTAGAGGTTTTACTTGCTGCTTCACTATTAATCTTTTTTTTTTCCTGTAGTTCAGACTTTGCTAATTATGTATCTCTGTGGCCTGGTGTTTGTGTCGGAGATTGGTTTTGGAATGCGACTTAAAAAACCATGTCCCAGTTAATTTGATGTTAATGTCTTTTCTACTTTTCTTCTAGCTTTACAAGTGTGAAAAATGAATTATTGCCCAGCCACCCACTGGAGCTGACAGAAAAGAATGTAAGCATAACATCAAATGTAGCCATCTTCACTCTTAACTAATTACGAAGTTTACATTAAGAGTAAACTGGTTATCTGGACTGCTTTGTGCAGTAGCAAGTAATGAGCAGGGTCTTTACCAGAAGGAAGGCGTTCAACATGAGTAACATTTTATTTATATAAATACCATTGTCAGCAAGTCTGTTTAATATTAATCTCTTACTTAATTTCTCCTCACTTCAAGTGTGTAAGCAGGCTTCCAAGTAGGGGCTTGTGTGGTCAGGTTTAGTCGTCTAAGAGTGTGTGTGCAGCCGCCATAAGTAGGCCAGGGGCACACCTGTCACCTTGTGAAGGCTGATCCTCCCATTTTGTCTGTAGATTTACCATCTGTCTTCATTTTCAGACTTTCAGCCCGTGAACACGTACATATTTTTCCATAAATTGCTCAGTCCCATCTAGACGTTTTGTACCTACAGCCAATCATAACTGTTTGCCATCTTGTCTGGCTCAATCATGGCTCATGGAACATTACAAGTGGTCTAGGGGAGGTTCAGGGAGGCTGGACTTGCTGGTTGAACTGAATGTTTCTGGTGCCTGTTTGGTCAGTGCATCAAACTGTCCTGAAGCACGGATGTTATTTTGCTAGAATGTTCCAAATTGCTAAGTTAAACAGCAGAACAAGGTCTGACTAATATCAAATATATTCTCATTTTAGGCAGTGTTAGTGTCGCCTTGCATTGAAAGGATGATGTTATTGTGACACCAGATTTGTGAGCTTGTTTATAAATACTATAAATATTTCAGACCTATTTGTCAATTGATTTTTTTTAACTGATTGCTGTAACTTAGTTTTTAACTCTGTTCTTGCCGAACAAAACTTGCATAATTAAAAGATGACATGCTAAAGAGACAAAAATGTACAGAAATAAAACATGCCGTGTAATCTCCTAAGAAGTATGTGAGTCTTCTAAATTGTTTCTCCCACATCAGGTTCATTTCTCTGTAAGTTTAAGGCCAGTTTAAGAATTATTTTCAGTAGATTTGAGTGGGAAAGTACTTAACTTAGTCTGAGATAGTAATGGTTGGTGTTCCTGCTATCAATGTTAAAAAGGTTTTTCAGGTAGCAATGGTAGAAACCAAATGTTTCTGCTAAATCCTTCTCTCTATCAAATAAAAGAAATGGAAGAATAATGTAACCAGAATTATAAGATTAGGATGAGGGATATAAATAATATTTTCTTTTAACTTGTGAAGGGTATTCAGTACAGATTGTTACAAAGAAAATGCTGGATATGTCTTTTGACTTGTATTTTTCTGTTGGTTTTTGAGATCCCATCTCATAAATGTGTTCTCATATTAAGAGGCTTTTGTCATGGTGATGGAGTACAGCTTTTAAAATTAGAGATTTGAATTTTGTTGATTATTTCAGCTTAAGTTTTACAGTAAGTATAACTTCTTTGTACTTCAGTGTACATGAGTGAGCACTTTCTCATTAAAAAGCCTCTACTAAATAGATTTTCTTTGTCTTACTGATAAGTTTGAGAGCAGTTGGGAAAAATGAGTTTTCATTTGTTTTTCTCAGTCATAAGAAGTGTAAGGGGTGCTCTGTTTTCCTCCTTGATCAGAAAAGTACATCTTTTCAAGTAGTCTTTGATGACTAAAGATATCAAATTGGCTTTTGTGTTCTCTAAACTGGACTAAGCTTCCTATTAATCCAGACAATATTGTAGTAAAGTAGTGCAAAACTATACCACTTGGTGGTGTTACATCTCCTGATTATCAAAAATAACAAAATAAAATTTCTGCTCTTAATTTGGAATAAAATCCAGCAAAAAACCAATTCCAGTTCACGGAACAAATCTTACTGCATCACTCTCTTTCCTGTACACTTGAGACATGTTTGATATCACTGAATTTTTGCATACAAATTTAGTGAGCAAGTTCTTTTAAGTAGGATGTCACAAATTTCTTCTATGGCTGTACTTTGAAGTAAATTTTTCTGAAATAAAAATCAATGTTGTTTGTGACAGTTCCAGTTAAATCAAGATAAAACAAACTTTGCCACGCTGAGAAACATCCAAGGAATCCATGCACCTTTAAAGCTGCAGATGGAATTCAGAGCAGTGAAGCAGGTAGGAATTTTTATTCAACTGATATAACTTAAGCCATTTGAAAAATCTTTACCTTGAAGCGTGCTTTCAGAGACACATCTTTCTTTGTTGTGATACCTTATTTTTTCAAAAGAAATTAATTCGCTGTTAAAAAAGTGAACTAAACGGTGCAATTACTAGTTTTTAGAACAGTCAATATACTAAAGCCTTTTAGCTGCTGTTCTTTTATTGGTTATTTGGTGAAGCTAACTGCTTTAGCTTTGCTGTGGAATAGCTTCCTTTAAGCTTCAGAGAAAAGCAGGAGGAATTGAGTGTTAATTCCTAAAATTAATACTCTCCCCTGTGGAATGTATGACCTTCATGGGAAGGAGTCTTTGCAGCTGTAGGGAAAAGAGATTTAGGGGTCTGAAGGAGGTAGTGATTTGGGGTCGGTTTAGAGGTAATTGTGAAACCTGAAACAGAGAGTTTGCTATGTGCTTATTGTTCCTTAGCCTTTGTTGTAAGATCAAGGGAGGTCTACAGGGAGTTAAGTTCAAAGGTTTTAACTCTTATTGAGAAGCTGAGTCTGTCTCCTTTTCCTTCTTTTTTCCTAGGATTGAGGGTAGCTGCAGAAAGGGAAACATAGAAAGCTTATTGGTCCTAGTAAACTTTTTTGTCTTCTTGAAGGTTGTCAAGCTACTGAGAGTAGGTTTTCCGAGTGAGTTAGAGCAATTTTGTACTCTGAGTGATGAGGTGTTCCTAAACCATAGTGAGCTGCATTAAGCTTGGCAGAAGTTACTGGTCCTGAAGATGTGAAAGTCAGGATGTGAGATACGAAAACATCCCTTAGTCTCAGCTGTGCTGTCTTGAGGAATCTTGCAGAGAATGAGGGAGGTGAGGATATCCTGTTAGTCTGTCTCCAGAGGTGGTTTTGGGAGCTGGGTGAGGGGAAATATGGTGATCAGAAGGTTTTTCACTTCCAGATTCATGTTGGGTATACAAGTTTTCTTGTGGTTTAACTGAAATATCTCTAGTAGTAGTGAATGCATTCTCAGAATATTTATGCTCTGAAATCTACGTGTGCCACTTGAAATTTTTTTGGAAATACTGGGAATGAAGGGTACAGAAGACTGTTGAAAAAAACCGGGAGTGGACTTGAAGCTTAAGAATTGGTTGAGATCGGAGACATAATTATGATTTAGATTAATTAAAAGGATTATGTTTGAATGGGAAAGTCAATATAGCTCTTTCATTTGTATTCCTGACCTGTATCAGAGATGTAGGAGGCTTAGAATGCAGTTTCCAAACTGCATTATACATCAATTGCCCAGTTCTGACCTCAGGGTGTGGGAGGTTTGCAGTGAACCTCTACAACTTTGTGAGAGGAGCTTTACAGAGGAGACAGAAAGTACTTTGTTATTTTTTAAAGTGCAGTATTTGGTGTACTACCTACACCCCAGTGAAAACCAAAATTCTATTAGAAGGCTGTTCTTTTTAAACAGATAACCAAAAGAAGATGGTGGTGTTTGTGTGTCTTTGTGTGCCAGTAGTTCTCTCCAGAGCTGTTTTTTCTGCCTGTTGACTTTTCTCAGTCTGAGACTCTCAGACTTAGAAATCCAAACATGAACCCCTTCTATTTCAGACTTGCAGAAACGTCAACTCTTGTTTGAACTCTTTTTACAGGTCCAGCGTCTACCATTTCTTCACAGCTCAAACATGGCAATGGATATTTTGAGGGGAAATGATGAATGCATTGGTTTTGAGGATATCCTTAATGGTAAATACATTCTGGCTTTAATGTTATGGACACATTTAAAGGTAAAGTTTGGGATCTGTGAAGTTCCTTGCCTCTACTGTGCAAGAGAATTAAACTCCCAAAATACACAGAACAAAATTAAATCCTAAAAGCAAAGAATCACTGGGGAAGGAGAAATAAATGTAAGTTAGCTGTAAGTTATGTGGAAATTACTCTGAAATATTGAGCAAGACAGTTTTTGCTTGTAGGCTGGGTTTCTAAAGGAGTAGATTGTGAATGTAGCTTGTATGTCTCTTTCCTCAGAAACTTTAAAGTACTTGTGCAGATTTTTTCAAGCAGAGGTTACGAAGTTTTCTAAGTTCTGTAATGAAGAAGAAATGTTAGAGAAGAGGTACAGAACTAATGAAACAGATACTTATCCGGGAAAGGCTCCCTCAAATGAACTCAACAGGCTGCATGATAACCTGCTGACATATTAGTATGTGTGGAATAGCATAAACCTGGAAAAATGGCTTTTGAACAAATTGCTTCTAACTGGTACTTAAAGGACATGGAAGGAGGCAAAGAATATCATGGAAAGATGCAGAGAGTACTTTGAAGTGGGATTGGAGAAAGGAAATAGCTGAGGAGATAGGAATCTGGAAATAATGGAAGGACAAATCTGGATCTAGAGGCATGGTGTAAATCTGGGGTTATTTTCTGAGATGGATAGACAAGGACCAAGGGAAGGAGTCTTAGGCTATTGTGGTTCCACAGGGGTAGAGCAATGTCGAATATAATTTGTTGAAATTTGGTTATTTACCATTGCCCAGAACAAGCTGTTAGATTTTTATGGAGTGAGTGGGTTACAAGTGTTTTTGATAAGGCTTCATTTATCAGGAAGTGGACTAGATATTTTTGTTGTCTCTGGAGGAATCAAAGGCATTAATATGTCTTATTTATGGAAGGAAAAAAATGATTGATGCACCCATAAAGAAAAGTGTATTTCTTCCAAATAGTCTTCAAATTACTTCTGTCACAATATGTGTTCTGGCTCTGGGTTTTTTTTTTTTTGTTTTTTTTTAAATTTTAATCTTTTGTGTAGAAAAGAAGTTAATGCTATCAGTGTTGGTCCCTCTTGTGTCCCTTGCACGTTCCTTGGTAGCCTTTGAGTACAGTGGCTAATGTCAACCATACTTCACAGGATTGAAGAAATCTCAGAGATATTTATGGGTGTAGAATTTCTGTGAAACTAGGCAGTTGGGTGTACAAGAGAAACCAGGAGTATGTCCCAGCTAACAGAAGGGATGAGTGTGAGCTCCTGTTGTGCAGAGAAGTTGTTGTAAAGAGGTGTAGAGCAACTGTGGTGAAAAGCTTCAGTTAGACTTGAGTTTTCTCAAACACTAAAATTGTAATGTAATCCCTTTGAGATTCAGGCAGTTGGGGTCTGTGCTTATGCTTTTGGTTGGTTTTATTTGAAATGTGTGTGTGTCCTTATGACAAGCTGTTCCACAATATATGTGTTTGTTCTCTAATCGGTGCTTAGGAGATCTGCACTCTGCAACACTGTCAAAAATCAGTCAAGTAACTGTTGCATAAAGCATTATAATGAAAAGAGATGTTCACCTTCATTAGTTGTTGGTCTTTGTAGCTTGGTAAAGGCCTCATGCTGTCTAACTTTTTTTTTCAGATCCTTCCCAGAGTGAGGTTATGGGAGAGCCACACATGATGATGGAGCACAAGCTTGGTTTATTGTAACAAAATACACTTCACAAAAATGTTTTGTGTGTCTTTCTAGCGCAGATCAAAGTACATGGTACTAAATTGACACTCACAGTGTTAAGCAGACCTAGTTATCACTTGCCTTCCTTAATGAAAAGGCACATTAAATGTTTCAAGTGTCTAAATTGTTCTGTGCTTGTTTTCAATCATACAAATGTCCTGTAACTAGATAGTTTGAATAATGCCTTTTCATGAACTGCTCAGGACAATAGCTTTTTAAATATGGAAATGCGATATATGTATACTAGAAATTAAAAATACCCAGGCATTTTAAAACTGACTACTGTGGTAAATGCATTTAGTGGGGGAAGAGGAAGGTATTTTCTGTTGCATAACTCTTTGTTCATGAAAATTTCCATACACTTTTTAAACTATTGAATAAAAGTTTGCTATAAATGCTGTTGCGTTCAAAAATGTATTTAATCCTAAATCAAGAATCTCTTATTCATGACCCAGTGTTGTCCCTTTTATTCCAATATCTTTAAAGGTCTCTAACTTCAGCATTGCCAGTTACATACATTGTATCCCTCTCTTGACAGCTATGAGTGAGCTCTTAAGCTTTTGTGTAGAATTGGAAGTATTGCTGTAATAATGAGGTTGAAGGTCTAGATTTTTTCATGTGTGTCCCTGAGACAGTATTTTGGTTTCTGAAAGTAGAAGCAAGTTCCACTTGAGGTTTAAAGAGAAGTTTTAAAATCTGTTTGAACATAATCCAGAAGAGTGCTCCCAGGTCTAGGTATTTTAGTATTAAGAAAGAATGCAGAATTATGAAAGTACCTAATAAAGCTACTGCAGTAAGAACATGAAGATATGGTGGTACAAATAGAGAAAAAATATTTGTGAGTTTACAAAAACTAGATCTTAATTAAGGAAGAGAGATTTATACTTAAATACACTTTTTAAAGGAGCAGACCAAAGGAAGGGTTTTTATTTGCCTAAGTGGTTTTATTTATTAAATTGAGGATTGTAACAACTATTTCTGGTGTCATACGTGTATATGTTATATCAATCCTGCAAGGCAGCTAATACAATGTAGCATATTAGGAAAAGAAGTCTGTGGTTCAAAAAATGTTACCTATTGTCAAGATGAAGAACTTGAAACAGTATTTCTAAAACAGGAACTGTCTTTATTCAGCTGATTTTAATGACTTGGTTAAATGTAATTAGTGTTCTGTCGTAGATAATTTTAGCAGGAATGTTGCTATAAACGACTTTCTACAACTGCAAGCATTCCTTCTGCTTTTCAGTGGGCTTATAGCTACTACAAATTCACTATCCATGTGGGCTAAAGCCTCTGGCTTCTGTCCTGTAAATTTTATAGTGCTTTTATGTGCAAAACATGCAGCATTTTGGAAACATTAGGATGATAGTATGACTTGCTTTAGTGGTGGTCTTATTTGGTTTTATATTTAAACTTGTTTAATTTTAGAAGTGAAGCTTCTAAAATTTTCTTCACTTGAGACTTGTAGAGATTAGAGGCTTGTGCTATGCAGTACAAGCTATTTAATTTGTTGGGGTTTTTTTCTGTAGGGAGGTTAAACGGAGGACCAATAAATTGAACATGCAAGTGTAGACTTATATTTTTGTTTTCTACAGCTGTCCTTGTCCTTCTGTGAGCTGATAGTCTTTATTAAATATATTAAATCTTGTCTTATAATTGACAAGTTCCTCTGCAGTTTTGTGTACAGCAAAATTAAACTGTTGTTACAAAGCAAGCTTAGGGTTCAGTAGGCTTTGTACTGCTCAAGGCTCAGGCCAGAAAAGCTGAGGGATTACATTGCCAGGTCTGGGATATATTAAAGGTGCTGGCATGGATTTGTGACTGGTACCTTACAGCTCTCTACTTCAGTGTATTGAGCAAGCTGGCCTTTCCTAATATTTGTTGGCTGAAAGATGGATTCTGTTGCATCTGAGCAAAACTACATTAAGACAAGTAATTTGCTAGAATTTCTCATTTGTACAGTGTAAAACCAGAAGCAGATTAGGATGCTGCATGCAATTTCTAGGTGGTTTTGTTCAATGATCAGTATACTTTGTAATAATCTTGGGTGAGATCAAGCCATATTTAGAGCCAGGAAGTTGCATTGTTCATTATGTCTGTAAGGAAGCTAATCCTAGGGTTTAGCCAGGCTGGAAAGCAAATAGTTTGTGTAAGAGGCCCGTGTGAGAATTTATGCTGTTATTAGAGAAATGGAAATCAAGCAGGACTGGGGCAAAAAGCTTTTGAGGTAAAAAGGAAGGGTTACATTTTCTCAGTGCTGCAGGGGCCCGGCTGTGGACTTCCTGTCCCAGCCCATTCTTCCCATTTTGTACAAGCCTCATTCTGTAACGCAGGTGCTGCATGGAGCAACCCACAGAGGCAGCTAAGTGGGGTGTGCTGGGCACTGGAGCTGAGACAGATCTGGCTTGGGTAAGGGGGGGAAGGCACTTCCAGCTCTGCTGCTCTGGCAGGTGCAGCACAAGCCTCCACCATGACTTCTTGCAGGTGGCAGTGCTGTCCCTACTCCGTAACTCCCCACCTCCTCTTGGTGCCAATGTTCTGGGCAGCATCCTTTCCTCTCCCCAGGTGCAGGAGGGAGGCAAAAGCACATCTTCTGCTCTGCTGTTTGTTTGTTATGACCATAAAAAATAGATGATACTGTAGTGCTGCTCTAGTTTACACCAACATCCTCTATCAGTCATGCCATTAACCATTTGTTAAAATGAAATTTAAAAGCACAAGAACTACACATGCAACAGAGTTTAAAAAAACAAACTTTATTATTATTATGTCAAAATAATTTGTATTTATACACAAGGAAATTATTACAAACTTAGAAGATTTTGCTTTAATAATCTGATGTGTATTAGTACTTGGTTCCTCAGCTTGCACTGTGCAAGGCATTTTAAAAACAGTTCATATCCTCCATGTGTTTTAACCTGAATTTATAGCCAGTTCTAAATGCTCCATCTACCAGAAATACTTTGCAAACAGCACATACTTTGTGCAGTTAAGTCATAACAAAGCCATTCCTGACATGTACATGCTTGTCCTCAGTTGGACTGACATGGCACCACTGCAGAAGTGGCTCACTTTGTTGTAAGCTTCCAAGTGCTAGAAGAGGTGTGCACTGGAGAAGAGCAAGTGAAGGTACATGCCCCTTCTGCATTTGCTTTTTTATTTCCAGGCAGTTTTGTGTGAAATAGTTAATTTCATAAAGCCTTACATAACTGCATAATGAAAAGGCAAGGAAGACAATGTAATGTTTGTGCTGAAATCCTTTACATCAGTGTTTTTTTAATCTCTCTACAAGTACCCATTATGTTTTGGACCCACTGGTTATTGTAGAACTCAGCTCATGTTTCCAACAAGTTGGCAGTTGCTTGGGCACCTCAAAGGTAGTTTTATTTTCTAGTTCTTGTCTAAACTACTGAGAGAAAGCGAATGATTGTTAATTGCCAAAATCAGTCTTGCAAGTTCAGGACAGAAGTGTAAGAACTGGCTAGGGGTGTTAGCACATTTCCTCTGGCCTGGATAAATGGCCCTGTTTTCAACTGTGCTGAGCAGATAGTGGTCTCCTGAATATTGTAAGCTCTTCCTTTAACTTATTGGAATCTTCTTCCAGGCTTCTCTGTGATCATGATACTTTTATAGATCCTTTATAACTGAATGACTGCATTCTTTCCAAGTTATGTATCATCATGATTTAGTATTACTATTTTTTGGTGGAATACCACTGAGAAGTTCTGCAGGAGTCTGTTCATAGGATGGGTATCAGTGGCTATAAGCAGCTCATCAATTATAAAGCACATGCTATGTCTGTCTGCATTTTTATCCTATGCTGTGTTCATGTGAAGTCATTGTAGTTGCTTTCCTAGAAGTTTAATTGTCTAAATGGTTACCACTTTACATTGTTTTGCTTTTTCTACCTAATCTGTTTTAGGGGAAGAGAGTCACAAAACTTAGGGAGATCAGAACAGTATTGGCTGTCAAACTCTTTAACAATATCAACACATGGGAGTGGTCCTTAACATGGTGTTATTTTCACACGTCTGCTGTGCTCTGCATTCTAGAACCTAATACTCAGGATAACTTCTGCTTAAAGATCTTAAGGGAAAAGGTGAAGAGTCAGTGCTGAAACTGATTCTTAGGTTTGGCAGTCTCACCAGTTTGCACTGGAGCCCTGGGCATGTCACTTGTCCTTTCTGTTAATTTCTCTTTATGCAACAGAGAGGATAGGATCTACTATGGAAGGCTATTTTGAATAGCATTTGTAAAGTGCTTTGAAGTTTAGAAGTGCTGTTCAAGTGTTCATAAATTATGCTGCATTCGTGGCAAGATGATTAGATTTATGATTCTGATTTTGTCACCTCATTTCAGGGTTCTTAAAAAAATAAAGATCTACAGTTAAGAATTGTTATCACAGCTGTTCACTAAAAGAAACATTTAAGTCAAGTACCAACTTAACTAGAAAACAAGAAGGATCTCTGGGACAAAACAGAGATGTCTGTACATAGTCCTTAATATATGGAAAATTATAAATATTCAATATGGCCTCTGCAAAATGTAGGTTTAGGCTGAACTTCACACTCTGCAAGATGCGAATTTCCTGACAGTTCTGCATGAAAATCCATTTCAAGAACTAAGTCACAGGCAAGGTCCACACATCTTGTGTAAACTTACACAAACACTCTGCTAGCTGCAGAACAGTAAGTGTACTTATGGCAGGTGTAAGTATTGCCTCCAGTCTCCTTTATGAAAAAACTGTTTTTTAGTTTAGGAATTTTAGACAGTTTGGGGGCTTCACTGTTAATACAGGCGTTCATGATAAACACAGTGGACCGTATCTTCAGCTGGCACAAACTGCAATGGCTTCAGCAGAATTGCCAGTGTCTTCTGGGTTGCTAAGCTTATCTCTGTCACTCAACTTAGAGTGATACAGGATGTATCACAATCCACACCTGGCATTCTCAAACTTGAGAAAGGGAAAGTGGAAAAAGTATCATCCTACCTTATTTTTTCCTTCATGCTGAAGCAGCATTAATCTCAATTGCCAGCCTATTTCCATAGTTAAGAGCTAGCTTTAGTCAAGTGCTAAAAAGAGACTGGGTATTGAGTGGTACCAATTTAGTGCTTATTGCTGCAGGGCCACTTGGCGATTGTGTTGTGTTATCTGTGTGTGTGTGATGTAACAACCTCTGCCACTGCATGTCAGATTAGGAATCCTGGGTATGTGGATCCTTTGTTCAACTATCAGCACTCTCTATGCTGGATACTTCTTCAGGTACCAGCAGAGCCAAGTCCTCCCCATTCCAACTTGTGCACAGAAGCCAACTGTAAGACAAAGACAAGAGAGGTATCTAGCTGAGATAGTTCAACACAGCATGGTGATTCAGCACCAACAAACACACAGGATAGCACTGTGCAGCCATCCTCTGTGATGCTGGTGATGTGTCTTAGTAAACAAAAGCAATGCCCTAATTGCACAAGTCAGACAATATCATTACTGCTGCCTTTGAGCACAGTACTAAACTATTCTGCTGTAAGAGACTGGGAAAACTACCCTTTCTGTTCTCCAACTGTAACACTGCATGACACTCTAAAAAGAAAGGTGCAGAGAAAGCGTAGTCAAAGGGTCATATATATCTGAAACCAATGACAGAAGATAAAGAAACAAAAAACTTTCAGAAATTTATGGTGATGATGTACTACAGTACTGACTGCAAGATGGACTGATTGCTGGTAAATATCTGTTACCTCTTCTGCAATAGATTTTGCTTTCTTAATAGACACTTTCTCTACTTACACTGAACTAAACTAAAGATAATACTTAATAGAACAAGTACTTTGCCTTTGTTAATATAACTGAATTTCTCAATTATTTTTTTTACTTTACTGGAAAGTATTCTACTCACACGTGCAAGATGCCTTTGCTTCAATTCCCTCAGGTGTAAGACCCATCACTACCTTCAATTACCATTAGTATAGCTTCTTTGTAAAGACTGTGCAAATAATTATAATGAAGCAGGAACAGACTTGAAATTATGTGAAATGTTCTAAATCTACAGCATTATCACTGCCTATTTAAATCTTAAAATGCAGCTGATGCAGTAATAAAAGGTGACTGAGGTGAAGTCTAAGTATTAGGAAAAAATATCTGTCCCCAGACAGAATGAAACCCTCTTAAGAAAAATATCTTTCCCCCTCAACTGTAAATCTATCTAATGAAAAGTGATTTTTCTGTCATTTAGATTTTTGTTTAAGCACTCTAAGAAGAAGTAATTTATACTGGAAATAATGTTAAGTGATCTTTGCTTTATGAATACTCATGAATGGTATTTCACTGTCCGTATTACTAGATGGTCACTAGATATGATTAGACACAACTGCAAGAGAGGCCTATTTTTTAAACATGTTTAGAGGTTTATTCTTTTGGGCTTTAAAATCTTTTACAGATTTTAATGGCACTGGGTCACAGAGTACCCATGACCAAAGACCAGGACAGAAAGCTTTCCATTAATCTCTAACGTCATGTTTATAACCCTCATTAGCATCTAGAAGAGCTCAGATTGCCAAATTAAGCTCATGCTTTTCATGTAATCAGTGGGAAAGTCTTTCCTGGAAGAAAGACCATGTAAAGGTCTCAAACCAAGGGAAGGCATTCATGCAGTCAAGGCTATGGTGCATCCCACTGGCAGTACATTCAGGATAGGCTTCAGTTTGGGGGAAATTCACAGCACAGAGCTGAGGGCAGGTAGCTGGATCAGGGAAAAATTGTGAAGCACTACAGTACAGTAGCAGATAGGAAAGTTTGAGAACTACCACACTGAACTATTCAGCTTCAATTCATGTCAAAATATAAATTACTGGCAAAGGCAGTCAGAAGAACCCTCCCAGCCCATACTTACCACAGGACAGACAGTGGGATTAGACAAAGGCCTGCCGATAGGAGGAAGCTAAAGCCTGAAAACCATGCAACAGTAGTTGCATAGATAATATTAAAAACTGAAATTGACATAGTGCCGGTCACAACTTCTAAACAGGCAATACAAGCAAACACAGCACCTGCCAAAAATAAATGGGCGAATTACAAACAAAACAAAATAAAAAAAATCTCTTCAAAGTACAGAAGCTTTTAAACATGGTTCAAAAGATATGTCTGTTGGCAGGAATTTTACAAGTATGCAAGCTACAAGCACTAGAGGATCATACTTTACTATGAAAGTGTCTCCTGAGGCAACTCCTCCAAAATGCTAGCTTTTTTAAATGAACAAAAAAAGAACAAATAAACAACACATTTTGTTGATAGAAACTTTTTCTTCACTATTATTCTGTCACCATGCCTACTTTCTTGCATTTGCTTATAACATGATGTTTGACCTGTTTATTCTCACTAACCATGTTGTGCACATCTCCATCCTTTACCCCTTCCAGTTCTTCTTTTTTCTTACTTTTCCCTTTCTTGTTTCTTCCTTCTCTAATCTTCACTCTTATATGTGGAAAAGACTGATTCAACAAGGAACTGCTGGTTCAGCTTAAAACCACTGCCTTCTCGTTTTTGAAAAGAAACAAACAATATTTTTTGGACTGAACTAGCCTTTGGAGTGGCAGTCTATCCTGTCAGTCTTGTTGAACACATTTTCCCAAGCTGCACTCATAGTCATAGGACCATAACCAAAATCACACTAGGTAAGCAGGAAAGGATGACAAGAGGCAACCTGATTGCTGCATCAAACTATTCAAGTAGCCAAAGCCCTGAAGAATGCCAAGAAACTCAATACCAGAGGTGTATTTTAGCACAGCTAGTACAAAGAGATCTTTGTTTTAGTGCATGAAGATTAATCTTTTAAAAAACAAAACTAATCAACTCAGGAAAATGTTTCTAGAAAGTATATATTTCTGAAAATCTAGAAAATACACACGCCCCAAAAGCAAAATATAGGATATCAGAGCCATATTTTGAGGCCTGACATGCTTTTTTCTGTGTTCCATAAGAAAAGGACTTTGAGAAGTATTATGTGATATTTATTGGGACGTGTTTGGGAGCCACAGGCCTGAAGCTGGGTTCCTACTGTATAGCTAAGGATCCAAGTCTAATTGTTTCCAAATGCTATGAAGATCGACTACCTACTGCTTACCTTTCTAAATTAGCAAGTGAGAAACTGACTAAATAACAGAAACATCTTTCTCTGCATGCCAAAATCATGTGAATATAGAAGCCCTTGTGAAATCACACTTGTATAAATCTTGAGCACTCTTTTGCTGCAAGTCCCCCATGGTCTTTAATTTAAGAACAGTATTTTGTTTGATAGTTGAAACTTGCAGTAGTTTTTAACACAATGTTGTTTATATTATATTCAGAACCAGAAGCCATTAATGTCAAGACACAGACTCATATTATACAGAACTTGAAAGAAAAGCAGTCTTAAAATAGTGTCTATTTGTTTAAAGGTAATCTTGCATCTCTGTTCTGAAGCACCATATTATTTTATTGTTTAAAAACAATTCTACTTACCCTGTTCACTAGTGAGAACCACTTTTGACAGCATGGATCGGAGAACAGGAATAGGCATAAAGCAGAACAAAGATGGTATTCTCACTGTAAAGCAGCCATGAGACATTGAAGTAATTAAAATCCATGATTTCACAAATATATTGCAATTATATTAGTCATATACTTTTAAACACTTAGTTCCCCAAATAGAAAAAGGTAACAGAAAAGTCAGACTAGATGTGCACTGAGACACAGTTATCCATGAACATAGAAATTAATAAATCAAATATATTTCTGTGGCATGAAAACCAAATCATAAGCAAGTAATTCCATTGTTTCTCCATACGGTTCATATTTTAATCAAATCCTAGATCAGTCTGAGTAGCCATTTACATTTTACCTCTCTGTGACCCTTTCAAGGTGGTACATTCAATATCCAACACCTGCATTCACTACAGACAACACAGCAGTATTTTCATATACATTGTTGACCATGGAACAACTGATTCGGAACTCACCTAAAAACATGAGCAGGGTAGTTTTGGCAAAGGCAGCCATGACCATTCCTCCAATGTAAGAAAATATCCCAATAAAGACAATATAAATGTCTTTGAGACATTTGGAAAATAAGTAAACTCCTAAAAAGCTGGTCAGCGAGACAGAAGTGAATGCAGCTGCTCCATATCCAATGTACACTTCACTCCAGCAGAGCGGCTCATCCAGTTCATATAGTGTAAAAAGTGAACTCCCACCAAACAGAGTAAATAAATAAGTCATAAATGTAAAAAGTAACACGATTATTAAAATTCTCTTTTTATAAGGGGCAGTTTTAAAAAGCATGTACACTCCAGAAAATGTCTCCCTAATAAGTTCTTTCCAGGATACTGATACTTCATGCTGGAGTTGAGATACGCCTACGGTATCTTCCAGAAAAAATATAATATAGATGATATTAATGACATGAAGCAGAGATGCTATCACAAATGTCCATGCAAAGCCTATTTCTCTTAGAAAGTAGCCAGATAATAGTCCTGCCAATCCAGATACAACTCCAAAAATCAAATCCACTATAGCTATTCGTGTTGTTTTCTGCTTCTCATCATGACACTCCTCTGCTATGTAAGCAAAGCCTCCTCCAAGGAAAGTTGCTAAACTCCCAAACAGTCCAGTAATAAATGCGACTGCAAATAGGACAGAGAGTGACAAGGAAAAATATGATATTGCAGTGAAGCTAATACCAGAAATCAAAGCTCCCATTGATGGTAAAACTAAAGACCTTTTGTGTCCCTGGCGATCCCCATTAGCTACAATGACAAAGGCAACTGTAAGGCTGGGAATGGCCCTAGTTAAGTCCAACTGCATATTAAAAACAGAGGCTTTTTCTTGAACTTCCTGCAAAGAGAAAATAAAAATAATTGTAAATACTATAATACATTGGGGAAAAAATCTGTAACAGTATTACATATATAATTATTAGTATGCAATATAATGAACGTTGCTGTACATGTTTATAGATTATAAATTATACTATTATAAGATATGATACATGCATTGTAGTTTTATAAGATTATATGACATTGTGATATACTAGGCTATAATAAAATTCATTGCATATTCAGACTTTTGTATATTCCTCAAACATTCCCTATTACATTTTAACCCAAAACTTAATGCATAAGACACAGTCTTACTAGTACTGTTGACAGAGAAGTTTCAATGCAGACAAGAGAACAATTCTTTTGAACATGCACTTACAAGAGCTGTAACTATCTTTAACTGCAAGTATCTCCTTCAATATAGGTAGGGTAAAAGGAGACTGGGCTACTTTAATACTAATCAGAAATCAGTAGTAAGCCAGTCATTGATTAAGGAATACACTCCATGTTCCCTCCTCACAGGAGATCATTTTTCCTCCCAAATAATTCTACTGAGGGGGGTTACAAGAAACAATTCATGGACTAGAGCACATTATGCAAGTAAACAGATCGTGATTTGCTCTGACATCCCACTGTACAATCTTACTACTACAAACAATAGTAACAAGCAAAAATGTGAAATACAGCTTTAAATATTATACTGACTCACAGGTAAGTGAACTAATGGATTTTGCAAACAGTGTAAAGCTCTGGGTTCAGAAATAATCCAAATCAGTGATGTCTCTACAGATACAGCACAGCAGGTATTCACATAAGGAACAGCAGCTAACACTATAAAAATAAAACTCTAAACACCCATTATGGGGAAAATTTTAGAGTTCTTCTTAACAGAAGTATAAAAATCAAATGTAACTGAAAAACAACCATTTAACAGAGCATGAATGGCTGCAGAAAAAAAAAAATAACTAAAGGATGTTTAATTAAAGAAAAAATAAAATTCTTATTAAGTCAGCTGCTTCATAACAAGGACACTCAGCAAGCTAATTCAGATCTTGTTTATAATACATAGGTGCAGACCTGACAAGAGAACAGCCACAACAGCCCTTTCAAAAACAACCACCTGATCAGACAGTAGGGGAAAAGGAAGCAACTTCATTTGTACAAACCCTTTATACTAGCTAAGATAAAGTTTCAGATGCAGAGAGTAAAGTCATGCTGAAAGTCTTCTTGGAGTTTTCTGAGGCATAACACTGACTTGGGCAGGCACTGTGCTCTTCAATCAGCAACAGGTACAGCTGTGTAATTCTGCCCACACCATTCTCAGCCTGTATTCACGCCATCTGTACTCCATGTTTCAGGCGTTTCCTCTGTAGCTAACATAATCCTGATTCAGTAGCATCCAAAATGATGAAAAATCCCTAAAACTTACAGGAATATACACTGGGCAATTTAAAAACCTGCTGAATGCTTTATAAATTCATACTTATATTTACAGGCAGACACCATGAGTTTCTAGTTCAATCTCTTCCTTTGCTTACAAGATACCAGGTTTTATCACAAGAGGAAAATTCAACTGATCCTGAGGTTCTCAAGGAAAGCCTTCAAGATCCCCAGCGCTCCATAGTCTTTTGCTCCCTTCCCTTATGGTGTCTGACTGCCTCAGCATTCATGACATCTTGTCCTCTGGGCAGCAGTGCTGTCACCCTGGAAGGGCCAAAACCATGAAGACCGGACAATCTGAGATGGAAGATGTTGTGCTGATCTTTAAGTCCTCTGATGCTGACAGAGAGAACTCTATATAGTTGCAGACACTGCTTCTTTACTAGGATTGTCTTGTTGAAAGACATAAGCATCAAACAAATGCTACTACATTAAAAATAAATGTTAATATGTATCATCTCAACCCACATTAACCACATTAAAAAAAAGATTATTGCCAGACCATAACGAAGTGTAAAACTGAAAGAATGAAAAAATAACCAAAATGTGTTGTGTTCTTGTTTTGGAAGAAGTTGTGCAACACAAAAAACACGGCTACACATCCAGGTACCACATGTAACCATGAACTTCCTGAGATAAAAAACTTGATGTCTCCTGAAGACTACAGACATAGGTACAGGAAAAATCCATTTAGAGTGTAAGGCATGCAACTGCCCACTCTGTGGGTTTTATAAAGCCAAAGGAAAATAATATAGAAAATCATAGGTCAAACCTTCAGCTGCTTTAAAATCATGTAACTCCATTAAATAATCATATATTTGAAGAGAAAGGTCCAATTTTTTAATCTGCAAATTCACTACACTCTGAAAAATTACTCATGGTGGACAGAAATAGATATTAAAATCACCTATTTCAAAATTAAAAGAACGAAAATCAAGAAGCAAGTAACTTATATAAAGATTAAATTTAGAGAGAAGCTCAGCACCTGAGATTGAACAATATAAAGGATATGATAAACTCACAGGCTCATAAGATAAAATACTACTGAGTAGCAAGGGGAAATGAACTGATCAATGGGATGATAAACAATGTTTAATGATTAATAATACAGCTCTTTCTGAGATATTAAAAAAAAAGATTATGCAAGTCAGTGATCAGAATGCTTCAGTTTATCTTCAAATTGCCTTTAAACTCACTTTATTATAAGACGACTACTTTTTTCAAATTGTAAAAACTAATTAATCTAAATTCTGCAATGACTAACCATTTTGAATTATATTTCACCTTTTATGCAGGCTCCAAGTGATTTTTGTCTTCAATTTCCTTTTACATTTTGCCTTGAAATAGGTGAGATTAGTATAAAGCTTCTTCATTTTCAGAGCATAACGACTTACACCAAATTAACTGTTAAGAGAGATTTTCTTCTGAACATTAATGCCAAACAGGGCCTCACAGCAAAAGTTACATCTATAAACCTAATTCACTTAGGAAGGTCTTGGAAAATCTGGAACACTTACTTCGCACTTACTCGTGAAAGGGTTTGGAATAAAGTTACTGGACCTGCTCTTTGGCCCATACACAGGACGATTACTCAGCCCAGAGGCCCACTTGCACTTAAATTAATGCGTGTTTTGAGCACTTAAATTGTTACGCTGTGGTAACTAATGTGGTGTAAAAATGCAGCAAGGCATCCAGACAAGAGTGTAATTGTTCAAAAGCTCATGCCCCACTGGCAATCACTGAAATGCAGAGAATGGAAATTTGGCAGGAAAGGAAAACTAAGAGGTTCTATTGGCCATTATTCAACTGCTGTCTTGAAGGACTCATGTTCTCCAATATCAAATTAACTATAATTTGTAAACAAGAGACCTGTAAAGTGTGAATATGCCATCATATCAGAGATGCTATCAAAACTTCAGATGAAATTAAGAACTCTGCCTCAGTGTTTTGCAAAACGAAATATGGAGTCTTATATCTTGAACCATAGGTGACAGCAATTTGAAAATCAGGTTGAATTTGAGTGGGTTGAAAAATGCAAAGATGTATTTGAAATACAGATTTCCTGATGGCTCTGCAATTAGAATTGTATGCTTAGAAAAAATGGCCAGACATAACATCAAATGGGGAGCTAATACTAGAGAAAACACTTTTTGGAAGTAACATACAAGCATTATTCTGACAATAACTGGTAATTACCTCCATGGGTCAGCCCAGAAGCCATGTTGGGCCACAATTCTATTGACCTTTCTACTTTCACATTCTTTCTACTGAGACCAGCTTCTGTCACATGATAAAGAACATACACCACACTAGAAGTCCTGAATTATTTCTTTGATCACCTTCACTGGAAGCATGTACCATTAACGATCTCCTTTCATATATGACAAATAAGGCAGATAAGCTCAGGCAATCAGTCTTGCACATATGCAGCACAACAGAGATCCTAATTTGGGAAGTGAGTAAAAATTTTCAAGTACCACCTTTTCAGCAGTGTAAGGGAATGCTAGCTGACTACTTCTGTAACCCCAACTTCTGTGTAATTTATACGGTGAATCATTTACTTTTCTGACCCTACAGTCATCTTTCACTTTATCCAACCCAACTGCCAGTTGTTGTTGACAAGTATGGTTCTATTGCACCTCTCCTGAAAAAATGTTCCCTCTGCTATTCCCATGTTAGACACAGAAATCATGTGTCCACTGAGTGTGCCAGAGCAGTGTATTGCTTCAGAAAAGAAAACAACATTCAAAAAGCAACCACCCCAAAACAAGAGATGAGCTTTCTGTTCAATCAGTGCCCCACTCAAATCCAAACCATAACCTGTAAGTGCAGAACTGCAAGATACAACATATGGCGTGAGAGGGGAAAGGGAAATGGAGAATGACTATCTCTTCTCCTGGCAGCTCAGTTAGCTTTGCTTAAGTGTGGCATTAAAACTGCACTAGAAGTGCAATAGAAGAGGTACCAGGCAACAATTAGCTATCCAGCACACTGAACTATGGAAAAGTGCTAAAAATGTAACTGACCATGGGATCCTGTCATCCTGATGTCCTTGTATTCCAACAAGGCGGAATAGTACTCTGAATGGCAAACCATCAACTGCACTCGATCACGCAAATACCAGTCTTTTTTTTCCCCCACGTTTTAAAAACACAAAAAAAATTACTTTAATTTCCCCTGTTCCTCGTTCTTCCAAATTCTTCTGAAATATATGTATTTTAAGCTAGATCCTATCTCTCAGAATTACAGGGCATTTGCTAAACTTCACATGGTTACAAAGAACAGTAGGAGCCACAGAGACAACGGGTGGCTCACAAACACAACAGGCACAATGGTCGTGGGAGGAGGAGCCTCCAGCCGTACCCGCGGTAATGTCAGCCCAATGCTAATTAGGTCCCCATTCTCTCAGACGGTTTTCAACTCCCGCTAAAATCCAGTATCTTCCCGGAGACAGATATTTGTCTTTAAAGCAATACCTACAGCATGACATTAGAGCGAGGAGACAGTGAAGTGAGGGTAGATTACAAAACTACGGCTTTCCGGAGAATTAAAGGTTAAGGTTATAAAACAGGAGGTTATACGGAGGCAGCACCTCCTGGATGCAAGTTTATTCACAATTATTATTCCTTCCCCGCCACTTGCCTTCTGTTTGATATAAGCCGGGCTGCTCTTATTCTGCTCGCAGCGAGTGACATTGTTGTCGCTCACGAAAGTGGAATTGTACTCCTGCTCCCACAGCCGCCGGTAGATGAACTGCTGCACCAGCGGGGTAGTCAGGAAAGACGCAAAAACGTAGATGAAAATGACGGGCTCCACGCACAGAACCTTCCTCATTTCTGGGTCTGGGCTTCAAACCCTGCGCCAGAAAACAAACCGCAAGTGCTGAAAGTGGCGGGCTCACGAGGGGAAAGCGAAACACCCGAGCGGCAGCCGGCAGCCCGAGGCACGGACGGGGCAGACGCTCCGCTGCCCCAGCCCCTGTCCCGGAGCGCAGCGGCCCCGGCTGCGCCCCGCCCCGCCCCGCCGGGCTGTCCCCTGCGCACCGGGCCCGTCCCGCAGTGCCGTGGCACCGGGAGGCGGGGCGGGGGCGGCCGTGTCCCTCAGCGGAGGAGTGTCCCCCGCCGCGCCGTCACCGCCCCCCGGCCGCGGCCGCCGGCAGGACGAGGCCCGGTGCCGCCATCTCGGCGCGGTGTTCCCGTCAGGGCCCGCGGGCGGGGCGCTGCGGCGGGCGGGGCCCGGTGTCCCTGTCTCGGCCCGCGGCGGAGCGGGGTCCCTGTGCCCGCGGTGTCACCGCCGCGGTGCTTGTCCCCCCGCCGGGGACGCTCGGGGCTGCTGCCAGAGGTCATCAGCACCGTGGCGATTTCAGCACCGCGCCGCGTTCGGGCTGCTTACACAACCGGGATCTGCGTGATCACAGGCATCGCTGGCCTCGTTTAGCACCGCGAGCCCGGCCTGGAGCCCAGCCTGCACGGGGGCGAGGTGGCCGTGCCTGGCCGGAGAGGAGCCCGAGGCGTGCTGCTCCTCCGTGCTGCCGTGCGCTCCGCTGGCAGCTGACACAGCTTAGAGGTTTTATTACAGCTGCTCCCCTTTCGTGTGCTCTCGGCTTGTCAGCGTGTGAAAAGGCAACATTCGTTAGCCACCAGCTGGTCTCTCATTAATAGAATCATAAAGTTGTGTAGGTTGGATAAGGCCTCTAATATCATGAAGTCTAACTATTAACCCAGCACTGCCAGGAAGAGATAGATCTGTCTCTCTCTGAGTCTGGCATAGCTGCTGCCAGGTGTCAGGGGAAAGGCCTCGTGTCCTTGTTGGAACAGCTGCTGGGGCACCTGCTGCATTTCCACATGAAAGGTTGTGCTGGTGCGGACCCGCAGATGTGCAGTTTAGATACAGCCTCTTCCCACCGTGCCTTGTCACCAGTGCTGTGTACCAAGGAGAGGTGACATAGCTGGGGAGTCCCAAAGGACCACCTTTCAGTCTTAAATACTGGTTCTCCATTACAAGTACTGCAAGAAGTCTCTTTTGCCAAAAGCACATCAGAACTTCAGTTTCCCTGATGTATTTGCTCTATTAAAATAAAAAGGGCAGTTTAGAAACATAATGAAAATTGAGTTCCTTTATAAAGTGATTGAAGACAGATTATCTGTAACATGGGTCATATGATCTTGAGTAATGCTTTAACTTGTTCACTGCCATGTGACACATCATTCAGTCCCAAATTTAGGGACAACACTGGCTTGTCAAGTGTCTCTTAGTGTAGGATCAACCCAGCATACAAGCTCAGTGGCCTTGATGATTTGCTTGAGCTTCTTTGGTCTAGCATATAGGCTTGCTCACAGAGGCACACAGGCAGACTAAATCAAAAAAGTACTACTCTGGCATGAGATCAGTTTGTAGACAGTGGTGTCTTTCTCATCCTGTCCAAGTCCAAAGTCTGACTCATCCTGTGACAGCATTTTGTTTGTCACAAGGTAAAGCCAAAACAATCATGTGAGGCTGCTAGGTGAGAGGGGCTGTTTAGGTCACTCATCCAGCTGTTAGCATTTATTTGAGCAGGGTGAAGAAGGGATTTTAAGCCTGATGGAACTTTCTTTTGTTTCAAAAGGGAAACCCATTAGGTTTCTTGCCAGATCCAGCTGTGCTGAAGAGTGTGTCACTGACAAAGGAACACAAGTGTCTGAGTGCAGTCCAGGTTGCTGGCCAAACTAATTTTAACACACAACTCCTTCAGGACAGCCTTCCCAGTGCCAAAGAGTGGAGCTGTGCATTTGCATTCTGGAGAGGTCTTCTGCTTCTCTCCTTCCTAGTAACTGTGTTTAAGTTTGGGCTTGGGTTTACAGAGCCAAGTGGCTCCAGCAAAGCTGTGATCTCACCAGTGCTGCAGGCAAAGCTGCAGCCTGAGCTGGTTGCCTCAAAGCACCTTTTTCACTTCGTGCAACAACTCAAAGCCTGCTCATGGATATCTTCTGGTGCTGACACAACATATTCCCCTCAGGCAGGGGCATTGGAAGAGACTTGACCCTCATTTGTTTCCAGTCCCCCCGGCTGCAAGGGCAACTAAAAGCAATTCATATGATTGGACTTTTAAGATCAGACTAAGCCGGGTGATGCTTATTCTTTGAAGTTGAGCATTTCCAAATAACAGAATACATGACAAGCTACCTTCCTCTCTCTCCTGCAACCAGTATTCACACTGGCCCAAATTTGAGTGACATGCCCATGAACAGACTTCACAAAGATCACAGGCATGATGGCTGAAGCTCTGCAGTTTGCACGGGTTTGCATTTTATGACATCCTCAATGTGTGAAGAATTGAAGATACTTTTGATAAAAATTGAGATATTTTGGAGAAATGCTTTGCTGAAATATTTTGCTGAAAACATCAGTAGTGCTTTACTAAGTAATATAAACATGCAAAATGTGGTTTTAATTGCCTTCTAAGAAGTTAAGTACTTTTTAAAATTGAGTTGGCTTTAAGTTACCGTGTTAACAATCTACTGAGAATCTTGGCCCTCTACATGTGATTTATGGATTACAGAGTAACATTACTGTACTGTTTGTACTAATGTTCAACTCATGTTTTCAAGGCTATCTTGAGAACAATGGTTAACACAAATTTTTAAAAGGAACCTAAAAAGGGAAGAGAAGAACATTTTTGGCAGATAGTCAGTTTTATTTACACAAAATGCAGTTCTGCAGAAACCTTTCATATGCTGTGTCATGCCCATGAGCAGGGCAAACAAAGATATATGAAGGAAGTTCTCCAAATTTTGGAGAAAGGAAAAGAGAGTAAGTCATGTAGTTCTGCAGAAGCATACGTAAGTTTAGATGTAACTGTAAAGGTGTGGGCAACAACGTGCTGCTGACTTTGTGTTCCTGAAAATGGGGTGCTCTGAACACCTCTGTCACAACACCAACACTACTGCTAACTGTAGGCTCCGTGCCATATGGCACTTTTTACTCAAGTCTTGTGTTGAAAATTTTTGCTTGTTTGAATCCTCAAGCATATATAAGGCATCAGGATATATTTATTTTTTGTGAATAAGAAAATCTTAACAGAACTGGTGCTCTTGTTGGCTTCTCTTCTCCCACACCACATAACAGCAGCTATTTCTAAATTGTATGGTTTATTCAGTGGTTTTGCTTTTCAGTTATTTACCTCTCATACTTATGTATTTGCAAGTCCTCCTGATTATTTCACATCTCAGATTTAGATATTTCTATTGAAATCCCTTCACACTGGTGGCTTTTCTGTTCAGATGACTCAGTGGAGAAGAATTTAGCAGCTCCCTTCGTGCTGTTCAGGTGCAGCTTGTGCATTCAGCAGTTGTGATTTTGCCCAATCCTAAACAAATATACAAGAGCTACTAAATCTGCTGTGACCGGCTTTCAGACTACTTGAGGATTTGAAATGTATTTAATGCAGCTGCTTGGTTCTGTTTGAGGTGATTTCATTTTTTGTTTTTCTTCCTCTTTTGCTTTCAATCACATTTATGTACTAGGCATGTGATAGCTCTTCACTGTAGATAGCTGATGTAAGTTGTTTTCGTCTGACTGCATTGCTTAATACAGAATTTCTAGTGAGCCGTTTTACAGCTCCAGTTCAGCACCTTAGACGTGCTTTGGGGAACAGCTGGTGGTGCTGGTAAAGTCCTGCTGCTGCCACTCCCTGTCCCCTCCCTCCGGAGCTGTGCTTTGGGCGGTGATCAGCAGCAGCAGCGGCGCGCTGGGGACAGATATCCCCGGTTAGCGTGACTCAGCACAGAGCTCCTCTCTTCCGTCCGTACTTCACCCGTTTGCAGAAGTGGACACAGGCATCCTTCTGCCTAGACACATCTTTTAACGGGAAACAGCGGCTTTCTTTTATTTTTTAAAATTTCCATTTATTTAATGTAAACAGTTCCTAAACGAGGAACTGAAAGTAAGCAGCTGAGGCAGGGCTGGAGTGGCTGCCTCTGAGTCACATGCTGTTCTGTTGCGAGAAGCTATTAAATTTCATTTGCTAGAGCAAAGTTCTTTCCCCGTTTGCTAAATGAAAGTGCTTTTCATTCGTAGTGAGTTGTTGGGACTGGTCGGCTGCATTCCCTTTTCAGAGATAAGGACTCGTCGACTACCACTGCCCTTACGAGAAGCAGCAGCTTTTTGAGGAGCTTCACAAAGACCAATAAGCAGAATGCAGTGTGTTTAGGATACAAGTATTTGAGCTGAGTGAGTATCATCAGGAAGGTGGTGACAGATGACAAGCTGTTCTCATCTTTCAAAGTCAGTGCGAGATTTCCTGCTGTTCTCCCAGAGGACTGTGCATCAGGTTTGAGCCTGAGCAGTCCAGCTGAACTCTTGAGATCAGTGAAAAAGTCTTTATCATTTGAAGGAGTTTGAATTAGGGTGAGTGAGACTGTGTCTGTACCACAGACAGGGATTTTATGTGCTTTTTCTTTTAGATTCTCAGGTGAGAAAGAAAATTATCTCAAAGGTGAACCTCTGAGAGGTTTCAGAGGAAGCAGAACTTTAGTCTGCTTAGCTGTGGTTTAGGAGGTAATGACGTTTTTCCTCCACCAATTGACCACCAAAACTATTCTTGACATTCAAAGCAGCAGGAGACACAGTTATCAGTCCTTACTCCTATCCATCTGAAAATACCCAAATATACCCTTTCCCAGATTTTCTAAACATGTGCCCAGATCTGTTCAGAAAAATCAGCAAAGTGATGTTCAATATGTCCTGTTTCTTTTACTGAAAGAATTCCTTCCCTGGCGTGATTCTGCTGTATATTCGTGCACATAAACATCACTAGGTATTTATCCAAATTACTCCCTTTTTCTTTTTTTTTTTTTTTTTTTTTTTTTTTTTTTTTTTTTAATAGTTGCAGGGGCAGTAGGTCTCCTGGTGGTCTCTTAGGTATCATATAAGAGCAGCAGAAAATTTCCTGGGTTCTTTCAGATTATGACAATACCTGAAGCAGATTTGTCATGTACTGTTTTCAGACAAGTGCCTTGCAAGATTTCTTATACAAAAAGATGGGGCAATACTGATGAAAATAATATGGCACTTCAATCCAGCTTTAGACATCATCATAAATGAATAGTGTTGAATGCTATTTATTGCTCCTACAAGGAAAGCAAATAATAAAGCACCTCCATTCCTTTGGAAATTTGAGCTCGTAAAGGGGAGGTATTGAGTTTAGCCAATTGAATGATAAGTGTGAAGGCTCAGGTTAAGCACCTTAAACAGGACCTTCAGGGACCTATTAAACCGAATAACTTAACCATGACATATGACGTTCCTGGTTCAAGAAGTTCCTGAACCAATGATTCCTGGAAGTGAGGAAGGTATCTTCAGAACAGTCAGCATATGTACTTGTTCTTTAACCTGTTCTCTGAGCACCTGTTTTCCAGAGAAGGGAATTTGAAGTAGGTGGACTTTTGTCTACTCGATTTGGCCATACTTATTTCAGTAGGACTGCAGTGCTGATAGAGCTAGCATTTTGAAAAGATTTCATAAAAACTGGGAGCATAAAAATAGGAGCATACAAGGCAAAAGCTGTATGAATTAACAAAATGGAGAATCTGCTCAAATAAATTTGCATGAGGATGCACACTTTGGGCTATAACATGTACAGTCAGTTACAGGCAGTTTTGCCTGAATTATTATGAACACATGAGTTTGCATAACATCCTGGAAAAACTTTTTATTTTTCACATGGGCCTTGGGGTGGTTGTTTTTCTATAAGAAGGTACAAGTATATTTCAGATAGCCTTGAAAGTGACTTCCTGAGCCTGATCAGGGCTTGCTGAGCTTTAAGCTTACCTTGCTGCTGTGAGCATCAAGTTTTGCCTTCTGTCTATTTAAAAAAATTAAGTTTGTGGTAGGGATACCAGTTATCTAGTGCTTTGGCATAAAAAAGTTGATAGTGACAGTGCACCTTACAAACACTGAACCTTCTGTTCATAACTATGCTGTCTGCTCTCCCTTACTGTATTTATGTGGCATGCCCATGGCTGCTAAAACTGCTTGATGGGAAAAAGAACAGCTAATAAAGCACTTAGGGACTTAATTGCAAAATTAATTTGGCAAACAGAAAAAGTACTGCCTGACTTACAGAGATCGTTTGTCTGTTTCTTTTCTTCTCTGCTGCTATTCTTGTTGACTGTGTTGTGATGGTTTTCCTCTTTGCCACTCCGAACTCCCTGGTACCCTGTGCCCTCCTTTGGTGTATCTCATGCCCAGCTTCCTGCATCCCGTCTCCTCTGACCTCTTTGGCTGAGGTCTTGTGATGGCCTTGGGAGCTCTTGTCTCCCTGGCATGCCTGAGGCCTGGGAATACCTACTGTTATTTCCATGCCTCATTCCCCAGCATTGACACTTCAAAGAAGCAGCTGGGCCTTCTTCCATAATTGTTTCCAGCTCTTTGCAGATGTCAGGTGAGTGAAGCTTGGAAGCATGAAAAAGAGATGGAAAGCGAAAATCCATGCTGTCATTAGCAGATCAAGCTGCTCTCCATGAAACCAGCTTTTCCTCTAGCTTTACACTGTTTTTACTCTCTGCCTGTCCTGCTCCATCCACACCCATTTCAACAATCCAGTCTCTGAGTTGAAGTGATTATGTTTTCTCACACCTTTTCTGTTTGAGCTTGAATAAGCTCTGTTTATTCTATATTGACAAGAAAACCTTTTATAAGTATAATATTTTGAGCCTGAACTTGCATACATTTTCCAGGGCAACATGGGAAAAAGTTCCTCTTTCAAAACTAAACATTTCTATTATTTTTGAAACAAAACCACATTAGCAAAGACATCACTAAATATCTTCAGTGATTCAAATAGATTCGTAGAATAGATTTGCAATATAACATGATGTATTCAAGTGTAAATAATGTTTACCTGGGAAAAGCCAGATGTGAAACAGTGAGTACTTGAAATACCCTCTTTTCCTTCTCTTCTTTTGTTCTAAACTTTCTGAAGACTGGACTGACATCACGATACTCTGTTTTATAAAAATCCCTGAAAATGTTTTGAGAGCTAAATGAATACACATTCATTTAGAAATACCACAGCTTGAAGTTTGTCCTTTCTATTTCAAATTTCCTGACTGTGGCTTTTGTTTAGTTTTTACAAGACTGAACTGATAGAGCGCCCCTCTTTGTTGCTTGTCTTTGTGTTTCTTGAGGGGCTGGCACTCCTCTAGGGCTCCAGAAGAGTTCTGTCAGTGCAGGAGGTACCAACCTTGCTCGTGTCTACAACCAACCCACCTGCAAGCTTGGGCTCAGGAGACAGTGACAGGTGAGTTGTGTTTCTTTGGCCTGGCTTTTTGGCATGTTCAGAAGATACCAACAACAAATACAACTGTTTAAAAGATCTTTACTTACTTACTGTGTGAATCAAGGAGAGATTGATTTGTGATATTTTGTCTCCATGCTCAACTATTTCTTTTTAATCTCCGAATAAGAGTAACACTTTGGACTGTCACTGTTACTGTCCTCAGGCCTTGGTTTAACAAAAGAGGAAATCCAATTTTAGCATGCCTCATCCCAAACCCAACCACTAATGCTACTTTACATTGATAAGACTTACTGCACATCAGATAGTGTCTGACCGAACCACTTCAATCCTTTGCCTACGTGACAGCCTCAGGCCATGTTCCTTTGCCCTGTAAGTTAAATACTACTTTTTTTGATGATGTGACGACAAGGCGTGTGGTCAAAGGTAGTGAAACTTTTCATTAAACTATACCTTCACTGTCTGTTACACTGAGATCCTCTCTGGAAATTGTTCCTTGCTGCCGTGAGCAAATTCAGCTTGTATTTGCAGGAGATCTGACATGATTGCTTCTGCAGTCATTTGTACTTTTCTTTTGGCTGTATGCAAAGCATAGGCAATGTGCTGTATGCTGCTTGTCAAAGCCTGGATGAAGAGAGGTAAAAAGTGGCTGAGGTGGGGCTGGTTTGTCTGAGAGTTCCCATCTCTCTTCTCCCCATGCTGTTCCCTAGGCATGGGTATAGACTAGATACCTCATTTTGGGATTCCTGGGGAGAGGTGGGATTGACTTAATCCTCATTCTTGCATCTTCTGAAGAAAATTTGGTACCAGTATTTTAACTAATTTGCACTTTATCTGATTCTTCTTTCTTAGTAGTATTGGTACTATTTACCTGTCTTTGAAAAGCTGCTGAAATGAAGGTAGCCTCAAGCATTCTTTAATTGAGAGTACCAAAGTACATATTTTTAATAAGTAAGCGTCCTGAAATTACTGGTTAAAGACTGATTTAATTCTCCATCCTAGTGCAATTCTTCAGTCTAAGTCAAATACAATTTCACAGTTTGTTCATGCTGAACTAAACATAAAATATTTTATACTTCTTTTTTGTGAAATTACCTCAAACTCTTACAAACCCATTATACTAATTGCCTATTTAATGAGCACAACTGAAGAAATAAGTGTACTTACAGGGTTCAGGGAACACTGTATGGGAGGGAATTATACTATTCTTAGAATTTCAAGAGTGGATTTTGTTTCTAAGCTAGTAGAAAATTCAGCCTAATTTCAGAATTGGGTGGTGTGAAATCCCATAGTGGAAATTGATCATAAAATTTAAAGAATCACTCCTACTACCATACGGGAGAGTGAAGTTCTGAATATTCTTCTTTGACTATATCCATTTCAGTGGCCATATTTCTTGCAAGAAGCGGGTTTTAAGATGCAGGGAGGGTCAAAAGACTGAGGATAACTCCAGCAAATTTAAGGGGAAGCATGTGAGAGAGAGGTTTCTCTGCTGTCTCCCCTCCCCTCCCCTCCCCTCCCACACCAATCTTCTAATGAATGGTGAAAGGCTGTTGAATAGTAACACTAGTCTTGAGCAGCATATGGGAGAAAAAAATTGTTAAAATACAGTAAAAATTCTCTCCAAAGATGAATTTACAATGGAAAAAATATGATAAAAGTGGAATTTCTAGATCTATATATCCTATTAAAAAAAAAAAAAAAGAAAAAAAAGGAGAGACTTTGTGATATTTCATGTATATTTGCAATAATACCTGTGCAACTACCATATCATCACTGCACATAATAGAAGGAATCCAATGGATACAGATTCGGACACAAGTATAGCTATTGTAATATATTAATGTGTTTTGTAATGATAAAGGAATTTAGAAAGACAAAACGATTGGCTGTTGCTTGTTGATGATATATTATTCATTCCCCTTCAATAATAGACATAATGTAGAAATATCTCAGCAGAATGATGAGGCTGCAGGTAGAAGACAATTGCAATTACTTCAGAAAGGTGAAAAGTAACAGATGATGTAACAACCCTGGGGAACACATTTGATGGAGGCAGCTGCAGCATTGTCATATTAATGTCTATCAGTAAGACAACCCTCTGTATGATAAGAAGTCATGAGAGAATAAGCTGTCATCCTCAGTGTTGTGACCCTGGCTGCATTATCAGTGCAAGCCTGTCTCAATTGCTAAGTCCTATCAACTAGACAACAAAACTGAAATCAAGGTAATAATTATTCCCTAAGGTAATTTTTTTCCTAAATACCAACCATTTCTTCAGCTAGCAAAAACTGGCAGTCTTTATTTTTTGATTGTACTTGTAATTTCTCATTTTTCAAAATACTATCAATAGAATTTTTCACTGCTGATGAAAATATGTACAATGTTAAATGTGATCAAATTTGCTCCAGTTTGCATGAGTGCAATAACAAATCGTACCTTTCAGCCATGACTGCACTGTGCATTTCTCAAATATTCCTCTCTCACACGTTTTTCATGCTGATGAACTTTCCTGAATGCTATGCAATATCACACAATCTGTTAAATGGCTATTAGGGAGCCCTGGTTATCATTCCAGTAATTTCCTATGTGGGACTGGATGGGAATATCTGGAAAAATTTGATTTTGCAGCTATCATTATATCCTATCCTATCCTATCCTCTTGAGGCTGTAGTTATTGTCTGGAGTCGTCTGCAGGCAGTCTGGTACTGCTTGCAAGAAGATGACTCTGGGAATTTTTTTGCCTTTCATATTTTGAAGCTTGGCTTGAGAAAGCTCTGCTTTCATTCATTTTTTCCCCTTAAAACTGTTATCAGCTATCATTTGCAGTTCTTTGGTTTGGTAGTAAAGGGCAAAGGATGCAAAATGCATTCCCTTGGATGGACTGCAGTCCTAACAAGCTGGAAGTTATATATTCCCATTAAAATCTCATTGTATACTCTTCTGCCTGGATTTCCTGATGCTTAGCACTACCAAGACAATGGTACTGTGCAGGATTCCTCACAGAACTCTGTGTATCTTCCTGCCCTGACCTTGAGCACTTTTCTGGTGGAAGATGCTATGAAATTATGCCCAGCTGCTGAGCACCTTGAACAGGGTAAGGTGGATTGTATCAAAATATCTGTGCAGGAAGAAGAGTTTCTTCACCTTTTGATCCACACATCTTTTGTGCCCTCTGTGCATATTCTGGATCCAGCTGCAGCCTCTGCACTGGAGATTAATGATACAAAGGTAAGGAAACAACAAACCAGAACTTGCAGGGCCCACAAAACAAGGCACAAGGCCAGCAGCAGGGATACCATGATAATCTTGCTATTATGTACACCTAGTCGTTGGGTATTTGTTGGCCATCACTGCATTACATCTCCCTGTGATTTACAGGAGCCTGTCCCCTTCTGTTGTATGTGTAGAGGGAATGTACTCACAGATGTCTGAATGCAGCAATACTGTTCATTAATGCCACTAACTATTTGCTTCCCAAAAAATCTCTGCCTACTTTCGGTAGGAAAAAGTCTAGCTACATCTGGCATTGCTGAATGATCTGAGACCTGCTGTCAGCTTTGCCAAACTTTTGATGTTAAACAGCGGGAAAAACAGGTGGATTCGTAATTTATATTTTAATTTTAAATTATATTGATTGCTAGTATTTTCCATTGTGGTCGTCTGAACTCAGATGCATCTGAAAATGACTGGTGTATGTAGATCCCTTTGATTTGATAGTTGGTGTCCATCAATCCTGTGAATCTAGATGGTCTTATGTTTCTCAGTGTAGACATCAGAAGCTGCTTCAGATCATATCCTTTCTATTTCAGGATTTTCCCACGACTATTATGAATAGGATGACATTCTTCTGGTACAAGGAATGCAATGAAAGTTCAATATCACCAAATAGGTTAAGAACATAAAACTGCCACCAAAACTGATGGAGAATTATGCAAGGGGAGAATTCCTTTAATGACAAGACTCAATTAATGGGAGATTTTTAGCTGTCAAGTCATAAAGAGCAAATTATAGCCTCATTTCCGCTGTAATTGATAGAGAACAAATTTCCTTGCTTTATGATCTGTGGTTTATGAGTAATTGTTTTATTTCTGCACACCAAGTCAGTTATTATGGGATTATCATCTTCTATGGTGTGGATTGCAGCCACAGTCTAAAAGTTTCCTTTTAAAAGAAACTGTAATATCCTAATCTATTTTTTTGGCATTATATCATTTATAGACAAAATGAACAGGATCAAACTACAGTTGAAGAATCATGGCATTTTTAGCTAAGGAAATGTTCCTGATGAAAACACTGATTTTATTAGTGATACTACAATTAAATAAGCCATTATCAACTTCCTACAGATCTCCTAAGAGCAGCTCTCTTTCATTCTGGAGCCCAAATTACGGAAGCAATCTTCATAAAGGCCACTTCCCCAGCTACAGCGCCTGCTGTGATATGATTCATGCCTTTTGTCTTCTGCTTGGAATTTGGGGATGTTTATGAAGAACTGTTATAAATACTGCATCTAATTCCTCTTTTCACAAGATGCTTTATTCACAAGAAGAAGGAAAAAAAAAGAAAGAAAATCGCATCACATATGTACGTCATATAATTTCCATTCCCATTGCCATCTGGCACTATTCTTGTTGCCTCCTTCATATACATATTGGAAGGATGTGAGACCAGTGCCAGGCAGACTCTCTGGAGCACACGTTTCAGTACCACATCTGGGAATTTAATGGGACACAAGCATGCTTGAGACAATGAATCTGTGCAAATGTGCATTTGAGGGCTGGAGCTGGACTCATACGTGCTTGGGAGCAGAAGTAATGCATTATAATAGTCCCACTTTCCATGCTGTGTATCACTAGTGATCTAACATAAAAGTTATGAAAGTGAACAGATTAAATATCTCAGCTGTTCTTATACTGTTCAGGCTTTCATTTTCCATAAGGAAGCAGAGGTATCATAGGTACCTGGAAAGTACCTGGCTGTTGATTTACCCTAAAGCGTTGTCAAAAAATACATGTCAGTTCTTTTTGGCATGGCAACTTCTTTGAGACAGCAACTGCCATGGATCAGTACTAATTGCAGCAGGATCCTTTTTCACAGAAAATAGAGTTTTTCAAGGCTACAAAATGATCTGCAGGATAATCAGTGCAGACTCACTGCACTCATCTTGCCTGCTTAAGGTGAAGGGTGATGATGATGGTTGCATTCATATTTAAGCACTCTATTTATGTGAACCATTATGCTAACAAGTGACAAAATTACTGGTTATGAAATTCAGATGGGCTTCCAAATACAAAGCAACTGTGGTCATGTGACAGGAGAAAGGGAGGAATTTAGGAGTCAGGGATTTCTTGACTGTACAAAATACTTATCTGAAAAGCTAGAGAAGTAATTTGGCCATAGATTCAGAGAGGGGATCCTTTTATAAGGTATACCCATATATAGTTATAGGTTACACTGCTATCATCCCCTCTCTCTGTCCATGCTAGAATCAATGCCACCATGACTTCTAGCAGCTGTGACAGGACTGGATATGCAAAAATAGTTGTCAGCAGACAAATCCAGTCATTCATAGTCTGCATTTGCTGCCTAACCTCCTGCCTCCCTTGTCGGGCCTGGGGCTCTGTAGAATTGACTTGGAAAGGCATTTCAGCCAAACCAGGCAGCTCTAGCCCAGTGGCTCTGAGGAGTGCAAATGAGGGACCAGAACCTAGAAGGAAGTGTTTAGGAGACCCAATAACTGCCTCAGCATCATGAGCAGAGCCCAGATCAGAATCACTGTGGAGTGCTCACTGTGTGGAAGCACAGTGTTTGCCTGCTCCCAAGGACTGAAGGCAAGAAAATTGAAACGTCTCTAGAGCCTGCAGGCAAATGAGACCCAGCAAACAGTGATAGGGATGGAGCAGAGAAATTAAGTGGTTTGTGGTGGGTTTTTTTGTTTCTTTTGTTTGTTTTTTGGGGTTTTTTTTTCCTTTTGTGGTTATTTTATCCTCCAGCTAAATAAAGGATATGGTGGATTATTGCACATCCGATTTCATGGTCTGGCATTAAATCATTAAAGTGGTTTATATTTGGGAAGGATGATTTTTAATAAGCTGGATACGAATTAACCAAACTGCAACAAACAAAACAAAAACTCACGAGTAATTAATATTTAATGAGTCAAAGGCATCTCAGTAGCTTTTTTCTCTGCCCTGAAATCCAAAAGAAGGACACAAAACCCAGTGGTGGTTCTGGGGTTTCTCTATCTTATGTATTAATCCTGAATACACAGGACAGATACTACAAGCAAAGCAAAGGCTATATAATTCCAAGAAAACAAAATGTAGCAAATGTGTCACAGTGAGTTGCATGACCCTAGCATCCTTAATGCAACACTTGGGATTATCAACTATAAATGAAAAATAAATTGAATTACTTGAACTTCAGGAAGTACTTCTGGAGAGCTCACTGTGGTCAGCTTCTTTGGCTGCAGGCTCCCCAGATGAGCAATACCAGATTTTGGGTGCTGCTCTGACAGTGGCTGTGTGGCATCTCAGGACAGGGCCTGCTACCATTGGGAGTGAAACCCTGCCTGACAGCACCTGGCATTTGCCACTGGTCATGAAGGGAGTGCTGAGGACTGATTTACAGTAGAGTCTTGTTTCTAGATGGCTGGAGTTTGATTGATTGGTTGTGAAACTGTAAAACAAATTTTCTGTTCATCAGCACTGATGTGATCAGGAACAATAAGAGCTGTCTAATCCATTCCATTTTCATCCCTGAAGCTCCCTGGCAGTAATAGATCCCTGTGAACTGGATAACATAATTTTTATGCAAAACCAACTCCTGACCTCTCTTTATGCTGCAGGAGTTATGCAGCTTGATGCACTCATTCCCCTTTCCAAAATGACTTTGAAGCACTAAGGCATATCGTTTCAAATAGGATAGGAAAGCTGAAAGCTCCCACTGGTAAAATAAAGAGAGCTGAATACAGTCTCCTCCTTTGAATTGCTTTTAAGAGCTGTGCTTTCCCCTGGTTTATGAAGGGAAAACAGAACGACTTTAAATGTGGATGATGCAACACTGCCTCCCGCTGCTGCATCCCGTTCCTCTGGTGCCTCAGCCGTGCTTCTGCCAGTACAAGCCCACTGCTGCTTCAGGGGGAAGGCAGTGGGACACGACAGATAAATGCTGGGACCTTTCTCATTTTGTTTTCCATGCTATTGATCCTACATGCCCACACGGATATATCTAGGTCCTTGTGCTGGGCTAAGTCTAAATGCTGCTGGCAGTCTTCAGAGCAGGAACTGAAACTGCCATCTCTCTTTGTGGAGAGGGAGTTACAATGAAGATATTCAATTTAAAAACCTCCAAAGGAATGTGCTAAGACAGTGCTTCTTAGGTTTTTTTATAATCAAAGGACCATTCCATCTCCTAGGACGTGCACAGAACATGCACATTCCATCTCTGTGCACATGCACAGAGCAGCCTCCACACTATTGCCAACAGTTTTTACACATAAATAAAAATCTATTAGGTCATATATTGTATATTTGTTTTTCACCTCAAATAGCCTTAAATATAAATAAGTATTTCATATAATTCCATGCAAAAGAATGTATACATGCGTTTAAAAATGTATCTTTCACCATCAAAGCCTGAGGCTGAGAGCAAAGCAGAGACTGAGAGAAAGCACACTCCTGCACCAGCTGATTGCTGGAAAGGCTGTCCTTGATCTGAAGCAGCACCGTGGCTCACTAGGGGACACTTGTTTTTCTGAATCGGCCCTGTGGCAGGCTGCCTGATTCCCTGTGGCAACTACAGTTGTGTAGCCACTTGCTTCTACTTCCCAGGTCAGCCTTTTCCTCCTCCACAATTCTTTCCAGAAATGAAAAACACTGAAGGTACTTTTGACTCCAGTATTGGCCAGAGCTCATCTAGACACAGATTCTGTTCCCCATTATCGGTTTCATGTAACGAGTTGGGAGCTATCCCACTCTGACATTTCACAACTTTCTTCTGATCTACCTAGGCTGTGACAATCAAATCCCAAAATGCTTGCCAGATGTCTTGAATTCTCATGGTTGTTGATGTCTAAGGAGATTTTGGCTTTAAGATTGCTGCTTCAAGACTATTAATGTAAGCTCACCTTTCAGAGACTGTGTTATCCCATGTATCATTCTCCATCATGCTCTCCAGATATGCTGCATCAGGGGACACACTTCTGCTCTGCTCTCCCAAACCCACCCAGCCTGTGAGCAGCTGGCAGCAGAAAAGGCCATATAAAACCTGACCCTGGATTCTCCACTTGTTAATCCCTCAAGCAAGTTTAACTTGTTTTGTAAGATAAAGATTATTTAATTTTTTAAAGAAATAACCACTAAGAGTTACTTTAACTGTTTCCAACCCCTTCTATGACAAAAATCAGTGTTTTCTAGTCAAGCAGCTGCTTTTCAGCTGACAGCTTTTTCTAGCTGAAAATTCACAGACTCACAGAATCACTAGGTTGGAAGAGACCTCCAAGATCATCGAGTCCAACCCATGTCCAACACCTCAACTAAACCATGGCACTGAGTGCCATATCCAGTCTTTTTTTAAACACATCCAGGGATGGTGACTCCACCACCTCCCTGGGCAGACCATTCCGGTACTTTATCACTCTTTCTGTGAAAAACTTTTTCCTAATATCCATCCTAATTCTCTCTTGATGCAGCTTAAGACTGTGTTCTCTCATTCTACTAGTTGCTGCCTGGTGAAATTGTAGTGCTTTTACACAGTTTGGGTTGGAGTCTGATATTTCAGTCCTGGAAGACCATAAAATTTGAGCATATGCCCTTTGTCTATCTCTAGTTTTCTTTTGATTTCATAGGTGGGTTTCCAGTGACATGTGAGGTGTAATCCCTTGTGTCTGGTCTTTCTTTGATGAGGCCGCCTGTTCTTTTGATCCAGTGGGATGCTATTCCTGGCAGTCAACAATACAACACTCGTTAATCAGTTTTGAAGCTGTCCAGTGTCATCTCAGAAAGGGGGTTCAAAAAACAAGCAGTTGGGAAAATTAAATTTGTGAGTGTAGTGGGTTTTTTTCAGCGTCCACATAACTCATCTATGGAATTTCTGCTTTTTTCTGCCTTCACTTCTACTGCCATAAGGGGCAGCAGAATGAAACGCGCAGCTGATGTATATTTTTTACAGAGCTTGAGAGCGCAGAGCACCACTAAGAGCTTTCTTTTGGGGCTGAGGTAGGTTACATGCAGGATGCTGGAAAAACTGCCTGGTATCTCGCAGTTGTAGGCTCGTGATTCATGCTGGGGCTGCGTGCCGGGGCCGGGAGCAGCAGAGGAAATGCTTCCTCCGCTGTCCCGTACGTGTGCAGCAGCGCACAGCTGGGGCGCTGCCTGCAGGCACGGCCAGCCCGGCATCCCCGCCGAGCCGCGGGGTCTGAGCAGCCCGCTCCTTATCTGCGACAGGAATGGACACCTTCCGTGCCTGCAGCACAGGCTCGCACTTCCTCCAGGCGCCCAGGGGCTGCACCCGTGTGTCCGTGTGCCGCAGCACGCCTCTGCCTCGGGAAAAGCCTCTGAGCCCCTCACGTCTCCGCTGCGTGTGTTGGCAACACATCCAGCCACAGGGAGACCTTGTTCCTGGATGCCAAATGATCCTGCCTGGTAGTGTTGATCTAGGAGAGCAAACTGTGGAGTATCTATCTGCCTGCAGCAACATGAATCCCTCCTACTCCAGTGCAGAAAGCTGTCGCTGTTTTGCAGCAGACTTGCTATGTCCCGGGATGTAGAGGGGATGCAGCAAACCCTCAGGCTGCCACGGAGTTTGTAAAAGTGCTTACAGTAAGAAAGAGCAGATGCGTAACAACCGAAGCTGCAGATTTTACATTTGCGCTTTTCCCCATTCCAAAAATGGGGAAAGTTGTGTCAAGGGAAAATTAGGTTGGATATTAGGAAAAAGTTTTTCATTGAAAGAGTGATAAAGTACTGGAATGGTCTGCCCGGGGAGGTGGTGGTGTCACCATCCCTGGATGTGTTTAAAAAAAGACTGGATATGGCACTCAGTGCCATGGTTTAGTTGAGGTGTTGGGCATGGGTTGGAATCGATGATCTTGGAGGTTTCTTCCAACCTACTCATTCTGTGAATTCTGTGAAAATGGAAAAGTCTGTTCAAGAATCCTTAGAGGCCAACTGTGTTTCATAAAGTGAAATTAAAAAAATAAAACAGCAAGCAGTTGTTTGGAAAGAACATGTATGGAAAATGTAAATTGGATCATAAAGACCTGAAAGGGGAACATCAGTTACCTCTGGTGTGCCAGAGGCTGGAGGCCCTTCCAGGCCCTGACCATGGAACAGCATGCTGCTAAATGAGAAAGCCCATCATCTTTTAACAGCAAAAGGCAAACTCAATTCCATAGCAACCACGTTATGTCTGATATGCTGGAAAGGCAGAATTCGTTATGAGAAAAGAAAGCTGTGCCTGGCTTGGAAATCTGAAACTGCCACTCTCACCATGGGAGATCAGAACAGATGCCATTAGAATAAGATCCAGGATGCTGTGTTATGGAATTTGAAGGAGGTGATCATTTGTGAAGGTTTTCCTCTCTAGGGTGGGGAGTAAAGAAGAAGGAATGATTTTCATTGTCTTCTGATTTTCATTAGATTAATGTGACTTCTGATTGTCATTTGTTTAAGTATTAGTAGTATTTATTGTAGACCTCTGCTGCATCGTGACAAGGCAGATAGGCAACTGAATAGGGTTGTACATTAGTAATCTTCAATTATAGTTATTTTAGTATAGATCACAGTCATTCCCTGCAATATAGAAGTGGAAAGTTCAACTGCCTCTTAAAAGAGCTGGATTTGGGCTGGAAAATGTTCAGAGCAGGATGACAAAAGTGGTCAAAAGAATGGGGATTCTTCCCTACAAGAAATGAAGAATACAGTCCTTCCAGCTGGAAAAGAGGTGATAGTGGAGAGAGGAAGGTAGCCGTTAAGTGCTGGGGCAATAGGGAACAGGAGAGGCTTTTCACCACCCCTTCAAGTTCAAGCATGAGGGAAACCAGTGTGTAAGAAGTTTCAGGGCAAAATCTGAGGTGATTCTTCAAAAGTCTATGGGCTCTGTGAACTCCTTGCCACAGGAACTGGAGGGTGATAAAAGTCTTTATGCATTTAATTCTCATCAGAGAAATCAGTAAAGGGCTGGTAAACACAAACACAGCCCATATGGTCCAGGCAGCTGCTGCCCTGCAGGTTGTGACTGGTTGGCAGGATGTTCTGGGCAGTATCTCTACAGGCATTTCCTTGCTTAAACATTTCTCTAGGTATCTACTTCTGGTCATTGTCAGAAGAGCATAACTGATATTTGATCCAAGCTTCCTCACTGTGCATATATCTGTCTCACCTCAACCGTAATCTCACACAAATTCCACCCTCCATGAAGGAAAACCCAGGTGCAGAGTGGGACTAAACTTCTTCAAACTACTGCCTCTTGAATGCTTAAGTGTACCTCTTAGGAGTAGGACATATTGTGCTAGATTTTGAATCCTTAGGGTCTGGTCCAGAATTTGTACCACTGCCATCAAGAGTGAAGGAATTCTTTCTTATAACTTTCTTTTCAATGTTACACCAGAATTTCCATTTGTTTAGTTCTCCAGCTTAGAGTCTGTCCCATATCCCTGTGCTGAATGTACATTTAAAATGTGTTTAGCCATTCACATGTTTTGCTGTAGTCAGTTATTTCTTGGTTATCACATAGAAATTCTGAATTATTCTACTGGGATATTGACAACTGTAGTTGGTTTATTTTTATGTATCCTTTCATTTGCATGTCAGCTGTATTTGGGGGAAAGAGGGCTTGGTACAAAATGTTTCATCCTTGGCTGCAGTGGGCTGGAGACTGATCCTGCTCATGTTAGCGCAGCAGGGAGCTGTGGGTTAGGGTTACACATTGGTAAAGAGCCTGTGAAGCTTTTCCCTGTTTTCGTGACTGTGTTGCCCTCTGCTGACTGGTAACGGTTTGGAAAATCTTTAAAGTCCCCGCAGAGTAGCTCAGGTATCTGCAGGCATTACGCAGCTTATACTGGGATGTATTTTTGACCTGGGATGTCAGCCATGCTCTCCTATCTAAGGTTAGCTGTGTAGCCACAGTTAGGAATTCCCCAATAATTCAACAAACTGAATATCCCCCCTATCCACGTTTTCAGCTTAGCCGATATTTTATTTAAGTTTTTATTCTAATTAACAAGTAAAAATTAAATTGACAAAGCTTTGAAACAGGCTGTTTATCACCTGTGAACACCTGTGAACAGTCTATGAGGTCTAATGCCTCTCATCAGCTGGTTTAAGAAAATCACGACATGACACACTTCATGGAGGGAAGATAGAATTTGACAGTAGCTTACACAAGGGCTAGTTTTCAAGGGCAGGAAAAGGAGATGGCAATTATTTGAAAATAGATGCAGGTCTGTGCAAAGAGAGAAATCCATCATGAAATGTAAAGCTAGAGATGATTACGCACTCAGGGCATGAACCACTCTAGACTCATCTTCAGAATTCAAAGAAAACACTATTACTTAGTTAAAATGTGCTCTCCTACAACCCCTAAAAAAGCTGTTGTCCTGGACCCTTATCCTTTCCCAGGAGGCGACTGAGGAGCAGCATTTATTGAAATGTTAACGGAGAGATTTGTGTCAGGTGGAGAAAGAGTAGCCTGCCCTTTGACATGGCAGGTTCCTATCTCAAACACCGTCTCTCACATAAAAATTACTTTGAATGGCTCCATCAAGATTTCAGCAAACTCTTGTTGATAATGCATACCTCCTATTTGTTGTCAGCTTTGAGACTTAGGACTGAAAAAGCAGAGCCTGAGCTGGAGGCAGTATTTACTTTATTTATAAAGGCTGAATGCAGACAGCAAAGGGAGATTGAATGATGCTTGTAGACAATGTAACAATACCCCAGGCACAGATGCCCTAGATCTGACTTGCAATTCCATCCTAGGTTATAGTTCTTTTTAATTTATCCAGTTTCAAGGCAGGCTGAGCTGAGTATGTAAGACCAGTTTAGCCAGAGAGCTAACATCTCGGACATGTTAAAAATACCCCAGATCCCTGCAGAAACTACTATTAGCTCAGATAGCATTATTCATACTTTCAATTTAATAAATCTATGCAGGGAAGTCTTGCATTTGCAGATTTAGGCAAGTATTTTTGCATTTTTATTTGGTTATCAGATAGTTTCTTGCTAATAAGCACTGTATTTTGAAAACTAAAAGCAAGTGCAGTTGCACAGCCATTTGATATCAGTGTTGCCCCTTTTTATGAATGCTATGAAGTTCTACCCAACAGTATTGTCTTTTCATACATGGCTTCATCTTTTCATATGCAATTTTATATGTGATTTTGAAATGTAGAAGCGAATCTAAATGTAGATCTATGCAGTTGCATGCAATGTTATATCATACCCTTACAGGCAGCAGCCCATCAATGCAGGCAGAGACTCGTACCTGCCCCTACTTAACATCAGCAGTGCTGCAGTTTTTATAGCATGAATTCTTTTTATGTGAGCATCCAAAACATATGGAAGAGCCCACTTATGGTCATAGGCCCAAGCCTGCAGAAAGTCAAACTTGGTTCAGTTCTGCAAGCTCTTAATAAAGAAAGGAGAGAAAGTTCCAGAGAATCTTTAACCTGTGATGATAGAGGAAGAGGTGCACTTTCATAAACATGAACTGACTTCATTGTCAGTTTAATTAAGGAAACTCATTTAAATATGACTCAAAGATTTGTACTCTCCAGATGAATATTGACACTTGTGGTACATTTACTTCTTATTTGAAATGTGGTTATCACTAATTGCCTGCATATATTGGGATGACTTCTGATTATGTCGATAATGTCAAAAGTGTTTTTGGGAAGAGACTTTCTCAGTTGTCACTCATTAAGGACAAAGCAGATGTCACTGTAATTAGGAGCTATACATACTGCTCATTTTTAAGAGCACCTAGATGAGCATGCTCCTGCTCAGGTTGTTTATTTACTTCAAATCTGATTTCTAGCTGGAGACCACTTATAGGATAAGGACCAATGCCAGGTGTTCTCTCATCTTCTGCCCTGAGATTCTTTTTATAAGTACTGATGCTCTCCTTATTGGAAATGAACAGTATTCCTCCTAGAAAATGGTTAATCCTTGGGAAGGAATACATAAACAGTATATACACACCTTTTTTTTTACTGGCATAGGCACTGTGGTCTTTAACTGAATGATGCAAGTAAATTCGCAACAGATTAATACTGAATTTATTTTACCTCATCCCACACTTTCCTTCTAGTTCTATTTCATATTCTCTCATTCTTTTTTGTTCTTTTTTCCTTTTCTTTCCCATCCATACTATATTCTCCCACGCTGTTCTTGTATCAGCACACTCTTTTGGTATGGTTTTCTTACACCTTTTTTCTTCCCAGGAAAAGTGGCCATTAACTCCACTGAGTACCACCAGGTCCGGACATGGTCAGCATCCTGAAGTGAAGATGTGGTTAGTGGGAAGAGTGCCTGTGAGCAGCTGTGATAACACATCTGCACATACCTCTGGGTGTAAATGATGAGGCAACAATCAATGTGATAAAGGATCAGGCCTACTAGACCAGGTGAGATGGAGTAAAGGAAACTTGAGCTGAGTCTTGCTGGAAACTAATCACAGAATAAGCTGAGTTGGAAGGGACCCTCAAAAATCACTGAGTCCAACTCCTGGCCCCACACAGCAGCATCCCCAAGAGTCACACCATAAAATATTACTTGTCTTTGAATCTCTTGGATTCCTAATTAATTTTGGCTGGTTTCAGCCAAGTTTGATATGGAAATAGAAATCTTAAATATCTCAAGTACTCACCTGTGTCATGAAGGCAGAGGCCAAGTACCCCATGTGGCTCCCCCAGAAGCACAGGTAGGTGAGCTGACTTGCATTATTACATATCAGAGAAGCTACAGGGTATTTCAGCAGCCTGACTGATCCCCACGCAGCCCATGGGGGGGTCTTGCTCTTACAGCTGCTGCAATTGCAGCTGCCTCACCTTATCACAGGTAACCCAAGCAGGTGGTGCCAAGCCTGGGGAAAACAGGCTCCAGCAGCTCCAGAGCCAGAGGCTTGTGCTGTTCAATAAAGGCCAGGGTTCACCAGAGATAAAATGAGAGGGGCTCTCCCTATTCAGGCTGTAAGGTGTCCAGCTGGATGGCAATCACACCTTTGTCTCCCTTTGAGGGATGACACTGCCCTGAGTGTCCCCAGCTGTGATGACAAGCCCCGAGTGAGGATGACTGCATCGGCATGGCCTCTCCTGGGACAGGAAGGCAGAGGATATCAGGGCAAACAGGGCAGTGTTTGGACTGCAGCAGTACAGTTTTAATCCCAGTTTTTCCCAGATGTTTGAGAAAGATTTGCATCAGTCTCATTTGAAGGAGCTAGGAGCTGGTAATTCACTCTTTGGCACAGTAATCCTTTTTCCTTAAACACAAACCCTGGAAACTGTGAAGCTGACATTTCCTACAGCATTTTTACAAAATTCATAGAGAGATAGTAATCCATTCATTCTTAGGGGCTTAGAGCTGAGTTTGGTTAAATACAATACCCAAGGACAATAGGTCAAGTGCCTGAAATGAGAACATGTCCATCACTGAGGTTAGTGCAGGAAAGTGTTGTGAAACAAGAATGTGCTGAGGGGAAAAGAAAGTAAAGAAATGGGAGTGGGAGAAAATCCCATTTCAGTCCTCCAACCCTGCCTGTAGGACTCAATTATAAATGTATTTTTCACAGAAGAGCAGATAAATCATAGTTTTAATTTTTTTTTTCTTTCAATTGCTTCAGAGTCCATGCTATAAAGCAAAGCCAAGTGCAAAGGGCAGTGTCCAAATGGAAATATCCATGGTGAAGGAAGCTGACAGGTGACCTGCCCTGGGGAAGTCTATACAACTGATGCTTGCAGGAAGCCCTGGAGCAGCCTTCTCTCTGTGCTCTTAGGGAAGCCAGAAGAGGGTTGTTATTTCTTGACTGTGTCTCTTTACTGTTGCCTACAAATCCTATGGAGGCTAATGATGTCTGGGGCTGTGACAAACCATCAGCCCTGCACAGGCAGATGGACTCAGCTAGCTTCCTCCTCCTCCTCTCACCCCTTCTTTAAACTGCGGTCCCCATTGGCAAGGAGTTACCTTCAGCAAGAACATCCCAAACTCCATCATGTCTCTGCAGGTGAACTCAGGCTCAGGGAAGTGAAATGTTGTCCCAGGTGGAAAGCCAAGTGGGAAAACACCTTAAACTCTCCCCAAATCCACAGGGAAGTTGGCTGTTGGTCCCAGTTGTTGACTGGGTTTTAAAGTATGAGAGCCAAAAGTTTGACAGTTTAACTGGGGTGTTACTGGATGGTGCCATAAAGCCAGAGAGATTGACAGATAAGAAGAGGATGGCACACAAGAGAACACAGGTTTTAACATAAGAGCTGTATAAATAATGGTCCTTCTTGGAGGCTTTTCAGTTGTCTGCAGTATGCAGAAATCTCTGTCAGGGCTGAGCTCTGTTCTCACTGCTCCTTCTCTCTGTGGCTACTGGACTGAGCTGCCCTCAGGAGAGAATCTGCAGCCAGTGTCACTGCTGCTTATGGGCCTGCTAAAGCACTTGCTGAAGAATTCACTTTCCTCGGAGCTTGTCAGAGTCACTGTCATAATTTTTCATTCTTCCACTTCATTTGCAATATCATTTTCTGGAGGAGCATCCCTGCCATTTCAGGCTGCTGCTAAGCCCCACTGTCAGTCATAGCTCCACGAAGCTCATTATTCTGCATCCACATGAGTGTCAGTTCCCTTTGCTTTCCTGGCTGTGACTGTATTGCTGTTGTTTTCCTCCTGGTCCTCATTTATGGTTGTTTTCCTCCCTCACATAGTTATACTCAGTGAGTTTTCCCTGAAAATTACCTGGTGCTGCTTTTCCAGCAGTTGAATGACACAGGTAACAGCAGCTCTACTGTAAACCAGCTTCTATTTTCTTTAGTGCTATTATCTAAACATACTCTGAGGAAAACTAGCTGATACCATGATAAAGCTGAGCCATCCCTGTTTTCAATTTGTTGTTGATTTTGACAGTTCCCAGCTCTCCCAGGAGGAAATGCAGAGAAAGGCTGTAGATCTACCATTGCTCCAGCAATGCTGGCTTGGTTCAGCCAGGGCTTGGCCATGTTCTGTGTTCCCTGGTCACTATTTACAATGCATCCTAAGCTGTGAGTTTTCAAAAGAAGCAATACAAACAGAAACTAATGTTCTGTTAAAAAAACCTACTCTGTTCTTCTTCTCTGTCTGATTTATCACAGGTCTAAACAGTGATAGTTGGTGAGAACAGGGTGTAGTTTCCCACTGCTGATTTGCAAAGCCATGGTATAAATCAGACCAGCAGGCAGCTGAGGACGATATCTTTGGGTATGATTTTACAACAGCCTACTCTGACCATTGCACTGCTAGCACCCTCTGAAATGGGAATGTCCAGCAGGTCTGGCAAGGTCCATAACCCTATGTAAAAACATCTGACTGCAATGTTGTCTTGTATCTAACCTACCTAAGTCTCCTGAACCAGCCTGGCTCCCCTACAGCATAGATACCTTCAAATAAAAAGCTGCAGTCTGGGTTTTCCTGTTCTCCATACAGCAACATTTAGAGAAGTGAGATCATGGGCCTTGAGAGAGCTCTGAAGCACCTTCAGCCCTTACTTTGGCTAGTCAGAAGAAATGCACAGTCACACTCTCCTTCCCACTGAGAATATGTGCCTGGAAAGCATGAGCACTAGCCATGCAATGGATAGGGAAGCAGCTTTTCTAGTCAGGATTAATGAGCAGGTAAGTGCTGGAAATGATCTTGGCTGCTTAGAAAGAGAGCACTCAGGCATTATCTTCCATTTCTGCCCTTCATGCTGCATTGATTTGATCTTGATTCATCTGAGGAAGATGATGCTGAATGTGGCTGCTCAGAAAGAGGCACCAAAAACATTCGCAGTAAAAGATGCTGGATGTTCATTCTCATGGGTAAAGCAGCCAGGAGAGTGGATTGCTTGTGTCCTCCTCAGGTGATGATCTGGACAATCCTGCTCCTGTGTCTTCATCCTCCACATAATATCACTCTGTTCTTGTGTGTGTAAAGTATATTTCTTAAGGCCCCGACACACCCTCCTCTCTTTCATTAATTCTGAGTAAAAAACTGTTTCATTATCCAGTGAATTCAGTCACTTCACCAGCCAAGCAGAACATTTGATGTAAAATTTTTGAGAGGATTCTTGCTGCTGCTTTATAATAGTCACATCTTCCTCCTCCTCCTCTCCCTCCTCCTCAGATGAATTGAGAGTCAATTAAGGTAAAGGATAGAGAACACAGTAATGAGGATGGTTGGTAGAGCAGGGGCTTGAATAATCACTGTGGATCTCTAAAGTGATGGATACAGGTGTGATATAAGTTACACAGACAAGCTGGTGCTTCTGGGCTGCCAAAGGAGAGCTGGGTGCAGGCATATCAATAACTTAACTTTAATATGCTCCTAAATTTAGGTCCAGGTCCTTCTTCCTACCCATGCTTTCTGGACAAAATGTATCTCTGCTTCCTGCACTGGTAGTTGTTCCCTGTTCCTTCTCTGATCCTACAGGATGACTCCATTACATGTCCTTTCTTTCTGCCCTTTGTTTCTGTGTGTTCCTGGGTGGCTGAAGGGGCAGTGTGGCTGGCGTGCACTCTTACCATAAGTCAGGACTATTGCACCCCACAGCCTGCAGCCCATTCTGCCGCCTATTTGTGGAAGTCCAGCCACTTACTACCTTGCACAAGGACTGTTTTCCTAAAACAATTTTCTGGAAATTTTAAAAATTGCATCTCAGTTCCCTAAGCCAGCCTGTAGTGCAAGGGCAGTTTTAAGACTCAGGCTGTGGTTTCACAACAGAGACTCCTGCTGGCCATCCCTCCCTCCACCTGCTCCTTCCCATGATGTTCCTTGGGCAGCTCTCCAGTCATGCACGCAGGAAGGAACAGGGGTTCGGCCTCCTTTGTGTAGAGAAGATTTTCTAGGTGGCCAGATGCATTTTAATGAGCAGAGCTGCATGATACACTGAGTCAATCTAACCAGCTCCGACAAAAGCTGAAATCCTTCTCTTCCCTCCAAGCTTTCCTTTCCCTTTACACTTTCCTGCTCTTCCCACTCCACCTCATGTACCAATGCTGAAGCTTGCTAAACTCCTTTGTGAGACAGATCAGTTTTCTTAATTTCTTTCCCCATTTTCTGCCAGTCGGCCACCAACCTGACAGAAAATGAACCACCTTAAACCAGACTGGCTGTGTTGCCAAATCAGCCCTCAGCCCTCCCCTCTGCTGACTCCAAGGGTCTCGCCTCCTGCCCTCCATTCCCAGTGCTGGGCTGCAGCCCTGCTGCTGCTGCAGTTCAGTGTGCAAATTCAGGAGAAGATCTTTGTTGTCCTGGTAGTTTTTTGCAATGCTGGGGTGGCTCAGAGCAGCTCCAGCAAGTGCTGGGGCCACTATGAGGAGAGCAGGAAGGCAGCCCTGCTGTGTGATGACAGCTGAAGTAGTTTGAACAGGGTTAGTGAAATGAATTGACTCTGGTGTGGGTTCAGAAACCAGCAGGGCTGGAGGAATGAGGGAGCAGGCTGGGATTGAGGTGTGGGGAAAGGACTGGAGAATCAGACCTCCCCACCCATGGCCAGTAAAGTGCAACTTGGGTGCAGTCTGTCACCTGATGGCAGCAGCCCAGTGGGTGTAAGCTGCTACCAAAGCCACTCCAGGCTCGGAGCTCCTTGTTTTCCTGTTCTGAACTCTGACAGTCTCTAAATCCCATCTCTTGGCAGAGGAATTGAAGGGAGGTGGTTCTTTTGCAATGTGACCATCCTGTTGTCTTGAGTGCTGCTATTTGAACAGGAACTGTTTGGATCTAGAGACTCGATTTTTGTGGCTCAAAAGGCAGTAGATGCAGGCAATATGTAAATAGGCTGCTGACTGTGTATGTGCAGTTACATATAGGTATATGTACGCATATTTATATATGCAACTGCATAAATCCATGGAAATCCATAACCTACAGAAAGTCACACTCCTTAGACTGCCCCAACAGCGTAGTTTTTCTCAATTGCAACGTTTCTCCAGTGCAAATAGGGGGGGAAGAAAGGGACTGTATAAATATTACTTAAATTGTGCAGTCTTTTCTTATGATGATTAGAAATTATGTACATGAAAAGTCCCCTTGGTCCAAGTAAATGTGCTCAATTATATTTATTCAGATAGCAAGTTGATGTGCTATGCAAGCTGCCATTTTTATCTGACCACAATTACTCTTCTTCATGGTTGGGATTCCTCAGGTCTCATGGGACAGATATCTTCCACGGTGTCATTCACAAGAGCTCACATCAAACTGCTTTATCATCTGTCTGCAGTGTTTCACTGCTGTTATCAAGCAGTAACACAGCTCAGAGAAGCAACTACTGTGATCCCAGAAGATTTTGAATTTATGGCTTAAAATAATCCAGCCATTTGAAGAGTATTTGAAGTCATCCTAACCAATTGGTTGTACTCTACTCAAAAATGAGCAGGTTATTGCTGTTAGCATGCCTAATGTAATGTTTTTGCAGGATTTTCAGTCACTAGTGACTTATAGAAGATAGTCCTCATAATTTAAATGAAGGAGGAATCAACTTCACAGATTAACTTGATGTTTTGCTGGGCAAGACTGTTTGCTTTACATGATAGATTTGCCCTAACTGCAGCCATTTATTTTTTCTTAAATTAGCCAGCCAGCATTTACAGATGAGAGAATAAGTTGGTTTAGCTGCAATTTACATAGAGCTCCCCTACCTCTTTACCGTACAGGTTTTTTTGGGAGGCTGTGTCAAACCAGTCTCTCTCCTGCTGAGAAGAGTAGCAATCATAAACAGAGCCAGCTTCTCAGAGTTTGTTGAGACACAAGAGTTGTCCCACTTTAACTACACTGATAACAGTTTAAGTGACCCAGTCACCGCTTCTGTTAATGGAAAAGTGCCTGTGTTGTTACAGCTATTCAAGACAAGAAGATAGTATTAGATAGCCTCATACTGGGACAAGTATGTCAGCACTTGAGTTTTGCCCGGTGAAGCTGAAGTTTAAGATGGCATTTAAATAAAAATAGCTGCTGCAGTAATTACCTAAATTAAAAAAAAACAAAAAACATACACACACAAGAAAAAAAAAACACAAAAAAACCAAACCAACAACAACAAAAAACAAAACCCAAAAGAATATATTAAAAAATCATACTTTCAACTGCAATAATTTTGCTCATAAACAGGCCAGACCTGGAAGGCTAGGGAAAACTCCCGTAGGAGACAGCAGCTTATGCATCTTACCCAGTCAGAGCTGGGCGTCAGGCAACTGCAGATCTGTGCCCCCAGGCAGCAGCTCCAGTCCCTTCTCCTGTGCTCTCAGCAGTGCTTGCAGCCCAGGAGCTTCTCTGTGGACCCTTCCTCATGCAGACCCAAGCTGCATCCTCCCTGGTACAAAAAACTTTTAAAAATCTTCTGGAGCTAACAGCCTTGATATGATGTTGCAGCTTTTGCAGCCTTATCTAAGCATAGGAGGGCAGGCTTTTTTCCCCCTGACTTCCATAATTCCCAGATAATCTGCAAAGCTGAACACCAATTGTGTCTCTTGCTTATTTCTGCAGAGAAATGAGCCTTATGCAGCTTTCTGGCATCCCCAGCTTTGTATTTATCACTAAGTAAACAGAGCCAGGAGCTGCCACGGGCACAGACTGGCTATATCCATGCTGCACAGTGCTTGATCTTAGTCTCCCATCTGGTGCCCCTGTGGCCCTCAGACATTGGTACTAATGCAGAGATGTTTCCTTTTTTTTTTCCTTTCCAACCTATGCTGCCTGAGCAAATGTAAAGCTGTGCAGCAGCCCACAGGAATGGTGTTTTATTGCATGAAACAAGGTCTGGATTGCAGGACATGGAGTGAAGTTTGTGGCTGAAAAGCCTCCTGTGACAGAGCTAGCAGACTGCATGGGGTGAAGGAAATTGGAAGCACTGCAGTCCCATCTCTGCTGCTTGCTGGGGACAGTCCCTCCTGCATGCCACCCCACTTGTCTGTGCCCAGTCTTGGCATGCCAGGCTACAGGGCACTTGGCCTTGCAGCACACTAACAACTAATCAGCATGAATGGTCACCAATCCAGCCGCTTCCCTGGTCCCACTGTGTCTGTCACAGAGCCACTGGGGTATCCTGGTGCATGTTTAAACACCAGGGATGAAGCCTGGATGTGCAGCAAAAGGTGCCTGCAGCGTGCAGTGTCATGGTCTTAATGACAGGGAGGGAAGACCTGGGGGGCTTGACAGGTGAGCCATGGCCAAGGTGTGTGGTTATGTCATTCCCCAGTGCCATCAGGGCCCTATCCATTCCAGTGTGCTCCAAGGCAGGCTGTCCCTGCCCTGCAGGGCCTCCTCACTGCCTTCTATTTCCAGGTCTATGTCTGAGGCTATTCTGCCACCTCTCTGTAGCTGCAGCAGCTTGTTCCTCAGCACATCAACAAAGTGGGTTTGGCTTGATACAGCTGTGCATACACTTATAAAAGCCATCCACTCTTCAGTTTCTCATAATTTTCTTTTATTCTTTACGGCATGAACGACTATTCTATTGTTACACCTTCTGCTTGTTGGAGTTGCATAAGAAATCTTTCATTGAACATTTGCATAGGCTAGAGATCTCTCTTCCAAATGTTGAAGAAAAACAAGTTTATGTGAACTATCTACAGCAGATAATTTCAGTTCTGCACAGAATCTAAAAATAAAGTGAGGCCCACATTCTACAGCTAAGTAGCTTTTAATTAGGTGTGATAACATCATGAATTATCTTTTAGAGTGCAATAGTTCCATGATCAGAAGTCAAAGGAAGGAAGAAATGATTGTTTGCAAAAATGATTGACTGAAGAAACTTGGTGCTGGCATGTATCTGGAATTTTTTCCATATAATAGATCTTTCCAGGCTGATTAATATTTTGGGTAAATTTGGACTTTCTCTGTTACTGTCCCTGTTTTTATAGCGCCAGTGGGTCCTTTCAAACAATGATGTAAAAGAGGGCAGTGAAAGCCTGCTAAGTCCCTGTCATCAAAGGCTTCATGTTAATACCTTTGGACAGGACAAATGGCACTGCTGCTTTCTGAAAATCAATGGCTGAGGTACGAGATAGCTTCATTCACTTCTTCAGAATCCCCTCTCCTTATTTTAGCCATAGATAAGCACAGGGCTTGAACATAAGTAATATTCTGAATTGTGAGCTGAGGTGCAGCTCCATCTCCTGTCCTGCCTGCTTTGCTGGGAGGCAAAAATGCCCTAAACCACCACAGATAAACCAGCCGGTGCCTGGTTTGTCAGGGTCCTCCTTTGTGCCGGCCAGAGAGAGGCTCTCAGTGACTTTACCAGCTGAGCTCCTTTATCTTCATTGTCTTTGTAACTGAAGCGTAGCATTTAGTCCAGCGTGGTGTGGCTGGGGGAGGGTGGGGAGAGGAGCACAGCTTTATTCAGCAGTAAGACAAACCTTAAAGGAAGGTCCTTTAAGGATAAGAGACACCCTTATGGTGCCACAGGGATGGTACTTGGCACTTCAGATTGCAGACAGATGCAAGCACAGTGTGTCTGAGCACAGGCAGAAATAAGGAAGTTATTGTGTGCCTGGGAAATAAGGATGTATCCTATGACAGTGACTGTCCTGCCCTATGAGGCTGTAACACCAGCCTGACCAGACAGGCACTGGGAAAACGAAGCCTTTCCTCCATACTGTACTGAATCCCAGCTGCCAAAGGGCCAGGCTGGCACTGGGATGCAGATAATGGACATCTCTTCCCATGTCTCCCTAGGCACTCTGTCTCATACCTCTTTGTAAGCTCCTTGCTGTTCTCCTGGTGTCTCCAGGCATCACTGCGGGGGCTCCCAGACAGGAGGAGTCTGTGCATCATCTGGCTGGCCTCGCAAACTAGGAATCCCTTCATCACCCCCTCCTGAACAGATCTTCATGTATTTGCCCAGAGGAGTTCATAAAAATTAATTGAGTTGCCCAGCATTAGACACAGGTCATAAAACTCCCATCTGATCTCGTGCCTGCTGCCGATTTTAACAGCTGATTGAAACAATGAGCGCTAGCTCACCGGGAATGTAACAATGCCCACAGAGAGAGCTGTAGCACGGGCTGTAGGTGTAGATAAGGCTGTAAACCCACGGTAAAGATCCTCTGCCGGCACCACAGAGCTCTCTTTGCTACGAGAGTAAAACCCTTGGGCTGCAGTTTAAGCATGGCAAAAGTGATGGAGATTACCCTTCGAGTTACAAGTTTTGCTGAAAAGCAAATTTGGGTCTCTGTTGACGTACTTATTTATTTATTTTTCTATTATCTCGCTCTTTTTAAAGTGAGAGAGAAATGAACTCGGAGCGAGGGAGAACTGGAGGGCAGAAAAACCACGCCACGAGCAAGTCCCATTTCTACCTGATGCCATCTGAGGCGCCGTGACGGTGACCCTAAACATCCTCCCCTCCGAAGACAACCCAAACCCCATTCGATAACCTACTAACAACAACTGCGTGCTTCCAGGGCGCTAACCTGGGGAACAAAATCCAGCCGTGGAGCGGTGGGGAGCGCCCCACAGCCGTGTCCGCGGTCTCGGGTGCCGGTGCCGGTGCCGGTGCCGGTGCGCGGTGCGCGGTGCGCTGCCCGGGCGGGCCCGCAGGGGGCGCTACTGGGCGGCGGCTCCCGCTATAAAAGCGCGGCCCGCGCCCGCCCCGCGCCGTCCGCCCGGCCCGGCAGCGGCGGCGGCACCGGGAGCGGCACCGCCGGGAGCGGCACCCAGGCAGGTGAGCACCGCGCACCCCGGGACTCCGCTTCCGCCTCGTGGGTGTGCCGCTCTCCCTGCCCCGCATCGCCCCGGGGCTGGGGTTGCTCCATGCTCACCGCCGGCGGGGCACCGGGAATGGGACGTGGGCTGAGCGTTCCAGGAGATGGGGATGGCTCCCGCGCGGGAGGGGCGCTGGCGGCTGCTCCTGTACCCCTGGTGCGGGCAGGTGATGGGGGAGCAGGCGCAGCTTATCAGGGTGGATAAAATTAGTGATGAAATCTATTCGGACAAAAGTTCTGGGGATGCCAATAGCCGGACTGGCTCGAGCGGGCTGCTGTCGCCGCGCAGCGTCTGTGCGCGGATCGGAATTGCCAGTAGGACGTCAGTACTTAGGGAAACGGGGTCCCGGGAGGGCTGGGGACCCCGGGACACGGGCGAGCGGAGGGTCAGGGCAAGTACCGAGCTTGCCGGCAGCCCACGGGCGTGCAGTGCTGAAATGCTGCTATTACTCTCAGCCCCGTCCATGGCATGTAACAGCATCCCATTATTTTTCCGAAAAATGATGAAAGGTCAAGAAGCTACTATGAATAAAAAGCAGCGTTTTTCGTGGAAGGGAAAGTTAAACGCGTGGAAGATAGGGCAGCGAATCTAGGTCTTCCTACTCAAGTAAAATGCCTCTGCTTGAAGAGCTGTTCATCTAGGTCGGTCCTTTCCGACGCTGTTTAAATGACTACGGGTACCTTTTTCCTCTTCGCTTTATCTCCCTCTCTATCTTTGCCCCTGTTTTTCTCTCCCCGGTCCCTGTCGCTGCCTCCCGAAGGTAACAGTGCAGAAGGGGCTCGTGTGCCTTCGCACCAGCCTGCACGGGCTCCCTGCAGGTACCTCTGCTAGGGAGCCAATGACCCCTGGTTGCGCTAAACGTGAAAAGAGTAAGGCAGCGGGAGCCTTGACATTTATCATTGCATTAAAAGCTGTAAAGGTAAAAAAAAAAAAAACAACAAAAACCAAACATCTCTCTGCGGGTCAAGCATTAGAAATATTTGCTTATACTAAGGCATCGGTAGCAAAATCATTTGCATGTCAAATGTTTGCATGCAGGTTAACTTTGCAACGGATGACTGCATTAAGGAGGCACTTGGCAGCCGATGAGCTGAGTGTAATGTGATGCATGAACGCTTTGTTTTGGTTTGTGTGTGATTTCATACAGGGATTGTTTTATGCTCTCTACATCCAGTGCGATGTTTTTGGGTTTCATCGTTTCTCATCCTCAGTTTCAAGCAGGGTTGTGGGTTTTTCTGTATCCCGTGCTACATAAACCCTTTACCAGTCTGCCTGTTTCCAATGCCATTAAATATACCCAGCTACTTGTCTCCTATTTATGCAATCTGTTGTGGAGAGCAGCGCAGCCTGTGCTGCCGGAGAGCGGTAGGAGCGAGCTACTTGTGTGCAAATGAGGGTTAACTTCTCATTCTGTGGTATTTAGCCGCACCATAATTTCTGGAGAATTAGCTCTATTTTAAGGTACAGAAGGGAGATTCTGTAAGTAATTTTGTGCTGCTCTGTGAGTTTGGAAATTGCTACCTGAGAACAGGTGGGGTGGGAGGGATGATGGGATGGGACACAGACACGGAGGAAAATCTTTTCAAGGCTGTGTCCATTTGGTTTATTTGCAGTGGCTTTTGATATGGTACTGTATTTCTTTGTATATTTGTCTCTTTAAGGACAGAGGTGGATATTTGGCTACTGATCTAACAAATAGCAAGTGTAGGGCTGGGTCAGATAAGTAGTTTTTCATTTCTTCACAGCAAATTTCTTCCTGTGGTAAAATTTTCTAGGGTGTTATTTATTTTTTTAGTGATAGCAACTGTAACAAGCAGCTTTTAAACTCCTGGCGTTAATTTCTGGAATGCGTATTTTTATGCAAAATGCATTTATGTTACAGTAATAACGCTAGCTATTTAGGAAGATAGGAGAGCTAACAGCAGAAGTGCAGCTTCCACAGCTGCAAAGCACATCAGAGCCTGTGCAGGGAACTTGGTAAGTGAGAGTTTGTCCTCTCAAGTTACAAAAGCCAAGATTTTTAGCTTTGTGTGTGCTCTGTTTCTTGAGTTCATTCAGGAAGCACCAGAAATCAGTGTAGGGCAGAGAGTTACAGCCAGCTCCAGCTAAATGTGTGCTCTCTGGAAAGCCATACAATGGTAGATAAAGTGAAGCACAATACAGTAGAGACTCATCCACAGTGGTTGGTTTGATATTTGATTGAAGGGTCGGCAGGAGAAAAGATCCAGGCATAATAATGGACATCTGGGTGAAGAGATTTGCTGAAATGCTAGCAGCAAGCAGTGCAAGAGGATCTCTTCCCATCCTCCCTTGTCTGGATGCTGAGGTTTGCTAAAACGACTATTGAGACGCAGCTGATTTAGCAAATGTGTTCCCTAGACAAGTACTGCATTTTATCATAAGTTATTTATAATTATACTGACATTGTTTAAATACAACTATTACCAAACCTGCTGCGGTCAGTTTGTTAAAGAAGTCATAAGCAGCTGGAATTGGAAAGAAAGTAGCAAAGGAGAGCAAAACTTAAGCGCATGGTTTGTTCTGTAGCTGAACTTTCCTATTGCAAAATCAAACCTGTTGAAACAATTTTTCTTTAGGAAAATAATTCAGAAGGATTTTTGTATAACTTACTCTGACACTGTCTTAATATAAGTAGCACCCTTGTGAGCCTGGGAATGCTGTCACTTTCTGTTGCTGGGTATACATTTGATGCTGTACTCGCTGGAAAGCTGATTTGGTTGTTGTTCTGCCCTTTGCTATCCTGGGTTTTCCAGTGGGGAACTGGAAAGTGGATAAGATCCAATACTTCATCTAAGGTGACCAGAAAGATCTCCAGAGTACAACCAAATGCTGAAACCACCTGACTGGCCTCTGTCAATGATTTCATAAGAAATACCTTTTTAGTAAGGGTTTGTAGGGCGCAAAGCAAGCGGAGAAATGGATAGCCACTATAAATTGCTGTAACTTGACAACCGAGTGATTTATACCAGTTAAAGCTCTGCCCCATGTTAGTCAGTTATGACAGAGAACTGGGTCACTATTTTGGAACCAAAAGACATATATGTGAAATATTGAAAGCATTTGAAAAATAGTCCAACTGTGAACCCAGCACTGCTAAGTCTACCAGGTCTCCAAGTGCCACATCTTTTAAATGCCTCCATGTAAGGTGACTCCACTTTCCTGGGCAGCCTGTTCCAGTGTTTGACAACTCATTCAGTGAAGAAATCTTTTCTAATATCCAACCTAAGCCTCCCTTGGCACAAACTGATACAATTTCCTCTTGTTCTGTTGCTTATTACCTGTGAGGAGAGGCCCACCCTCACCTCATTGCAACTTTTTTCAGGAAGTTGTAGAAAGCAATAAGATCTCCCAAGACTTTTTTCCCCCCAGGCTAAACAATCCTAGCTCCCTCAGCTGCCTCTCCTAAAACTTGTGTGCTAGACCTTGCTTTTTAAAAGATTTTATTTAAGCGGTTACCTTAGTAATTTTTTTAAGGATTTCTATTTTCTTTTTAAATTAAGATGCTAAAAAGCTGGCAGTCAGGCAAACAGTTTCTAGACTCCTGAGATAGTGAATCCTCACATTTTACGGCAGGAACTGTTTTCTGCTCAAGAGATAGTTATTGTCACTTTTGTGATGTAGCATGGCATAGCATATAGTGCACCAGTGGTGCAGTTGCTGGAAGGTGAGGAAATCCAAGTTTTGTTCCTGTATAAATATGGTAACCTTGGTTTAAGACCACTCCTTAGCTGCTTCTTCAAAAACTGGGAGGAGTGTGCTGGCTCACTCTTGCAGAGCATTTGGGGACTGTGGATGGTGAAGTCTATTTTGTTCCAGCAGAGGTCTCAACATCAAACGTCTCTGAAAATGGCTTAATCCTCAGAAGCATCTGGTGCAGCAGCAGTTACCAGGCTTTTGCTGTTAGTGACATAACTTGCAGATCAGTGATTTTATGCAATCCACAAAACTAGCAAAAGCATCAAAATTTTCTTGGGTTCCCCTCTCAGCCTGCAGCTGTGACTCCCAATTCAGATGCTGGTGTAATAAAGGTTGCTGCTTCGTATGTGAGCCTGAGGGCTATAAACTGCTTAGAAACAGCTGCTTCATGGGATGCAAAGCTGGAAGAAAGGTATAACTTGTTCTTCTTTTCACAGCTGTAAGTCTCACTTCAAGGGCATAATCGCCAAGCACTTCCAGGAGAATGACTTCCCTTTGAAATCATAGCTAAAAAGTAAACAAGTCTCTAAAACAGATACTGGGCAAATTAGTTTCTCTATTAAATTTTACTTTTTGAACTTTAACTATTTGATAGCTTATCCTAAATGAGTTGACTTCCATGTTTATTATCCCCACAGGGTGCTGTTTGTTATGGCAAAATACTAGGGCTGTCAAAGAGCCAGTCTGACAGGCAAGGGTAGCTCAAATAGAGATGCTCTGATAGTGCTTTTGCCCTCTGGCCTCTGTCCTCTGCCAAGTTTCACGTGGGGCACATGGAACAGCAACCTTTTAAGCCACCTGTGATTTCAATCTGAGGCAGGTCTCACAATAATTCTCAAATCTATTCTGCTAGAAAAATTCAGAGGGACCATTACCCAAGTAATGTGTTTTTGTGCCCTGGAGTATGTCAGTGCTACTGGACAAGAATTAGATTATGATGGGAGAAAAATAATAAAGCTTTGTATTAAGTATTTGAGCTTGATGCAGTTTGCTCATGCCAGAATGCCAGGAGGAGTCATGATGTGCTAAGCACAGGGAAAGCTAGCAGGATGCTGGGCACAGATAAGAAATTTCAAAGTAAATTACACTTGACTATGCTCAGCAGGCTTATGCTCTAAGGATGAATTTGTTCCTTCCGGTCTATCAGACCACGGGGATTTTAGGTCCTTCTCTTGCTGCTGCTGCTGCTGAAAAGTTGTTTTAGTCTTGGTGTGACATAATAGTGAGGCTTCAACAAGGAAGGAACGGTAACACAACCTCTGGAAACAACTCACATGAGCTTTGGTGGAATCAAACACCTGCATGAACAAGACTAGAAATGTTAGAGATATTGGGTACAAGTGCTTAGGACGGGTTTGCTGTGTCACCATCACAATCTGGATAGGTTATTTGGGGTTTAGTGCTAAAAGGCTCACATCAAGTATTTAGCATGAGCACTGAAACTGGACTGTTTCTTCAATGTTCCAGAAGCTTGAGAGGCTAGGAGAATAGGTAAGAAATCAGATCTATATCAAAAGTGTGCTTTTCTTCTTTTCAGTTCTCAAACTAAAAACATTGGGGGGAAAAAGGAAAAATTCTTTGGGCATGGTTTGTAAGCTGGAAATTAGTAAGTTTCTAAAACAAAACTAGGCTGGCTGAAGTGCTAATCTTGAAATGACAGCAGCTTGATCAAATTATCAGCCGAGACTCTCCGAAACATCTGCATCTGTCCATCCTTGATATTGCTGGAGCATTCCTCGAGTATGAGTTAAGTGGCTTACAGAAACAATGGAATTTGTTGCATTGATATGTATGTTTTTTTAAGTAACATGTGTGTGCATAGATATATCAGGCAGAATTGTGTGCATTACCATCAGAATTGTTACAGTAATAATCTAAGAAGATAAACTCTTGAGACTTTGCCAAATGAGCTTGTCTTTTTCATTGATGAAAGCCCAAGTGTCAGAGTGGCTCAGAGCCACCATACAATCCAAGCAGCAAAGTTCAAAGCCAAGTCCACAGCCTTTATTCATATGAGTAATCCTTAAATGTCAATAGAGCCAGCAAGATACTGATGCTGAAACAATGAAAGCCCTTGGGCTTGGTTCAGAAGATAAAAGCTATGCTCTTCACCTGGTGGGGAGGTGGACAAAATTTGCTTTGTTTTACTTTTCTGTATCTTGTGTGAAGTGGGAGCTGAGTCACTGTCCCTATAAGTTACAAAATCTTTAAGGTTAAACTTGGATTTAGAGTCGAAAACATAACACTGAGTCTGACAGAATTCCACTGTTCATTTTTAGCTGCTCAGCAGTTTTAAAAAATCAAATCACAGAAAAGCTGCCCTGTTTGATTGTTCCTATTACATAATAACAACATCTTTGGGATTTGAGAGAAGCCATGAGCAGCATGTCCCTTACATAACAAATCTAAGTTGCTTTAATCCCTGCTGTGCCACTGCTGACCCTGGGCAGCCAGGAATAGCCTGGGAGTGGTGCTGAGCTCCCCAGGCTCTCCTCTGGGGCTGCAGGATAGCTGCGGAGCAGAGGTCCTTTGCTCTGAGGGGTTTTCTGCCAACCATGCTTGCTGGAGTTATGGTCTTTCTTCTAATAGATTGCAAATAGTGGTTGAAGCAGGAGCCCTGTCCTTAAAAAGTCCTGTCTTGCTCCTCATGAGTAGACCTGATGCCTTGTCACTTTTTTTTTTTCCTTGAAAGATCAGCATTTACCTCCATTTCCAGCTGAAAACTGCTCGTCTTATGGTTTTGGCACCTTCGTTCCTGTGCTATTTTAAAACAAAAAAGACCAAAGGCTAAGTCAGACCTTTGGAGCAGGTCCTTGTGAGCCTTTCGTCTGCCTATGGGATGGTGCCATGTCTTGATGCCTTGAGGGATGTGCTGGGCTTGCCAGGGTGGGTGCTCTGGGGGGAGAACTGCAGCCAGGTATCATTCTGAGTTCATGGGATGCCTGAGACCCCAGCTTTGGTGGGGTGTAGAGGTCTTGTTCCTGCTCTGTGATTTCATGGGCTGGGATGGATGGCTTATGGAGCAGGAAGGAGGCTACTGGGAAAAATTTGGGGGTTGGTGACTATGCAGAGGGTCTGACCTCTGACAGACTTGAGTCCGTCATAAATTGTCATTTATTGAATTTTCTTATTTAAAATGGGCAAAACAGTGTGCAAGGGCAACTCAGCCCTGCCCAAGGAGTGTGTGTGTATTGCTGGATCCAGATCCTGCCTCACCATCTCCATGGGAGAGCTCTGCACTGCCCTGATCACCTGGGCTGCCTCTGCTGTGATTGGGAGCATTTGAAGAATGATGACATGAAAGAAGCACCATTGTGGGATTGTTTGGGGGAAAGGATTGAGGTAGCTGTGCACAAAGAGACCTATCTAATTAAAACTGCAGGGGAATGGAGATGGTGGCTAATGAGGCTGAACACACAACTTAATTTAACTGAGTTTTTTCAAAAAAGCAACCTGCATTGCTGGGAAATGGAAGATGGGGAAAAATGTGAAACATACCTGGAATTTCATATTAAAATACAGATTTCATAGCCATTAGCACGTGCTTTGCTGAGAGTTACTTTGGATTTGGTATTTTACCACATTTGTGTGAAATCTATTGTAAGTGGTTACCATCAGTTGCATGTGAACAAAACATTTTGAAAAACTGTTTAAGTCTCTTTCATAAAATGCCATTTGCATCTTCCATCTTCTAATATTTTCCAAGATTTTAATCTAGCTTTTCTCCACTTGGTCTTATTTAAATAAAATACTGTCATGATCTCACCTCCCTCCCTCACCTGTCCTTCCCTATTCTTTCTCTCTCTTCCATTTTATCTATTATCCTCTCAGGTCTTGTCTAAACTCCACCTGCTCTGCTTGTCCCACAGTCAGATCCCTCATCTTGGTCTTCCATGCACTCATATGTCTTAATTCTTCACTCTAATATCTCCTGTTTCCCATCACAATACAAATAAATGCACATAACTGAAAAAAAACTCATGTTTTTTTTCCCTCTAAAAATCCCAACCCCAAACCTTTTTCATCTCTTTAATCTGGTCAGTGCTATTTGAGCGAGCCTGTTCTTGTTTTGTCTCTGGATCTCAGCAGTTTGACTTTAGCTTTTTTTTTTTAACCATTGGTAAAAGCACATCTCATGACTTATCAAATCTCAGGACTGGCTTTCTTTCCTTCTCTTCCTTGACCTGTTGTTTTTTGACATAACTCACATTCTCTGATTCACAATGTTTAGTTTTTGTGATGGCAATCTCTTCCTGACTTCTGTGAGAAGCTCCTTCTGTATGCTCTCTGGATGATCTTCCTTACCCTTTCTTGTTTTTCTTCTTTCCCTCCGCACTTTTTCTGGATGATCTCATCACAAGCAAATGCAGCTAAATCTCCCTGAGCAACACTACATCACACATATCACATCAAAGTGTGGCAAGGGGACAAGGTGTCAAGTAGCACAGTGTCTTTAAAACAATGATCTCTGTAAATATATTTAAACCTGACCGGCTGTAATCTGTGCTTCCCCTTCAGTTTCAGTACCTAAATTTGACTTGAGTGTTGACTTACTCTAAAGATATTCCAGAGGAAGAGAAACAGAAAATGTGGAGTTTGTTTCACAAAGGTTTTGTATCGTCTTCCCCTTTTGAGAGTAGGTGCATTTCTTCACTCAGTGCTAAACCAGGTCAGCTTATCTGTGAGCTAATGCCAGGAAACTTGGACAGGATCCTAATCAGAAGAGTAGGATGTTTAATCTTGAGCACTGTGTTTACAGAAGATTTGATGGTGTATGCCCTTGTTACCTACTCTAATTTTAATGAGTCTTTTGTTTTGGTTTTGTTTTTTTTTTCCTTTTTAATTTTTTTTAAAGGTTTCCACCCTGGAACTGTCTTCAAAGGCAAACTATCACCAATGGAAGAAAAACTTGTTTTTTCGGCATTTTGGGTAAGCTTGTCTTCTGTATTATTAATGTCTGATTTCATATTTTAAATGTATTTGCCACCGAAGAACTCTTTCAAGAAGTCTTGGATTATTTTTGAATAGTGCTATTTTATCCAATGAAAATTCCATTTAATGATTGTTTAAGCAGAAGAGATAAAGGTGACTTCAAAGCAGACCATGAGGCTTTTTTACTGTGGGAAATTATCAAACAAAAATAGACCTTTGCTTTCCTAATGTTTTTGCTTTTTATTAGGCATAGTGTATGCTGAAAATGTGACTATCTAAATTAAATCCTGTTACTTTTTGAGGCATTATAACAATATTTGAAGATAGCCTTTCATGCTTGGGGAGGCATAACTTTGTCAGTGGGGAGATGTCCGTGACAGAGTTCCTGGTAAAATTGTGCTGTAGTGGTATGAGGCTGTGCTTGTGGTGAGCAATGACAATGCCTGCTGAAGCCTCTGTGTATGCATCTCCCGTGGCCAGGTATGATCCTGTCCCTCAGGTGATAAACAGTCTGGCTTGACAAGTTCAGACATCAACATGGCATAAGTGTTGCTCTTTCTGCTGGGGAGACCCAAAGCCCAAAGCTGTTTCTCTGGTGACAGTCCCACTCAGCCACAAATACTGTGATTATGGCTGTGAAATCAAAGTGATCACACTGGAGTGCCACTGTCTTCTGGGTGGCACATACATCCTGCAACAGTCAGGTGGCTAAACACCAAAGAAGAATCTTGTGTTTGTGGGCTCTCAGGTGCCTCGTGATGTTCCAGCCCTGTGTTGTCCCACGTGGAAGAATAGAATGCACAGTGCAATGCACATCTCCTCATTGAGGACAACATTGCAGGACGCTGAGTGATGCAAAGATGGTACAGAAATATTTTTAATGCATTTCCATTGTTACAAATAACTCTGGTTTAAAAGCAGTTATAACTGTGCTTTCTCATCACTGGGGTTGTAAGACTTGTAGCAATTTTAGTGCCTGCTGCAAACTGGAAATATAAAGACTCCTCGCCCATTCCAGAGTTGTTTCCAGGAGTGGCATTTTCAAAACCCTGTATTTTGCTTCAAACAGACAGAATCAAATAATGTTTGGCAGAGGTAAAGTGACTTTCATCTCTTGTACTGATCTTGGAACACGGCTTAGGAAGATGATGGGTATATAAGAGCACAACCCTAATTGCATGAAATTAGTGTTAGTCACAGCTCTGCCTGCTAGGATGCTTTCTGATATGCCATGGAAATACTGTTCTGGCAGTGTTACTGTTAATAACACTTCCCAGGAACAGGTCAAAGTGATCTACGTGGGGAGGTGTGGATCATGAGTTTGATACTGTCCTTCCATATTTGTGCATAGGGATAGATTTCTGCTGCTCAGCCAAAACATCAGAAATTCAGCGAAGTGACTTGATAATATTTTAGTAGTTATCCAGTAATTTAACACTGGATTATGTTTGAAATCCCACAGAAATAGTCAAGACACTTTACACTGTATCAGATGGATTAAGCATGATTCACTTACTGCATTAAATTCCTCAGGGATTAATAATGTTTGGGTCATTGTTTCCTAGGCTTATGAATTTAAAGACCAAAGGGGACCACACGAGTATCTATTCTTCTTGTGTGTTCTGTGGAGGTCAGAGGAATTCATAGTATTTCAGTAGTAGTCTTTAATTTTTCTTTATTTAGCACATCTTTCTGAAAGAGACCAGGCCTTGATTTAAAGGGAGCCAGTAGTAATCAATCTACCACGTCACCATTAATTTTTTTCAGTAAATAATGAGCCTTGCCTTCCAAGACAGTGTGTATCTTTTTTGAGCTTCCAAGTGTTGTACTTAATTTTTTTCCCTGCTGGACTGACAAGGATTCTATTATCAGAATGTTGATTTTCCATTTAGTTATCCATTTATCTAGTCACTTTTGAAATTCATTTGCTATGAGCAGTGTTGATTTAGTATAGTGAATCTTTTAGTTCAGGATTCATGTACAGCATGACTTTAAATCACTGTGTAGTATGAAATTAGGGCTAGAAATATGTCCTGTCAGCACATAGCATTACCAAATGATGTCACTGCATACAAATGATTGGATTTACATGACCAGGCCTGTTTTCCATACAGCTGTGTTGATTGGTGTTAATTATGTGACTGTCTTTCAATGCCTTATTGATTGTGTCCCATGCTAATTTTTCCTTGCTGTTACTTACTACTGATGTCAGTCTAACTGCTCCATAGGTGCTTTGCTTATCCCACTTAACCTTTGTAAATACTGCTTGGATACTAAGTCTTGCCAGTCACCAGGAACTTTTCATGCAACTGTGGTTTTTAAAAGAGTCATTGAATTAAGAGTTATTGATTCATCTGCCCTCTGCTCTTGAATGCAGGATTTAAACTGAGGGGCTATTTAAAGCTCCCTGAAGTTATAGTGATGTCATTATCACTGTAGCAAGTGAATAGGGCATCTTGCATCTTTCTGAATGTAGAGAACTAGTTGTCAAATGTATTTTTCGGAATTTTTTTATATTTTTTGTCTGGAATGACCAGCTATTGAAGCTGTTGCTTAGCATTGTCTTATTCTTGTTCCTTTTAGGGAGGAGCTCCTATTGCCATAAACCTCACCATAGTTTTTTACTTTTTTTTTTTTTGCTTCAATTGTTTGCTTGCATTTCTGCAATGTTAATTTGTATTCATTGCTAACAGTGTCTTTCCTCCATCTGTTATGTACTATGCATTTGTTTTACAGGTTTCTCTGCTTCTGCTTTCACTCTGTTGCCAGGACTCTTCAACCATAAAAGCTTACTCTCATGTCTTCAGCACAGTGGCTTTCCTTTTTATTTTTGTCGTATAATAAAGCATCCCTTAGCAGGTCCTTTCATATTTTTGTAGTGACTATTTTCCCCTGCTAAGTTTTACATATGACTTGTTTTTAATTTTGAGGAATGGTCCTTCTAAAATATCAAGACAAATAAATTAGATATTGGTTAAGATTACACATTGTTTTCAATTTGCAAAAGAAATTAGGGCATTGCCCTTTGCCTGTAGTGAATCATAATTTTCTAGTTAAATGGTTTACCTGTATCCAGTAGGAGTCCAATATAACATCAGCTGGAGTTGATTTCAATACTCTTGTATTAATAATCCATGACTAAAACTTGCAGACTCTCCCAAAGCCACACTTTTAAAGTGGTCCTTCTGGAACAGAGTCTCTGCTAGAATAAAAAATTCAATGTGACAATATTTTTTCTACCTTTGAGGATACATGCTTGAAGAATGCCTCACTTGATGGATTTGTAGCAGACTTCAGCCCCTCTATTAACTTGTCATTTGCCAATATTCCGGATTCTGCTTTTCTTCTTGCACATGTGGTATCCATGGCTTTATCTTCCCACCCTTTTTCTCACTGAAAAGTATAGTGCCTTTTAGTGTTTTGTTTTTAAATTGTGTGTTTGTCTGTTATCTTCTTAACCTTTAAAAGAATTGAGCTTCCTCTTTGAAAAAAGGCAATTCTAATATTTACTGAAATGGAGCCCAGCCATTGCCATTACAAGCAAACTTTCAGGGGAATGAATGTTTGCCCTTTTAAAAGAGAAGCTATTCAAATACCAGCAGTGTGGTGAAAACATTGCTTTCTATTTCTAGCTCTGCAATACACCAATCACAAGTATTTTGGCCATTTGTTTTGACATGGGGAGGCTCTTGTTTGCTGGTCAGACCTCTGCAGTTGGCAGCTCCCAGCCCATGTGGCCTTTTGGAAGCCAGTGGTCACAGCTCAGCTGCTGTGCAGGCAAGGTGAACTTCCTGAGCTGGAGTTGATGCTGCAGTTGGCTTTGGGGCTGCCTCTAGAAAGCAGCTGAGGTCAAAAGCTGATAAACCTTCTCTTATTCTTTGTGAAGGTCTTGAAGGTAAAGTCATGAGAAATGACTGTTACTGTGATAACCAGGTGAATTTTGTAGTGAAAACAGCACCTTGAAATTAAATTCTCACTAAATGAAGCAAGTGGCTGGTCAAGGTATGATCTTACTCTGTTTCCAGAAATGACTCTCACATCTAGACTTGGGGAGGGTCTGTAAGGAGCTGTACAGATAGAGGATAGTTCACATGAGGTGATCAAATGCAAATGCCTGAGAAAAGCACACTGTAACACTGAAATATGTCATCACAAAGTTATTTTGACAACTAAGTGCCATGACTGGAGAACCTGTGGAATGACTCACTGTATGTATTCAGGTGGGTTATGAAAAACCTTACTCAGCACTGGTGAGGCAGAACCTCAAACCCTGTGTTCAGTTCTGGGCCCCTCACTGTAAGAAAGACATGGAGGGGCTGGAGCGTGTCCAGAGAAGGGAACGGAGCTGGGGAAGGGTCTGGAGCACAAGTGCTGTGAGGAGCAGCTGAGAGGTTTGGGGTTTCTTAGCCTGGAGAAAAGGAGGGTCAGGGGAGACCTTGTCATTCTCTACAGCTGGAAGGAGAGTGTAGCCAGGTACAATTTCTCTCAGGTAACAAGCAGAAGGACAAGAGGAGATAGCCTAAAGTTGCACCGAGGGAGGTTTAGATGGGATATTAGGAAAAGTTGCTTCCAGGAAGAGTTATCAAGCATTGGAACAGGCTGCCTAGGGAAGTGATTGAGTCACCATCCTTGAAAGTATTTAAAAGATGTGCAGGTGTGGCACTTGGGGACATGGTTTAGAGGTGGACTTGGCAGTGCTGGGTTATTGGTTGGACTTGATGATCTTAAGAGTCTTTTCTAACCTAAAGGACTCTGTATCTCAAATTTCTGGTTTCCCATCTGTAACCACACTGTTACTGACTTGTTTCTAAGGAGCAGCATCCTAGCTGGAAACAAGTCCATAGAGCAGGAATTAGCTTTAGGTGTTTTGGGACAAGAACACTGTTTTCATTCAGCATTGTGTCTTAGTTATGAGGGTGTCTACTCCAAACATCCTTTCAGTACAAAGGATTAGTCAAATAAAGTTAAGTATATAAACAAGGGTTAAGAAATGATTTGTCTGCAATGACAGAATAGCAACAATTTCATAAGCTCTTGGTTTAGCCTGCTTAAATAAAGTTACTTGCAGAGAGTCTTCTGATATGTTAATTGTGTTATTCATATTGTTTTTCTGAATTTCAAAACAAAGTGTGACCTGGATTTCAAAGTAAAAGTGCATGAAAGCATATTGTGCTTATTTTTCATAATTAATCATGTATAAGCCAATTTTATGGCAAAACAGATAAATGAGGTGTCAGAATATTTGTTTGTAAATACTTTGCTTCAAGATGTTAGTGCAATTTGGTTCTTAGTTTCAACAAAATCCGGTCTATCAGTGTAGGATGAAAGCACAACACATTAACAAATGCTGCAGCTAAACTCTAAATGGATATGCCATAACTGGAACATGTGTGTGTGCTAAAACAGACAAAAAAGCCACAGTGAAACATTTGACTAATAACAAATGCCCATGAACATCATAAATGGGTAATTTTGCATAGTGAAGTTTAGCAGGTGATATGTGCTTTTATTTTAAATCGGATTTACTGAATTCTACTGTGAAGTGTCATGGAAAGGTATTATTTTATAGCTCACTTCAGTTGTCTCTCTACCCCTGTCTAACAAGTCCTGGCATTTAGTATACTACATACACAGTATATTAAGTGTCAGCATTGTTCTTCATTCTAGCTAGTGCTAGTTTGAATCTTATGGCTCTTCCTCATAAAACTGCCAAGTGATAGAGGATATAGCTCCAACGAGAGAAAACAATTTAAACTTTCTCAGTGAACCAGTTTTGAGAAGAGTTTTGCTCAATTGCAGAGTTTCACACTGAGGCAGCGTGATTAAAAGCCTATAGGGGAATCAAGCATGGGAATGGTTTTAAAGAAGATCAAGGGACTGAATGCAATTTTTTCTTCAAATGATATAATTAAAGAAACAGCATCTTCATTAGCATAATGCACTAAATGATAAAAAGAATTGGACAGATGCCTAATCTTGAAATGCTTCTTAATTTACAAGTATACATTTTAAAAAGAAAGCAATTGAGGTCTGTTCTTTCTAGCTGCCTGCCGGAATCATTGCAATTGCTGCTTATATAACTTTGTCTCAGAGGGACAAAATACCCAAAAATGAATCATGTATTCCAGGATACCATCCATATAATGTCAGCTGCACACATATAGAGATGCTAGAACATCCACAGTACTTGAGGTCATCGGAGATTGGATGCCTACCAGAAAAAAGTGCACATTTGAGATGTTCTCAGCTGGGGTGATATGCAGCCTCAAAGCAGTCCAAAGGCAGCATAAAAACGAAACACTCATTCTTTTGTTGATTTTGATGTTAATTATCTAGAATGTGATTGATCTGAGTTTATGATCGCATGTTGAGCCCCAGAGAAATGTATTTGAGATTCCCATCAAGTTTAGTTTTTGAGGAGAATTTTTCTGAATTCTAATAGCAAAAATAGCATTGTGGTTTTAATGAAATTGTGAATCAAATGTGGCAAAAAGGTGACTTTTTTTGATGCCTCCATGACTTGCCTATGTTCTGTTCTTGTTAAATATAAGCTGCAATGCTTGGGAAGTACAAATCCCAATTTAATGTTAGATAAGGAAAAATCACCCACTGATGAGTAAATTGACAGGTCACTCTAGAAAGTCAGAAAATCTACTGGCAATAGTGTTAACATTGTTGCAGGCTGTGTTTGTTTGCCATCAAGACTGCTAAGAAAATATTAATTCTGCTCAGAAGATGGTATGGCAGGTCAAGTGCTCTGTTTTCATCTTGACCTTTGAAGTAATTTGGAGCCCAAGACCTGCCTGTTTGATTTTTCTAGTGTCTTAACACATCAAGCTTAATGTGATCTCTTTATATCCTGCTAGTCTTTCATTTATGCTGAAGCAGTAACTGTGAGGCCAGAGAGATCTGATCTATAAAAGGCAGCACTATTGATCTTGCTGATACAAGTTCAAAGCACTATCTGGAAATACATATGATAGTTCTGGAGAATGAATCAATGGTGTGCTACATGCTAGGGTGTGCATTTTTGAGGCAGTGCTGTATCTCATTCAGAACTGTGGTTGCCACTAGTGAGTTGCCAACACTAAGATGTGAGCATCCCTACATTTAGCTGATCTGATCTCTGGTAGCACTTCAGCTATTCAAAATTCAGTATTGCAGTCTGTAGGACTCTGCAGAACTTTCTCAGGGTTTTCTCCTCATGCATCCCTATTCTCTGCATACCATGCCTGGGGCTGCTTCATTTGGCATGAGCTGTAGGATAGAGGGTGACCCTTCCTCATCCACTTCTAGGATTTTGGGATCTAAAGGTGTCCTTTGCTGGCACAGCATCTGGGTTTCTTTAACAGTGAGAAAGATGGAGACAGGGTGACATGGAGGTGTGTTGCTCTGGGATCTAGTTAGGGTGTACTTTTAGGGCCTGAGGATTCAATTCTTCCCCCACGTGGACATTGTTAGGTAGTCTGTGCTCACAGAGAGCTTGTTATAACTTGTGTATGCTGTAAGGACCAAGACTGAAACAGTCTTCCTTGCTTTCTCTTTGAGTTTTTGGGTGGTTTTTTTCCTAGTAGATGATAATGATATTCATTACAGTCCTACTAATTTTTCTTGCAGGTCTCCTGATATTTAATGTTGGTTTTTTTTAATGCCTGATTTGCATACATGTTATTTATATATATGTGTATCATCTTTTACTAATACCTACAGTTTGAGGAGAAAAAGCTAGAAAAAGCAATGCAACTGTTCTCTAAGTCTAAATTAACAATTGATAAACAAATGTGTTGTAACTTATTTCTTATTATGGAAGTTTGGAGGAGTGACTCATAATTTTTTAATTACAGGGTTTTTCAATGCAAAATTTGTTCTACTCTTATTTATTTTGCTTACTCTTACAGTCAAACAAATGTAGACTCAGTTATTTTTCCTGCTGGAATACTTCCATAGGATTGTAACCTGGCACGTACATTTTTCTAGAATTGACATAATTCCTGTCAGATGTCATCTGTTTATATTTGAGCTGCAGTTACAGATTTGTCTGTGTTCCACTGTTGGGATCCATCACTACAATAGCTAGAATATTACCCAGAAACATCAGCAATGATCTTTAACTCTCATAAGGCAAGGGTTTAATTTTTTTTTCCCCTACAATGCTTTGTTCTTGTTACATTAGTTAATACTGGGATAAAATACTTCATATTAGTTTTCACTTTTTGTAAAAGAAAAACTTGCCAGAAACTTATAGTAAGCCCTTTGTCTGCCCAAATATTATGCAGGGTATGAACACTTACCACATATAAATGTGTCTCTAAAGGAGAGATTGAGGCTGCTTCTTCCTCAAGTGAGTTTAATTCTTAAGGAAGAGGAGGTCTTTGCTGACATCATGAACAAATCAAAGAATAAATGTAGGAAGCTTGAAGCCTGCCCTCTATTTTCTAATTTGTGAAAGCATTCTTTTTCTGTCTGCCCCAATCCTGTTTAAAATTGGTTCCTGTAAATTCTGGGTCTTTATTAATTTGACTGACATTAAAATGCTGTTTCTATGGAGTCAAAAGTATGCTTTGCATGCTGGTTCCATAAAAAAGCAGGGGAAAAAAGTAAACAATTGTTTCACTTTTGAATATGAGAAAAGATCAAGAATACACCAAAAGACTTTGGGAGAAAGATTGTAATTTTCTCCCTTTATTTTTTAAACAAATTCTCCTGAAGAATATTTGTTAGATATTTGTCTCTTAGGGATTTTCTACAGAGGAGGCCTTAATTTAGGCATATAGCTTGCTTTAGAATATGTATTTTTAGAATATGTATTTTTCTCAGTTTTCACTCATAAGAGGTAATATGTTTGTTTCATATATTTAGGGCTTTATGTTACTTCTAGTTTAGACTAGAACATACAAAATTGTGAACCTGCCACAGTTTTTAGAGAAACCCACATCATTCTATTTTTGCGATGAATGCATGTTCCACTCTTAGTAAATTTCAAGGACTACATTGCTAAAATTCCCTGGGCAATTGGCTTGGCATCTTCTAATTTAATTCCCATGTAGTAGTGTAATAGGATATAAAGTAGAACTCTGGGGGCTGATAGTGTTCAGTGAAGATGAAACTCTAAAGGATGTGAAAAGCATTGCTTTGCTAATGCTGCAAGTGGTGATGAAGAGGTAGAAGACAGTTTAGAGGAGTAGATGAAGGAGCTTGAGCTCTTCCAATACCAAACCTGTTCCCAAATGGGAAGAAATTATTATTTGCACCCTGTATCATATAAATGCTTGGGATTGAACTTGCTGTGACAGTGAGAGAAAATAGATGTTGACTTTCACCACCTTCCACACCCTCAAAATCAGCAACCAGATTTTTCTTTCCCAAGTCTCTCTTCTGGTCTCCCTCAATTAATCCATGCTATAAATTCCTGGATTGACTCCCCTACTCATATCAGTTACTGTTACCATCAGTAAAACCTTCTGGATCTGTTGGTTTTTTGCTTTCCCACCTTTCTTCACCTGGGAAAAAGGCAAGAAGGGATAGGAAATACTGTGTTGCCAAAAGACTCCTATCCTAACTAGAAGAGCACAAGTTATAAGGGATTGTGGATTTGTACTGACATGCTTTGAAAATTATATTTTGGTTCAGTTAGGAGAACATTTTGTTCTTGTTCCACTGACCTGCAATTATGTGAGGTGGTATCATAGCCATGCAAATCTGGATAGAGGCAAGAGGAAATTTCTTATCTATTGATAAAGAAATGAAGAAGGAAACAGCTCTCTGAAAGATTACTCTGCTGCACTTTTTACCACTATTGATGGGCCTCTTCAAACTTTGCCACACCTAACACATTTTCTCCCTCAACTTTTTCAGCTTTTTTTTTTTTCTGGAAAAAAATCAGATGTTCCTGCTGTTGACACTGAACTTCACAAGAAAAACATTTCATTTGGAAACATGCTGATGTTTTTGCCCAGCCATTACTTTATAAATTCATCCTCTCATCCCCATCCCTGAGTGGCAGACTTTTTTCTTAGCTCCTGGTTGGGACTGACCTGGTTTTACCACCTTTTACAGTTTCAGTTACCACTAGGTCAGCTCTTTCCAAGACCATCTGTCTGATGTCCTGCCATGCCATTCTGCACTCTATGGCATCTCTGTTTTCTCTCTGTGAATGGCTCATTGGTATTTCAGGCATGTAGCTAAAATAGATATTCTCCTTTCTTTTCCCCTTGCACATTTTTCTGTGCAGACAGCACAGTTGCTACTTCCCCCTCTCACAGCAGGGAGTTACCTACCCATTTTATTTGAAATCCTGACACTTTTCCTGTAACACCCCTTAGATATTCAGTGCCCTACTTCTGATGCAAGTGCTTTTCCCATCACAGCTGTGTGGGAAATCATCAGCCACTCTCCTGGCTGACCTTCCCTGCTGCACCATCTTCTGTGCTGACCCCCTTTGCTGCCTCTCATCCTTGGCCAAGACAGTAGAAAGTTCTTATCCTCAGCCTTGAATGCCCTTCTCATCTTGACCTGATCCTTGGCTGGTTTGATGCCTCACTCAGGAACCACTTGTCAGTGGCACTATTATGTTTGTTACATTTCATGGATTTTACCTCCATGCACTGGGAACTGGTGAAGATGAATGGGGATGCTGGTAAAAATAGTTTTGTTGTAATGTAGTTTACCATAATGAATTTTGTGCTTATCAGTCATGGTGGGTCAGTTCTCATCTTGTGGGAGGTTTTGGGGTTTTTTTCCTTCTAATTATGAAGAAAATTACTAGCAAGAATGTTAAAAAATTCAGGTTTTTTTGCCTTTTGACACAAGACCTTCTTGGAAATGAAGAATCTCTTCTCAAAGATGGACAACTTATAAATCCAACTCCACGGATTCACCTTAGCATTTTGGACTTTCATGGTCAAAAATAAGCAAGAAAACTACTTGGGGCTTGAATATCTCATCTAGCTTTGCACTGAACCAGCTCCAGTAACTCAACCACAGAGTAACACCTGAATTATACAGTGTTCACACTCACAGAATCGTCTGAATTGGAAGGGACCTACAGGAACCATCAAGTCCAGCTCTTAAGTGAATGGCCATTTAGGGACAGCACATTTACTAGGGTGGGGTCTTTGAGTTGACATTTTGAAATTGTCTGTTTTAGTATGGGCTGGCTGGAGAGAGATATATAGTAATAATAACAAAATAATGATGCAGAATGACACTAGTCTGAGAAATGGGTCTTGTCAAGAGTCTTATTGGCTTCACTAGTCATTTGGATGAATCAGACCACAGATCTGGTTCTGCCAGGCTCTGGTGGCTTTTGCTCAGATTTAGAGAAGGATAGTGGGAATCCAAGAACTATCCTTCTTTTCTAAATCCTCTGAAAGGTGTTATCATGGGTCTTCAATAGATCATCCTGTCCTCATCAGTGAGAACAGAAATTCTTCTTGGGTCTTGCAGGCACTGCTTCAGAGGCATTTTGTGTCCTGCCTGTAGGATATGTCCCTGCCCATGGTGGCAGATGTTGGGCCTAGGAGATCTCTAAGGTCCATTCCAACCCTTGAACATTCTATTATTTCTTTTTCCTTTCTTTTATTTTTTTTCATCGACTTTTTCTTATTGCCTTCAAAAAGATGTTTGATGTGACTGGGAATACAGTTTTCACATGCTTACCGGTTCCATTAAAATTTCAGTGGATTGAGCCCATTAGGTCTTCACTGGTTTATTGTATTAAGAACACAGTCTGTGTCCTTAAGGCCCAGTTTTTTTATAAAAACCTCCAGGCTGTACCTCATAATATACCAAATTTTATTTCACTTTTTAAATGTTATTCAAGGAGTTTGGATTTTACCTTAAGTTTCCAGCTTATCTGCATTGAACAAAAGGGTGCTGCTGCTGTAAAAATCCAGCTGGCTTATGCCATATTCTTGGAGTAGAAGTTTTTATGAGCTGGAATTACAAAAAATGCCCTTTGACCCAAAGGAAGAATTAATTAGACCCGAGGGCACTATTTCTGGAAAAAATTCACCTGCAAACAATTGGTAGGACAATATCCTGAGGAAAGTTCCACAGCACAGAGTGGAACTGATAGTCCTAGAGCCTGATTTATATATATATTTTTTTTTTTAATTTTTTTTTTAAAGTGTGGAGATCACACTGTCAGAGCTGGAGCTTCCCTTTGCAGAATGTCTGGTTGTTCACACCTGACTTGAGGGCATTACTAGGAGGAGCCATCACTGAGCACCTCCTCAGGTGCACTGAGGAGTTGACACATCACTTTTGTTCCAGGGGAGTGGCTATACACACATGACATAGAGCAGTGCAGAGATTCCTCTTTGCCTTGAATTGCCCAAAACTGTAAACAGCCACTCTTCACTAAAGAACATGGCTGGTCTCGATTTGTAGTAAAGCTGGACCTTGCTGATTAGTCTACAAGCCATTATAGATTAATGTAAGTCTTGCAGGCACCATTTCCTTTATCCAGCTCCACACTCTAAGGGAACAGCCTATCATTCTTGTGAGAGCAAATAAGTGTAGTCAGTTTATCAGAGGTGGAAGAATATATGCCACCTCATGTTGTTGGTGTAATAAAAGAATTTGTGCTCTATGAAATATCTTTAGCGAACAGAAGACATCTTTGTTACTGCTGAGAAGTTGGCTTCCTGCTGATCTAGTGAATCTCAGCCATACCTGCTGCTTATTAACTTTTATACTCCAAGAGTTCATTTTGAGTATTCTCTTGTGAGAGGCCAGAGAAAATTGCCTGGGATACAGAGAACAGGGAATATGAAAACATCTCTGGTTAATGCAATATATAATCCTCTTATTTGATATCAATGATAAGTAGATCCTTGATCTATGTGTACTATGGTCCTTTCTTGTAGTCAGGATATTCTGTTAGCACAATGACTAATGCCTCCCTTCCCAACTACATGAATGCTTCTTATTTACACAGCTTAAACTCTTCATTCTTGATGCTAACTGATCGTTTAGCAGACTGGCTGCTGGCATGGCTGGGCACTGCAGATTGCAGGGGAATGCTCTCAGTGACACACATCATTACACAGGCTCTGGCCCTAGCTGCTGGGAACTGTGTAGGAATAACATGAAAATATCTGGCACACTAAGGCTGAAAAGCATAGAACCAAGCCACTTGCACTGCTTAGCTGTTAGTGTTCAGTGTGTCTTTCAGCGTGGTCTTAAGGCAGTAGATGTAGTGAGTAAAACAAAATATCTTGGTAAAGCTTTCACAGCTAAATGTTCAAGAGAATCCTTGACAGCTTCAACTGTGTGTTAGGATGGTACTTTTCACTTGTTTTCATACAAGATTTAGGGTAACAATCACTACAGTATGACTGCAAGCATGGTTTAAATTTGCATGGAAATACAGAGAAGGCAGGAAACAGAGGTTAGAGAAAACAGAAGGGGAGGATAATTAAAAAATAAAGAAATCTAAGGGGTGGCAGAAATAAAACTTGGAGGGATAATGAGGAAGTAAACTTCAGGGACCCAGCAAAAGCTTTCAAAGAATGTGGTGAAACAGTTTGCAGTATGTTAGAAACAGAGACACCACTGAGATAAAGCTGATGTTGAGTAGTGTGTTGTAGACTTAGAAGAGGAGAGCTGGAAGGCATCCTGAGACATCATCTTTTACATGTGTGCACTCTAAAATGTTGCTGACCCATTTTCACATGCACTGATGAGAATCCATGGCCCTCCCTAATTGCACGGGTACTCTTTTAGACTGTTCAGGCATCTGGAAATATTTAATTGATATCAAGCATGACTGGAGGTTGAATCCAGGTACTCTGATAGCCCCCTCAGTAAAAGTAACTTGAGAAGTAACCATGTATGTATATCAAATACCAGTATTACAATGGTGAAACTAATCCTTCAGGAAAAAGTCTGTCTGTGGCACTGGGAATAATTTAATCTTCAAGAGCAATGGAACTGATGTTTGGTTTTGTTGAAGGACACTTAGGTTTTTAGCATCCACAGAACTGGCAGAGGAAGGTAGCTAGAGAAAAGAACATATTAGTAATTGAACCTCTTACTAAGTGATTTTTGATTTTTCTTCTTACCAGAGATCTGTGACTGGTATGATTTATGATCTTTTACCAGGTCAACAGACATCCCCATACTTCTGTTTCCTTACTTGCTCCATGTTTGAATTATTGGTCCTTAAAACTGGAACTACAACAAACAAGTCTCATGCATGTAAATACGAGTTATTATTGCAGTGTTATTAGTACTTATAGAGTTTTTCTTGTGTACAGAACATGTTATCATGTCCAAATAGGAGTATTGGTAAAAATAAGGTCAGGAAGAAGCTGTTTCTGAACTATCTGGTACACTTCCACTGTGTTCAATTAATTTTAGAGAGTTTTCTTATGAATGCTGGGAGCTCCAACCATGAAAGCGATGGGACAGTCTTTAAAATCAAATGTTGATTCAGGAAAAAGAGTAAATCCCTTTCACATAAAGAAATGTTGTATTTATCAATTAAGCTGTCCATGAAACACTGTACACCAAAAATTAGTAGAGTTTTTTTAAAAAAATCAATTTTATGGGTTTCAAAACCACAGAATTATGCTAATGGTCACAAAGCTAACAGAACTACTGAAGCTTGGTTTCTATTGCATTTGTCTCTCATGATTAGCTCACTTTTTACTGAGTTGTACCAAGCCCTTTGTACAGAGAAGCCATACAGGGAGAGTCCTTAGTGATGCTGGAATTGCTGTGGAAACATCAGTCACAGTAGCACCTCATTAGGGAATAGACAGTCACCATGGGAGAGAAACCGTGATGAAGAGATGAATTCCTTGGTGTATCATAAAATACTTATTCCAGTTGCACCTTTCTCATCATTAAGGAAAAAATTTCCCATGAAGACTTTCTTGTCTTATGAAGTGAAAGCTGCTTTCCAGGCATTCCTTAGCTCTTCTCCCTGATCGCCAACTTTCACAAAACTTGTGGAAATTAAGTTGCTTGAAACTGGCCAGGAAGTTAAAAAGATGACAGGTCATGCATATAAACTGTAGTAATTTAGGATGTATTTGGACATAAAGCAAACCCTGACATGTAAGAGCTCATTTGGTGTGTAATGGCTGCATCTGATGCTATGGGGACATAGATGAGGGGAATGTTTGTTCCTTCTATACTCTCTGCATTGTTCTTACATCATCCTGTGAAGTAAGGCTCATACTGCTGTCGGGCATAGGATGAGAAGCCAGATGGGCTTCAGCTCTGAGCTGAGAGGGCAACTGCTGTAAAATACCTTCGAATTCCTTTACAGAAAGATGATTAAAGCATGGAACACCCCAGTGCTTAGCATTTTAATGCAGTAAAAGGCAGGCAGTGAGCTAGCCCTAGTTAGCATGTTGCTCAGAAAAAACAGAGATGAATGTGTGTGTAGCAATCAAGGACCACTTCTGGACCTCAGAATGGCTGAAGATAGCTTTGACAATTTTCCAGCTAAAAGAGGATTTTCATCTCTGATTTCAACATTACAAACACCAAAAGAAAGTGAAAAAAAAATTCAACTCCCAAAAAGCTGTTCTACAATTGCATGTTAAAGTGCAGTAAGGACAGTTAGAACTTCTCTTCTAGACAGTTTCTATTCTGTAATGGGAATTATGTATTGATGTCAGAGGAAAACTTTCTGATGATCTTCCAGTGGCTGCTTGTACAGGCTGTGCTACACAGTAACTGAATGTGAATGCTTTTGTTTTAGACAAATGATAAATCAACAAGTCTATTGAGCTAAAATATGCTTATTTCTGAAACAAATCAGTGATGGTGTTTTTTCAGAAGCTATGATTTAGAAAAACCCAAACAAAACCTAAAACCCTCCTTTAAGCTGTAGAGTTTACTATTTTTTGTCATGGTTTAGCCCCAAGTCAGCCCCTCCTGCATTCCCCACCAGCAGGATTGGGAAGAGAATTTGAAGAGTAAAAATGAGAAAACTTGTGGGTTGAGATAAAGATAGTTTGATAGGGAGCCAGAGCAACAGCAAGAGCTGTTCATGAAAGCAAAGAAAAACAAGAGTAAAATCACTACTTCCCATGGGCAAGCTAATGTCTCCTATTTCCAGGAGAGCAGGAGCCCATTACACATAACTGTGACTTGGGAAGAAAAATCCCATCACTCCAAATATCCTGCCCTTCTTCCTCCAGCTTTACATGCTGAGCGTGTCACCACACAGTCTGGGATCTCCCTTTGGTCAGCTGGGTCAGCTGTCCCTGCTGTGTCCCCTCCCAGCTCCGTGTGCGCCTCCAGCCCACTCCCTGCTGGGGTGGGGTGAGAGGCAGAAAAGGCTTTGACCCTGGGTAAGCCCTGCTCAGCAGTAACCAAAACATCCCGAAGGACCAACATTTTATTTTTCCCAGCACAAATTCGAAACATTGTCTACTAAGCAGCTACTGTGAAGAAAATTAACTCTGTACCAGCCACAACCAGCACATCACGACACGTAAGTTCTGTGTAGACCAAGAAAACATTTTAGTTTTCTATTTCTAGTGCTGTTGTATCTGCTCTTGGGAGTTGCTTGGGTTCATGGTGTTCTTGTATCTGATTTTTGGGGATATCCCTTTTTGGTTGCAGATGGGTTTGTATGGGGTTTTTTTTTGGCTGTTGTTGGCTTGACTGATGAGGAGTGCTGGTATCTGTCACTGGTTTATTTCCTAGAGGCAAACTGACTCAGTGGTCTTTCTGCAAGACCTTATATAAAGATAATTCAGGTGGAAGAGTGTCCTCCTAAAACTATACTGGGAAATAAGCTGTACGTGTATTGTTGCCTATAAGGAGATTCCCAGTTAGTTTTCAAAAGTGTTTATTCCTGGTAGAATGAAGACTTAAGATAGTTGTTTTTTTTTCACTTGAAGTACTGGTTAGAAAGATCAAATATACAAGTCAGGTTTTTAGCTATGAAAATAATCACCAACCAAATCCTAGTGAAAGGATAAAGAAATATTTAAGGACTCTTGGCAAATAAAACAGCTCCTTCAAAACCTTTGTAAGTTAAAAATGGGGCAGTAAATTTTATCAATCATATACTTTAAAAACTGTTCTCCAGCTTACTTTCATTTCAACAAATGTAGATGTTGAATCTCAGATGAGTAATATGTAGCAGAAGGCATATTGTGTTTGTTTTTCGGTGTGCTGTTGTTTTTATTTGGTTGAGATTTTTTAAACCATAGCTCTAAATAACTTAAATTCAGTTAAAAGAAGCCCATCTGTTACTGTTCTTGTTTTCTTACCCATCATTTAAATGGTAAATACTTCAACTGCGTTCTCCTCTTTGACAAAAAAAAGGCGATAAGAGTTCACCTCATTGTGAAAGCAGCCCAAAAAACACAAGGCCGGTCTGAAATCATCAGCTCCTTGATACACTTGATACAAAGTACTTTTTCCAATCAACTGCCAAAACAATTCCTGCTCAGTTTCTTTAGGTCACAGTTGCTTGTTTTTCTTGCTTACTTCTCCATTAATTTGAAAGGAGGTAACCCTAGCTGATAGGAATGTTTTAGAAAGGAACAGTTTACACCGTGTGAATTTTTGAAATGCCTTTTTTTTTTTTATTTTAATGGTCCACATATACTTTGTTTAATGAGTTTGAAAATTTTTAATTTAAACTACAGTGGGTGCTCTAGTGCTACTGCACTATCAGGCAACATTGTTTCTTATCTAACAAAATAACATAATCAAAAAATGTGCAGTAGTTTTTATAACAATAATGGTTTCCTTCATGGAAAACAGCAAATAAATGTGCCTGAAGACTTTGCCTGGGCACAAATTGTTTAAAACTGTCCCTGTTGTTTTCTTTCCCCCCTGTCAAATTTAAGTTTCCCTTTGTATCTTTGTTGTCACTTGTAGGTTTTACCTTTCTGAACCTAAGGTTTTTCTTTATCAGCCCTATCTCAAAAGCTATTTATTTTAGGTTCTTGAGTTTTCCTACCATGACAAACATAATAATTTTTTTCTGATTTTCCGGGGTAGTCAAGACAAATGAAGCGGGATGAAAAAATAACAGGTTTTCTCTGACCAACTGTAGTATTATGTTAAGCTACAGGTTTTTCTCTATTAGCAAAGAGCAGTGCCAGACCCCGAGGAGAGCCTGTCTGCTAACACTGGGGAGCTGCTGGAGCAGTTCCTGGCCTGAATTAGACCCCTGCCAGGCAGCTTTCTCCCAGTGGGTTCCCAGGCCTATTTTCAGGAGTTGGAGGGTCAGGACATGTCCCCATCAGGCAGCTTGCATGCAGTCGCCCGTTTCAGTTCTGTCTTGGAAGGTGACCTTATTCCCAGGAAGCTACTTGGGAATGACTAATTGAATGGGATAGCTATAGCCTACGAGGTTTCCTCAAGCAACCTGAGCTGGCAGTGCTGGCAGCTGGTGAGCAAGGCAGCAGCTCTCCCATAATAGCAGTGTTTGATCCCACGTCTGTACATGCCCCTCCACTAGGTCGATGTAGTGGTGGCATGGGAGGTGAAGAGCTCTGGTGTGGCATGGCTCCTGTCTGCCCCACCTCCAACACTGTGCTAGAGGTCCTCTGTCCCTTTGCTCTGGAGGAGTTGAGAAATGTCCCTCAGGACATTCCCTCCTGGACACAGGGGCATGGTTCAGTGGTTGAAGTAATGTAAAGTAGTAAAATGAAGTAAAATAACAAGGGAATCGGAACACGTGTCAGAATGTGATGTTTCCAGGCTCAACAGATTAACAAAATGATTTAATATGATGTTGGTGTTAGTTTGAGATTTATTTTTCCTCATTTCCTTTCTAAGCACTGAGTTTTTCATTTGTTTTTCAGATCATTTTTCTCCTTCCATTTCCCATGACATCACTTTCTTCCCATGCCTGTTCCCTCCTTCTGTTGTGTTCTCACATTCCTGGCTGCTTGCCCCACTCATGAATTCTGCTGTATTGCATAGTTTCACTTGTCTGTGATCCAGTCCTAGTCTTCTGTAGTTTATCTCTCCTCTGGTGCACACCTTGTCATGCCCTCAAGCACCCTTGCTCCCCTCCAGTGAAACCACAGCAGTAATGCTCGTGACTCTTGCCTTTCTTTACTTCTCTCCTTCTCTATTTTCTCAGATTGAGGAGGATTGTCTCCCTTCCCAGACTGCCACCTCTAGCTGAGCTCCGGTGTCCTTGCCCATCTCAGCCCTTCTCAAGCTGTGAACTGTCTCAGGTGTCCCATCATACTGACAGACAAAGATCTGGGTTCCTGGATATTGATACTGCACAGAGTAAAGGGGGCACTGACTAATCTCTTCCTGCTCAAGCAGCTTTAAAGAGCAGGATTTAAAATCCTTGTTCTTCCCCAGTGCAGGCACATTCAGGCGAGACTGTTTTCCAATTTTAGAAGAAAATTAGAATTTGTTGCCATACAGAAAAGGAGTGGGGAAGAAATGGTTATTAAATGGTGGCAGCTGGGCAAAACTCTCACATTTAACTGTTTTGTATTTTTGCAGCAGAGTTGCATAAGTGCCAGGTGACATCTCTGTGCTTTGTGGGCTGGTACGAGCAGTAGGGAGAGCTGTATGAGGCTGCTCATGGGGGACAGATGAGGTGGCTGCCCAGACACTTCAGTTTGGTGCTCTGGCAGTATTTTCTGAGCCACAGTTACTGGATTTTCCTGCTGGCACAAGGCAATCTGTGAGCTGCAGCTTCCTGGCAGGATTCTGGGAACAGCACCAAAACCCCCGACAGGCAGCGAGCAGGTTTTGTGCTCTGAGTCAGAAGCAGGCTGAGAAGATGCAGCTTTCAAAGCATGTATCCAAGATGGGGAAGGGGATCTGTGTGAGGAGGATATTTCCAGTGTGAGGCTCAGAGCCTGGGGGGACCCTCTCCTGCCAACACTCTCGGTGAGTCTGCAGGTCAGCTGCTAGTTTTTGTGCAATCACGGGAGAAGGGAGATTGCTGCCTTTCACCACTGCTACCCTGAGCCAGCTCATCCTTCTAGCTATTTCTGTCTATGCTTATCTATAGCATCACCCCCCTTGTGCTCGTGTACCTGCCAAGCATTCAAAGCAGGCACTGCTGTGGCAGCCTCTTTCCTTCTCTCCAGCCTGGAGGATAAACCACTGGATTGCTTTTTTTTTTTTATTATTCTTGTTTCTCTGCATCAAGACTTAACGGTGGGAAAGCTAAGCTGGAGAAATGCTTTCAGGAGTGGGTGGCCAGGCTGGCAGATCTCTGCTTGTTCTCAGTCCCTAGAGAAGTCTTGCAATCTGACCCTTGCTGGGCTCACTCTGGGCATTGGTGCTCTTTGTGAAAGCGATGGTTTCTTGGAGTGAGATGTGGTCTCGGGTAAAAACAGACAAAGTTTGGATGCGAGAGAGAAGACCTGGATCTGACTTGCCCACAAGGGGACCCAGAACAGAAGGCTGAATGCCTGGGTGAGTTCACAGCAGCTGGTTTGTCCAGTGCAGAACACTGTATTCTTCTTTATTACAGACTGAGTTATCCCAGGTAAAAATAGTAGTATCAGAAATCCTAATATCTCTACACTATCTATATTCTCATTGCTGTTATATGTGTTGTTTTGTTTAGTTTGGGCTGTTTGTGCTCTCAGTGTTTAGTCCATCTCACTGTGGCTTGTGACTTTACTCCCCGCTGGGAATTTCAGTGCTTGCACCTAGAGTTGTGCAAATACGTGCAGGTGTGCAAAAGTTGCACTGCTTTAGTGTCTTTGTTACAGCACTGGTTTAAGTAATTACATTTCACTTAGATTTGAAAATTGACATTAAAGCGTGTCTTCTGCTACCTCAGTGTATTACTTCACAGGCAAAAATCATCAATATGTATATTTGTAACATACTGCTTCTGAGCCTTAAAATACAAGGTGCAGACATAATGAAAGTTTCAATGCACCTTCCCAAAGTTGCTTTGTTAGAGAAATGTGAAAATAGATTGAATAATCAGAATTTTCTTCTTTTAAATAATCAGGTTTTAAACACAGAATTTCATTGTGAGGCTGCCAGGGCTTCTCAGATACTTCTATCCTTACACTGACTGAAACTATCATTTTAACATTTGAAATGAGACCTGGGTTCAGACATCCTACATCTATATTTCTTTGTTAAGTCTGTAATTAAATATGAATTCCTATGGCACTATGTACAGTGGAAGTTGTTTTGATAAGAAAGAAGTGCTGCAGTATGTGGAGTATCTAAATACCTAAATTGATATGTTTTTGTAATAATGTTTATAAAATACCTCTATGCTCTAGGAAACCAATGAATTAATTTTCAAAATGCAGCTTTAAAAACAAAAATAGTTTTTTGCATTTCCACAACAGCATAAATATATTTGTAGGTGGTTACAAGTGATGGAGCATTTGGGCTGAGATGTTCTGTGAAGGGCTAATCTGGATCATCTGGACTCGATGATCCTTGTGGGTCCCTTCCAACTTGTGTGATTGTGTGGTTCTGCTGGCTGTGGTTTGGATGATACTTCTGGACAGAGGCATTTTGGCTTAGTTTCTTATTGGCATGTGAAGTTAAAACTGGAAAGTCCAAGGAAGAATGTGTTTTACTCTGACTGTTAAAAATTATTCACCTTTACTTATACGAGTCAGGCAGGTCTCAATATATATTAATATTAGGATGTTTTTAAATCCATAAGTAACAAAGTTCTACTTTTTTCTCAATGCATAAGAACAAGTAACCAGTGCTTGCACAGCGCTTGTCACAAGTTGGTGAGAAAATCCTTTACAAATGGGATTGCTGCCACTGCACCGTTGGGTGCATTAAAGAATGACTGACAGGAGGGGGGAGGAATTTTGTCTCATTTTCACCATCTAAAGTTAAACTGGTCATTTGGGCTCACCACTACAGGGCGAGGTGCACAGTTCATTACACTTTGGAGCACCTTTGTTTAATTTGAGAAAGGCAGTTAAATAGCTTAATTCTCCTGCTCAGTCCCAGGTTCTTGTTGCTTGGGTTTGATAGGCTGGGTTTGTTTGCTTTTAATGCTGCCTTTTGGAGACAACTGATTATTTCCCTCTGAGAAAGAACCTATTTTAATTTTGAGGGCAGCTTATGGAGGGGGCTGACACAGGAGGAGTTAAGGCTGACACTACACCAGGTCTGGCTCCCCACATCATAAATATCCTCCAGTGCTGTACCAAAAGCACCCCTGTGTCCATGCCTTGCTCCAAGACATGCAACACCCACTTTACGCAGTGAAATGCTGCTCTGGTGAGCTGCAACACAGACTTCACTTTGGAGTGGGCAATTTTGAATGGAGAAAATAATCAATTGCCTTGTGGCACATTGATATTTGGGTGAAGGGCTTAGTGTAGGAATGTGACCAGGTGGGTGCTTTGGGAACAAGAAACCTGTCCATGGTGTGGGTGTCTCAGGCAGGATAGATGCTGTCCTGTTGGCCAGAGAAGTGCTCACCTGCAGGGCTGGGTGAGATGCATTTCAGGCAGCTGACAGATGGAGCAGATGTGACCTGAGGTGACTTGCACAAGGTCACTCAGCAGGTGGGAACTAAAGCTAGGTACAAAAACCAGGCCCACGTGCTCCTCCTTAGGACACACCACCTCCACAGCAACCAGACAACTGCTGTCTTCATGTCCCACATGAAGTGCATCTGGTGGGGAGTGCTTAGGAATGATGCTACACATGGATGTGAAAGCAGCCATGCCTGCAGGATGACAGGAAGAAAAAAATTGGGAAAAAAGGTTATTTTCCTAGATTTTGCAAAGCATCATAGCTAAGATCTTGTTATGCAGCAATGGCAGCAGGTGCCTGGCACTCTTGAGTGGTCATGGTGGCCTTAACCAATCCTTTACAAGCCACTAAACCACACAACATTTGTGAACACTGCTGCAGTGTGCTCCTTTGCGTTCCAGTTCCTATGGAAACATGCTGTAATGTCTAAAATAAGTACAGTGCTTTGAAACTATTATTATTTTCATCTTTCCTTCCCCCCCCCAAAAAAGCTCCTTTATCACCCTTCTGGCTGAATTTTTAATACATTAAGAAGATTGTTGTCATTATCTGAAGACTGTGCTAACCTGCTTACCTATGTGTCAGCATCCTGGGATCTGATGGATCCCAGGTTCTGATACTGAGATCAGTTCCCTTCCCTCATTCTCCCTGCTCAGTGGGGTGGCAGGTTGTTGGTGCATGTGTTGAACATATATATATGTTTATATATATATAAATCAACAAGCTTATTTCCAGCTCCTTTTAGGATCCAGGATATAGTGTGGGCTGGGAGGGAGTGCAGAAGATCACCCAGTCCAGCTGCCCATCAATGCAGAGCCCTCTACATTGTTTGGTGCAGGAAATGTTTGTGAGCCAGATGGGAACATCCTGCAGGTCCCCTCTTCCCCATGGGAGGGTCAGTGCTGGAGCAGGCTATGGGCTGTTTGGGACAGCTCTTGCAAAGGAAGTTGCTTGTTCTCCCCAAAAGGGTGCTCAAGCTGGTAATTGAAAACAGGGCTGTGTATTTAAAGTGCTTTTCCCCTGTGCTCCTGTGATTTCCTTCTGAAGCTTTCAGCTCCGTTAGAGCAGCAGTCTCCCTGACCTTAGTAATGTCTAAGATTTTCAAACAGCCACGCCCCATTTTCAGAAACTACTTTTGATGAGTGAGCTTTAGGAAAACTAGGGCTAAATCCTACAAAAAAACTAAAAAGTCTTATTTAAAGCTAGGTGCTAATTTTTGTTCATTTTCAGACTTCTGGCCTCTTGCAGTACTATGTCTCAGAACCCAGTGCTAGATACCAGAAGAGCTGGAGGTCCATGTTTGGCATTCAAGGGGCAAGCAGGCACTTAAATTAAGGGAAGTGATTCAGGGATTTTTGGGCAGTGCCAAAACCCCTTGATACTGCTGTATGCTGGATACATCTATATCCAAGAAGCATCTGCATTCCCAGAGCATCTTCTGGGGATCTATACACTTTTTGTTTCTGATCCCAAGTGTGGAGACAACAACAAAACCAGATTTGAAATAAAAGGGAATTGACACTGGAGCATTAATTTTTTTATTACTCCACATCCTAGACAAAATAAATTGTAAGGAGTTACAATTATTTGGATCTAGCTAGCATTATGCTTTAGCTTTAAACTAAGTCTTAGCCATTTGAGAAGTATAGGCATCTGTTTGAATCCTATTCCAAATCACCAGGCCAAATTTTGCTCACAGGGTTCCTTCCTGCCAGTGAGCAGCTGCTGTGTAATTATGCATCCTGATTTATGTTGCTCAGTGCTTAGGCTTTGCATGATTTTTTATGTGTGTGGTAACTGTAGTGGCAACACCAGATCTGTTTTATTTTGGTGCAGCACTGAAGGCCAGTAGAAAAAATGAGTCTAATCTTAATAGACAGGATAAAACTTTATAGACTATTTTCAGGGTTGCTACAATTTTGGGGTTATATGACTCATTAACCAAGCAGTCAAATTAAAATGAAAATGCTGGTAAAGAAAAAGAAGAAGTTATGAAGCTTGGTATTTACATTGCATTTCATATCTGCAAAGATCCTTCCTTACTTGAATGACAAGCACTGGGTCCAGCACTGAAGTGAATACCAAGTGAGATGAGAATCATGAACTATGGAACAGCAAATCATAAAGAATAATTGCTCTGTTTTAATGTGAATAGGCAGGGCTGAGATTCTTTTTGTGAGGGGTCTATTTGAACTGCCTTTGAACTGGAGCTGGGCCACTGTAGATATAACCTTTCTAACCCAACTGATAAGTTCATGTGTATGCACAGTATATAGATCATTCACATTTATTCTGAGTAGCCCAGAAAAGAATGCAGTGAGATTTTGCATTTCAACTCTTTCGTTGTAGCTGATTTGTCTCTCCCACACTTCCTTGTTCATCTATGCATTTCATCTGTGCTGGGAAAGCCCCCAACAGGGTGCATGGATAACTGATAAATGTGCATGGATAGTTGATAAATGAAACACTAAATAAAGAGCTACACTCGTGAGAGAGCAAGAAGCAGCTAGAGATGCTCTGCAGGTATGAGGGACAGGATTTATGAAATAGGGAATCACCTACACCTTTACTACATCATTGAAAATTTGTTTAGCAGTCATGAGAATTTTGGAATTGTCTTCTATTTGAGAAGGGCAGTATTGCAATGATTTAAAATAATTATGCTGGCATATGTCATTAGATAGTATTAAATCCTGACTGTAGTAAAGTAATAGTTAAATTCCCTTAAGAGCAAAATCATAAGTTATCACGAAGGTAATGGACTCATTAGGAATGTACATGTGGTTCAATAAAGGAAAATCATAGAATATAGAAGTGACTTTTAAAGGTGACATTAATTTTGACCTTACATTGATATAGTTTATAGAAACATAAACTGATTTGTGTTGGAAGGAACCCTAAAGACCAGATAGTTCCAACTCATAGGCAGGAACACCTTCTATCATTGCCTCCTACTCTTGCCTACCACACCAAATAAATTTTCTTGGGCCCAAGTAATATCAGACATATCTAAAGTGGAATCAATGGTAATGATAGATGGTCGTACTTTAAATTGGGATGTAATGTCCATTGTGTTCCCACAGGAATTCCTGTTAAGTCTGGCTTGTGAATACAAAAATCAGTTGAATTTGAAGGCATTGCAAGCTCTGCTAAGAGCAAAGAGCTTTCAGCTGGGGAACTAGAAATATTATGCTTTCTATCTGTAAGGACATGCTTTCTATCTATAGGACAAATGTAAACACTCACATCTGTGGAAATTATCTGAAAATACATAAACAGTAGTGCTAGGAAGGAGAAGAGGTTCAAGTTGTCATCTTGCAATGTCTCTTGATACTGGATAAGGATTTACTAAGTCTGACTTAGTAAAGTGCCAGACTGAGCATGACACTAGTTTATGGCATTGTTCATTCAAGGCTCTTGGGAAGGGAGCAGCCAAAAACCTTGTTTTTTTCCTGGCACAAGTGCCTCTGAAACCCTGCTGGCACTGAAGGCTTGGGGAAGGGCAGTGGATGGCCTGTGAGCACAGTCAGCTGCCACGTGTACCCACATCTAACACCCATCCCAGTGTTCAGCTTTAGCTCCTGCTGGTGGAAAATGGAGATAGAAGTGGAATTAAGCACAGGCAAAGTGGGTGGGGAGCCACAGTATGTGGGGGTAGAAGAGTACCACCATAGAGTCCTGTTAAAAGAGGAGGAAAGAGCAGAAAAGGAAAAGGGAACTGTCCCTTCTCAGAGCCAGGCTCACTACATACGAGTCTCTTAGGCCACGTTAGTTAAACTGGGTAAGCAGAGGGACAGCAATCAATACAGGTTTTGATGTTGGAATTAATTTTTTGCCAATCAATACACTTTGCCTAATCAAACATGTATATGCCTTCAAGGATTAATGCTTCTGTATTTAATTTGTCTGCCACAGGATAGATTAAAATAATTTCCTCTTTAACTCTGATTCTGTGTTTTCTCAGTTAAAACAGGATATACATTTTGTTGTCTCAGAAAATGCTTTTGCATATACCCAATGTATGTCTTTCTGTGAAGCCTTTCCCAGCCACAAAGAGCACAGGTTTTCACAGATGCCCTGGGGATTTACGTTGTAGTGCATCTTTGTGTTTGAAACTCCAGATTTCTTAAAGTGAACATGCAGCCTACTCTCTCCTCAACCACATAAGGTGCTTGTTTTTTATAGCAGAAGGATGAAGTGCTTAAAGTGATGAGTTTCTATTAACAGAGCACTAAACTGAGCATCAGGAGGTCATCAGTGTATCTCTCTTACTTATCTGTCCGATGACCTGGGACAAAGATTTTTCCTGCTCTGTGTCTTCCACATGACTTTGGATTTTCCCCGCTCTTCCTTTTTAACTCATCCTGCTTGAACTTTCTGAGGTGGTGTCCATTTCTTACTGCATGTTTGTATAAAGCTACAGCACTTGACAGTCTGCCTATGAGCAACTAAAAATGAGGGCTTGTTTGGAGATGACAAGACAGCAGAAGATATATGTCCCAAGAGATTAAACATAGTAAGTAGTTGAGATGAGAAAATTTTATTTTCAGTTGGGCCTAAAGTGCCTGGCCTGTTTCAAGAAGGAAATTTTGATTTCTGCTGGCAGAGGTATACACTGAATGTAGTTGACAGGAATTCAGCTGGAGAGGATTACAGTTGTTAAGAAGTTCCTATTTTGCTGAACTGTAGTTCTTCAAGTTCATATAGTACTTAATGTGCCATTGATCCCTCAGAAAAAGTGGTTTTCTCACATGCACAGTTAACGTGTGCTGCTTCTGATGTCCCTGGGAAGAAAATGTAGTTTTGGACCCACACTGTCTGGGCTTTGCTCCCCTGCAGCAGGTCCGTGTCCCCAAGCTGAGATTGGGACTCTTCTTTTGAAAATGTCCCCCATCCTGCTTCTCTGATGAATGGCTGAAAGCAGTTGGAGTGAAAAGAGATTTGAGGAGGGCAAGAAGGAACATCTCAGGGTCATCTCTGCATGCAGACTAGAGAGGCTGTGAGGAGCCACGGTGACAATTTTTACCTTCGTTTGCTTCTTTCTGCCTCTACAAATGGTGTATCTGGATTTTTTGGATTGTCCTAGATGTTTTCAGAGCTCCATGAATGCTTTGCTAAGCATTATTATTGCATTCTTGCATGTAAGCAGAAACTATGGTGGATAAGTATATCTTTCTTCAATCAGATTTCAGTGATTTCCTCAAATCCAGTTGATAAAGCTAAGCCCAAGTTGCCCTTCAATCTCCAAAGCACCTATTAACCTCTCTGCTTATGCTCAGATCAAGTACTTCAAAGAATTAAAAAACCACAAAAGTTATATCCTATGGCCTGTTTTCTTCCCCAAGGTATTTCATTATAGGACAAGTTGAGTGAAGGGGAGAGATTAGCAAGTTCTTGTAGTTTTGATTGCACACATATTTGGATCAAAATGTTATAACATTTTTCATGAGATCTGCAAATTGCTTTTTTAAAGTAAATTTAATCCCTTTGAGCATATTGTGCACTTTTTGGCTCTTAAATGATGCTTAGACTACAAGTTCTGTCTCTGTTCATGAAAAGTAGGTTGTCTTAATTTGTAAGATCATGAGAATGTTTTAAGCCCACTGGCTCTTATTGCAGTCAATGGGATATTTTTGCTTTGTATTCCAGCTGGAAGAGGATCAGCTTTATTGCCACTGGGGAATGTACCTTTAGCTGTCCTGCATCCTACTTTAGTAATTGCTGCATTCTGTGCTAAGCTGTGACATTATCATTTTCTAAGCTGTTTATTAATTCTGACACTGAATAATTAAAAAGGAGAAAGAAGCACAAGGAAAACAAAAAGACCATCACAAAAGCTGTGTATATAAAATAGGATGCAGATCATAGGGTGGACTGCAAACATAAACAAAGAGCTACAAAGAATCCAAGGAAGTTCAGAAGCTCTATTTCCAATTATGCACATACAGTGTCTTCAAGTGCTTGCTTGGTACTTCTAAATACAGAACTTGGAGTTACAGGCTGACATAGCAAAGCAGCATCAGTAACCTGCTTTCCACTGTAAGACTGAATAAATGTGGCACAGAGTGTTTTCCTAAAATGATTTTTTTAAAACACCATCTACATAGTGGTGCCCTACCATATCTCCATAGAGAAATTAAAGAATAACAAAGGAAAAAGAAAAAAAAAAAAGGCAGTGCATTTGGAGGGACTGTGAGGAAGCAAACTGAAATTTGAGTGTTAGCTGCCAAAAAACATCCTTTGGTGTTTTTGGGAGAACAGCAAGCACTTTACATTCTCTTCTTCCCCGGTGTTTCACTTTTTATACCAATACAAAACCGCAGCAATGTGTTTTTAATTTTTCTCTGTATTGCGTCTTATCTTCTCCTCAGAGGTTTCCAGAGAAAATGGGATTCAAAAACTTTGATGGGGAACATATCAGATAAATCTGTGTGGTTTTACATCTGATTTGAACTGAAATGACACTATGTGCAGACCTGTGGTAAAGACAGGAGATACAATTAAGACTACACAACCCTCAGGAAGTATTAAGATTTAATAACAAGACCAAAACCTGATGTGCCATTCCCAGCCCTGTTTACAGCATGGCATTTGGATGCTGTTGTAAGTGTGCTTCAAAATGAGTCTCTGCTTGGTAATGCAAATTGTTCTTGTACCAAGGAACCACTATGTGCTGCAAAATTAAAACTGGGAGGAAAAATAACCACTGTGGGATAACGTGCAATAAATCCACTAAAGCTGCTGGCTCTGGTGAGGTAACGTCTTGTCCCTCTATGGGTGGAACATTTCTCTATTGAATCATTACAGTTTTGCTCAGAAACATGCTACTGCTTGAACTGCTGTGGGAAGAACAGTAATGGCAAGCAGATATCAGGTTTTCCCAATGGGAGCATCCTGCTGGGAAATGGGCTGCACTGGTGTGATGGTGTAAAAAGCTCAGCTGCGGCAGCTCTCTGTAATTGCTATTCCCTTCTGATTCCTGTGCTGAATGTACAGAACTGCTTCTCACAAACAGATCTGAGAACAAAATCCTTGACTTGTCACCAGTGTAACACTCTGCATGCTAAGCTGGGGTTTCTGACTAGTTTCCCTCCATTGTCTCTTGCAATCACTATTTGATACCGGGTCTGTAGCCTCCTGTTATAGTGCCAAAGCCTGACACTGAAAACAAATGCTTCTGTTTCAATCAGTGATGTTTAATTTTTCATGATGAGTGCAGTTTAGTGCCTCCCTAGGTAGGAGGCTCTGCTGCTAATTACCAAGGAAACATTTTCTGCGTGCACAGGACACATGTGCACTCTGCATCTTGGTTCTGTTAAGCAGCTGAGCTGGGTGAGATCAGTGGTGGTGGCTGCTGGATGAACTGGCAGCCTTTGACTGCTATTGCTGCTTGAAGAAAGACCTGCTCAGTTTTCTCTTTAGCCCACACAGCTGCAAAAGAAAGTCTGTTTTATGAGGACACTGTTGAAGGAGGTCTGTAGTCCTGCTTGGACTGGTAAGCATCACTTCCCAGAGAGGAGTACTGTGTGTGTGGTGTGAACAAAGGGCAGGCTGGGTTTGGTTCTTCCATGTATTCTTCAGTGGAGAGGAGTTTGGTCCTAATAATTTTTGGCAATTGGTTTGTAGGCCTACAGCAGAAACCATCTCAGATCTTCCATAATCGGTAAAAATTTTTGTGGATTTTTTGGGGTTTGTTTGGTTTTGTTTTGGCTCTTTTTGGTATATGGTTTAAAATTATTGCCATTTAAGATTTATTTTCTATGTCCATGTTGGTTTGAAAAGATTGAGAAGGTTTATCTTACTTTTTTGTTGGGCTTATATTAAGACAATTGAATAGCATAGCAGTTATTATATTCCATTTAAAAGCTGTTATATGGAGTGCTCTGGGATTTGCTTAAAAGGGATTGTTTTGAATGTATACTTACACCTTACATAATTTCTTAAGCTGTTGTTTAGCCTCACCATTCATTTTTTAGTAATAAGTCACACAGAATTCCACTCTTTTCTTTGATCCTGCATTGTTTGCCAGGAGGATTTTCAGTAACAGTCCACTGTGCTCAGAGTAGAGCATGTAAGTGGAGGAATTTGAAATGCCCCATCGTGGGTTTTTTGTGTCTGCCTGTGCTGAAGAGACGTGGCTTATATAAGAAATATAAGGCAGTAAAACCTCTCCTATGATAAAGCAAAAGAAAAAGCTGCATGTTAAGTGGACTGTATCCTTTACCACCATAGAAAGAAGAGGCTGCAGTGCTTGGACCTGCCTGGGCTGCTCCAGTGGTTTCCTCTTAGGGAATTCCTGTTTCAGAGTAAGGGACTCTGCGAATAGAAGCAGCACTGGCAAAAACTGGCTGAAGAATTTGCTTTCCAGGGTGTGCAGCTGGTTGTTCCCATGTCCTTATTTCCCCAACCAGAACAGGGTTTTGGGTTCTGTGCCTGTGGAGACCCCTTAGTGGCTGTGAGGTATGTATGGGGTGTAGGTTTGACTTTCTCAGGGCACTCTTGGCAAGTGTCACCCCACAGGGAATCCAGAAGGAGCAAGGAGATATTTGGCAGTGACTTGGCTGGGATGATGAGCCCCACAATGATGCTTTGTGGAGGGGCTGCATGTAGGGCTCTTCTCCTCCATGTGCTTTATGATATACTGACTGCAGAGCAGATCCCATGAGAAGATTAAGGTACACATGCCTTTCCATAGAGGATCTAAGGTTTTTAGAGCTGCTGCAACTAGATTTAAGAGAGTCTTAGTTTGGAAAACAGTTTCCCCTTAGGGCTTGACTCAAGGGCTGGCATAGCTCACGTAAGAAAACCATAAACCATAGCAATTCCTAAAGCTTGTCCTGAGCATAGTAAGGATGTTAAGATCTGAACAAATACAGCCAATCAAGACTTAGGGCTTAAATAAGGCCCTAAATGACTGAGAGAACTGCCAGTCCTTTAGACACAGAACTGTGTGTCCCCACTGTGGGAGAAAGGTAAATGCATGAAGAGCCTCGTTTCTCGATGCTCAAGAGGACAAGATTATGAGCACTCAAGAAAATGTTTAGTAGAAACACGAATGTTGCAGGGTGTGCTGTTGCCCACACCTGGGCTGGTCAGGACTTCTCGGATCATACTCCTCTTAAACATTGGTGTTTAATTAATTAATTCCACTTAGACGGCACTTGGATGTCAGTACTTGCTACTCCAGGTCATATCAAGGACTTCTAAACCAAGGGAACTGCTCTAAAACATTTTTCTGCACAGAATTACAGGGACTTTGTTAAAGCCTTGTAATACTTCGGATTCTTTTGCCAGAGTAGAAAATTTGAACTTTTGTTACAAATTAAAGCACAAGCATTTTCTTAAAGGTAATTGGAGTGGATCAATATATTTGACTTTCTGAAGAGTTATTGGTGAGGTATTTTAATGTGAAGTTGGGATTTGTGACTGGGTAGTATCAAATCAAGCTGTGGTGTGTATATTTGAAATGGATAATATAAATTCTAACTAAATGGAAACCTGGTTCTAGGGGTAATGAGAATTTAGCATTTCCTTTCAGATTTTGGTGTTGGATGAGCTAAAGAAATAGTCTAAAAATTCTTGACCTTCACAAATTTTGACCTAATCTGCTTTTTTAAAATAAATAAATGAAAAAAGCCAGCTGAGAGCTTACTTGTGTAAATGAATGGCTATGACACTTTACCTTTTTCCACCAGGGCAAGTAGAACGTGAGTAGACTTTGCAGTTTTCTGCATGTCCTGCAGATTTTGATGTGATCCCTCCTACAGACTCAGACACCAGTGTCACAACTTTCACTGAAGATAAAAGCCAAAGGTCTAGTGCTCATGGTGAAGAAATCAAAAATATAATTAACAGACACCCAAAGAGAGAGTGAATCCAACTCTGATGCAAAGTGTGGTATTAAAAATTCATAAAAATCTAATTTTTAAGCTAAGCTGTGGTTATCACAATTTTATTTTTAGGATGGTGACATGCTGAAACAAGAGGTCTTCTGAGCTCTTGGGAGGTTACCTCTGCAGACAGGGAGGACAGAAACTTATGTCTTTTTTGTGAAAGCTTTCACTCTTATTTGTCGTATCTTATCACTCTTATTGTGCCTCCTGGAGCAAAGTCCTTTAAGAAAAACATGAACATAACATTCAGCAATTTGTTGTTGCTCCTTGGGGACATTTTTCCCCCCCAAAAATGGTCATGCCCATCTCCTTTATGTTCAGGGAAAATTAGTGAGCTGAACTTATTACAGCGAATCAGCTGAGTCCTCACCTCCTACTTCAGGTCAGCAGAGTGCCGAGTCCTTATTTTGGGCTATGCCCACCTTTGCCCTGGGGTAAGAGCAACAAAAGTAGTTTGATGTCTGTGTTAGACCTCTTCTTGTTAGTTCAATGTGTTTTATACACAAGGGTGGAAAGGTTGCTTTCAAATCAGCATGTCTTGAGGTTTTTGCTGCAAATGTTTTGTTCAGAAAGTGACCAGGCTCACTGATCTGTGTGAGGTGTGTAGTACCGGCCAGAGCCAGGAACTGGAACTCTTTGGTTTTTGGAGTACATGTTATTATTGAGATGTAAAGTGCACACCATATACTTCAGCAGAGCTAAGCAGCCTGTGTGCTGGGGAAACACTTCCAGCAATAAACCTGAGCTGAATAAATTCCTGTTTCCTGTAGCTGGGGGATATCCATATGTCACTGACGAATTGTCAGCTCACATGTCGAAGTTCTATGTTTAATGTTGAAATTTAGTTTTAGAAAGGATTTACTAAATCAGTGCTGTTATAGATGGGGAAACACGTAAGCAAACAGAGATTAATTGATTCAGAAGAGCTGAGCTCCTTGCTTGGAAGAAGAGTGCCTGGATGGGAGCCTGTAATGGATGTCTGAGTGTCAGTGTAAAATATTGATGATTATTTTTGTGGTTCAGGTCACTGGAATGAATGAAATTATATCTTACAGAAGAAAATTGATTTGCATTAATTTCTGTTTGGGATGCACAATTAATAAGAGATCTATTTATCAGAAGATACAATAGTATGTATCTTTGTATTTTACTGTAATACTTTGTATGTTCAACTTCCACAGTGTTTTACCTGGGATCTTTTAGAGAACTGGAAAATTACTTTCATAAATGCACAAGAATGAGCAAACAATGAAAAAAAGCCACTCCTCATCTGATCTTACCTGGTACCTAATTTGAAGTGGCAAACCACCAGGAATTCAGAATTAGTAACACTTCACAGCTAATACTGACTTGTTAAAGATTTCTGATATTAGAGCATCCTACTATATTACATAGCTATGAACTGAAATTTCAGGGTCGACTTGGAAATAATCCAAATTTGTCTATTTATCCCTGTCTTTGACGTAAGAAAGGCAAAAAATCGAAGATCTTTTTATATGAATGCATAGAAAGATCATTAAGTTTATTTTATTGTAAAAGCATTCAATATTTCATGCCTCCTGCTACCCCAGCTGGGACTCCTTAAAAGCACATATTCTCAGGAGCTGACCAACATATTTCTGGTGTGAGGTTTGGTTTATTTTTTTTTTCTTATTATTTCTTCTTTTATTTTTTTTCCCCTCTGAAAATGTTGATGGGCCAAACTCACATCTCTTAAGTTTGGATGACTTTTTAATTTTATAAAACATTCAAAAATATTTTGAAACTGCACCAAGATACCCCTGCGGGTTCAAAATAAAAGAATATAGTTTTGTTTATGATTTTGGGGAGGTTAGAACAAGGTAATTATTATATAAAAAATACAAGTAAAAGGCAAAATCAAGCAATATTCTGGTGCTATTAAAAATATTTTATTCTCCCAAATACTACAGTAAAATATTATTTCTTGAACATTTTAGTATCAAAGTCATTTGCTTCTTAACATATGTGTCAAAAAAAAGGGTTCTGTCCCCAGAATTAGAGATAACAAAGACTCAATCCATTGGGACTCTGATTTTGACATTGATTTTAATGTGGAAGAGAGACTGGGATCAGTGTGAGGGGTGTTCTCATGAAGCTTGTGACAATTATAAGTATGAGATAATGATAGATGAATATGGAAACATACAGATGGCAGCTGGTGGTCCATGAAAGATGCAGGAAGCCACATCCAATTTGTTGTATTGGTTCAGACAGGTTTATTGTCCATCAGTGTACTGTGTGGAATGAATGTATTGCGAGTGTCTGCTTGCTCTGTGTTTCTCCCTGAATTCTGTTTGGGCTTGTTCTGCTAGCAATACTTATTTTTAAAATATATATCTAATTGGCTATGTATTTCTGTCATTTAGTTTTGGGCCACATCACATTTCCTCCAGTAATGAAACTTTTTCTCAGCCTGTCTTCTCCCCTTTTTGAAATGAAACATCCGTTGGTGCTTTCAGGGGTTCAAACCCACCTAGGTACCACATGGTCTGTTTTCCGTGGGTTTGGAATGGGTTGCCATGGGAGAAGCTGCCTTGGGGCCGATGCTGAGGGTCCCAGCAGTACAGGGGACACCATAGGAGCACAGGTTGCAAAACCTGACATGGGATTCTATTTAATGAAAATAATTGTGTGGATAGCATTGGAAATCAGAACCCATTATCTTTGCCAGCTGGTTCAGGTTTGTACCTGCTATGCCAGAGCTCCTCAGTATCACTCCTGCCAGCCTGCTTTTAAATGTGAGGGATGTTTTGGGGCCAGTGGTTTTCCCTTTGTACTCTAAGTGTTTGCTGGAGAACCTCAGCTCTGCTGCTGCCGTTTTGCTGCCAGCAGCTCATTTCGGACACAGGATCTGGTATTGATCAGAATTGATTAACATTTCTATAGCACTTCTTCATGTGGAGCTGAGTGCCATTGTAGCCACTTGACAGCAGTAATTTACATCCTGGAAGGGTAAAAGGTCTTGTCCTGAGTAATTGAAGGGATGACAGCGACTGTTCTGCTCATTTACTGTGGTGGTACCTAAGGGTCCTGAAGGAGGGGCTCTGTGCAAAGCAGAGAATGCAGGATCCCTGTGCTGAGGGTCTCAGGAGACCCTGCAAGGTGGAGAGGAGGAATGGAGATGTGAATCTGCTCTTGTAACTCTGGGTCTGTATCTGCTGTATCAGAGAAGCTTCTGGAAAAAAAAGTGTGTGAAGAAAACAAAATGTGCATTGGACATCCATCCTCTTCTAGCAACTTAGCTCTTGTTTGAATAATGAAAAGGTGTGAGCTCCTGGAGTGAAGCATTTGTAATGAAAGCAGCGATCCAGTGATGTAGTTTGTGATCTGGTTTTGAAAAAATTGTTTACAACAGTTGTTAGATTTCTTCCTGATTTCGTTCTTTATTTGTATTTCTGAACTTTGCAAAAAGACCAAAAAAACTCTTTGAGGCAACTCCAGAAGCAAAATAGAAAATGTAGGGTGCATATGCAGAAATCCTTCAAGCTTTACTTGTACTTGTTTTTGTTTCATCAGGAGTAGTCAAAGTCACTTGAAAGAGTCTTAGTTTTCTTGTTCTGAATTTCTTTATCCAAAAAACATCAGAAATGTTCTATCATTTGTCCCCTCTTTGGAATCTTGCAGAGGACATAGATGTGACTAGCTAGCATTTTCTTTCATTCCTTAATTGAAAGCCTGGAAAGTTTTGATCATTAATAAGCATATCTTTTCTTCCAGCTATTTATATGGCATCCCTACAAGATAGAGGTTAACACTGCTGAAAAACAGTTTTAACCCATCTGATCAAAATGATTTCTTTCCCTCAAGCAGAGGTCGCTGTTAGGATTGCCATCACTCTCCTTGTTCCTCACTCATCAAGAGGGTCTTTCAAATAAATACTGCAGACAGGGGCTGAATTTAAACAAAATGCAGAAGCCTGCTATTTGAGCACTCTCTATGCATTATAAAGAAGGAAAGAGTTGTAGGGGCTAGACTTAATCAAGTGCTCCATGTGTCTTGGTTTACCCAGGCATATCATCCTCTTCTACTTTGTTGTTCAGGGCACCCTGAGTGCTCACAGCTGGTCTTACATGGCCTCAGTTCCCAGAAAGCTGTTGCCACCACAGCACTCAGGAGTGGCTGCACGTGTGCTTTGGGCACAGGTGCCTGTATGTCCATCCTGGATTTCTGAGTGGCTGTGGAGAGCCCTTAATTTCATCCTGTAACAGCTCAGGTTCTGTACCACCATTAGTCAAAATTGATCAAATGCCCATTCTCCCTGCTCCAGCTCCACTGCCTCCAGGGGCTGTGGGTCCAGGCCAGGTAGGGCATGCTTCCATCTCCATCTCGGCTCTGTCTCTTCCCTTTCCAAGGCAGCTGCTCCATTTCTGAGCAGCAGTGCTCTGTGCTGCTCATGCAGGCTCCTCAGCCAAGTCCATAGCTCCCAACTCAGCGACCAGAGTCTGAGCTGGTAAGTATCCTACTGCTGATTGCTACTTCTGAGCCACTGCACTGAATGACTAAATAAGACATTTTTGAAAGTACTTTGCACTTAGATGGCATGTCAATTTTGCTACAGTTAGCTAGTATTATTTGTCAGGCTGGGGTGAGTTCTGGCATATTGCATTTGACTCTTCTTAATATAGGGTATTGCAATACCATCAACAACATTTGCAAACACTATCTGCTGTTTGACTGGGCAGTAATGAAAGTGCTGTGATGAGTCTGAACTAGGTGGCAACCAGGGAATCATGAAATGATGCTCACTTTAAAAGACTTGCAAATTCATCTGGGAAGCATCTTTGTGGATGAATGGAATAGCAGCCCATTCGGTTAAATTTGCCTTGGATTTGGGGATATGCAGAGGTCATGGTAAGATTCAAATGCAATTATATCAGTCATTCAGAATGTAATAGTTCCCAATACCACATATTCTGCTCAGTACTGCCTTTGCAAGTAGATAGAGGGAAAAAATTAGCCTAAGGGAATGCCCACATTTTCTTAGAGAATCAGACCACTCGTTTTGCACAGGTCTCTGTGTTTTGTGTGTGCATCAATTACTTGCAGAGCCAGACAGCCAGCTATTATTCTCTGGAACAGGCAGAAGCTAAAATCTGCTGTGGGCTTATGCTAGGCTGGTCCTTTTTTGACTAACTACTATGTAGGTGAACATATTTTACATCCCCCTTGTATTATAAATACATCAACTATAAAGTATATAGGAGGCAGCAACCATAGATGAGATTGTAAAATAGTTTTCATTATACAGTTTCCTGGATTTAGGTGGCCAAAACTTAGTGAAACATTTGCCTTTCTAGATGAGAAATTACAAACATGGCCTATGTCCAAAGATGACAACCTGATTTTAGAGATTTTACAGATTCACTAAACAATATTTTTGAGAGAGGAAAGAGGAAAAATAAATGTTAGTACTTTAAGCGATTTTTAAGGTACTTTCCTGGGAAGGTGGGAATCATATGGAACTTTAAACCTAATGGCCTGATCATGTTTGCACAGCAAGAGGTTCAGTGTGCTACAAATTTTGGGGAAATGGTATGAATGATCATTTGAAAACCAGCTGATGTTTGTACACAGCACAAATCCTCCGAGCCCTGCTGTCAGTCTCCATGGGAGTCAGGTATGCTTGCAAAGTCAGTCAAGTTTTATAATTAGCCGCCTGATCCAGTGCACTGCTCCAAGCTGTCTCAGAAAGCTTTCCAACAACTTCAGGGGATGCAAGGTCATGGCAAGCAGACCTTTTTCTTGTAGCAGCTTGATCCCTTGTGCTCCCTGTTGGCCGTAGGGGGATGAATGTCCTTAAAGCAAATAAACTGAGCTCCATATAGGGAGTTCAGAAGAGCCTTTGAAGATTGGTGCCCTGTCATCTCAGTGGGGATGTCAGGGCCCTGGAAAGTTTTCTGTGGAAAAGTCTCCAAGCAGGGATGCTCCATCCTTCTCTCCAAGTCTGCTGATGCTGCAGGTTCTTGCACAGATCCATGTAACCCCACTGCAGGGAAATTCTATTAAAGTTGCATAGTGGAGCAGTCAAAGCCAAACACAAGTCAAGAATAAGGTTAAAGACACAGTTTTACTCCCCCCATCCCCTTTCCACCCTGTATTCCTTCTGTTACTTCACAGTTGCCTCACTGCAGCACTGGGTTTTTTTCCCTGGGAAAGCACAAGTATGTTGGAGGAGAGTGCCCAGGGAAAGCAGAGATGCCACTCGTGGGAGAGGCACTGTGCAAGCAGCTGTGCTGTCCCCAGGGACTGCCCTAGGGAAGCACAGGGAATGGTGCCATGGCCCAGAAGGCAGCGTGGTGGGGAGCTAAGAGTTACAGATCTGTTTTAAGGGGGAGGGAGCAGGTGGAGCTGCTGCACCTCCAGAGAGGGCAAGGACTCCTAGCCTGAATGCAGAGCCTGGGTGGCTGCTGCTCCTGTGGGAACAGGGGCTGAGGGGAGGTCTCTGAACAGTTGAGGGCTGGCTGGCAGTGTTAGCAGAAACAAATCTGAAAGAGACATACAGGGCTCAAACCTGACTGATTTCTTGCTGGGAAGGCACATCACATGCTGCTTGCTGGAGGGGTTTACTCAGAATTAATTGGTGTGTGGGTTGGGGGTGCCCTTACTTGTGCTGGCAGAGTTTATTCTGCAAAAGACTGAGGACTGTGGCATGGGGCAGTTTGGCTGCTGCTGTGGATGGAACATGGCCAGCATGTCTCTTCCTGACCAGCTGCAGCCTTGTCACCTGTGCCCTGTCCCCAGAGCTGGTGTGCATGTCATGCACCTGGGCCAAAACTTCCCTGTGCATCTGCAGACTGTGGGGATTGCTTTACATGTGTCTCAGAAGCTGGCAGGGACTCATTGCTTGGCTCAGTTGTATTAGTGACTGCTGAGAAAAGTGTCTGGCTCCTCTTCACCTTACAGCCATGTGAATGGAAACATTTGGAGGACTCACTACAGACTTTCTTTCTGCCAGCTGGCCCTATGGGGGAGATCAGGTGGTATTTGCTTCCCTCAGGGATAGATTTTCCTGCCCTTTATTTACTGGGGCACATTTCCTGTGAGACCTGTGAGAGGGCTGGGCTTTCCCGTAGCTGCTGCCGCAGCCACCATAGCCAGTCCCGCAGGATGTAGAGCTGCATTAGCACAGTAATAAGAAATAAGCTAACAAGTAATAAGCTAGTAGGTGTCTGAGGAGAGTCCAGACGTATGAACAGTTAAGCTTAAGATTTCTGCATCACACCCAGTGCAGTTTAAACCTGCCTTCTGCCTCTTCTGGCACTTGATGTGCTGGTGCACCATCCGTCTTTTTCCTGGTCATCTCCCCTTAGGCAGCAATGTGCAGGGCGCTGTGTGTGACCTGAGCACTGGCTCCAGGAGCAGCAGCTGAAGTAAGGAAGAGCACGTCAGCTGTGTTTCTTCCTTTCACATGGAGTGCATGCTGCTTCTCTGGACCAAATGAGGGGATTTGCTGCTGAGAAGCACCCCAGTGCAGGTGGCTGCTGACACTGCTGGACTCTTTTAGCAGCACTTGCTTTTTGCACTGATGTCAACAATTGTGCTGATAAAAACAGTAGGAAGTTAAACTTTGCAGATGTATTTTCAGAGTCTGTTTTGTATCATACAGATCTCATGTCTGTATGGGATACCCAACATTGGCTCCAGCAGAACTTATCCTCTGGATCAGATAGAGACCGAGTATCCTTTAGGAAGCCTAAGCTAGAGGAAGAGGCATTGCTTATGTTTAATGAGGCCAGTTAGCCTGAAGCAATCCACCTGGCTACAAAAACAAGTTCCATGGGATGCTGCTTTTGCTCTCTTCAAATATATGCTGGAAAGATGAAGCATTCTAGTGAGGTTATAGCCAAATGCTCATTTTAGTCTCTGAGTGTACAAACCACAGGGTAGAAGAAATAGATGTCTTCTGCCTTTCTTTGAAGAATTTATATCCTTGTTTTAAAAAGAACATCAAAAACTGAAGAAGGTGCAGAAAGGAACCATGGAAATAAGAAAACACAGTTACAGGCACTGAACACCTCAAAGAAAGCCTGAGAGGTGACTTGATGTCCTGTATAAACTCGGCCATAAAGGGATAGTGACAGTAAAAGGCTGGTGAAGAAAGGACTGTCAAGGACTAATAGCTGAAAGCTGATACCATTGAAATTCCAACTGGAAGTAAGTCACCACTTCTATGGCTCAATAAAGGAGTTAATGAATGAAATTTAATAACTCCTCATATACAGAGGTCACACCAGATAATTGGTTCATTCCTCTGAGCTTAAATTCTGTGAATCCAAGAACTGATGTACCTTTGATGGTTTCACCAAGGAAAAACTATGTAGTAACTAGCAAATGTGTTTCGTCAAATCTGAACCAATTTGAAAATGTTTTCTATGGTTTAAATGTGGTTTTAGAGTGTCAGAATTTCAGAGGCATTTTTGCTTCAATTTTTGGTAAAGTTATTCTGAGACCAATTATCTCTGAATTATTACTGTCTACAATTTGGCAAGCATGCATTGATTTTAAATAGATTTAAGAAAATCTTTGGAAAATAATATAAACAGAATCTTTTAAAAAGCTAATGTTTCTGAACTGAGCAGTAGTTTTATCCTTTGGGAAATGAAACAAATTGTTTTGTTTTCAGACTGGTAAAATTAGAAGTAATTAAACTAAAGTCAGCAGAGTGACATTTGTCAGATTGGATGTAAGCAAGTTTGTATTGCAAGCCACCAACAAGGAACACTTTAAAATGTTCTCCTTGTGGGTTTTCTGATTTCAGCTGTTTATTAAAACTGCTTAAATTATTCATGGTGTATAAATTATCTGATAGATTTGAGTTCTTTTTCTGTCAGTGAAAATTTGCAGAAAATTTGCTGGAAAGGAAGGCTTTTCAGCCAGTGAGCATTTGTGGAGTTCACTTTGACCATCTGCATTTTGTGGGCTGGTAGCCTGTTGTGGGTCATGTTTTTCATGTGTTGCTGCCCCAGCTGGGCTTAAGGTTTAGGCTTGGCTATCTTTCGAGCAGGATGAATAGGCACACCCAGTGAGTGAATGAAAGTCCCTTCAGAAAAGGGCAGGGAGCAGAGATGTTCTTACTGGGGTATGCAAGACCTGCAGAGCCAGCTCTGTCTCAGCCCCTGTGTTCTGCCCCTTCCATGGCCAGCCCTTATCCCCTCTGAGCCCCTTGCCCTGCAGCGTGCAGCATGTGGAGTCATGGTCAGGCTGCAGCACCAGCCCTGCTGCCCTTCCCCTGCCCTGCTCAGCGCCTGAGCTCCAGCGTGGGGCTTCCTGCTGTGGGAAAGCAAAACGCCTCCTGAATGTTCTTTTTCTTGTGTGCATACGCTCACATGCATGTATTCATGTTCATATGCATGTGTGTCTCCATGTGCACAGTTCTGTATTCGTAAGGAGTAATTTGTAACCAAAGTCTGGGGAGTGCAGGAAAAGCCTCTGCCGCCTGGCTCTCCTCATAAATTTTCCTCCTGTGTGAGGGGGGAAAAAACCGAGTGGGATGAGCACGCATACATTCATTGTTATGTACAGGGGAAATTTGCATTGCCTGGTGTGTTTGAATTAGTACATTGATAAAAATGTGGTTTCGACTGTTTGGAATGGTTACACTGAAGCACTGCGCTTTGTGTTTCTCTTGCCTTAGCCTCTGTCAAGCAATTCTCAGAATAGCCTCAGACTTGGAATGTCTGAATTTAATTACTGTTAACACTAGAGATATTTAGTCCCATTTGGGGGAGGAAGAAACCACAAATTTTCAGGAGTGTAGGTAGCTTGTAAAGATAGCAACATTGAGAAGTTTGTTAGCTGGTCTGTAGTAATTAAGCTTATTTCCATAGCAACATTATCAGTTCTGCTCCAGAATTTTAAGATTTTTGTGTGCCTGGTAATTACAACTAATGTCCTAATTTTAGCAGAGATATTACATTTTTGTTTGGCAGGAGCCTTGTAGCTAGGCAAACTGATTGAAGAGTGAAATAATGTTCTATTTTCCTTGACTTGTCTTTCTTGGATCACTTCAGACTGCTTAACCAGCTAAAAGCAAAGCACTGCAGTCTGCTCTCTCAGTGCATAAGACTGAATTTACCATTGAGGAGAAATGTGTATATATATATATATATGTAAAACGTGCTTTCAGTTATAAGAGGTTGCCTATCTATGCAATCCACAGCAAAACACAAAGGCAGAGCCAAAGTACAACAATTAAGAATTCCCATAGAGCTGCTCCGATGTTGCTAAATTGCTCCAATATAACATGACAGTGGCCTCTCTCTCTGACAAGGGATTTGAAAGAGTTGCTGCTGAGCCCAGGAAGGGAGAGTATCCTGCCTGCTCATGAACAAACCATGAGAGTTGTGCAGTTGGGATCTGCAGGGAAAGGAGGCCCCCATCCCAACTTGGTCTCACTTTTCACCAGTGTTCCTTGGTTTCCATGAGGTCTATGATCTTTTCCAGGGCAGAATGCCATTTTTCCACTGAATTTGGTGGAATGACTCCAGTTTATACTATTTGGCCCCATATGACCAGACTCTGCCTTTTTCATATAACCAGCCTGGCAAAGTATACTATTTCATAATTATATATGTTTGCCTTATAAATTAAAACACAAATTTTCTACTCACCAATGTTGTCTGTGAAAAGAGTTGTTATGAAAAACCAAGCAGCCTCAGTGGGAGAACTTGGGTTTGTGTCCTCTGTCCTCTAATCCCTCTCAGCTCCTGCAGCATGCCATGTTTGCTCTATTTTCCCAGCCTGCTGGGTAAACATCAGCCCAGGCTGTGGCTGATGTGAGTTAGGTGTGTGGGGACAGGCTGTTGCTTCCCAGGGTGGGCAAAAAACTCCTCTCTGTCTTCTGTACCTACCCAGCCTCTAATTTTCACGAGACCTGTCAGGACTTCTGCCTCTGAGACCTCTTTCTTCCCTGAGCCCAGCTGTCAAAATTACTTAAAACTGGCCAAGAGGTTCAAGGGTGGCTAAGGAATGAAGGATTGACAAATGCCATACAACGTGATTTTGTAATCCTCCATTTCCTTAGAAGCAAGGCTAAAAAGTCTGCAGTGTTTCGACAGTAAATCCCTGCATCTAGGCGGGGATTTATATTTATATATCAGAGTTCACAAAGATGCATATCTATCTGCATATCTAGATATCTACCTACTGGGTCAACATGCTTTGGGGGTATTTTTAAAGATTTTTTTTCCCTGTAGTCAATTTGTTTTTTTCAATTCACTGTTTAAAATAAGGCTAACATTGGAAATACACCACTTTTGAGTGGCACAGCAGGTTCAGCATATGCAGGGGGTATATAGTGGAAAATAGCATTAGAAGACTTGTTCCTTTTGCTAATGAGTTCTGAAGGCAAGAGAACAGTTAATGTATTCATAACAGACTTATACTCAAAGATTTGTAAATAATGTATGACTTTCTGTGACTGGGAAGTCAACTACCATAAAGGTTGGACCCAAGTAGAAAATAATTTTGTAGCAGCAAAGGACTTTGGATATTGCAGATGCAGCAATTCAGCTATAATCCCCCTGGCAGGGAAAAAAAAAATTTAGTCAATTTACCATAGAATATCTGTGGACTTATAATTTCGTTTTTATGGCCTCCTGGCGTACTATCACAATTTGGCATCTACTTCCCCCTAAGGAAAATTAAACTCCTTGTAGTATGACCAGCATTTTGCCAACTTGTATTTATCTGTGAAAAAAAATACTATTATAAATCTAAATTAAAGACAGCAGAGAAATACACTGTTGGCATATGACCTCCCCGTCGGTGATGGATTTGTGTGTAAATTGGCAGATAGTAACTATTCTTAGGAAATACTAGTGAAATAGACAGACATAGTTTGCATGCGAATCATGATGGCCTTTGGGAGTCTGGAACACTGATTTCTTTTACCATGGATTTCAATGACTGTACTACTGTTAAAAATATGAAAAAAATCCATGCAAATGCTTTTTTGTAAGATTGCATTAAAAATCAGAATGGCTGCTCAACAAAAGGCAATGGCAAAGGGGACAGCTTATAGACTGGATTCAAGGGAATTGCCTTTGCTCCCAATTGAGCTAGTTTTTATAAAGGTAAAATGAAGATGTGAGCAATGAATAACCAAGACCAAGCATTGCAACAGCCTGAGGAGGTGGTGGAGTCACCATTCCTGGAGGCATCTAAAAGGTGTGTAAAGTGGTATTTGGTGATATGGTTTAGTGATGGATTTGGCAAAACTGGGTTAATGGTAGGACTTGATGATATTAAAGGTATTTTCCAGCCTAAAAAAATCCTTTGATTAGCTCAAATAAGGCAATTTTGGCTCTAGGAGGGGAAGGGGACAGATGAAGGTCATGGTGATGAGAGACAAGAAGTGCTGGTTGCCTGTTCTGTTGTTGGTAAGTTTGTGTGAGGTCACAGAAGCTCTCTGGTGAATTCAGCCAAGCTGTCTTCTCTTGGGAAAGTTTTCCTCCTTGCTGGGAGCCACACTCTTGAAGGAGACAGAGGGTTTGAAGCCCCTTGCTATCAGATAAAATATGATCTTTCTTTAAAATTCACATTGTGGTTTTGGACCTATGTGATCCTGAATACTACACTGATCTACAGCTCCTGTGATACTGGAAAATGTTATTCAAAGTTCCTAATTATTCTCAATTTTAGTAGTTGGCAGGGAGGCTTTTTAATTTTATTTTTTAAAATTCCTTTGGGGTTTTCATTAAAATTATTTGAGTTTTGATGACAATGGTTGAGTTAATAGTTAGAGATATATTTTCCTGAGGTGTGTTTCCATGTCTCTATGCTCCAGGAGAGGGGTCAGTACAGAGAAAAAATATTTCTTCCCACTGACTTCAAACTTTTGGTAATGACCAGGTAAATATTTATGAGGATATGGCAAAATGAATTAATTTTATGGGTTAGTTTGGCCGTTTGTTCAGTGAAAATTTGGAATCTAGAAGTTGTGTCTAACAGTGCTCATAAGCATAATTTGCAACCCTCAGTTTCAAAAAGATTTTCTGGATATTTCCTGATTGGCAGCAAACAAGAAATTGCGCTGCTAAAAATTCTGTTTTTCTAGGAGACTGTATCCAAATAACCTTTTTTCCAAGTACTGGTGTTCTCTTAGCAGCAACACATAACTTGTTGAAATGAAAGAACAGCTGAAAAATTATATATGTTTATAGTTTCAGCTGTTTCAAGAGAAGTGTCTTTTTGCTCATGAAACACAGTAATATTTTTCCTTCATGATTAGGATAAATCACCTTGGCTATCTTATTGTGATAACTATGTATTAGGACTGACGTTTAGGTACAAACTGGTGGGAATCTGGTCTGCTGCATACAAATGAGGAGGCCCCGATGCCGAAGCTTGTCTTTGGCCTCTCTCTCTCTGTGTGATTCTTACACCTCGTGGATGACAAATAGAATTGCAAAAGGGATTTTTAAGGCTGCAGTATGTTGTGGGATTTATTGTGAGGAGTAGTGAGTACTGAAAAGCCAATGTGGCCTATGAAATTTTGTCTGATAATGGGATTTGTATGTTCTGCTGTGAAAGTTAAGAGGAGTAGTGTTTCTGCCTTAATGGATAGTGCATAGTAGTAAATAAGAAAAAGAAGAGTTAGCAGTGCTTCTTTGCTTTAAACTTTGTAGGTAAGACATCATAATCTACAATGCAAAATCAAATTAGGCCTTTCCCCAAGAAAGATTCCTATTAGCTGGTGCAGAATATGGAGATTAGTTTTGCTAAATATGTTTGGAAAACATTTTTCCTATTCTTTGCACCGTGATTGAGTGGACAGAGGACTTAAGTTCTCCTGTTAAATGGGGAAGGTGAAACCTTGAGGATAGTAATTATATCTGGCCTGAAACGGGGCAATTACTGGGAACCATGAAGAGAATTTCTTTGAAGATTTAACGGAATATTAATGACTGGCATTTCCTTATGGTGCCAGGAACAGGATGGTGAACCCCTGGATCAGAGTTAAAGTTGAAGAGGAGATTGTCAGCTAGAAAGAAAAGCTACACAGGAGGCCCCAAATTTGGGAGCACTCGGATGCACTTGGATGTACTTTGGTAGCCATGGATGCACATGAAAGCTTTACTTTGGTTCTTTTCCCCCCACATCCTTGTATAAATCCTTTTATTTTGCAAGGCTGTCCTGCATTGTTGCAAGGGAGCTTACCAGTAGATACAACCAAGTCTGCTCACATGTAACCACACAGGAGGCAGAAGGGTTTGCAAGGGTCAGCTTCTGTCTCAGAAGAGATTGGAGGCATAAACACTGCGTGCTGGTTGCATGACTGGAAGAAAGGGAAACTCGTTGGGATCTGCTCAAAGAGTAACAGCAGGAAACCTGCTGAAGTTAGGGTACATGCTAAAGATAGGGATGTGGTCTGATAACATTTAAGCTTCATAGCACATGAGAGCTATGTTAAATACTGTCCTTCTGGTCATGCAAACTAAGTACCTGAATTGAGTGTGTTGTTGCATATAGTTGTTGAGAACGTACCTGATTCTCTTTCAGTTTATTTTAAGTATCTTATATACAAGACTGATTGGCAGCTCTTTCTTTGCAATTCATTGCTGTATTGTTGACTCATTGTCCACAATAAGGTGAAAGGGATATAAACTGCAGCTGGCTCTGTGGTCTTCACCCTACATGATCTCTGAGTGCTTGACATGACCATGACCCACTTTAGGCACCACTGAAGTATGTACACTGAGTAATTGTGCATTGATTGGCGGGGTTGAAACTGCAAGTGAAAAACAACTAATGAGTTTGTGATTCCAGTAAGCCTTTAGTGAAGCAGTACATTGGTAATTCTGTTAGTGTTTGTTTATGGAAGGAGAGCTTCTCACAACAGGTTTGAAAAGCCAAGGAAAGCATTTTCAGATCACAGTAGTACTCAGTTACCGTCATTTAAATGACCACAAAAGATTACTTGTCAGGTAGCAGCTTGGCTGGTTTAGTTTTAAAAATATTATTCAAGAAAGTAGTTGGACTAACCTGAAAAGATGGACTAGAGAACAAGGAGGCTTGTCTTCAGCTAACTAGAAAATGATGTGTTTAATATTGGAAAGAAATGCAACAGGTAAAATTCTGGTCATTGGTATGTTTATTGCTTCATATCAACTACATTGATATGAATAAAATCAGTAATGGAGATGCAAAGGGACATTTACTGCCCAGGTATACTTAAGATCTACATTGCTGCAGAACAGTTTTGTTATACTTTCTAAAAAAAAGCAGTAGTGCTTAGTTATCTCAGTTAAATCACTTAGAGGAATTAAAATACTGATAAGTTAATACTGATCCTTCTAATTATTGAATAAATTAGCATAAAGGAAATAAACAATGCAATCCAGGACTTAAAAGAAGGTAATCTTACTAGAATGATAATTTCTTTGGTTTTTTTTCTTAGTATTCAGTTGTGATTTTTTTACAGCTGACAAGAAAAAAGATATATGGAAATCAAACCGATTATTTAAGAAAGTATTGTGTAGAAGTAGTTGCTTGCTCTTTGCTTCAAATAATTTATGAAGGCAAGTGCATTCACAGAAGTTTTAAAAACTTGGTCTTTTTAGATTCACATCACAATAGTGCTTCCATTAGCAGTGTACACACATTCCAGAATTCACATCTTTTCCAGTAAAAATGCATGAAGTCATGTTGGCAGTGCAGCATGCAAGAGTTCTGTGAAACTATTTTACAGAAGAAATTGTAGAGGTGATAATTTAAATTTTTTCCTGGTTTGTTATTTTGCCTTTGTGTACTTTCTTAGGTGGGTTTTTTAGTGGCTGATGCCAGTATGAGAAAGGATGTCTGCAGGGAGCCAGAGCAAGAAGTTGTCTTTCTTAGTCTGACCATGAGTCACAGAATATGTCAAGTTTGAAGGGACACATCACTGAGTCCAGCTCCTGGCCCAGCACAGGACCATCCCCAAGAGTCACATCATGTACCTGAGAGAGTTGTCCAAACATTTTTTGAACTCTGTCAGGCTGGTGCTGTGACCACTTCCCTGGGGAGCTGTTCTAATACCCAAGAACCTTTTTCTAATATCCATCCTAAACCTCCCCTGACACAGCTTTAGGCCATTCCCTCAGGCCCTGTCACTGCCACCACAGAGAAGAAATCAGTGCCTGCCCCTTCTCTTCCCCTCTTGAGGAAGTTGCAGACTGCAGTGAGGTCTCATCTTCTCCAGGCTGAACAGACCAAGTGACCTCAGCAGCTCCTCAGGTGGTTTCTTCTCCGGACCCTCCACCATCCTCATTGCCCTCCTTTGGATGCTCTCTAATAACTTTATCTCTTTCTAAAATCTCATAAGTTTCAGATGTCTTCAGACTTCAGCAATGTGCTGAAAGAGAGAGGGGAAATAAAAATAGATGGATGCTATCAGACTTGCCATTACGTTCAGAGGACTCTTATTGAATTAATTTGAAGGCTGTGCATTGATCAATTCTTAGTTTGGATGACTGGCACTGTGTTGTAAATAGTGGTGAAAACTGCTGAGGATGTTGTCTAACCTTTCCTTGTAATGGCAGCATCAATCACTCCATGATTAACATGCTCACAGGCACTTTTTTCATCTTCTGCTATAGCATCTCTTTCAGTAAAAAAAATGGATTAACAGCTGAGCGCTGGAGGAAAAGAGTCTTCTCTGGAAGAAACTTTATGAAAGTCCATGGAAAAACATAATTTTTCATGTGTCACTTGGAATAATGAAGCACAGAGGGATATCCTCCTCATCCCTCAGAATCAATAGTTTTTAAAATATAAATGGAAATATATAACTGACAATGAGAATTGTTTTTCCATTGAATACCTGCAACCAAATTATATAGTAACTTTTGATTTATAAATACATTTTTTTCTGGATGGGCAGAAATCAGTCTAATCACATTTTCACAGCCAAAATCTCATTCTTCTGGGATATCAGTCAAATATGTACCTCCTCTCATCCCTGTCTTGAGCATGAATATTTATTTAGCGAGACTCAGGAAAAGTATGTAGTAAAGAAATCTAACTGCAAACAGGAAGATAAAGCAAAGAGAGGAAACATCTAGCTGCATACTAAAATATAACTTTGTATTTGTTAAGTTTTCAGAATGCTCTTTTGAAGAAATAGTCAATTTTCATCACTACTTGTACTCTAAACAAATGAATAAAGAAATGTATACCCAATAGACAGCAGTGTAAGAGGTTACTTTATTTATTGTGCTCTTAGACTATTTTGAGTATTTAATCAAATACTGCTTTTTCTCTGTACTGTCCTAAGAGAGGTGATACAAAAATTTCCACTAGAATTTCCAATGCATGTGTAATTCCTCCATCAAAACAATTATGAGAACTTAGAAAGTGTTATTTACCTACACATTTTGTGGCACACAGCACTTAAGCTGTCAGCAGGTCACTGTCCTATTTTATTTTTGTGTATTTTAGTGTTTTGGAGTCACTAATCCTCTGAGCTGAAAATTTCATTTTCTCTGACTTTTAAAACCGAGAACTTCATCCTGCCACAGAAGCACTGCATTCACGTTTGACAGCTGCTCAGAGAGTGTTCAATTCTCCCAGCACTGAACTGGCCCAAAGCTGGTGCTGAAGCTCAAGCTGCAACTCAGGCAATGAAATTAATAGAAAATCTATGCTAGAAATTAATAGAAAAGGTAGTTCAAATGTAATCTAGACTGGTGCTTGTGTGAAAAAATCGTACTGGCGTTTTAATAGATATTATATAATTCAAAGAACTTTCCTATTGACCTAGAGTAAATTGCCTTTTTTCCCCCGTTTTGGTGTCTTTTGAAGGCTTCTGATGAACAGAGCAAGATTCTTCCCCAAGGAGCATCTTCAGCAGAAACCAAATAGTAAGTAATACAGGAGGCATGCAAGGTGCACCTTGCAGACAGCTACTCAATTCCACATATTCTAATGAGTACCTCCAGAAATTGCACTGCCTTTTAACTGTGAAGTAGCATATGACACCCAGTTTTTGTGCAGCCCATGCTTTGTTTTTGGACTTGCACTGGTAAGGCAGTAACCCATATTTTTCAGCAAGCTTTCTGTGTCCTCCACTCTTTGTCAGATGTGCAAACTAAAAAGATTGTAAAATAAAAAGTGTTTTTAAACATTTAAGTCTTCTTATCCCACTTCAGCCAACTGGCTTTAGGTGATTAATATCAGTCATTTCTGAAGAAACAAACAGTTGTATTGAAATTGAAACTACGTGTCTGTTATAGAACAAATTCTGATCCCATACCTAGCTTCCCATGAGGGAAGGCTCATCTTTCTGGAAGTTACATCTCAGCAGTGAATAAGGGATTTCTGGCAATGTAAGAGAAACAAACTTGGGTAAAACAGTGAAAGCTCACCTATTTCATAGTCAGAAAATCTCTATCTGGGGTGTTTATTCTAATTCTGAAAGAGCTGGACTAGGCATACCGTGTGTGCTTTGTCTTTAGGGACTTCCTTTGGGCTGTGATTGTTTTGTGGGAAATAATAGGTTACTTGCAGATATGTGCAGTAGACTCAACACTTAAAATGCAGAGGGGAAATAATTAATTAGATTTTTTTGAAACTTGGCTGTAAAGGTTTGTCCTACTTTGTGAATGACACTTTAAGCAAATGATTTAGAACACTTGTATATTAATTAGAAGCTGTATATATGATCATATTTCTTATCTTTTTGACAACACGTGTTATGAGCAATGCATAAAGGATGGTAACTTAGCAAATTGTTTGTGTGCTAAGAGTCAGCAAGGTCACTGAGGAAATTCAGAGTGGTTGGTAGTGTCAGAAATGTTCAGGGTCTTGAGGAAAAGGAATGTCCTCGTTTGTAAAATAGGCCAAAACAAAACTTTCTGGTTTGTTGGGCCCACAGACTGGTAGTTAATTGTTGCAGATAAAGGGAAGGAGCAAGTTTTGGGGTTTTTTTACACCTGCCATCCTTTTTTTTCTTTTGAAGTTCAAATTTTAGATGAGGTTTTGCACATCTAGGAGATGATTGCTTTCCAGTTTTGATAATTACTTTGTATACCAGTTCTTCCAGTCATTAGATACAAATTGCAGTACTTTGCAAATAGAAGATCTGATTTATTGTCTGACCTGACTATTAATGAAGCACTTTGACTGTATCTGGCCTAATTCCCTGCTGTGTAAACATATGTAGCAAGTTTGAAGTGAATGTCCATACATGAGATTGTGCTAGTGATAAGTTTGGCCCATTATAACAAAATATAACAAATAAATATGTTTTCTGCTTGTAAATGATTTGAATATTCAGATCAGGACCTGCTGATAAGCAATTATAAGGAAGTCTTTCCTCTGACACAAGAAATGTCAGATTTTTCCAAGAAAACCAGATTATTCTTATTTTCAAAACAAAAAATGTTGGGTTAGAAGGCCTTTTATTAAATAGGTACAACACTTAACATTATGCATGATCCTGTATCAACTCCAGTGCTGTAAAAACACAAAAGTTATATGCCTCTTCTGAGTGTAGTTGAAGAAACGTGTGATGCATTGTCCTGCCATCTCTGTGGAGATGGCTCCTGCTCTCTATTCACTACATGCAGAGAGATAAAATTATTATCTTGGACAGACAACTAAGTTTTGGATTGCTAAAATGAACTAACTTGTATCCACAGCCACTGTATTTATCTTCAGCGTATTTTTTCTATTTTGCTTTTAATTTCATGTCTCTCCACTCACCCATTTTCTGTGTCTTCTGCAGTTTTTCTCTAAATCCATCATCTCACATGTTATTTCCTTTAATTTAGCCATGATCTCTGATGCTGGAATGGTAAATGGGATTCTATGATACTGCTGCTCCGCTCTATTTGCTGAAACATTGATTTTCTTAAAGCATTTAAGTACTGAAAAAATCAATAGGGCTATATTCAAGTAATGTAAAGGCATCTTGGTAAGTCGTAGAGCCAACTGACAGAGTTTCATGTCATTCAGTGAGAGGGAAACCTGTGGTTTCTAGCTGAGGGCAAATGATAGCACAATTCTCTCACACCCTGTGTTACACACCTGCCCATCGAGGGCAACCACAGCCCAACAAGCTACAGGAAGACAGAGCAAGATCTGGAGAAAAGAGTGTGAATAGCCCAACAAATAACAGGAGCTCCTAGTTCCCAGAAATGCCTGCTTTCTTGGCTGACTCACATCCTGTGGAATATTACTGGGAGCTCCCAGGGACACCATCAGGAGGTCCAGCAGCAACATCTCTTCCTTAGACCAATTATCCCTTCTCGTTTCTGCCTGGCTTGTTAGAGGAGGGATGTATGTGCCCAAGTCTGGTGTTAGGGAGCTGCTGTGAATTGGGATGGCCTCTGCACCCTCTAAGGTGTTGGAGGGGATTTTGGCATTATATATATGTATATAGCCTGCCACCAGGCTCTGGCTCACTCCAGGTGTGTGTCCCCACCACTGCCTCCAAAAGGGCTGCTCAGCTCCTTTTGGACAAACTTTCAGACCCTCACAAATGACGAAAGGAAGCCAGGGCTGCCACCATCTGATTGTGAGGGCAAACCCAGCAGTATTTTTAATCAGCAGGTCTGCTGCCAGTGTCAAAATGTGTTATGAACGAATGGCCAAATATTTCACAGGTATCATGCAATAGAACTCGAGCTCCAAGGCCAGAAATATCTAAATGTAAAGATAACTGATGTTTGCAGAGATACCTTAAAAATTTGTTTCCTGGTGCATGTAATGGGATTTTTCCATCTGTTTGCCACATAGTTGAAGAATGCAAAAGCTAGAGTATGGTAAGATTATAATTAGATTCATTTGTTTTTCAATTACTAGTGGGTATATTTTATTTCTGAGGCTGGGACAAGATCCAGCATTTTTAGCCTGAATGAGGATAATACAGGTTACAATTTTTTCCTCAAAATGTTGGAGTGCTTATTTTTCCCATGTTTGACATTATATAATCATAGATATCGTAATTATAGGTATTAATTTTTTTGTGATGAAATGTGGTTAGTGTAACAACATTCTATAAATAGCTGTCTCTTTTTCAGTGAGAAAGAAATATTTGGCAGTTTCTCATTCTGCCATTTAATTGAGCCATGTGAAGTATATGAGCAGGGAGAAGAATAGGAAGTCTTACACCCCAGAACATATGAATTAGACATGTGTCTGTCATGTCCCAACCTGGTATTAGTGCACATATTTTTGCTATAGTAAAATGGGAGAAATTCCTAGGAGGAATGACTAGCACTGTGAGGGAGGTGGTGCAATGCAAGCAAGCACAGCAGGTACCTACCAGTCACCTCAATGAACATGACCAAGCCCCCATCATGGCAAAACAGTGATAGAACCTATGAGATGTATGTGCTGCTGGAATTCTCTTTCCACAAAGGTGCATCAACAGACATCTCTGGAAGTGAAATGAAAACCTTTCCTAAGTGACTTTCAAAGAGAAGAGACAATTGCTTGATTTGGATTTCCTTGTTGGGAAGAGTTCTTTTAGAGACAGAGTATTTTTTTGTCTGTGCAAAGATATGGATGCTTATGAACCTCACAATGTAAACAAGCTGTCAGATTTCACACCGTTAGTACTTGCAGTTCATTGCTTTAGGCCGTGGACACCTGAGAGGATAAGTTATAAAGGTTTGCCTTCTTCTAATATGTTCTGTTCATCAATCTTAAACCTACCTTTTCTTCTATATCTAAAATCATACATTTGGTATGGGAAGGCCAGTCAGCGATGTTATGTTAAGCAGTGAAGCATCCTAAGGGAGTTTAGATGAGCTCTGTCAGCTATGCAACTTCTGTGTGCTTCCCTCAATGATCTTTTCCTCCAGAAAACATTAAATTATTAACTTCACTGATGCATTTTCCTGTGATATACTGTAGGATCCACATTTTGACTTTCAGGTAGATAATCCAAGTAATATTCTGTGAAAGATGGTTTGCAAATAGTCCAAGAAGCATCAAGTAAAGGAGAGTTTTTATGAAAATGTGGTATGAATCACCTAGAATAAACTGATTGGGGGAGCCAGGATGTGGATCCTTTCATAGCATGGGATTTTACTCCTGCAAAGGTCTTTCCACATAGTTTTCATGAACTGATACTATGAAGTACTTTGTGATCTCCTTTATCTGCATGTATTTGCTACGTGTCATTTTTGTCTTACCCTGGGGCAAGATCTGAAGCCCAGTGCTGGAGGGAAAAACTTTCCCTAAAGGCTCAGTAACTCCCAGCTTAGGCAGATACATTGCTGCTGGACTACACCAGGCAGAAATGAGAAGGGACTGTTGGTCTGATGAGGAGATTGTTGTTGGAATTCTGATGGTGCTCCTGGAGCTCCCAGTGATGTTCCCTAGAGCCTGATTCAGTCAAGAAAACAGTGGCACTTCTGGGAACAAGGAGCCCCTACTGTTTGTTGGGATATTCCCACTGTATCCCCGTTGTCTCTGCTCTTGGTTGAGTTCCAGACAGTCACCCACAGCCCCAACAGCCATCCTGCCCTTTGCACCAACACACTTTCTCTCTTCTAGCAATGCCTAATAGCCATCCCCTTTGGAAGTCTCACCACTGGACTCTGCATTGCTTCTTTCACACTGATGGAGTTGTCTTAGCAACATCAAGAAGTTTAGGGCAGGGCAAGGTGTGATCTCTGTTCTGTACAGCACAGTGCAGAATTCACAAGGCCATAGAAATGTTTTATGACAATAATTTCCCTTCCTTCAACAGATTGTTGTGCTCTTCTTTTAGCAGCTGAAATTCATTTGTTATTTGTGGCCCATTAGTACTTGCTTCTAGGCCAACAAAACCACTACTGAAATTGTTCACTTACAGTTATAGCTGGTGTCCAAAGGACCTGCTGTTCTGTTGAGCTGCACAGTTCAGGTGATTTTCTGGCCTCACAGTGATTGTGGGCTGCTATGCTAGCAACAGCAGAAGTGCCACTGCTTGTACCAAGTGCAATCATCACTGTGGATCAGAAATGAAAACCAGCTGAGGAAAGAGGGAGTTTTTCTCCTGAGTTTGCCAGCATGGAAGTTTCCTGCTTGGCAGTATAGCATATGTGGAAATTTGGTTGGGATAGCTCATTCAGTCCAGGATCACCTATGTGTCCATTCCTCCTGCTTTCTGGTGCTGCTAATTTTCGAAGCATGGTTTGCAGACAGTTTGGCCAGGGGAAATATGATAAAAGAAGTTAAAAGTTCTGCTGTTGTGCCTTACTAGTAAGATGTAATTAACCAGTGGGGAGTCGTGGGTCTGGAGAAAATTTCTGTCTGTTCCTATGGGAGAAGCAATATGACTTCCTGAGGGATTTCATTCTGTTATTCTGTGAAGATGGTGCCTGTGATGTCTAATCAGCAGCAGGAGTGGAACGACAGAGCATGGTCAGAGCAGATTAAATCTTCATGGTTTCCATTTGCTGTAATAGCTTTTTTAGCTGCTAATATCTTGATTGAAATGTGATTTTCTTTCTTCTTTTTTTTTCTATGTAACACTTATATATTGGGCAGCTTTTGATGCAAGGAGGACAAAAATTACATGCAAGACACAACTCCCTCTGCCAAGCCATAAGCTGCAGAGGACAAGGACACAAATGAAAGTGTCACACAGGTGTCTCTTAGGCCCATTTTCCATAGGCTGATGCCTGAAATACTTACCCTTTTACCATTAATATTTCCTTGAAGGATTCCACCTGGACATGTCACCTACTGCAGAGAAATTTGGCTTCAGCAGCCAAAGGGGCCAGGCCTATGCTCAGGGCAGGACCAAAGCTGGAGATTTTGATCGTGCAATGGAGCACACAGCCTGTTGCTTTCAGCCCCTCTTTAGGAAGGGTGTTCTGTTTGCCAGCCTCTCTGCTTCCAAGAAAAGCCCTGGGACTTTCCTCAGCTGAGCCCTTGGATGCTGCTGGCTTTAAACTGCCTGGCTCAGCAGAGCTGCTTCTCACAGTGCTTCCCACTGGAAGAACTGAATCATTCTGAATTTCATGTGCAGGTGGTTTGCCTTCTGGGGGCTCGCTCAGCACAGAGAAGGAAAATTGGCTAATCAGTTTTACTTTAGTTTACAGCCATCCTCTCAAGTGGTGTTCGACCTCTCCAAGGTGTGAATTATAGATGTTTATTTGTTTAGAGAAAGCCTTGACTGAAATATAATTAAAACTGTATAAACATTTGTATTACTCTTACAGAGTGTAAATTTAGACAGTTTTTCATGAAGGTTGTCTTCTAACCAAATCATCTGTTAATGTTTGAAGTTATAAAGATATATTCACATAGGTAAATAAATGTGTTATCTGCCTGTCATTTGTGATATTCAGGAGATGAAAAAAATAAACTAGAATAAAAAGAAAAATAAGTTTATAGAAAATGGAGAAGGTAGGCTGGCAGGTGTATTAGTGGTAAGCAAAGAAAATTGGAAGTCAGGCTGAGAAGTAATGACATGCTGTTTGTTTCTTTATGGACACTCATTATTTCTGCAGGGAATGTCTGCTCTGCAAGGGCTCTTTGCAGCAGCTCACCAGCAGAGGTGAATAACCCTAGATTACCTCATCTTCAATGCATATTATACCTCATCCACATTTCAATTGATTCTGGCTCCTTCTGCTTTCAGGTTTAAATACAATTCTGACGTTTCTGGTTGAAGTCTCTCTCTCCTCCATCCCAAGAGGAGAAATGTTCAGTTTTGGGGACACATTTCATATATATGATGGGTTTTATCTAAGATGAGATCAATCTTTCTGTTACTAAGTTACTGTTTTAACCACTGTGGACAGAGATAGTTGTGCATATTTACCTGCTTTGTAGGTATCTGAGTTCAGATGAATCCAGCCCTGAAGTATCTGTTGACTGGGATTTGTGACACCTATCTCAGGAGATCCTGAAAAACTTTCCAGATCTGATTTCCTCCCCTGTATACTATCTGGAAAATTTCCTCCCATTATCTTTAGATGTTTACTTGTGGAGGGCCAAAGGTCTTGGCATACTGAGCATGTTAAAGGTTTTCTCCAAGTTTACACAAGATATTCCTTTTGTTTGCTGTGTGAATTGTTCTTTATATGAAGGCACTCAAACCCATGTAATATCAGCACACCTAGCTGTGAAAATACCAGAGACACCGTCTTTGATATTTTCAAGGGGCTTGAAACAAACACTGTTAATCACTCTAAGATATGAAAATGACTTACCCAAGAGAAAGATGCTGTGCTTGACTTTCCTTTTAGTTACACTGGTGAAAATTGAGAGTTGCTGGTGTCAATTACGTTTTGTCTGGCTTAAGGGAGATAACAATCAGGCCCCTTGGCTTCTAATCAAGTTTGATATTACCCTGGTGAGTTGTTCTAATCCCTTAAATGGCACCATGTGGTAAGAAATCAATTGTCTTATGAAGATTACTCAGCTTTTCAGTTGTTCTAGTGTAGCCTGGTCTAATTGCCTGATTTTACCTTCTCAATAAAGAAAATATTCAGAATTATCTATTGTACCACATCTCCAGTAGACATCCATATTTCAAACTCTCATTATAAAAAAGAATGACAAATATTTTTGGTCAAAGAAATTTTTGAATAAGCAACTCAGAATAACTAGTCACTAGTAAGCACACTGTGTTAACAAACACCTTGCAGTTGTCTGCTATACTTTGTGCATAAATGCTTGGGTAAGTTTGGTTTGGTTTTTTTCTGAAGACAACCTCTTGCCAGTGCAGATGGTGCAGGTTATTTGGTGCTGTTGCATGTGTGGGATTCTGCATGTGGAATTTTTGCCTTATAGAGCAATAGTTCTACAAGTGCTGCTGTGCACAGAAAGGGTGGGTATGTTCTTCTTAGAACCAAATACATCTGGAACACAGTTTTGAATAGCATAAATTATGTAGTAGAATAAAACAACACAAATAAGCACACTCACATATGTACAGCTGTTTGCTGTTAGAGTTACATAGGTGCAAATTTCTATCATTTGGGGATATCTTGTATCTTGTAGTTGCTTTGGCTCTGGCTCTAAAACCAAACCAGTAGTTCATGTGTATGTTTGGTCATCCTGTGACCAAGGTGAAGAGATATTTTTGTCTATTTTCTGAAGATAAAACATTATGAATCACTGAACATTTGCTTTGTGCTTGGAGTGTCTCCACTGTGCAGAAATGCCTTGGAGCACTGAGAGGAATTGCTTGTGTAAGCCATGAAAGGTAACTGTGGCATTTAGAGACACCATGAAGTGAAAAAATTGCAACAGCTTGGTTTCTTAAAAGCCACGTTACCTTGCAAATGACCTGTCCTACTTTTCACTCTGCTGATGTGTCACAACAGACCACCAGGCTGCAACACTAAAATGCAGTAATGTGTCACTCTGTAGGATATAAGATATGCTTGCAGGACTTGGGGGGTTGTTGAGAACAAGGTGAACAACAGCCATAAGCAAAAGCCAGAATTCTTTTGTGATCATGTGTGCAATAATAAGAAAGATTTGTCTCACTGGGGAAGCCCTTGTGCACAGGTCTGGGTGTATGTATATTCCGAAGCAATCAGGATTATTGGCATCACGGACTGTTTGCCCTTCGGGCTAAGTTCATGCTTCATGAAATCTGTCAAATTGTAACATCAAAACAGTGACATTTCATGGACTTGGAAAAATATTTTGAAATTCTTATATCCTCTAAGGAACAATCTTTTCACAGAACTAGACTTGATAGTGGAGTATTAGAACGAGTGGCAACTGATAATATTCATGCTCAATATACTTTTTATGTGTTGATCAGTTTATTATCTGCTTGTGGTTTGGGGTTTTTTTTGTTTCCTTTCTTTTTTCTTTTTCTTTTTTTTTTTCCCCAGGGAGCAAAAATATAACACTAACAATACTTCAGAATTATAAATTTCTTATAATTGCTTTATCATGGTGGTGATTAAAAGAGCAGAACAAAGGGAAGGTGTTTCATATAAAGTGATGGTTGATATTCCTCTGCTCGCCCATAAAATACCTCTTTATTCCAGCCTTCTCTGAATATCATGCTTTATTTTCCAGAGAAGATATTCTATGCTTGGGGCACATTGCCTTAAATCTTTGCAAACCACTGATGCCCAAAATATGTTTTGCTTAGCATAATCACATTAATTCCAGTTTTCACAGACATATGTGTTCCACTCTCCACATCTCTTAATCGCTAATCCCACCTCCATGAAGAGCTTTTCTGGGAGAAGCATGCCGTAAAAGATGAAATTAAATTGTTCCAGAACCAGTTTCTGAATGTCACATGGAAGTTTTTACTCTTGGCAGCTCTGACATCAGTGTGCCTTTACTTCAGAGAAAAAGTCTAGACATGAAGCAAAAACACTGTGCTTTTTTTAAGGTTGCAACTTTAGCAACACAGGGTCTAGGCTTTTTCTCAGTACTGTTTCATCCTAGCCACTGCTGGGGAAGTGGAACATTTGATTGATCAGGCTGGAGTGTGTTCCACTGGTAGCTCATCAGTTCTGTCTCCTGGACATGGATTATCCCTATTGTAGAGCAGGCATGATGCTTTGACCGAGACTCACATATTTTTAAAACACTGTTATCTGTTTATATTCATGCTTGCCAATCCTATAACTTCCCTTTAATACTGTTTTTTGAGAGCGAAGCAAAAATGGAGGAGTATGAATGAGGAAGAAAAAGGGAGAACCAAACGAGTGAAAGGAAACACTGGCATAACCAAGTTGGGACTGTTACAAGTGGAAGATAAGCACTTGGAAGAAGAAGAAGGCAAAAGGCCTTCAGTATTGACTATTTCAGTGAGAGCTCTCTCCTCTGTTTTTTTTAAAATATTGGCCCCATGTAAAGGATTAATAAAATATTAACTTGACAATGACTACTTTTCCAGGATGCAATTATCTGAAAAAATAGTCCAAAGAACTTAATAAAAAAGAAAATATCATTATTAAAATTGTCTTCCCGAAATGATTGCACATGGAAGAATTATCTAAGGATCATTTCATCTTGATTGTGTGTCATGCTGTGTATTGAATTACATCAGATTTATTCTACAAGCAGACATCCTTCAGGACCATCTGACTGGCAAAAGCTAATTCTAGCCAAGAGGCAATGCCATTGTGTAAATCATCCCATTTCATGGGTATAATTCTTCAATGAATCAATCAGCAGAAGGGGAGGAAAAGTTCTCGATGTGTTGGTCATAGTACATCTATCTAAACTGGGATGTTTTCCATTGTGTGACAGTGACATTTGGGGCTGTATGGGGCAACTTATTTATCTGTGCAGAGTCACATCCTGCCAACAGTGCATTCAACAAGACATTATTCCATAAATAAATGTAATGGGGCTGCCTGAAGAATGAGACTCTGCTTAGACTGAAAAAAAGTTACAGTCTGGCCCTGATAGAGCTGAACCTCAGCTACAAGAGATGAATGTGAGGTATAAGAAAAGATAGCTTTCCCCTTTCTGGTCTCTGAAAACTTATAGCTGCTTATAGCTCATGGCTAATGTTCTCAGGAAAATTAGATGCCTCTTGTCATTCCCTGCTAATACAAACTGTGGTAACAGATTGCATATGGAAGTGCAGTGGATTGTTAAAAGTCTTCAATTTCATGTACATGTTTAATTACTGTAATTTTTTAAAAAAGTTTTTCATTTTCTACTTTAATAATAACGATATAGATAAGTAATAATAATACAATTGTAAAAAGGATTATAACATGAAATGGGAATAAAAAATTTTTAAAAAGCCAAGTTCTTGTGTCAGCAACACAGCAGTAAAAAGGCATTAAGAAAAAGTCTTGGTCTGACAGGGAGAAGCAATTTCTCAGGTATTAAAGCTTTAATCTAAATGGTGATGAAGACAGGAATTTCCACAGAGATTATGATTAAGCTTTTACAGGTCCCTGAACCAGTACTCATTGACTTTAAGGCAATGAGTCTTCTTTGTTTGGTGTTGATATCTCCTCTTTCCAACTTCTGTATGCACAGTTTCCAAAGATTAATGATCTCCCAAGAGAGTCTTGGAGAGTCACCTAGGTTAATAGAGCTAATATTCGACAGTTTTACTGTAGACCTTCTACTGGCACCTCCAGTGTACCTGAGAGTGAGCCACTTGGCCAACATCTGGCATATGTCGTTCCCTCACTTGTCTTCTTTGCCTGGTATATTCTTCTTTCTTTCTGAAATTGTGTCTCTTGCTCCATAATCTCTGTTGTTTCTTTTCCTGGAGCAACCCTGAATTTACAAGGAGCCTCTGATGCATTATTGAACTTGACCAAGGCCCATAGTGTAGCAAGCAGAACATTGTTGGCTCCTAATCACTTGGAGCACTGTGGTGGTTTAACCCCAGGCAGCCACTCAGTCTCCCACCAGTGGGATCAGGAAGAGAATTGGAAGAGTAAAAGCTGGAAACAAGGAAATAATTCACTGCTCCCTATGGTCAGGCAGGTGTTCAGCCATCTCCAGGAGAGCAGGGTCCCATCATGTATAAAGTTTCAGTTTAAAGCTCTTCCCTCTTGTCCTAGCAACACCTGTCCTGGTAAAAAGCCCCTCTTTAGCTTTCTTGTAGGCCCCCTCTAGGTACGGAAAGGATGCTGTAGAGTGTCCCCAGAACCTTCTCTTCCTCAGACTGAACAACCCCAGCTCTCTCAGCCTGTGTTCATAGGAGAGGTGATCAAGTCCTCTTTCTTGAGAGACTAATGGAAAAATCTGTGTCGGACCATCTAAGAGATTTTACCCCCAGGTACACTGGACTGAGTGTGTTTGCACAGGGCCAGTTCAGTGTAGGTGCCTCCCAACCATGATTTCCTAAACCTCCAGAGCACTGGGCAGAGATGAGAGAGTTTAGCTGTGTATTATCAGCTTCCAAGGAATGTTTCTCATTTGTTTCAAGCGTGGCTAAAAGTAGACTGTATGGTCTCATCCCAAAATTTGGAATCCTTGTGTTTAGGTGAGCGTCCAGTGCTATTTCAGATTTTGAAACAGTTTTAAAATTCCTTGTTTGTTGCATAGAAAGAATTAGGATTTTTAAAAATACCGTGCAACTCTGCCTCATTTCAAATATAAGCAGCAGAAAATATGAGGAGATGAACCGGAATTTTGTCATTATTTAACCAGTAGAGATCTGAGAAGTTAAATTTTTTGTATGATTACTTTGTCCAGCTTTACTCTGAACTGGTGCTATGTTCTTGCTTGGGTCACTTGCTGGTTTGTAAGATTCTCAGGCATGCTGTGAGCTGGAGTGAGAGGGAAGTTAATATACTGTTTTTAATGCAAAGCTTTTTCTAAAGAGGTCTTTATAGGATTGGTGTGGAACTGCCCTTGCATAAGGAGTTGTCCAAAATACACTAAACTCTTCCTTGTCTAGATGATATTTGTGTGAAAGGGACAGATGAGGCATCTCCCTGTCTCTCTGCAGATGTTCTCAGGTGGCAGCATGAAACATTAATCACTCTGATGTATCCACTGAGCTGTCAGGAAGGTTTCACGCATCCTAGACTCTGTGAAATCCCTTTCCCGAGGCATCCAGCCCCCCTCACATTCCTGGGACAGCACACACTCTGTGGGGTGGAGGGTATGAGCTGGAGAGAGATAGAACAAAGGAAGTTACTGGCCAGCTTAGTCATTCAGGATCAGGAACAGCCCTATCTTCCTCATGGATGCCATCATCTTCATCGAAAGAGATGACTGTGGTAGAGAGATCAGTAGAAAGGGGTTGGCTGGCTTGTTCCTTTTCTTCCTCAAGGACCTTGAAGCAGAGGGTGGCGGGGCCAGTTGTAGGCTATCATCTCTAATTAGAGAGATGCACCAAATGCACCTCAAAACCGGAGGGGTTAGTACAATAAGAGATGCTCTTTTTGTTGCTTTGTTCTCCTGCATCTGGGATGCCAGTGTTGATCAAAGTCATTTTTGTATCACCTCTCGGCAGATTTTCCCAGTGCACCACATTTGGTAATTTACAGCAGAACACTTCCAGCAATAACCGTAACTGACATCTGAAAGTGGTTTATACTCATTTAAAAATTGGGCAATTTAAAAGTTAGGCAAGGTTTGCAGGAGAGGTAACATTGCATATTATAACAGCTGATGTAGCTGAAAAGTCATGGGCATGTTTCCAGACACTGGTGGTCTTCTTGGGATTGCTGCAGAGACAGACACTACAGAGAAACAAAAATACAGCACCTCCCTTTCAATTTTGGCATTTCTAAAATGCCTCCCAGAGCTGCAAATCAGTACAAGTTTAGAATAATCTGATTTATAGCTGTAGCACATGTTGTGAGACTAGAAACTCAATAACATTTTATTACCTACTAAAGAAGTTGTTTATTTAAATGATTACTTCTTGTGACATATACCAGAAGATAAACAGTGTACAAATGAGTAAAATGTGTGACTGAATGCTTTGTGACTACACTCTTCTGTTCATTTTATGCTATTCATTGCTGAGTTTGTTCCACAACATATACAGATAATACTATTACATGTTCCAGAAAAAAAAATCTTCAGCAAAAGGAATCAGTGTACCTTACAAGAACCACATGTTTTATCAGATTTGTATTCAAATAGTCAGCTGCAATTGAAATTGGTAAGTTCCTATTTTCACAGTGAAAAGCAACGATAATTCATATGATAATTCTCTCAGAAAAACAAATACAAAAAACTCCAAACTAAATTAGGAAGCTTCATTTTAGGGATGTGTAATTAGACATGATGGGAACATGCTTTATTCCATGGCATCACATTTCTTGTCCTATTAACATGATATTTATGGGTATAAAGGGGAAAAATCAGTTTCTCATCTGAAAAAAGGTGTTTATCTGCTGCTTATAATCTTGAACTAACCTTTTCCCCCACTCACTATTCTTGAAAGTATTATTTAACGTAAATTCCTATCTGCAGCTGTTGTGATCTCCTTTTCCCTCAAAGGTATGGGAGCTCATTTTGAAAACTGATGTATGGCCCATGTCTGTCCTGGTCCTCTGCCTAAAGGAGCAGTGAAGAACCTGAAAGGGTCCTGTGATCCTGACCTCATGATACTGGGAATAGGGTTCCTGCCTACCCAGTGTCATGGGAAATGCTTAGGGCTCACGTAGCCAAGACTGTGTTGTCCCTGATGGCCTAGGAAGGCCTTCTTTAATCAGGGAAATGGTGTCTGGTGGAGCTGAAGCTTTCTCTTCCCATCTCCCTTTGCCTCTTCCCCTTACATCCTTTCTGTTGCCTGCTGGAGAGGAACTGAGATTATTTTGATAATACTGTGATAATTTATTTTCCTTTCTTCCATCTCCGAAACCTCTCAATTTTAGGCAGTGCCTCACCTTTACCAACTTAGTGTTCTGCTAAATGTTTGGTCAGACCTTGCAGGTCTTATTCTTGGGTGGGGGTGAATAGCAAGATCCAACACTGGCACAAACATTAGCACAAGGCATCACAGGCTATACTCTCCTTTTCTCCTGGGCTCCAGCTAGAGTAAGCATTAAATCTGTTCCTAGTGAACCTGGCTAATAAACCCCATCACATCCTGCCTGGCATTCATCATGCTTAGCTGCAGGCACATATTGAGGTTCCTGTTGGAAGTAGCTGCTTGCATTTCTGTTCTGTCAGTGCACAGACATTGGTATTTCTAGAGTGGGATCCACGAGGATTATTTTAGACTTTCACAGGGATTATTTCTGCCCAAAGATTGTGACACAGGTGCAAATGCTAATCTTAAATGCCTAATTGTAAAAAACGTAGGTGTAATATCTACAGTGTAGGCACGGAAAGTTAGGTGAGATTGATATCTCTGCAGGTGTATTTTACAGTTATCTCCCTTTTTTAGGTAAAATGGGCAAATATCAACTGCTCCAGCATCCACTGTCTCTTGTAATGGAACGAAACTGTGAGCAGAAACACTTTACTGGGGACTGTTCTCTGCTCCAGACCCTCACACTATTGGTTTGCACCCATACACCATGGCCTGAGCTGGAGCAGCAGATCCTGCCCAAGTTCAGGGCTCACTGGGAATTTGTCATTCTCACAGCCATGGTCCTCCAGCTCAGGGCACTGGGATGCTCTTAGCTTGTCATCAGTGATAAAGACAGAGGCAGAGAAAATATTAAGCATGTCTGCCCTATCTATGTCCCTGTTTGTCAGGTGACCATAATGTTGTTTGACAATTTAGCCTTGGTCAAATATAATCTGAATATTTGTTGAGAACCATGCCCATTGTATGGTAGGAGAACAACACCAAAGTCCAAAATTGAGCTTTCTAGAGAAATCAATTCTGATTTTACAATTAGCCTGTAGAAGTTTCTGCATGTTATAGCAAATGTTCCAAGCCAGGCTAATGTACTAACAAATATTTGTCTTGGGCAGAATGCCTATAAAATAAAGCAGAGCTGTCATGACTTTTTTTAAATGATCCTAAAATGCAATCACTGTTTTCTAATGCACTTCTTAATATTTTAGTGTTTCTCACGTCTCTGTATCTTCAGAAAACAACTTCTTCCATTGAAGTGCTGACATTTTCCTTAAATAAGCAGCACCAAACCCTAAACTTCATTTTCACAAAATAAATTATTCAGTAAGTCTTCTTTAATTATCTCCTCTTTGACTGCTTTGTTGCCTGAAATGTTCATTGATTTTGCAGAGAAAATGAGCCTCTGGATTTCCCTGATGGTTATTGTAGATGTCAGCTGTAGTGCTCAGACTCTTCAAAGGATCACTGCCATGGCCTAATCTCCAGTGCTCCCCAAAGCTCACCAGTGATTACTTTGGTGTGTTTCAGTAGTGACTGTGAGGTGGGGGGCAGTGCTCATTGCTAGATTGTGTTATCCACAGAAAAAGCTTTGTACCATTGAAAAATGCAAGCTGCATGCTGATTAATGTGCCAAAGACAGCTAAGGTCATGGCTACATGTAAAGTGGGGAACTTGCCACGTGTTGAGGGGATAATCAAACAGGATGGAGGAGTGAGTGAACCGTGGATAACAGACATTAGTCACCTCACTTTACAGACTCTTGGAAGGTGCCAGGATGCTGTTGAGAATAACCTGATACAGACGCACAGGTTTGTATCACAGGTTCTGTGATACTGCACGGAAGAGTAAGGTAGCTTTAATCCTGCACCAAGTCCCCCTCTGTTTACTTCCCTGTTTTCACAAATAAGTAGGATGGTGGTATTTGGTCTCGAAATCTGCATCTCTGACGGGCAAGCAGACAGGAGGCAGGAGAAGCAGTTGTGTGGAAAAGCCCATCTGCTTTGTTCACTGCTCCTGGAGGAGTGCTGCAGCTCAGGCTCACCCTAAGTGACTGAACTACTGTGTTGAGCTGTGCAGGATTTTGATAGAACATCCTGGTGAATCAATACATTGTGTTTGCACTTGGGGCCAGACAGCTGAAACCTCTGTGAAGACTTATTCCTCCTCCCCTGGAAAGCCATCCAGCACTTGGATGTTACCAGGCAGGGTTGGATGTATCAGTCAGTCATTCAGTCACTGACTGACTGAACTGTGTCCTTCAGGCCAAACTCTGACATATCCAACAGCTGAGGCTAACTCTGACTGAGACTACACTGGTGCACAGCTCAAAACAAGTTTTTTTCCTTTAACATGCACTCGCTGACTGTCAACACTGAACCTGCAAAGCTGAAGCTCCATTCTCGTGTCTAGACCTGAAATGACTTTGGACTGAAGATAAACACGTCTGAAGAGCCATCTTGGGCTTTACAGTCACTGGCTTTGCAGGAGTGTGCAGCTGTGGCATGCTATTGACCTCTTGAAAACCAAGCAGCCAAGGCTTTCTCTTTCCCCACAGCCTAACCAAAAGAACAGCAGATTTTTTGCAAATATACTTGTACTAACATTAGTATCTTTTTTCCTTTTCCTTTTTTTTTTTTTTTTTTTTTTTTTTGCAAATTGATTCAGTCTTTAATTCCTAAATGTGACAGGTGAACTCTTTGGGCCAAGTTTTAACTTGCAGCTTGTATTTATAAGGGAGAAGTAGGACATGGAAAACCAGGCTTTGAAATGGAAATTCTGCCTCAGCTACAGCCACAGCAGTGCTGCTCAGAGCCCTATTTTGTTTTCTTTTTCCCCTAGTCAGCCAAATCAGACTCACCGCTCCTTGTTCAAAGGAGAAGTGTTAACTTTCCAGAATTCCCTGTGCTGCTGCTTATGAGTCTTACAGACGTTGTCAAATGTCGTATCCAGTAATCCATGTCTTTGAGCAGGTCTTGAGTTTCTAAGAAAAGGCTATTCTTCTCTGACTTCCAGAGTCTTGGAGCTAGCTCTAGGATACAGGCACCCCAAACAAAATAGAAGGTATGTTTTCATATTCCACTGCTTGAGTGTGATTCTAGGCCAGTGTATGCATTTCTGCTGGATAGCCCTACCCCAGCTATAGGCTTCTATGTTACCAGGCTGCCATCAAATCAGGAGCTGATATACAGCCTGCGTAGAGTAAACCACTCTTGGATATTTGTGGGAACAGTTAATATGTCACTGGGAAGTTCCCTAAATGTTTGCTCGATAACAAAGTCAGGTGATAAAGTGAAGGTTAGTTGATTGTCAAGCTGGAGCTTCTACACGATTGGATGGCCGCTGTAATTATGAGCTACTGTTAACATTTTTCTTTTTTTTATGCTGTCTCTTCTGGAATTAATCTAGTTTCTAAATATACAAATTCTGATCTGATTCCATTTGGAGAGGTCCTGTGTTTTGGCAGATGGCAGAACTTTCTGCAGAGTGGCTTGCAAACGTTGGGGTGTGAAGCACGCTTGGCAGTGACGCTCGGAAAATGAGCTGGTGGGATTTGTGAAGTATGTTGTGCTGCTATGCAGTACCTGGGAGAACGAAACCATGAGCACTGTGCAGTGTGCCCAGACCTTGCACAGGGTAGCATAAAGCATCACTCCTTGGCATTTCCTCCAGTGCTGAAACAGCAGGATTTTAGCTGATGATCTTGCCTGGCCATCTGGCAAAAGAGTGTGAAAGAACTTTACAGGGACTAATTATTTCCCAGATTAATACTGCTGACAAGTACTCTACGAGGCAGTGTGTATGTTTGCAGGGTGTTATGCTGCTAGAAATGCCATTAATTATTTTGCCTGTGATTCGCCGAACACTGCGATTCTGTGTGCTGGCGATCTGCCCCAACATCACCATCTGTGTATACTGTAGTATTTATTGCAGAACTTTCTGGAGATTTTTCCATTTTCAGATTTAAGAGCCTGGATTAAGTGCATGCTAGTAGAAGGTGTTAAAACCATCTATTTTTTAAATACAGTTTTCCTCTCCAAGCTTGTCAAAGTCTGCTTACTAACAATATACTCCGTGGGTTGTACTCTGGGTGTAAGTGCTCTCAGGCACTGCAGATTAAATGGAGTGTAAGACTCCTATACATTGATTAACTTCTCCATGTTTTCTTCTTAAGAGAAGTGACTGTGGCATACTTACTTTTATATCCTTGTAACTAAGATATAATATTTCTTGTGTTGTAATGAACATATGAAAAATACAGCATTGGTTATCCATTTTAAAAATATTTATGCTGCACATGGGGACATGTCAATAATTTGATCAGAGGTCACCATATAAGCATCAGAAATGTTAAAATAATAACAGAAATATTCCTGTTTTCAAAATATTAGAAATACTAAAGTTTAAACTGTTTTTTCTTTCATGACTTCGCTAGATTCTGATTGGTGATGATTTTCATCCCAACACAGAATTCTGGTGTAATTCCACATCCAATCAAAGAACTGTTCCTTTTAAATTGGTTTATCTACAGAGCTCTTATTAAGAATAATTTCAGATTAAAATGCCCATAATTTCTCGTTGACCTTTTGTGTTACTGAGTATTCAAGGTGTTTTAACACTTAAGGTGTACAAAACCAGTCCGATATGACAAACCCCTCTAGGTTTTTTGTTGTTTAGACCGATGTCCTGCCTTATTTACTGAAAAATGGAACAATCACCCAGTGGAGCAACACATATGGTCTAAATTCACTGACCTATATTCACTGATAAAAAGAAAACCTCTGGTGGAACCTCAGAGAGGGAAGAAACATCGTGTTATCCCTTCAGAGAGTAAAAAAAAAGGAATCAAAGAGTTTAAAGAGCACTGGGGAGTTTATATAAGATAAAAATGGTTTTGGAGTGGATGTCTGTGTGGAAAAATATGTATTTTTAAACTCTGAGAACAGAAACAGGAAAGTAGTGGAATTTGTGAAAGTTGGGGTGTGGTAAAATGGAAAAGGTAAGATTTATGGGGTAGCTAGAAGCACCTTGCAAATGAAGCAGAGTTGCTGTCCTGGGGAGAAGGTTGTTCTTGCTTGGGGAAAAGCTCTGGATTTTGCACACTGTGCTCAGAAATATCACCCAACCCAAACCCCAAAGCTAGTACATAACTTTTCAGGAAAGAATCATCATTGTTCATAATTGAGAAAGGAACAGGTAAGATGAGACTACTGAAGTCAGTATCTTAGATTATTAAATTGCTTCAGGGGTACAGTCACCCACTGTTTCTTATCCCAATGACTGCTGCAGTCAACCTAGAAACCTCTTATGAATGGCCAAATAAAACCTGCACTCTGTCTCTTTTGTTACCTTTGCATTTGGCAATGGCTTTCCTTATTTGTATGGGTCTCTTAGAGCTCTAGCACAGCATAACTTAAAAGTTTGCTCTTAATGCAGAGTCTGCTTAACACTGACTCTGACTGAAGAGGTGCTTCCTACCCTACAGGTGAGGGCACCTGTGCTGTAGAGCCAGAATGATGCTGGCTCTAAAGGACTGTCAGTGGTGACCCAGAGAATTAGATCTGTTCCTTGTGCAGCAACTCTCTGCTCCCAGTGCGTGGCTTCCCAGAGAATCTCGTAAAACTTCTGCGTGGTTTTAAGTCCAGAGTGGGTAATGTACAAGCTGAGTCTCCTCTGCAACAGAAGACAAGCTCTTGAACTGTAAGAAGATGAGTGCTTTTACAAAGCAGACTATTTGACTGCCTAATTTACATTCACCTACCAGATGCCTGGGTGGTGGTTTTCCTTGAAGGAGTCAAACCTGTTTTTCAAAGGCTTTTCCAGAGCCCTACCCATAGGATCCAGCCTTCTAACTGTAGGAAATACTGTTTGAAAACAGGGAGCCAAGATTTACCTGAGTTTAACCATATGAAAGGATGATTCAGGCCACAAGCTTAACTTGAATTTCCATCAAGAAGAGCCTTCTTCTCTCAGCAGCTTGCTGAGTATGCCTGTATGACTTGCTTAAACTCTGTGCTTACATCCTGGGCAGCAAAAGTTTTTTGGAAAGACACTCTGCTCTACAGAGATGAAGAGATTTGCCCTTCACTAACGTTGGCTGGAGTCCAGAGACCAGAGTTCAGACCTCCAAGCCTGAGACTCTGGCCAGATGCAGAGATTGCACTGTAGGTGTCTGGGTCTGAACCACCCCTCAGGCAGTGTTTAGCTCAGCAGAGAAAATCAACTCATCTCAGTCTGAGCTAGGTACATAGAACGAGTTGAATGGTTCATGCCCTGGAAATACTTAATTTTCTCTGTTGTTTGTGAAAGGAACTTTAGGTGACTAGTTCAGCTGTAGATGCTTGCAGAAAGGTGAGATGAATCCATTACCCTACAAATGCTAGCCTTTAAAAACAACAGACTGCAGTGAATTGAGCTCCTGTTGGATCTGTGCACTGGCGTAGGGAATAGACTGGACTGGTTGGGAGCTTGCCAATTGAGATTTCAGTCTTAAACACAACTAAGACAATCTCCTGCTATGTGTGGTGAGTGATGCATCACAGGTAAATCAAATCCTAAATCTTGGTTCTAGTCACTTTTACTAATATAAAAGCAAAGGATAGGTTATTGCAGGTTATTGCAGATAGGACGTGGGCTAATAATAAACAGCTTTGGTACCAATGTAAGGTCCCCATCCACACAGTTTTCAATAGTATTTTTCATCGTCTCACTTCTTCATGCTCAGTGCTCTGGAGACCCCTTTTCCTCACACAAACATTTCCCTGGTGCCCCTTCTCTGGGTTACAGGATTGAGGCTCTTTTTCACATATGTTCCTTGCTCCAGATTCTCTAAGCTTTTTTTCCTTTCCATACAGAACCAGCCTGTTGTCACAGCAGCTTGGGTTGGCTTAAGCAATATGTAAGGGTAGAAAAATTGAAATGACTCTGAGATGTGTAGTGTGAAATGTCTTCCCACTGAATAGCTGAATGATAGAGTATTAGACAGGATAAACCTGAGCATCATGGATGATTTAAATCTGTTGCTCCCTCACAGCATGATGGTGCCCTGTGTGCCTGAGCTATGTCTGTGCAAAAGGAGCAGGCTGGATGTGAGATTTGAGTGTTCTGTCTTAACTTTCCAGCTGCTATTTAAATTACATTACCTCACAGAGCATTCTGCTGAGAACAAGACCTTGCTGTGTGAAGTACAAGGAGTGTACAAATGGTTTTGTACAGTCTTTGACCAAATACCACAGTCTTTTGGTGAGTCTTGAACAGCCTTTGACTAAAAAAAAGCAATTGAGTTAAACACACAGGACAAGAGAGGGGAAGAATAGGAGAGAAAAGTCTATGGGGAGCTCACCATGAATCAAGAAGAACTGGAGTATACATCTGTATGTTTTTTGTAATTTGATTTTATCTTTCATTCTGTTTTTTGTTGGATGTCAGTGGCCCATGCTAATCAAGCAGGTGAAAGACATCTGCAACATGTGAATAAATCAATCCCCAATAATGAATTCAAAGGTGTTAAAGCAATAAAGGATCTGGTCTTATAAATTACTTGGCACACCTTCAGTTTACTGCTTTTAGCAAAGACTGAGGTGGAGCCAGAAATGAGCAAGGCCTCTATCACTAAAGATTAAGCAAATCTCTCAGTTTCCCCAAACTCTAACGTTATGCTGCAACATTTCAAATAATACCTCCTCACCAATCTATACTTCTAAATGAAATATCTGTAATGTATTTTATTATATTCTTCTATCTTGGATTGGTTATGTCATAGTCTATCTCTGAGGTCTCTCCAAATCAATGAGATTAGACTTCTTTCCAAATTTTCTCTGCATAAATACATTACTTTGATCTTTTCGTGTACCAGGTAGGACTGAAAAGAATATGGAATGACTTCTTGCAGCAAATAATTGTTTCTGATAATGGAGAAGGATCATAACAATGTGATTGCTTAGCTGCAGATTGACTCTGTGTGGACAGGGAATCCAAATCTGAGCCTTCCTAAGATGTCAAGGGATCTCTGTACTGGCTGTACAAGAGTTCCCAAATGGATGCAGCTCTGCCAAGAGCCCTGGTTCCAACAGAGCTGCGTGTGCAGGTTTGTGATTCTTGGGAAGCAAGGACTCCCAATAGCAGGGTCAAATTATCTTTTCTTTTTCTTAGTAGAGCTTCACTATGACACTTACCTGGAGGGCACTTCCTGATCTGTGAGTCCTGCACCACCTGCCACAAGTTTCACATCATCTAATCCCTCCTGAATTTTCCCATCTTCCATTTTAGAAATATCTGGATAGCAAAAGTCTCTGCTGTAAGGCTGGGAATTGTCTTATATTTTCTACCTAGCTGTATTGACTGCTATGTTGTACTCACTTGTTTTTATGACCTAAATTTTAATATCTTCTCTCATGTATCATTCTCATAGTGTTTTTTCTTAATCCCCTTATGCTCCCCTCGAGAGAGAGAGAGAGAGATCAGTGTGTCTCTACTTTTGTTTGACTAGACTAAACAAGCCACATTTTCTTTGCTCCTCTCCCAAAAGAGGTTTATATCTCCCTCAGTTACCTTAAATGTCATTATCTGCATATTGCATTGAACGTGGCTTGCCAGTTGGGTCACTTGGTATCTCACCAATGCTTTACACAGAGATGCCTAAATTTGTGAGTCTGTGTTGATAAAGCTTCCCTAATATTGCATTTGCCTTTATTTTGGCTGCATCACATCAGAAAGCTGTAATTACTTTATGATCAGTTGATTCCAGCAATTCCAGCTGTTGAGTGTTCGGGTTTTAGCTGCTACTTGTGTTACAAATCCATGAGGGCAAGACTAAAGTGTTATGAGCTTACTGACTGCCACAGAAAGCAAGTACTGGAACAAGGACAGTCTGGACACAGCCTGATGCCACCAGTGCCAGATGTGACATCAGACTTTCTCTTGTAAAACTTTCAGGTTTTAAGCAAGATAACATTGATAGTGTGGAAGTAATGGAAATAGATTATTTTCATTATTGTCCTTGTCTCCAAGATAACATCCCTGATTTGTGTAGCAGCACAGAATAAGGTGAAGTCACATTCAAAACAGTTACTTTGCTTATCAGAAGGAAGCAGTTTTATTTCTGTAGGGCACAACCATGGCAAATCAGTTAGCTTGCATTTGTGTTTCTCAAAAGACATCCCCCAGTATATGATAAGGGTAATGGCCTCATGCCACAATTTCTCAGCCAGCAATCCCTTTTCCAAGGACAGGGAAAGGGCTGATGACAGGAGAGCTTTGGACCCTTTGCAGGAGAGGTGCCTGTGGAAGGTGTGTGTGCTGATGGTGATTATCAAGTAATTACAAGAGGAAGGCAGAAGCCAGCCTGAATGCTCACGTACTGCATTCAGATAGCAAAGCTCCTGGCTCCTCACATAATCTTCTGCTGATCAAACAGGGATTGGGCTAAGCCAGGACTTGGCTGACTGTAATATTCCTCTTGCCAAGGAGGTCAGGATTAGGCCAGGCTGCCTGGGAGCTGGTGGAGAAAATGACAGAGGTTGGTTGATTGTCAGGGCAGACAGATGCTCCACAGCCCACTGGGGACCTCTCTGAGCTGAGCAGCTCTCTCCTTAGGTTTCCAGGTAGGTGCAAGGGTCACAGTCTGGATCTCATTGCAAAGAAAATTAATTAATGCAAGAAAAGTCTGCGAGAGAGCAAGGAGAGGGAAGAATTTCTCAGTATCTAGATCAGATGAGAACAGGAGATGGTTGCTCCAGTGTGTCCCTTTTAGCAAAACACTGGGAAATGGTATGTAACAGGGAGTTATTTAGCCTGACTTTATTCACTTCTTAAGTCTTGATTGCATACACTCTGATTTTCTTTCATTTTTTCATCTTCTCCAAAGTCCAAAGGGCTTTTTGTGAGTGACAGTTCTGCCTGAGAAAAGCAAGAATTGTTATTTGCAAGTGGGTGCAATTTCCTTCTCTTCTGTGATTGTACTTCCCTGTCATCTTCCTGGTTATCAGCCTATTCCAGTTTCTTTTACTTTTATTTGTCCTTTCATTGCAAATAATGGATTTCTCAACACTTCTTCTCCTTCATTTTTTTAAAATAATCTCATTATCCATTAAGATTGATGAACTGTTTCCTGCCTTCCTGCTTTCTCTCAGTTTTCCTTCTGCTGTCTCTGCAAATACTCTTCAGCACTCTGATGTTGTCCTCGCATCCGTTGTGGGACAAGGCTTATTAATACAGGCTTTGCACTTTCTTTGTAGGTCATGGTGTGACTTCATGCTGGCTGACTTGGATCCCTTTGTCCTGAAATGTCAAGTAAAAAGTGCTGGCCAAAAATTATTGACTCGATTCTGGGGAAAATGGATAAAAAGAAAAAGAAAAGCATTAGATTTTTTTTTAAATGCTTTTTAAAAATGTTTTTTCAGAAGTAACTTTTAAAAAATAGACTTACATTGTCCTAACTCCCTTCTTCTCATCTCTACTTTAAAAAAATCGGGATAGAAACTTTCCTGCCCATAGAAGTTTAATGGGGTGATGAGATTATTTTGATTGAAAAAATTTACCTATGTTAGTAACCCCAAAGGGGTGAAAACCTCTTCTCTTAAAGGCAACAGATGTTTTGCTGTGAACATTCAGGTACTGATCTCTTCTCTCTGGTACCCAGTGACAGAACGTGAGGAAATGGCCTGAAGCTGCTTCAGGGGAGGTTTAGGTTGGATATTAGGAAAAGGTTCTTTACCCAGAGGGTGGCTGGGCACTGGAACAGCCTCCCCAAGGAAGTGGTCATGGAACCAACACTGGCAGAGTTCAAGAATCTTTTGAACAACACTCTCAAGAATGTGGTGCAACTCTTGGGGTGTCCTGTGCAGGGCCAGGAATTGGACCCAATGATCCTAGTGAGTCCCTTCCAATTCCAGATATTCCATGATTTCTTACCAGGAACTTATGCAAGGTTCAGGTGCATCTGGAGGATAAAAGCCTGTCCTGCACAGTGCTCTAGGCAGTTGGGCAGAAAAAGACAGAAAGTGATGGGGTGCTCCAGGCACTGCACCTCCTCCTCACAGGGTTTGACTCTGGCTTTGGTACCATGTGAGAAATGGGGCAGAAGATACTCTAGGGGATTCCACTGACTATGGTTGTTTTTAAATTTGAAGCCACAAATACCGTGTAAATGAGGTATTTTTATGTTTTTGTATGATTGTATTTTTTGCTGAGGTATTCTGTAAGTATGCTCTTTTTCACAGTGAAAAGTCAAAAAAACAAAAAACAAAAAACCACCAACAAAAAACCCACAACAACAAAAAAACAAACCAAAACCAAACAGGGAAAAAGTATTTCAGGAGTAGTAGGCCGTTACTATTCAGTGGTTGATTCCTGCCTTTCAGGCTTATTTCATTGGGATTTGGAGTCTGGGAGTATGATGAGGTTCTCCATAGGACCCCAAAAAGTTACAGTTTCATCAGCTACATTTTCATGTATTTCCCCCAGCCACATCTATGCAGGTAAACTAGTCAGGGAGACTTCCTGAATACTTATTGATCTCCTCCTGCTTAAATCTTTGGAGTGGCAGGCAGAGTGACTGTGGTCCATGAGGGTTAATATTCTCCCAAACATTTCCTTAGATTATCTCCAGTGTCTGAACACTCAAGCATGCAGTTTCAAGTATCCATCCTCTATTGGGGAATAATAATTTTTGGAAGGATAAAGATGGGCTGATGGGCCATTTCAAGTCAGCTGCCCTCACTGTTCAGGAACATTTCTAGCCACGTGTACTTTTAGTCTAGGTGTTGGCTGAAGTGCTACCATACCACTTTCTTTCCTTTTTCTTTTTGTTAAATCTTAATATCCTTTTTGATTATAAGTGTGCAATTTCACCAAAGGAGCTGTGCTATGTGATTCTATTTTATGAAAAAAAGTGAGGTGTCAAAGGGGCATTTTTGTTGCTTGGAAAAATTCTTGCCAGTGTAACTCATACAACAATAGAGCTAGACCAAACAGATGGAAAATATTTGCACAAATAGCAGTAATTGCAACTAAAAGGTATAATTGTTGTAGCTTCATCTGACATGATGAATTTGAAATACCATTCATTATAAAAAAATTAAAGGGGACATTCTGTGTAAGCAAAGTAACACAGTTCACATAGGATAATTTTCATTGATAAATTCTTTTTATATGCAAAACCTGATCCAAAGAGACTCTTTTTGATGATGAGAGCTATTCTTCATAAGAACTCACATATGCTTCCCACAGTGTAGTCTTTCAGCTAAAGCCAGAACAGTTCATGTCTAACAGGTGATCTTGTTAATAAATGTAGGTATTTTGTTCCCAAATTTCCTCTTAAGAAATTTCACTATGTATGAATTCGTCTGTCACTGGAAATTACTGTGGTGCTTGATTTGGGTACATTTTTATCTCTAGATCCTTACTGAGCCACTCATTAAATTCTCTTTAATACATAGGGTTTGAAAAGACAAATTCGAACTTCAGGTGAGTCCTGCCTTACCCAGGGCTTTTAGCTGCTGTGTTTAAGTCAAGGCTGCTCACACATGGCTTCTTCTATTGTCCTCACTGTAATATTTAAAGTAAGAGCAAGATAAAATTAGGTAATTTCCAGGTGTTCTCTAAGCACTGAGATGTTGAGCCATTCCCAAATAGCAATATACAAGTATGTGAGTATAATAGCTGAGAATTTAAAATCTCTTGATGCAATTATGATATGGATTTCTGCTAGTGGCCTTCACTAATCTGGTGGTATTTTTATTCTAACATGCCATTTATCAAATGTTTTTTGGATTTATTTATATTTGGTGGGGGATGAGGAGGGAGGAATGCAGGCTCAGTTTAGCTTGTGGGATTTTTTGCATTCTCTAAACAATTGGAAATGACTGGTGGACATGTCTCTGAGTAACAGAGATAAGAGGTACAAACAATCATTCTTAATTACTTGGATGATGAACCTTTGTTAGGATGCTCAGCTTCCAAATCCTGAAGAGATTTTAGACTGGGAAGAAATTAGCAAAGACAAGAGAACTCATAATTTTTTCACAGTGTCAGGGGGCTTCATTGCTGGCCTGGACCATTGCTGATGCAGGCAACACATCAGCTCCTTGCTGTGCATGGATCTCAGGCCTTCTTATACCTTCCTCTTGCATGTCTGTGCCTGGTTTATCAGGCACTGAAATCCTTTAATTTATCCACATGCTTGGTGTCAACACACAATGCCTTTGAATACCCAAGATTCAACTGTATGATCAAATGCTATAGTCTCTGTGATCTAATATTCCCTTCATCCTAAAAATCAATTCACAGAATCAAAATCAATAATGCCCTAACACATGTAACCTGTCAGTTCTGAAATCTGTTTCTTGTGGCTTGTCGTTTTTGTGAGCCTTGTGTTTTAGAAGCAAACCTCCTTGCTAAATCATATAACTTTAAAGAACATCCTAAAAATGTAAGTATGTGCAGTAAGACGAAAGTGAACAAAAATTTTGATTGCATTTCAGTTGCTGCCAGTGCAGTTGTGTCTTTGCTTTCATGTCTGATAGTAGCACAGACTTCATATCACATAGCAGAAATCAGATCAGAGACACCATCTGACTCCTGCACTCACACCACTACATTTTTTGCCTCCTCCTGCAACATATGAAACTGGCTGTCATTTTTCAGTTAATAAGGAGGATAGATACTGTAGAGACTTTGTTACCTCTCGTTGATGCTTTGCACTTGCTTTCCCCAAGGATAAGATAAAAGAATTTTCTGCATGTTTCTAGTTTGAACAGAACATTAAATGTCAAGACTATGGGAGAGGAAGGAGAGAAGATGAAAGTTGAAACATGATTAGGTATACATGTATTACAGAGGAAGTAATTAAGGTCTTGGATAGGTTTTGCATGGATTTGAGATCTGCAGAAGTGTCCCCACAGCTTGTAGTATCCTGTTTGCATTATGGCAATGCCCACTGAAGTTGTACACTGTTTTTCAAAAAACCCTCCTGTCTTAAAAAAAACTCTTCTGTAAATGGTTTCTTTTCATTCTTTAAAAAAATCTACGTCTAGGCTGAAATTTACCATCTGGTGTGTCATTCCTGAAAACGTATTTTAGTTATTTAAGCTTAATTTTATGCACAAACAAGGAAAGAAAACCTTTCACATGGCTGTTCCCTACTTCTAAAATTACCTTTGTATAGTGATTCAGATGCTAAAGTTCCTACACAAGCAGTCCCTTTTTAAAATGCAGCCTATAGTTAGTGTAAGATGCAGCTTCTGAGTGCAAAAGAAGCAAAGGGGGACAAAGGTATATGAGAGTGGCAGTATAGCTAATATTTGTGCACACTCACTTCTGTCAGCAGGCTTTCCAAGATTTTTCAGTAAGATGTCCGCTGCATATATGTTGCTTGCATTGAGTGAATTATGGGGAAATATCTCCACAACAGCTGTTCTATTATGTCTTATCAACTGTGTATGTATTTGTGTAAAAGGCCACAAATTCCACCTTCTAATAAGTTGTTGAATATGTATTTACAGGACAGATTTAATGTCTCTGCAGATCAGATAACGCTACAGAAAGTTTGCCAAATGATACTGGCATGTAGTTTTTGGCAACAGCCTTCCTTCCTTGAAAGAATAAAAAACCTGAAACACTGAACACAGAGAAGTTGTTTATAATTTTTTTTTCAAGCTCAGCAATGGTACATTAGCTGATTGAGTCTTCTGCGAGATGGTTTAATATAATGCCACAATGATATTCAGACACTTTGCCAAATAAAAGAAGACAAACCACACAGTTATTAAAAAAGCACTCTTGCAGTTTCTGTATTGTATTTACTGCCATCATTGCCAGTTAACCAGTGGAAACTTTCTTGAAAGTTAGTTCGCTTTCAGAAGAGTGGAATACCCAAGAGGCACCCTGCTTCTTTAGTGTTACTCCTGGCAAGGGGGTATTCATTCCTCCATTGTGCTTTTGGATATTTATATTCCCTTATTGCCTTGTGTAAGTTACTGTAAGTAAACAATGAGACCAAATGAGCAAGCTCCATATATAATCCATTTTGTAGCATGAGGGCAGTAGTTTCATGATGTTTATTTTTCAGTACTCTCTTTTAATCACTCTTTAATGATTATAGCAATAGGTTTGGTCCTGTGCCATTCGAGGCAGTAAAAATGCCCCTGGTAAAGCTCATGGTGCAGGACTGAGTCACAGCAGGAGAAATGTTTATTTCACCTTAGTTTTCATTTTCTCATTTTTTTTTCTATTACTCCTAATGGTGTTACTTTAGGAGTATTGTATGTTAGACCAGCTTGACTGCTATTTCTTTTTCAGATCCAGCCCCCTAAGCAATTAGATCAAAACTATTAACGTCATCTGACATAATGCATATTAGTCCAGTGAAGACAAACTAGGTGTGAATTAACAGCCTATATCACTCCTTTTGTGTAAGTGCTCCCAAGAAGATCCCTAGCGCTCTGTCTAGGGATCATGCCTACTATCTGTGCTTTGCCAGAGCCAGAACAACTCTCAGAGATCCCATCCCGAGAAATACTCCCCCACAAAATTGGTATATAATTGGATTTATATTGGTATATCAATTGAACATGATTATATCTGCAAATCATCATTGACTCATCCGCTTGTTAACTGTATAAAAGTATCCTGTAATATTGAACATAAAACACTTCACTTCGAGACTTACAATATTAAGGTCTCTTTATAGATCATTATAAGAATGTGCCAGTATCCAAAAACATTTGGTGTCAAGACATCCTGACTGCAAAAGTGGGAGCTTCTGACACTAGATCCTTCTTATTCCATCTCCATACCCTCCAAATGAATGTACGAACACATTACAAACTTACTGATTCATTGCCCCATCACTTTTTCTAGGTCCAGAATCCTACAACTGTTTCTTGTACAAACTACCAGAGCTCTTCTCCAGCCAGACGTTTCCAGACATTAATTATTTTTATTTGGAAGCTCTCAAAGAGGCAGCATAGAAGTGTGAACAGTCATCTTTCCTCATGCTGTACAGAAGTGAGAGTTATTGTACTCACAGTGCAAACACTGTGGCGTGTCCATAATTTTACTGCTCTGAGTCATCCCCTTGACATCTGCAAGATGGCTTAAGATAATAAAGTTCAGCGTGTATGGAAGCATTTGCTGGACAGGAGTTTACAGTTCCCATAGTCATTATTTATCTGTGTTGCATATATTAGTTTCTTTTATTGCTTTTTCCCAGAGTTTTCACAAATAAGTTACAGAATAAGACTGGGAGGAAGGTCACATTATCCATTCCTCTCTTCAAGGCAAGATTATCTAGAATTGCACAATTTCTAAGATTTGTCTGAAATGTTCTTAAAAACATCTAATGATAGTTCCATGTTTCCTTATGAAATTTAAGTACAAAGTTTGATGAACTACCTTTCTGGCATGCAGAGGTTAATTGTGGGAATACTGCTATCCTACTAAGCGTTTATCTTGCGCTTTTCTTGATGACCCGCAATTTCTTACTGAAACATTGACATGCTTTGAGCTGTACGTGAGGTGCAGATCTCTGCAGTTTCAAGGAAAAGCAATCTTTACTTTTCACATTAGTGTAACATTTCTGTTTCTGAGGGTTGTACTGTGATCTGCCTAACACTCTAAACAACTTTCATGTATATTAAAAGTACTCAGAATGAATTTGAAGATCCATTAGTTAGTCCATATACATTCCTTCTGTAGCTCTTTGAGAGCACGTAGGTAAATTGTTCTCTGCCGTTTTCCAGTGCTGTCTTCTTTTATAACTGTTTCCAAACATCTACAATATCTTTCCAGTTAAGGACACAATGAGTGAATATTTTACTGACTACTTGAGTACTGACGCACTGTGAATTATGATGTTGAAGGAAGCCAACAGTAGACTTTTTATTTAGAAATCTTTTTCCTAGGTGCTGAAGTAACTAAGAAAGAAAAAAAACCCCGCAACTTTGTATCACTGAGACTCCTTTACTTTGGGAAAATAAAAGGCACAGTCCCACAGACTTCCTGAAAGTACATGATGCTGTATTGGCATCATAGGAAAGTTCTCTGTTTTGAAGACCAGTTCTGTAGTTTTAAGGGTATCCATATAAGTGAAGAGACTAAAGGCAGGTGGGATGACTGCCCTGCTGCAGCTCAGACCTAAGCGTGACCATGTCCAGCTATGCATTCTTGCAGTATTACTCATTAGTCATCATTACATATTTAGTCAGATTAAGATACACATTTTGCAAGTGGTAGAGTTGGTTGTAGTACAATTTATTTCTCCTTCTTACAGGTTGAAATGATCTGTCTTATTTCTTCAGTTTTTTTTATTTTCTGCTTATTTTCCTGGTAGAAAAGACTTCTGTATCAGTAATGTGTGTAATTACCATTATAACCTGGAATTTATTACTCTAATAGAATGTAGGGTTTAATTGAAGGAATATGCTGATGATTCAGGTAGAATAAAAGAAGTCTTAACATAATTTTGTGTGCTGCTTTTGGCTTGAATAGAGTTATTTTTCTTTACAGAAGCTAATATGGGACTGTGTTTCAGATTTGTGCTGGAAACAGTGTTCATAATTCAGGGATGTTTTCTTTATTGCTGAGCAGCACTTGCACAGAATCAAGGCCATTTTTCTCTCTCACACCATCGTGCCAGCGAGTAGCCTGAAACTTTAACTTGCTCCAACCAAGGTGGATTTGAGCAGCTGAGTCTATTCTTGTCTGTATGTCACTGGGAGAACGATTAATTTAACATAATGAAGGAAATAGGCACTATAATTTTCTGGCAGTAATAATTTACTGACAAAAATGTCACAAATGTCAAACAGAGGGAATTTCTTGTCCAATTTCTCTGACACTTTTGAGTGAAACAGGATCTCAGTGTAGCACTCACATACCAGGCTCAGCAGAGAGGGTATTTAGAGTAAGGAGCCATTTTTACCTTCAGTTTTTTCCCCACAGGAGTAAGCAGAATCCTGGGACAACTAGCCATTGCTAAGTGCTTTTACAATACAATGGTGTTTAGATATATGAAACTTGTGTTTTGAATGATCTTGTAGGTTTTAGCAAATGCACTCCCTAACAAAGTAGCACTGATTTACCTGCACTAAACAGATTCCTATAGGGGTCATATTCATTTTGTCTCCTTACTTTGTGTCATCTAGCCATGGCCACACTATGAAATGCCTTGGCCAGGAGAGATAGAGGCAGCCTAAAACTCAATAGATTTAAAAATAAATACTGTGGCATGAAGAAGGATTGTATTCTGCTGTTTGCTGAGAACTTGAGCCCGCCAGTTTTACCTGAGCTACTGTAACTCACTGGTAGGTACCCTGTCTCTGCCACGTCCTTGGTGGCTCCAGTATTATTGCTTCTTGTAAAAGCCCCAAAACTGGGGCTTTTATCTGCAAAGTAGCTTTACACTACAGGTGATTCTTCTCCATTCCTGAAGTGCTCAGTAAATAATGGCTGCTACATTTACTAGGTACTCTTTTTGGGCAAAGTTCACTTTATTGCAGATAAAAATAATTTCAGGCTACACTGTGTCTTGTTCAGAGGCATTTCCAGCAGTGTGTCCTTGCCAAAGGAATTTCTCTCTCTTTGAAGTTGCTGCTGTCAAAATCATGGAAAAATTAATTTTAAAAAGAGACTTCTGTCTGGCTTCACCTACTCTGAGCTGTGCTCACAACTGGACCGATTTTAGGTCAGGATGCTCAGAACCCTTTTGAGTCCTCCAAGGAGGAAGACTATATAACCCCTCTGGGTGATCTGTACCAGTGCCTCACCTCTGTCATTAGAACATTTTTTTCCCCTCTTACATTCCTTACACTCCTCTAATGTTCCTTATTGAAGCTTGATTTTCTTTTTGCTTCTTTTTCTTTGGCTGAACACCTGGGAGGTGTCTGGCTCCATCTTCTCTGTTATTCTCCTTTCTGGGTAGTTGAGATGAAGCTGTTAAATCACTCCCATGCTCCAATCTTTCAGGCTAACACAACCCCGACTCCTTGGCCCTATATTCATACTTTTTACACCCCAAATCTGTAGCCCTCTTGGTAGCCCTTCCCTGGATCCTCTTTATTCTCAGCAGCCTGAGGCCCCACACCTGGACACGGTGCTCCAGATGCCTCACTCATGCCAAGCAGGGGGAAGGGTCCCTTCCTTGACCTGCTGGCCACTCCCTGGCTAAAGCAGGCCAGTGCATGGCTAACCTTTGCTGCTGCAAGGACACCCTGCTGACTCATGTTCAGCTTGTCCTCCACCAGCACTCATCCCCCAACCAGCTCCACCAGCAAAGCTGGAAAGTCTTGAGCAGTTCCTTGGGAGACCACATCCTTCTTCCTTCAGTTTGCAGATGCAGTCAAACTGGAGGAAGAAGGAAGGGAATTTGCAGGTGCTTCCTTTACGGCACCCCATTTTTTTTTAACTTGATTTCAGTGTTTTGCCTTGAAAGCCCAGCTCTTTGGCACATGCTTCAAAGCCTGAACCTCTTCCCAACTTGAGAAGGAGGGAGGGAAAACAATTGTATGGTTGGGGTAAGTGGAGAGTGGGACTACTGCAAGTTGAAACATTGTACTCAAAACATCCCTTTCTCTTTGGGCTGAGGAGGTGGGAGCTTGCTGGTTGCCAGCTGATCTGTATCTGATGGGTACAGGAGATGCCTGGGGCACAACTTTGGATGCTAATTAACAGCATTTAAAAATAAACATAGGCAAAAAGCTATTAAATCCTGTTATTTTATTGTATATAAATTTGATGTTGAAAAGTACGATAGGGAAAACAATGCTTCAGTTCCCTAGTCTTTCTGATTTTATTTACACATGTAAGGAATGCATGGTGATAGAGTGCTGTAGCTGAATCAAATTTCTGTTAATTTATGAAAATGAGGGTGCAATCTTTTGACAGACAATTTGCTCTAAGTGTTTTTGAGCAACATACACAAGCATTTTTAAGTGGAACAAATGCAATTGTTTACAGAGCAGTGTTGGCTGTGGAGTGCTTGTAGTATGCTTTCAGGATCAATAGCAGCAGGTGGGTAATGCATTACTTGCTCTTCACCTTTCTGAATATTAAGATTTTGCATTCTGCCTTCTGTGCTCTTAGGTGAGAACTGCCTTGCCAGTTGTCCCTTGCTGAGCCCTTGGCTTCCACAGACGTGTGGTGCAGGTGGGCAGCGTGGCATCTGAAATTCCAGCTTCTCAGTCAGGGTGGCCTGAGTGGAATATTTGTTTGTGTTCCTCCTACCTTACTAGTAGTTGGAATTACACCTGGAAACCTACTTCATGTGCTTTACTGAGCCTGATAGGAAAGTAAAAGTGTGAATAAAATCACACTGAGATTTATGCCCTTCAGTTGGTTATAGTAAGTATTGTAACTAGGCTCCTCTAGTCCAAAGCCCAGTCTGGATTGAAACAGTTTTCATCTTGACACTGATTTTTAAAAGAAATTAACAGTGTATTTTTCCTCCCTTACGTCTGTAATTACAAGTCATAATTTATTCTACATTTTGGAAATGTAGATTTCCAAATCTCCAATGTTTGTTCTATATTTTGGAAATACAGATCAAATTATGGAATATGTTTTTAAAACAAATTAAAGCAAATGAGCAGAATTTCTGATAATGCATCACATTTGTTTCAGTTTTTACTGATGGATTGCTGTAATGTTTAGAAAATTTGAATGCAGTAGCATTTCTGAAATTTGACAGCATTACAGAACTGGTAGTGGTTCAAACTGAAATGTGCAAACCTAGCAATCTAAAATTAGGGTTCTAAATTCGTATTTAGTTATTCAGTTAAGAACTGACACATTTACCTGCCGTTGGATTCAGTAGAATTCAAAAAATGATGTGGAAAGACAGTTTACCCTTGGCTACACTTGAAGTTAAACTGAGTTCAGTACCAGCTGTAACTGCTTTATCAGCAATGGGTAAATTTGCTGGAGTAGACAAAGCTTCTGAGTTGCTGGGGTTTTTGCTCAATAGGAAGCAAATTTATGAACTTTTTTTCATGTTTGAGTGTTACAACTAAATCTATTTATTTCTGTCTCCCAGATGTTTTTTGGAAGCCAGGAAAGATTTAGCAGTCTTAGCAAAAAAAACAATGATCATTTTGGAAACATTTCACAATCCCCTTTCCGTGTCAAGATTTTGTGCTGCACAGAAATAAATTAAGCAGTGTTGTGGGGCCCCACGCATCCACTGTCCAGCTGTTGCAGATTTTAGGATGAACTGCAGTTCATGTTTTTGGATAGAGAGGGACATACTAATTTTCTGGCTGGGCTCTGTGAGGTGAAGGCACCAGAAAGGATGAGCAGAATGCCTTTGCTGCTCCCTCCCTTCTGAAAGAGAGCAGTAGGAGCTGATGGTGCCTTCTCACCTTCACTGCAGTCTCCTGTTTACATCAGTGGCACAGTGCCCAGGAGTGCTCAGTGGAGCAGCAGGGCGTGTGTGGTGGCCCTGCTGGCATCTGGGCAAAGGAAGAGGGCAGAGGGCTGTCCCCATGCCTCGTGTTTGGGGTTGGCCCCTGGGTTATGTCTCAGTGTGTAACAGATGGGCTGAGCTGTGGCAGCACGGACTTGATTTGATACATAATTTTTCTTCCATTTGCTTGCAGTTGTTTGAGAGTAATCAGTTTTTTGCCTTGACTATAGTTTTTCTCCAAGAAAATTTATTTACTGCTTTCTTTCTTGCCATTTTCATTTGCTCTATGATGCTTTGGGGTGATAAGTGATACTTTTCTCTCCTCTGGGCTTTTGATTTGAGCTTTTCTTGTACTGCCTGTGTTTTGCTCATGGCTGTGGCAATAAAGATATACATGGCTTGAGCTGAGGTCTTGCTTTGCTCAATTTACCAGTTCATACTACTTAAAAAACCAGGATGCCCTTATCTGATACTGTCTTCACAGTGGCTTTCCCTGAGGTTCCACTGTTTGTTTTTCTTTCAAGTCCTCAAATTGAACAGCATTGTGCCCCAGAAACTATGAGCTGTTCCTATACCTTTAGCCTGGTGTGCTTATATGGAATTAAAATAAAATCAGACATTTCCTCAAAGGTTCGTGCTGTGATTATCAATCAGCCTCCTGGTTGCCAGTGCTAAGACAGAGATTTCTGCCTTTTGGGGGATAACTAATTAATAGGATTGTTTATATCAGCATATGTTGTCTTATCCAACAGTGAATATTTGAAAGCAGGTAGAAATGTAAAAATAAAGAAGTCTTGAATAACAGCTATTCAGGCTTATGCCTGGTGGAGACTTGATGGATGTTAATAATGAAAATTGTCAGTTTTGATAATGAGAATCTTTAATCCCAAATCTTGTACTACTTTGAAAAAGCAGTCAGCAGGATACTTTCCATATAATGTACTTTGGGAATTCAGCCCTCACAGGTAATAAATGATTAGAGTATTATATTACAAAATGCAGTTTTGACAAAAATTCCCCCACCAAACTCATACATGTACAAGTTTCCTACAAAAAGAAAATTATATACATTATTTGGAAAGGTTTTTGATGAGTTTGAATTGAAGACATATTGATGCCCACAGTGTAACTGGAGGTAAATTATGAAGCTGTACAAAAACTTCTGCTCTTGCATTGCCATTGTCACTGCCATGGCAGGTTCCCCAGGGAGACCATGAAAATACAGGTTCCTTTAGCCAAGAGCACGTGGTCATGGTTGTTTCCCATCCTCAGGAGGGCCTATGAGATAAAACACTCCAGTGCTGAAGAGGGGCATTCAGCCAAAGGAGAAGCAGTGCATTCCCTTTGCTCCATCCACTGTGTTGATGTCCTCCAGTTGCCATCCATAGGCAATTAAGGATGCATATAAATGCTTCTTACATGGAACATCTCTTTGGGGTTTTTTTTTCTGTTTGTTCAGAAAGGAAAGTTGCACTTGCAAGAAAATTACACGTCATGATACTGCCAAACTGGAGTTCTCCACTCGGCTTGTTATCACCCTGTTACTTAGGAAAAAAAATACTAATTTGGGTAGGGGAATTAACCTTTCTGTGTCACCTGATTTGCCTTCTGAAAACCCTGGCAAGGTGAAGTAAATTTGATCTTGAAATATTATTTGGAGCTGAAAATGAAAATGTTTTATTTTAAAAATTTTGAAGCTAAATATGGCAAATGTTTAAAGTCTGTTTCTTTCATAATATTTTTTATAAAATTGATTTGATAGACCAGAATAAATTTGTTAATGATTTGGATAAAATGAAATATGTTTTGTTATTGAATAAAAATTAAAGTATAAAGTATAAAGAAAAGATTGTCTTGGCCTATGAAACCATAGGCTGTTCTATCTTCAGTTTTTATAAATATACTTATAAAGGTATGAAATATGCAATCATGTAAACAATGAAATAATTTAAATTTATTGACTACAGAGACATTAAACACACTAAACCTCTGAAATTCTGGAAATGCTACAGAGCCATGCTCTACAAAAGCTTTTAATATCTTCAAATCATTTCAGTTTCATTTTTGAATCAGACTGCCTTCCTGCCACTTTCCAGAGTGTAAAAATTTAACATTTGCTCTATCATCTCTTCTCTGCCTATGTTGTAATTGCCTGTCATGCAGAAAGTTGTCTCTCTGAAGTACTGTCCTCTTCATGACAGACAGCAACATTTCCACAGGATCTGCCAAAGATGAGATTATGCTGTAATTTCCTCAAACAGCTGTCTGCTTCGTTATGAATAGAAGCTGTTGGGGACTGTATCCAAATCTTAGTTCTCACCCTTCCAAATCACATTAACAAAATTATCACATGTCTGGGTGAGCACTTTTCCGCCACTTTTGATTAATTCCAATTGTTACCCACTCCGAAAGGTTTATTGGGGCGCTTTTTTTTTTTTTTTTTTTTTTTTTTTTGTAATATCCTAGCATCAGCTTTCAGTTTCTGTCACCATTAGAAATAGTTCTTCAGGAAGATTTCGGCTTCCCAAGGAGACATTCCCACTTCCTTTCCATCCGGCACTGTGTTTGTTTCATCTGTGGGCTCAGCTCTTGGCAGTGTGCAGTGCTGCCATTGGGTGTGCTGGTATCTTGTCCCCCAGAGAAGGTTTAAGCCAGGCTCTGTCTGATTTGCCAGTTCTCCCCAGTGGCATTCCTTGGGACAACTGTGCATATCAGGAGGCATCATGCCAGTTTTCTGTAGTAACTCTAAAAATTGCATCTGTTGCCCACCTCATACAAATATATCCCTCACTGCTTTCATCCTTCTCCCTGCATCACTGCACTGGTCAGACAACAGGAATGTCTTTCTCGTGGGCCAGGATTTCTTCCTGAGGGTCTTTTTCTGCAGGACTTTATCTGTGGGTGTTATAATGCATCCAAGACTCTCACCCTTTGGATATGTGCTGCTTGTGCAGAGGGCAGCAGACCTGGTGTGCTCAGCCCTTGTCCAGGATGCTCCAGGAGCTTTAGAACTTGGAGCTCTTGGTCAAAATGACCTCTGAGGGAAATGGCTGGAAATGTCTCACTTTGTGCTTTGAACTGAGTTGTGATCATAGCTGCCTTCTGTGAGGACAAACCCCATCAGACCTCCTGACTCCTCTCTGAGTCATTGCCAGGTTGGGCTGGTGCACAGGCTCCCCCCACATATCACAGAATCATAGTGTGGTTTGGGTTGAACAGGACCTTAAAGATTTTCTAGTTCCAACCCCCTGCCATGGGCAGGAACACTTTCCACTAAATCGGGTTGTTCTAAGCCCTGTCCAACCTGGCCTTGCACACTTCCAAGGATGAAGCATCCACAGCTTCTCTGGGCAGTCTATTCCAGTGCCTCACCACCCTCACAATAAAGAATTTCTTCCTAATATCTGATCTAAATCTCTCTTCTTTTAGTGAAAACGATTTCTCCTTTCCCTATGAATATCTGCTCATGTAAAAAGTCCTTCTCCCTCCTTTTTATAAGCTCCCTTTATGTACTGAAACGCTGCAGTGAAGTCTACCTGGATCTCTGTCTTCTCCAGGTGAACAGCCTGCCTGTGTAATCCTATTTCTTGGGCAGAATGACCCACTAGCCCATTGGGTTGAGAGTGCTTACCTTGCAGGAGTGGGCAGCTGATGGGGGATGCTGGCCCATGGCTGACTTTTCACAAGCTACTGACTCTGCCCCAGCAATTTACAAACCCACTGTATTTTGTTTTTTGGGTTTTTTTTTTTTTGTTTTATGGTAGTAGCATGAGGCATTAGTTCAATGGCAGATGGTTGACGAAGTGTTCAGGTGCTTCTCATACACATTGTACTGAAAAAGCAATCAGTCTAAGCCACGTGCAGTGTTACCAGAACAGACAGATGTTTTTAGTGTATCTTGCTGTAAATATTCTGGTTTTAGACTCTCAGTACTGGGATGCATAAGCAGCTGTAACAGCCTGCATTAGGATATGTTTATAGAGGAAGCAAAATTCTCAACAAGTTTCAGGTTTTATTTCTTTATTTCCACTTTTATTTGTCCATGTATTTTGATAATTCCTTTGCATATCTCATAATTATTGCTGTTCTATTTTTGTGGCAAATTGAAAACAGAATAAACAACTAATAGTGTGGAATTCTTCACCATTTTTCTTTTTTCCATTCCTATTGAGGATAACGATATTTCTACACTACTTGTTTAACAAAAAACGCACCGCTGTTACTATTCAAAAGTGGGCTGCTGCTTTCTTTTTCCAGCCAGTTTTATTTTATAAACTTGAGCTCTGCTGATGCAGTCCCTGCTGCATGTCCTGGGGCAAAAATCATCCATCTCAGCTTCTCCTTCTTGATGTCTCCAGAGGTTAGGGTGAGACCTGCTGGCCAAATGTAACTTGGAGTGTAGTGGAGGAACTGCAATATCAGATGGGAAGAAACTCTTGTAGGCTTCTTTCCTAGATCATCATTAAATGAGCTGAGGCTTAAAATAGACTCTCATAAGAGATAGACATCTTAGAAGGAACCTGATACTGCTGGAATTAAACAGAAGTATTTAATTGTGTTTCTGGCTTCTTGAACTTTTCTTCTCCCTGTGGGATTCATAGCTAAACATAGTCTGGTGGATATAATTTTGTTCTACTGTCTAGCATGTTCACTTTGTAAAGGGTTTTTTTGGTTTTGTTGGGTTTTTTGGTTTGTTTTTTGGTTTTTTTTTCCACAAATACAGTTATTGCATTCTACCAAGATGCTGTGACATGGAGAGCTATGACTTCATTTTCTACTCTCAGTGGTTCAGAGGGGATATTTTTACATTATACAGTTTCAAGAAAATTTTATCCATATAATCCTTACATATACCAAGTGCAGACTTTTAAGATTGAAGATATGTTTCTTGTCCAGAGTCCCTAGTGATGTGCTGCTAAGTGATGTAGTATTGTCTTTGTTGGGCTTGAGACCCCTCTTACTCCCTTCTCCTGTGCTGAGGAGGGCATCTGAAGAGTTAGGAGGTTCATATCCCTCTCATCTCAGAGCATTCCTGCACAGCAGGGAGTGACTTCAGATGTGTGTATGTCAGCCAGCATCAGTCAAGAGAGGTGAGTAATAAAAAATAGGGGACGAGCCAGCAGAACCCAGACACAGCTGAGTCTTTTCATCTCACTGATTCCAAAGAGCATAGTGAAGTGGAGCCTGGACAGTGCCATTGAAAATAAACTATCCTGCAAATAATACAAGCCAATGCTTCTTAAATAGCAGCTATTTACCGAAGAACGATCACATCTAAGGTCCCAAATGTAACACAAAACCACAAATCTTAATTCCAAATGGGCATATCACAATATGTAAATGTTCAACACATTGACTGAAACAAGCTCCAAAGTTTGTATTCCTTAACAGTAAAATATTTTTATATTAATTTAGTAGTAGTTCTGTATATTCTGTAGTGGAATGAAACCTTGTATTATTTACAATCAGAGAAACATTATTCTGTGTAGTTATTGTAGTGGTAGTCATAAAACACGTTACAAAGTTAAGCAGGCACTACTGTGCGAAAAAAGTAAATATATTTGGGTAATTGGAAACTGTGGAGCATGTTCCAATTTCCAGTATCCATGTTTCTTTGTGATGAAGGGTATGAACACACAGGGTACAGGAAACAGAGAGTGAATTCAGGCATGGAATAGACACAAATATTTTCTTCATTTTGTTGGAGGTGACAGAGGACAAAATCTGGACTCCTGAAGCCACATGTGTGAGGAAGGCAAAAGGAGATGCACTTTTGGGATGTATAATCCTCTATATTTAAAAATATACACATTCATCTGTCTCAGAAAAAATACATTTTTCCTTGCAGGCCTCCAGCCATAGCTCTTGTTTTCTTTGAATCTATAGATCTGGCTAAGAAATGTCCAAGGAGATGGTGTGTCAGCACAAGAATAGCAGTGACTTATACAAGGCAAGAAGAGAAACCAATAAACAACTTCTATGGACCTGGAATTTTATTATTTATGGCTAATCTATACAGTGATGCTTTAAATGCTTCAGTAGCTACTCTTAGTGTAATAATTGTTGAAGCAATATGCAAATGTTTAGACCTTCAAGACTGGATCCCACCCTCACCTGCTGCTTTTGCCTCTTTACAGTGTAAGCCTATGTGTCTTAAAAACAGTAACAACCACTTAACTCTAACCAGGACAGTTTTTGCTGTGTAATTTCTCAATTCAGAGATCTGTGCTACACTAAGAACCTTTGCTGGGAGCAAAGCTGTGATTGAAACAGCATTTAAAGTGTTTGAAAACGTCCTGTGCTGGGGTTATACCTGGGAGTGCTGTTGATTTTAACTTTGATTTAGTTAGCAGGATTCCTGACATCAGTGTAATGTTGTCTGTTTGGGTTTTTTGTTTTATTTGTGTTTGGGTTTTTTTTCCCCTTAGGTCAGCTGGATTAACTGGCTCTCATTCAGAGGGAACTTGGCAGATCTATTTTGCTTTTGTTGAACCTCTCTACAGCACATCATAAAGATTTCCTAGTCCAGAAGCTGCAGAAGAGACAACTGAGCAGCAGAAAAATGTGACTCTGAGAAGAGACTTCAAGCCTTCTGATGATGAATTTTCTACCGATCAGTTCTAATTTAAATATATAACTGAAGCATGCATAAAAGTTAACCTGATAAGAAAAAATATCTTCTCATTAATTCGAACTGCCAAAAAAAAAAGCAGTCACCTGAAGCTTCAAAATGAGTGCCCCACTAATTCCAAACAAGTCATGTTATTCCCATCTTCAGGACAACCGCAGTGAAATAAGAAACAATAATGAAAGCATAGTGAATGTTGGGGATACCAATGCCAACCAAATTGTAACAAAAGTTAGAGCCACTGATGGGGATGTTAAGAAACATGATTTGACAGATGAGAGTGGGAATATATTCTCTGGAGGAAGAGAGAAAGTGACTCATCTGCCTACAGAGCAGAATAAACTTCTGACCTTCAAAGACTCTCGAACCTGTCACACCAGTGCACAGGAAAGTAAGCTGCCCTCCACCACAAGCAGGGAAATGGGGAAAGATTGTAGGAGCAGCGAAGCTAAGGATACAGCGAGGCATATCAGGATTAGCCGAGGACAAAGTCTGTCCAATTTGAAAAGTAGCACAAATGATGCCAGCCTGGAGGTTGTCTCCAAAGGTGATATTGACTTCACCCAGAACTTTTCTAAGGGAAAATTGTCCCAGACTGTGGAGGTGGAGAGAATAAAAAGGCTTTCTTTGGGAAGACCGAGTAAATTTTCTCGTCAGCCAGAAACATTTGCAAAAGACGGCGTTGGCCGCGCGTCATGTAAACGTCTGCTTTCTGCATCCCTGGACTCCATCGACAGGTCTCACCACTTGGTAGGAAGTACAGAGAAATCCCAAAAAACATCCACAGATCATTTTCTTGGGATGGTGTTTCGTCCACTTGACAATACCTCAGAGGAAAATACTGTATTTTATTCCAAACCATCTACCTCAGGGAACAAGAAAACAAGTAAACCAGAAAATGTACCAAATGTTAGCATTGAAAGCACACTGCATACTTCTCATTCTCAACATTCAGCTGTTAAGCTCAATGAGGTTGCTAGTAAATCAGAAGCACAATTAGGTCAGGGTGATAAAAGTAAAAAACTGGAGCTTAGGACTGCACCATCTCTACAATATAAAAGTACATGTCCACAAAAGATAGAGAGAATTATGCTGGTAGAGTTCCTGGGGTGTCCAAGAGCTGAAAATACAGCAGTGCAGGAACAGAAAAGCTCTGGGTCCGACACGTCAAGATTTCATGTATCCCATTTTCAAGACACCTGTAATAGAGTAGAGGGCCCATTGTCGAGCCAGGTAGTAACTCATCCTGATGATAAATTGCAAAATGATAACATCACCATCAGTGGGGAAGGGAGAGGAAGCAATGACAGTGACAGCAGGGCAACCAGCCAGGGTGGTGAGGAATATTTTACTGATGAGGAAATGGAAACAATATTTCCACTCACTTGTGATAGTAAATCCAGCGTCAAAGTGACACCGAGAAAAAACAAAAATTTGCATGAAGCTGACACAGGTTGCACTGAAACAGTTGGTGAACAGATATCTCCTTTACATGATATTAATCCACCTGACAGCAAACCCTTGGAAGTTAATGAGAATAAACTGATGCTAGTCAAAGAAAGCACTGAGGATGCCCTTATGTCTGCTTCTGAACCCTCAGATCATCACGGAGCACGCAGTGCAGAGACAGTGTCAAACCAACAACCTGACAGTCACAGCGGTGATGTGGAAACCTCAAGTGTTTCAGTTTCAAGTAAAGAAATGGCTGATGTACAGAAACATCCTCCAGAGGAAGCACCAGCGAGCTGTAACATTCCAACAAAGTCTGATGTCTTTTTATGTGCCCCAACTCCTGTGAGCCCGGTGCCAACGCCGGATGTTAATGGTCAGCCCATGCTATCAAACAGTAATTTGAAGGAACTTTATGCACTTCATGATGACAAACTGTCACCCTCCTCAGTCCTACCTCCCATTGACAGCACACAGTTGTTAAACATATCCCCTAAAGTGCCTATCAAGACTGCTTGCAGCAGCGCCATCCCAAAACCTATCCTGGTCCACCCCAAGGGCTCCCTCACGGATAAGACCGGTGTGGACAGTGACTGCAGTGAAAAGCTGGAAGAAGGCATTGAGATGAAACCTGCCATCCCCCGGCCCAAACCTGTGAGACCTAAAATCATCACGTACATTAGGAGAAACCCTCGCTCCATCGAGCAGCTGGACCCTTTGTTCGCGCCGGCAGCGCTGCCCTTCGACGGCCCCGCGTGCAGCGTGCCCATCCCTGCGGAACAGAAGGCATCCAACGCAGGGGAGGCAAAGCCCGCCAGCATCCTGTATGACAAATTCAAACCTGACCTCCAGAAACCAAGACTCTTTGGTTCTGGACTAGTAGTGTCAGGAATTAGGCCCCCAGGGCATCACTTCAGTCCGATGAGCGAGAAGTTTCTGCAGGAGGTAAGTTTCTGCAGCTTAGACAGCTGCTTTTGTGTGCCAAGTGGTGATCATTTGCTTATTTGCTGCTGCCAGAAATTAGTTCTCAAACCTCAAATAAGAAATAAATCCTAAAGCAATGTGTGATCATTAGGAATAAACTTACCTAACTTGTTCTGGCACTGACCCTGTTGTGATATCTTAGCTGTTACTGGAAGTTGTCACTGTGTTCTTCCAGTATGACCTGCTAGTATTATAAATAGGGATGTTTAGAAAGAAAAAGACATGCTGAATTGAATAATTTTTATTTTTATTTTTTTTCTTCCCAAATGGGAAATGGTTGTAATTTGCCCATACAGACTTTTCCTTCCTAATGGGAAAGTTGGCAGGCTTTTGTAGACAGAGCACTAGAGGTCTAAACTAATTCTATTCTGTTTAGGGAGTATCAGAGCTCTTTTTGGATTATACATACAATACGAAAGAAGATTTACTTTTGACTAATTTTAATAATTATATTCTTACACTGACCTGCACTTCAAAAAAGATTTCTTCTTTTCCCCGGAAAGCCATCCTGAGCAGCCAAAATGTGATGGAAATCTCTAGAAGCCTCTGGCTTCAGATAACTCGCTGTGCTTCTGCCTTGCTAAACTGGGCAGGAGCCTTGGGTTCCCGAAATCCCCACTGGGAGGTGAGCACAGTGGAGGAAGGATGAGCTGGCTTGGTAGGTGGAGAAAGGACAGGGAAGAGCAAGCTGTGTCTGTCATGTGCTCTTGCATCCACTGCTTGGGACCTGTGGTAGTTCAACAACCAAGCTTTTCATATAAACACTGAAGATAACACAAGTGATTTTATTTGAATGAGTCTTTAAAAAAAAGGATATGGTTTTCTGGCTCAGTGTCTTGTGGTGTTATTCAGGCTATTTTACTCCCTACCTCATTCTACATACAGTGTAGATCCAATGAACAGCACTGAAATAAAAAAATTAGTGACACTGTTGGCGGTCCAAACTGGCAAATACCCAAATTAAGATACTGTGTGTGAGTGTAGATTGACCCTTATGGCATATTAACCAGAAACCTAGTGAAGTGAGCAAAGATTATAGTTATTTCTCATCACAAACACAGAAAGAACAGTGCTTGCTGACCTTTTTCCTTTAGCTTCAGTTTTCAGCTCTGTCCCTTATATTTTATGCCCAGGGAATGAATTACTAAAGTCTTTGGGAAATTGTCTATTCCAGCCATCATTAGTGTATCTTCACAATTGCTTTGTGAGGTGAGGGGAAATTACTAGGTTACTACTGTTTAATGCATGGCAATGGTATGAAAGCCAAAATGACCCAGACTGTGCACTGGCTGTTTGGCTGTTCATAGGGTGGCACGACCCTCTGAAGACCACAGGTGTCTGTGAGAGTTGAGGTTCAGATAATCAGGCAGGATCAGCAGACACATCTGTGAACAAAGGACAGGTTTCTGAGCAGATTTCTGCGCAATGGGCTGATTCACTGAGCGCAGCTGAGGACTGTTTCTAGCACGAGAAGGACTCCGGTTGTGGCTAGCCTGGTCTGCAGACTGAGAGCTTACCTGTACAGGTACAGTCTGTGTGCTGTCAGAGAGTGCTCACTGACCACTTTATTCAATGTTTTGTGGCTGCTGCCAAGAGTCGTGGTGTGGTGAGGGTCTGTAAGGAGGTCTGCTGATCCCCACCTCTCCTGCCTGCCTTGCCAAGGCTGTGCCAGCCCCATTCAACCACTTCTGTGGGTCTGTTCCCCAGCACAGATATCACTGTGCTCCAGAGAGGATGGACTAAAGTCTGTTGAAACAAAAAGCCTGCTGAGATGAAAAGGAGTTAGGGGAGTTGTTTTATATGTGGTGAAACCAAAAGTTTCTCCCCTTGATCCTGTTATTTGAACTGCCTGAACTGATGCTGCCAACTCTTTTCCCAAAGAGTTGCCTGAAGCAGGCACTTAACAAGCAAATTGTTCCTCGAGGCATTAATGTTTGATGATGTTATAAACAAAGTAACATGAAGGAAAGTGTTGGGCATCCATACCTGCTGGCCATGCTGCCAGCTCTGCTTAGGAATACACAGCCTGTGGAAATTCCTGTATGCTCAAAGTATTTGTTGCAGACTTTTCTGGCTCATTTTAACAAATTTATTCACGGGTGTGTGGGTAATGAGCAGACAGCACTACAGAAGAAAACTCTGGGCTGAACTTCTTGGTGAAAAGGCTGCAATAGATCATTTCCCTAGAAGTCTCTCATACAAAAATCTAGTACAGGGTGCTAACAGGGATCATATTACTCCATATCTTTCTGAGGAGCTTTAAAATGGCAATAATTTTATACAATTCTATTGAGACCAGTTGAATTTTACACTTCATGAATTCACAGTTAAATAGAAACGAAAAAATAATATATCTTCATAAAAAGTTTATGTCCTCCAAAACTGGGATCTTCAAAAAATAGCATCTAATACTTGAGAGATATTTGGGCAAATTCAGATAGACATGATTATCTTAAGGGTCTTTTCCAATCTAAATTATTCTATTCTAAGTCCTTCTCACTTATCTCAGCCTGTGAAAAGATTTTATGCTTGTAATTGATTGATTTTGTGTCCATGTTTGTTGCCTTTCTCTGTTACTCTTAGCGTACTCTCAATAAAAAAAAAGAAGGGGGGTGAGAGAAGATTTGAATAAACTGACCCAGCTTACAAAAAATGCTTATTTTCTCTATTTAAAGATTTTCTCTTTTCCTTATACTTAAACACTTGGCATTGGTGTTTAACTTTCATTTAAATATGAAATGATAGTATGCATAGTATAATCTGATAGAAATAAATTTATCAGGGAGAGAGAAGATAACTGAGGCTTATCTAGAAAAACAATCTCATATCTAGAAGCTGAAAGTAAGAAGCCAGACATCTGCAGTCTCCAAGCCTATAGAATCATTCATATTATACAGCAAAAAAACTGCATTCTAACTCAAAATAGGTCAAAGGAGTACAATAAAAAAGGAAAGAGAAAGGTCTAATGGCAGGGAATAGGACTGCAAACAGAGGAAAAAATATAGGGCAAAACTATAAAGCTCAATGTTTGTTGCATCTGCCCTCCTAGTTCCTGTGGAAAGGCCTCAAATATTCTATATTTCATAGTTTAAAGCCAATCTTGTCTCTTAGCATATTAAAGATTTGCTAAATTAGGATTAAAGCTCTTGAAGGAGCTAGGATCAAAGCTTTTATAGCCAATGTTGAAGTGCATATTCTAATGCTTATAATTGCTAAATAGAAATTGATTTGGCATATTATATGCATCATAACTTACAGCAGAGTTAATTAATTGGCAGTTACATTTCTTCCTAGATAGCCTGTGGCACTTTTTGATTAATTTTTAAATAAATTTAGTTCAGATTTCTTATTTCCTATGCTTTTTTTCCTTTTCTCATGGCCTAAATGGGATGACTGAAAAAATACTCATAGGTCCTTTCTACATTATGATGATATTGCATTTTATAAGAAAATGGTGATGATGTTGGACTCTACTTAGAAGAGCAAACAGTTCTTTGCAAATGTGAGAGATGAAAACTCTTCACTCTTGTCCTGAGTCATGAAGCAGCAGGAAGGTGGGAGTCAGAGCCCAGCTTGAATGCACAAAGATGCACGTGCTGAATCACAGAACCAGGTCATTCCTCGAGTGCAAGTTCAGTGTTATGAGCCAGCTGTGAGCTGGAAATACTTCCAGCTTGGGACTAATTCTGCTGTTCTTACAGTAAATGCCCATTAAAATACTGAGAGGTTTGTCACTGATTTTAACAAAGCAGTATCTACTTGTGATAAATAGTAAATATTTCACATTTGCTAATCTGATAGGTTTTTTCCTGCAATTCACATGGGCAGATGAGTTTTATAGCTCTGATTTGGAATATTCAACAGGCAACTGAAAGCATAAGTTAGAGAAGTGTGTTCACGTCCACAACCAGGTTTCTTTCCAGGAACTAGAAGGGCAATGAACATTTTGCATACTGGGGGTTCTATTTTTCTCACAGAAATTATTTGGCAGTACAATTTCTCTGATAAAATGTACCTAAAACACCTCCAGCTTTATTTTTAGCTAAGTTAAAACCAACTTCTCCCAGAACTAGGCAAGAATATTTTAAATAACTTCTAATAAAAATTCCACTTACACACTCCCTCAGTGTATCTATTTCTGTAAATAATATAACCTTTTGTGACATAACAGTATCCTTATTTTCACTAATTGAAGGTCTTCCATTTGTCCACTTTCTTTTGGGGAAGGCATAAATTCTTTACTTGGGTGTAGTTGCCTATTGAGAGTGTAATATACATATTTTTGAAGAGGGATTCATATAGCACTTTTTGAAAGTTTGCAGTGCTCTGAAGACCAGATTCACGAGGAGGGAAATTTAACCTTTATAAGCAATTTGGAGCTTCATATAGTGTGGGTTTATTGATTTATTGTGTAATATCTGTGTTAATGATTTTTCTGCAGGTTGGGGAAAGGCCTGCAAAGGATGAATTTTGCCCTGCACCGTACACTCACTATGAGGTGCCACCAAGCTTTTATCGGTCTGCCATGATCCTGAAGCCACAGTTAGGACTGGGTGCCGTGTCCAGGCTGCCTTCTGCCAAGAGCAGGATTCTCATTGCGAGTCAAAGGTCCTCAGGGAGTTGTCTCCATCAGCAAGGAGAAATAACGAGTGCTCCCAGCCTCTACCATCCTGATGCTTCAGGTAAAGTATGAACTTTCTTTCCTTTCCCTTTTATTAAAAAAAAACAAAACAAAACAAAACTTTTTTTTTTTGAGACACAAAAATTACAAAATGTGCAAAATTTTGACCTGATACTACAAATCTCCAGCAGCAGTCTTTGAGGTGTGTCTTTTTATCCTGCAGCAAGACTGACAAGGGAGTCTGGGATTTGTGCAAAGGTTGCTTAGCAGGTCACTGGCAAGGAAGAAGAATAGTTTTCAATAATAATTCTAATTTTTCACCTTTTTATCTTCCTCCACCTTGTAAATGCCTGAAAAATCTTTGGTTTTGTTCTGGGGAAGATAATGGAGTGTTTTCTTCCATCATGAAGACCCCACCATTCAGTCTGGAGTTGATATTCCCCACCATGTTATGCTCTGAAAACCTGGGAAGTGTTCAAATGTGCCAGCACAGACCTTGATTCTCTGAAGGCCTGGTGTAAACCTCTTTGGAGACAACATTTCTAATACATTTTTCTTCCTAGCTACTGCCCAGCTCAGCACGACCCTGGACAGAAAAGGGGAGGGAAAAGCACAAGAAGAGCTGGAAGGAAAAGTGTACAATGTCACAAGAAAGAGTCAGTAATACTTCTACAGGACACTCCTTAGTAGCTTGGAAAAGTCTGGAGGTTAAAAAAATGTGCATTTCAACAGGAGCAAGTTCAGAGACAACTGAAAATCATTGCCAGAGTGAAGTGTAGGAGCTGCTTAACAGCCTAGAACACTGCAGAGATTTTTTAAAATAGTCATAAGGGCTAAAGTTAATAAATGACTTAAGGTGATATGATCCCTCCTCTTGCCCCAAGACGGGATTCCTTCTGATGTATGCTTATTTAACCTATTCATGAAAAACTATTTATAAAAACTTTCAATATGAGATCTTGGAGCCTCTGAAAGCAGGACTGCTCCAGTGCAATACAGGTTGACAAGATTTGGGGTTTATCAGAAGAGCAAGGTTCTCTGTAATACACTGCCTCTTGCCAGTGTTCTTTACTATCTGACCCTGCATCTGGAGTTCACCTGTGCTGATGCCCTTAGCAGAAGCTGACCAAACTCAGCTGTATGTGACTTCTGAGACACCCCAAGAATGCAGGCTGGGCTGTAAATACCAGTTCAACCCTGTGACTTGAGTTCAGTCAGCACTGGTGCAGAGAGTAATTGGATCATAATTTCCATTTAAATGAAACTGCAAGAGACTGTGAGTTCAGGATATGAGTAGGATAAGCCCTTGTGCTATAGGAACCATTTTGGGAGATAGATACGAGAGAAGATGCAAACAGGACCTATTATTAAATAAACGGTTTTTTCTGATCCTCAGAAATGAACACTGCCTTCATTTTTATTCATCCATCATCCATCCACTATCCACGTTATCCTGCATCCTTGATGCTAGCAGACTTTTCCTTAGCCACTTCTTTTAATCCATACACAAGCTTGTCTTGCATGTGTTCCTTTACTGTCTTCCTATGTTATGGGACATCCTAAAATCTATACAGGATCAGCTGATCAGTCCCATTTTTTGTCTGTAGTACTGCCTTTTAAAAAGCTAGTATGTGAGAAGTATATGTAAATAAAATGCACAAGCTGTTACTGTGATTCTATTCCACTAAAATATATTTCATAACAGTTTCATATTTCTAAAATGTTTTTTTTCCTTATTTTTAAAATTTTTAAAAATTAATTATTCTTGTATCACTGATTATTTTTTGGACCTTGTCTGCTTTGGAGGTCAAATTTAATTCATAGCTCTCCACAATTTCCTCCCTACAACTGTCATTTTACTTGTTTCTCTCTAGTCTATTGATACCTTACTGTTTCAGAAAGGGTATTAAAGATAACTCCTGGTAGTCCAATAATCTTCCTGTCATCTCTTTCAGGACTCCAAAGTATGTCTCATCTGGTCTTTGGGCTCTGACTGTTTTTATGGATTTTAAATTACACAAGACTTGTTCTGGAGAGGTTGCTAATGTCTCCAGTTTTTCATTGTCCACCCCAGGACACACTGTTTTCACTTCTGGCATCTCACCTTCCATTTTTCTTGCAAGATGAAGAATGTGTTTAATTTTTCTGCAATACCTTTTTCTGTTGCAAAGTACTTTTCATTGCTCTCCTTTGGTTCAATACATCCTCTTACTTATAACTTTGTATTTCTGAAATCTTATGTTGGTTTCTTTACATTAATTTATTTTTGGTATTTTTTTTCCCAATTATCCATTCAAGATTTTCTTATAATCACCTTTTCCTTGACTAAAGCCTTTTTCCTTGTATGCCTCAAATGACTTCATCATTCTCTCACGAATGTATAGCTTCATAGGTCAGCTTACCAGACTTTTTGCCTTTAATACTTCCTTTTAAGAAGAATGAATTGCTCATGGAAGAGGCTGAGGTGACAGAAGATAAGACAAGACTGGTATAGGATGCAGAGGCATCAGGGAACTGATTCCCCTGCCTGTATCCAGAGCAAAGCACACATGCAGACCAGAGATTTGTGGCTGGTTGCCATGGAGGGGATGGATGGGACAGCAACCCCTGGCATGCCAGAAGTGTTGGGGTGTTGATTCGAGGGGCTCATAGTAGGGCCAGACACCTTTTAGCTACCTGCATTAAGGTACCCACCGCAATTTTCAGCCCCTTTCCCTTAATTTGGCTGTTAGCTGTAGTATGTAGACATGTACTGCAGATGGGTTGTATTTGATCTGCATCATTGGTTCTGCTGCACTATTTGAAAAACAGGATTAAACACAGCTTGATAGAGTCATATTTGCAAACATGAAGAAATGACATGCATGAACATATGGTCAGCATCTGGGATGCAGAGCCAGGAAGACTTGCTCACGGGTGTCGTGGGGTGTGTGGGCTTGGGTAACTTCCACAAAAGCAGCTAGGGACTAGGGTTTTTTCTGTCAGGGATACCAGGCCTGCCTTCAAGACTGCTAATCAGCATCTCTTACAGCTTGATCCTGAGCTTTTAATCCAGTTTCCAATCCTAGTGGTATCAGTCCTGCCCTGAGGTAATGGAAAGAGAAGGATCTAGCCAGTTGCTATCCCGTGACAAAGTGTGCAGTGCCACGGAGGCTTTTAAACTGAAATCATTGTGGCACAATATCGAGGACAGCAGCAGTGCCTCATAATGAGGATTTTATTCCCCTTTGCCATGCCATTCATAATGCAGCAGTCTGGTTAAGCAGCAGTGATAAGCTGAGTGGTTTGGCCCATGTATAATACTAATCCTCATAAAACTGACTCTGAAGTAATTGATAATTAAATCTCTGAACTGCTGTGATAGACTGCAAGTATTATAAGTGCATTAAGGGTTTTGTTAGTTTTACGTTATGCCAAGTACAAAGTAAAATAATGTTGAGTGCTCCCTCAAGTGTGATCTCTAAGTGTGATGCCTAAAGTGTGGTAGGAAGGATCAGTGATTCTTCTTCACCAGTAGGATACAGGATATGTGGTGGCATTGGCTGCAAATGCCTTATTAAGCAATGCTGCTCCTTCAGTGGTGCTTTGCCTCAGGTGGGTCAGACAGGCAGCCTGACTGTAAGAAAAAGCATTCTGCAAAGTAGGTAAAATAGGAAGTCATTGAATTTTGACGTACTTATAGGTGCCATAGAGTCTCTGAAAGCTTAATATTTGCTTATTTTATGTAAATAGACTCTGCTCTTTCTATGGGAAACTTGTAATTCAAAACAAGCATTGAAGCATACTGTGTCTATAACATGTAAAATATTAATATGTTTTCCTTGGTAATAAAGACTTCTTGAAGCAAGTGTGTTAGGATTTGCATTCATTAGCTGATTATTTTGATGGAATTAATGTCTGATTTTGAAAAGCAAAGCAGAGATCTCATAGTTAAAACTTCACTTTAATTATGCTCATTAATTTAACTTAATTCTACATTTTTCAGTAGTATTTAGGGTATTTTTTCTCAAAGAGTAAGTTAATGAAATGTTTTTTCCTTATCACCTCTCTGTGTATTAAACTTGTCAGTCCCGAGGGTCTAGCTGCTCCTCTCATTTCTAAACAAGTCAACTTTCATTGAAGATAGAATTTACCCATAAATCAGGACTGCAATTTTTCTCATTCCTTGGACAGACACAGATATATGTATTTATTTGTGTCTTTGCATTTTTATAAAGTATTTCATCTCAAATGCCACAATACGTCTACAGCTTTCTCCCAGCAGAAAAGCTTTATTTTCATGTTTATTCTCCGGAATAAATAACCTAATAATGACCTATTAATTGAACATGGAAATTAGATTTGATGATAGAAAAGAGGTTTTGAGGTTACTTCCTGAAAAGTTGCCTTCCTGCTACCTCCAGTCTGAAGTGTTTGGTTTTGAACTGGTAAGCTTCTTAACTGTTTAAGGAAAGAGGAACAAGGGAATAGTTGGGAGAGGAAAAAGTTCTCTGTCTTCCACTAACCTGCAGAGTTTTCAGTTGGCACTCTCTGTTTCCTTTGAGCAATCTGACTGTATTTCAATTAAAAAAAAAAAAGTTTCAAAGGGATGCACTTCCTCATGAGTTTTTTTAAGGACATTGTCATCTTACTTGAGACATCGCCATCTGCCACCTCTCTGCTCCAGTTACTGTGTCTTCAAGGAACTAAACCCCACCATATTAGAAGGGCTGTCTATGTGACAGTTGTACCAAGCTGTCATCCATGAGAACAGTATGTGGAGCAATCTGGGTGTAGGAGCAGGCAAATACTGCCTACCTTGCCTCCTTCCTGCTGGGAGCCAAGCACTGTCTCTGGCTGGACACCCACAGCCCTTCTGAGCAGCCAGTGAGCAGCAGCTGGACAGATGAGATGCAGCTCCAGTGCAGAGAAGTGTTCTGGCTGCTCTGGTCTGCCAATGGAAAATGCAATGACTCATGCACAGATCATTCCTGTGCTGCAAGTTTTTGAGGGATGCCATGCTTTTCGCATTAGCTGCTAAGAAAACACGGACATTTGCAGCTTGAATGAATTGTGAGATGACAAGTTCTTGGGGTGCTGAGAATGTACTAACCAGCCTTGGTTTTCTAGGAGCTGGGAAGGCACAGAGCAGTTTTTTGGTGCTTTTAAGTCTTAATCATGAGGAGGTGAGCATTTACTACCATGTGATGGTGGACAGACCCATTGGAAATTAATCAGTGTTCAGCAGTGACAGCTGTTTGGCCTTTGGAACTGAACTGTCCCAGGCTTGACAGTATTTGGATGAGAGACCATCAGGGCAGCTGGGCTCAACCTGCTCACTGCTGTTTATGTGTAAATCATTCAAGCCTCTGTTTTAAAGCCCCTTTCCTCAATTCTTGTTCAGAGAGAACAAGAATTATGTCTATAGAACAAGAATGTTATGTCTATACAGGGAAACCACAAAGATAATGGCAGCAGAATAGGTTTCTCACTTGTGTGATTTGTTTTTAATCTGCAAAGATGCCAGTATTTGGGTTAACTCTGAGCTGGGTTAACTCAGTTTGTATTATCTCTGACTGATGCAATGACATTGGAAGTAAGTTCTTTACCCCAGATTTCCCAATATGAAATGAGAATAGAGATGTTCAGATCATCAGTAAGTGAGAGAAAATGACATATAATGATTAAAGTTTTAACAGAAACGCTGGTAAAAAAAAAGTAAAAAATTAAAAAGGAAAAGCAAAGAAAAGCAAAAAACCCTATGACCAGATAACAAAGACTTGCCAAGGATCCCTGAATTACAGAGTTTTAAAGTCTTGAACTGCTACTCTTTTTCATAAGAATATATCTATATAACTTATTTCTTTAATTTTTCATTCATTTCAGCTAAAACATATTTCAAATTTCACAGAGAAGTTACATGAAAGTTGCTTTTTACCCATGCATGAAGATGCAATTCTTGTGCAGTGGGGATGCATAAGAAGTTCAGAGTTTTATCAAGTCTCCCCAGGCACATCTAGTTTGTGTCAATCAGTCCCTAACTCAAAATGTTTTTATGTTTCTGGATGGGAACAGCTTGAAGTGTCATAGAAAATCACTTGTGTGCTTCCTGACAACAATACTTAATTCTATAATTACCTTCAGGCAGTGAGACAACTAGAAAGATTTTTAAGCTTATTTTGGCAGATTTTTATTAAAATAAAACCTGCTCATTAAAATTACTTTTATTTTGAACTCCCAGACCTTGTTTGCAGGAGTATTTCTATACTTTTAAGGAACAGAAATAAAGCAAAAACTTGCATGAGAAAGCCTGATGAAGTTTACAACAGAAAATACATACAATAGGCTGATGTCTCATGTATTTTAATGAGAAAGAATACACAAAATAACTTAGCTTTAAGGATTTGAATGCATTCCTAATGAGGATAATGTCCTGCCCTCAGGTCCTCATGGTACAGAAGAACTGGATTACAAAGAAGAGAGGTGAAAAATAATTTGAGGATGATGATGAGTTCAAGATACAAAGTATTGTTAGTTCAGGGGGAATTGGAATTGAAGTCATAAACTAGAAACACACAAAAAACTATGAGAAAAAAAAACACTGAATCCTCTGCCCAAGTCTGGAAGAATGAAGAAAAGGTAAAGCTGATTGGGCAGTTTGTCACCAAAACCCTTCTGGTTTTAAGGAAATTCTTCAGTGACATTCATGGTGATTGGTCACAGACTGCAGAGAATAGTCAGTCTGGGGACTTGATGTGGGCATCCCCGTGGCTGAGCTGGGGACCTGGGAGTCTCAGGCGAGCCACACTGCCCTAGGCCAAGCACGTATGAAATGCTTTTTGAATAAAGCCATTTCTAACTTTATCCCACTGCCCCAGTGGAATTTCCCCTATTTTGTTGCAGGAAGTCTGTGATATTTATAGTTTGTTGCTGTAAAATGGAAGTATCTCTCCCTCCACCTCAGCTTTCAGAGATGCTTAAGAAAAAGAAATCCCAGCTTATGTAGTCCAGGTGCATTTTTTGGAAACCTGTAAAGCCCACAAGAGGCAGCCCCATACCTTCTCCTGCTGCCACTGAGCTGGGCAGGCTCCTCACACCTGCAGCTGCTTGCCACGAGTACTTGTCTTGGCTTCAGATCTGGAGGGTGCCTGGCCTTATCACTCCTGCAGCACATGGAATATTTTGCAGTGGGTAGGGAAGAGGTCTTGGCTTTGGAGGAAGTCTGGGTGCTTTGCAGCTAGCCATAAATCAGCTGTAATGGACCACTGTCAAAGCAGCACTGCACCAACCTGGCAGTAAACTGAGGGTGACCATCACTGCCTCTCTCCTCTCTGTGCTAATGTGCCTGCTCTGCCCCTCACCTGCACCTGGAACCCATGGCTACCTCTGAGCCCCTCTTCACTATATCCAAATGAAGCCATATTCAGGATCATAGTCCAAAATTGTGTCTGCTGGTGCCAGAAAAGTGAATGGGGATTTTAGCAGTCTTTTATTACTCACTATAGATATTTGTTATTTTCATTTGGGTTACTCTGCACAGCATGTACTTCTCTGGGCTGGCAAAGGTGCTGCAGACATCCATCTCCTTGAGTCTTAATAAAGGGCTCAACCTGGAAAAAGTGGATATAAAAATGAAAAATGCATTTTTAAGAGCCTAGAGTTTATAAATTGTTTTATTCACTGAGCAAGGAGGGGTTTTTTACATCTTTACAGGAATGTGTTTTATAGGAGAACAAAACTCTTTTTAGCTTGGTGTTACACCTATTTGTTTCAAAAGGAAAGGCTTAGTTACGTTAAACAAATCTTAGCATTAGTACTGTGATGAGGTACACAAATATCTTTCATAATCCCTGTAACATTTTTCTGCTCAAAGGAGTTAGTCTTGTTTTCTCTAAAGTCTTCTCAAAGTGAAATGCTTCATTAAATTTAATAAGGCTGTGACCTACATAGTTTACAAAAGAATTAAATACTGTAATAATATGACCATATTCTTACTGTGCAGTTAATTTGTATTTTTCTTTATATTATGAATGTTCATTTCTTCCTTTGAAGTTTGTGTTGGGCTAGTGTACAAATAGTGTTCACTGAATAAGAATGGAAAAAGGGTGACTTTGTGGCCTTTTCTGGCAGAATATGGTGATAGCTTTTAATGCTGCCTTGTCTCCTATCCCACTGGTCCTGATTAAATACTCTAGCATCAGGTTTTGGAGATTGTTGTTAATATTTTAAAAAAATATATGTATTTTTACTGCACAGGATTTCACAAGGAACAGGAATCTGGAATTCTCAAATCTAGGAAGAAAAGCTCTATCCAAATTTATGAACACTTGAGGTCTGGAGTAATTTGGTATCCAGACTTTCCAAGCAAAAGCAAACTCTAATCTTTGGTCCTTGACCTTGAAGGCAAGACTGCCATGATCATGGACCTTTGGCCTGTGAAGGAAAAGAGGAATATTTGTGAACCTGTGTTCTGTATTTGGCTAGAAAAGTTGGCTTGAGCAGGAGCAGCAGTGTACAGGTTAGGACAGAAGCTGAAGGCAGATGAGTGGTTGGTGACCTCAGGCAGGCATCACAGCTGAACTGCTGCTGTGGTCTAACTTCAGCTGTTGTAAACCTGCTAATGGCACTTGTCTGAGCCCTGGAGGATGTCACTCATGTGGGCTGATGTCTCAGCAAGGAGAAGTCCACCAGTGGAAATGGCCAGTGGTATTTTAAAAAAGTAGGACTTTACAGGTCATGTCTTTATTCCCAGGCTTGGTGCAAGAAAAGGGATTTTTTTTTCTTTTTTTTTTGCTAGTGGAATTTAAAAGAACAACTTCAAAGAAGTGTTTTCTTTGATGCAATACAAAGAAGTCCTGTGTCCTTGAAGAGGATTGTTGCTGGTCTACAATACTTTCCAAAATTGGAGGTTATGCATAGTATGTTTGTCTCTGTGAGTTTTCTTTAATTGCCACATAATAAATGTAAAATTAGAAAGGGATACAGCATTGAAGAAGATAACATTAAAAGAAATTCGTAGCAGTATTGAACTATGTTACTTTGCTGGAAGTTTGAATTATGCCCCATGGGTACTTGGCACATTTCACCTTTTAAAAATTACTGTGACCTGTAATTTTTCCACCAAATGTCTTTTCAATGTAACAAAGAATAAAACATCACTGCAGTTTGATCAGCCATTAAAACTTGTATTCAGTCTTAATACTGCCTTTATGTAGCTGAGAGATATAGGTAATGGTCAGTTTCTCCCAGTTAACTTATTTAACAAAGATTTCTCTCTTTTTCCTTCTTTCAGTTGATCTTAAGAAAGGATCATGCCCAAGTGCTGCAAAATCAAATCTCCCCAAGCCCTGCCCATCTGGACTTCGTCCCCCAGGTTATTCCCGGTTGCCAGCAGCTAAGCTTGCTGCATTTGGTTTTGTCAGGAGCTCAAGTGTGTCCTCTGTCTCCAGCAACCAGTCAAACGACAGCGCTCAGAGTGACCAGAGCAGGACAACAAACCGTAAGTGCCCAGAGTGCCCCTCTTTCCGGAGGGACATTAAACAGATGTGTCCCAGGATTGTCCAGACTGCAGTTTCCATAGTTCAGGACTAATGAAATCTGTGCAGTACTCGCTAATCTCTTTTGCACGGCTTTGATTTGGTATCTTGATTGCTCAGTGAAGTTTAAAAAAAATGATAATAATTATTAAATATTAATATACAATCATTAAATTCTAACAACTATTTAAAATATTAATAATAACAGATGAATAGGGCCTGAATGTTAACGAGATTGTATTCCCTGCTACAGAGAAAATTCCATCAAGAGTGAATCTAAGGCATTCTTTCTTGTATTTTGTTTCTACCTGGAAGATCTCTTCTTATAAGCTGAAATAGCAAATAAACAGAGTGAACTGAGTTTGGCAAGTAAATGGCAGCCAATGCAGAACAGGACAAATATTATCTAAAATAAGAGATATAATCTTTCTCATCTACTTCTCTTCTTCTTAATATTCAGTATAATAAATTTAGTTTAGAAAATTGAGCAAATGATGCCAGTGATATGAAGGGGATCAGGACTGATATCATAGTACATCTACCAGATTTTGAATGATCCCGTGGCAGCAATGTCATTCCAAATCCTATTTTCTGTAAAGGCTGTTAATTTTATTAAGTACAAAATAATACCCACTGGATTGTGCAGTCCTTGGGAAATGTGCGCATGCCCTGGGCTTAGAGCAGAAAGGGGATTGAGAGATTTTCATGCCCATTTTTCTTTGAAGACTGGATTGAGCCTGAACTGTGTCAGTATCAGAGCTAGTGGTATCAGCCCAGGAGGGGTGCAGACAGGGCCACCACCAGGTGACATGAAGCAGCAGAGGAGACAAGATGCTGTAGGCTCCTTAATCTTTCACTGTTTGTATTAATTTGAAATTAATTAAAATAAATGCAATTAATATGGTTCAAAACCCGAAGGATTTTCTCTTTCTCCTTTACATGGGGTGATTGAAATGCAAAAGACTAATGTCAGCAGGGACTTTTTAAGTTTTCCAATGCCCCCAAACATGCTTGGATCTTGTTTTACTTGTTATCTTGTTGGACTGATCGCTCATTTTTGGTTATTTTGTAATAAACTTAACTTTGAGGTTAGTCAACCTCTTTCGCTTTGTGCTTTTACCCTACATTTATGCCTTTGGAAAACTTCTCGTGTTTTCTGGAGTTGTAATCTTTTAGTCTTTATTTACATAAAGCCTGTGTTAAGGACAGAATTACCTGATATCTGATTAGATCTAAACTACATCTCTGCAAGTAATGTTGTTTAGCAGTTTCAGGTGAAATCTGAAAAAAATTACATCTGTAGGTACAGCACTATCCTTGAACACACTGGATGTATACAGGTTCATACAAATCTAAAAGCAAAATACTCCAAGCTGCTGAATTTAAATGAATTGATTTCTATTAAGAAAAAAAAAACAAAACGTGTAAGAAGCATTAATAATCTCGGGCATAGAAAGTTAATCTGATTCTTCAGTTCTCTTAAAAGAAATTTATTTCATTTATATATTGTGATGTATTTTTATATTATCTCTGTACATTAAGCCTGTAAAAACTGAAGGCACATTCCAGTCACTGGCAGGACGTGGAAGCATTTGTTTTCAGCTGGCTCAGCTGAGGATGGTAGCGCTCCTAAGTGTTGGGATCAGGATGTTGTGACCAGCTTGTGCATATTACAAGATCAGTTTTGATGCGTATGAAAATTACCCAGGGGAAGTGTTCTGCTTGTATGAATTCATGTAGAGCTGAGCTCAGCCCATCACCTGATGGAAAACAGCACCTATAACTTTGCTCTTGCTGCCAAGTTAGATAACTCATGGAAGCTGTTGTCTAGTTTCCCTCCACCTCCATGTGAGAGCACAGGAATGAGCCCCTCCCAAGAGTCATCTCTCTCACGTGGCTCCTGGGACATGCACAGCTGTCTGGCCTGGAAATCTTTTACTTTTCATTAGTTCCAAAAGGATAGTGCTTTCTCCTGGACATGAGTGAGGGAAGGAGAAGGTGTGCTGCCAAGCAGGTGAGGGCACACCTGGTGTTTAGGGTGCCAGCCCTTGGTAAGTTTTGCAGCTTGATCTATCTGCTCGTTGTGTCAAAGATAGACTTAGATTGGCAACACAGGGGATTTAATTTCAAAATCATAATAAAGTGAAGGGAGGGGGGTTTTTACTCTCCTTTTTGAAAAGAGGCCCCTGTCTCATTTAGCAAATACCTGCCTTTCAAACCAAGACAGTAAGTCATCACACAAGGTGGCACCTAAAATCACCTGCTTGCTTTGGATTAAAGACAACATGACTCCTGTTCATGAGGCAGATAGGTAGGAAGAAAAAATGTTTCCTTACTGTTAATTTAACTGTCATAGAAATGCTATCTGTATGAAACTGTCTCCTCTTTTTCTATTTATAGTCTATGTGCCAGCAAGAGTTAAATTAGTTGCCCAGCGCCCAGGGAGCACAAATTAGTTGCTTTCCATTCTACTGCAGCTTATTTAACACAGAGCAATAGTGCACTTCAACATGCACAGAAAGGATGCAGGGCAGAAGTACTGGCTCAGGAATCTTAGCATGACATATTATTTCTTCACTGTCTGCTGGAAGAACAGTTTTACCTAAATTAAATAAATAGCTGGTTCTGTAGCTACTACCTGAGATCATGTCTTTGACTAAATCAGGTCTCCTAGAGGGCAAGAAAAAGTTTTACTGATAATTTCCTAGCTCAGTAGGATGAAAAAATGCAAAATTATCTCACTTGAAAAGTCTTCAAATACATAACACAGTTTTCTATTTAAGCAGCATCTCTGCATGGCAGGGAGACAAAAGTAGTTGATAACATCTTACAAGTGTGCATTTGTTATAAATAGAGGAGGTGCTACTGTTGTAAATCAAAGGGCTCATTTCAAAATCATGACATATTGTAGGTTACTAAAAAGCCAATGACTATGACTAGGTGAGAAGAAAACACTGGTTTATTTTAGGGACAGAATGTTTTAGGGTAAACAGTGATTCTTTAAGGTGAGATCCTGTTCTTGCTTTTCTCTCTGCCAGATATCTTGTGGTGCTAGTTCTGCCTAAACACATTTCTTTTCAGAAGTCCCAGCTAGTGTCTCTGCCTGGGGAGTAAAACCCACTTGTTTAGAGTAAGGAGACATGATGTTTGTGCTGAGGGGAAGTTTGTTAATGTGGCAGCTTTGTTCTTCACCAGATTTCTCCCCTTCCTGGGACCTCTCTAAAAGCAGTAAGCCTGGATGTGCACAGAGCCTGTGCTGTGCCTCTTAGTTGACTTTTGGCAATACCTTGCATATTCAGGTTGACTCAATTAAATGGATTTGGAGTGGTGGGATTGTGTAAATGGATTTGGAGTGGTGGGATTGTGCTCTTTTCCCATGGTGAGACAGTACATACTGCTCAGTACTTGTCTGCTTGTCCTCAGGTCTTTACTGGAGATACATCCCAGAATTTTGGGTATCAGCCAGGCTGCTCTTTGCCAACAGTGACTGTCTTGCCACCAGCTGCTAATCAGGATCAATCGTAACAGGGCTCTGCTCCTATGAGGTCCTGCTCAATTTTGTGTTGAGACTGAAGAGGCAGGTTTGGTAAAGCCCAGGCTGAGGCTCAGCTCCTGGTCCTGCTATCACAGATCTCTTCTGTGGCACGGATAGATTTGTTCACTAATATTTTTGGTCAAGATTACCTGAAAAATTCACATTTAGCCCCAGCTCTGGTGTACTACTTTTGAGGTTTTCAAAAAAAGTCTGATATTTTAAACCATTATTCTGTATTTAGAAAAAGGGAATTTTGTATGTCTAAAAACTTGTTTCTTGTTTATAGTCTAAATTTACTAGAATTGAAAAATTGAGATAGTTCAGTCTAAGAGAATGTATTCTGCAAAATATGAGAAAAAGTGACTGACTAGAAAGTCATGTGAAAGTTGAAACCGCTATGATTTGGAGTGGAGAGAAACAATTAGGTCAACATGAAGATAAACTTCCAATTTAAACAACTTAAAATATTTAACTTTGTGTATTTCCCTTTGAAATTTTAAATGCACTACATGGAAGCTTTCTCTGTGTCTGCCCCAGTAAAATTGTCATGAGAGGGTCACATCATCCACCAAAGGCCCACAGCTGTGGGATGTGGTTCCCAGTATTATCTTGTGATTCTGCAGTGAGGTGACAGGATGCTCACTGCACCTTCTGTTTCGAGGGGCTTAGAGGTCTCTCACTTGTATCTGCATTTTGAGTGATCAGCTGGACATCCTGCTCACATAATTAGCTTCATGTACTTCATCAGCATAGACTCTAACTTGCTGTAAGTACCCAAGAGTTTGTCAAGCACTGTGGAAGAATTCGATGTGTGGAGGATTGGAAGAAGGGTGGATTGTTTAGAATGAGTTAACTGCTGTGACTTCAGGAAATTGAAGAATATTGGGAAATACTTCACAGTCATAAGGTCTGCTAGTCTGTTAAATAATCTTCCAACTCAAGTGATGAAATCCCTGTTGCTTAAGATTCTTTAAATAGTACAATAGCACGGTGTTAGAGGCAATTCTTCCCCGTCGACGTGTTAGACTAAAAGACATAATGCTATTCAATATCTACCCACAGCTCTGAGTGCTGAAGCAATTTATTTTGAGACTGAACAAGAAAATGGTGATGAATATTTCAAAACTTGTTTTGGTATCTCATGACAGCTATTGTTTTGTTAAAAATTATAGAAAAATGAAACTTCATGTAAACCTTTATGATCCTTTCTTCCTCACTGGTTTTTGACCTTGCATGGCCCAGCCTTGCTAAATGTTAAATTTCCATTCTAATAAGCAAAAATGTCAAAGTGCCAGATTCAGGTGGGTGTTGAAATGAAGAAATTAGAGTGAGCACAGAAGCCTTGAATAGATGCCTAATTGCCTCCAAAATGAGTAGAATGTTCAAATTTGTGACATGGTAGACAAGTATACCAGTTGTTCTTACATACATAAGTATTATGTAAATATGAAGAATTTCCTGCATGAAAATACTTTCCAATCATATTTCTATGACTGATTTTCTGTTCAGTTTTCTACATGACAAATTCAATTTTTTTCTCCCTTCTGATCTTGTTCTGATATTAATTCCTTGATGGAAGAATCACTTTATGCCATAATTTCACTGTGAATAGGACTAAAATAGAACAGTATTGAGATTCTCAGCTTTGTGGGGTGAAGCATCTGGAAAAGTACAGTATGCCAGCCAGGAAGAGCAAGGGCTGTAAGACATTTTAGTTGCCTTGAATTAGCAGCATTTACTTTTCAGATTCTAGTTGCTAATGACAGGAGGGGAAAAAAATTCAAATAATTACTTGGAGGCGTGGACACAGAGGTTTCTCTCTGCAGAGATGGAAACAACAGTGCTGAAGTATAAATTGGCTATTAATTTCAGGGGGTTTTAGATACGGTGCTTGTGATAGTATTTTAAATGTGGTATTATTTTAATAGCTTAGATAATGTCTTTGCTATCTCCACTGTTACCTCTTCCCCTGCCCATCAGAACACATAGCAGAGGGAGCAGTTCCACCCTGGGAGGGTCTTCACCACCCCTTGTAATGAATAAGTAGAGGCAGGAAGATCAAGCTGGTTTGGAAATGCAGAACTACTTTTATATGAAGATGCCAACCTGAAATATTTAAAGGGGTTTCAGTTTTGCTGAGCTTAAATTTGTCAAAACTGAAGAAAACCACGAAACTCTGAATTCTGCAAAGCTTGCTTTTTATGAGCAAAGAACTGTTGAAAGAATTTTGCCAAGCTCTCGTGCCAGCTCGACTCGAGTGCTTAATCATCATGTTTGTTATTGTTATAAAGTGCCATATAAAATCTGTGATTTTAGTGTAAGAAGTCCGGTCTGGGAGATTCTGTGTCTGTATTCTAAAATTGTCCTGGCTCATACTCGGCAGTTCCAGTTTTTGGCCCTTATTTCTGTCTGGCTTTTAAAAAGTGGCTTAAATTATCCACCTCACTTTCCTGTCCATAAAATGGGGAGGGAGAATACAAACGTTTGCACGTGTATTGGATAACGGGACAACAGGGAAGAAACAGATAGTGACAAATCCTCTTTCCTGGCCCATTTCCACGCAGGATTATTTGACTGATTATGTGCACCTAATTTAGTCACGGCGACTCTTAGTGTTTAATCTGCAGAAGGTAAGAAGTAGTTCAAACCACTTGCACACCAGGCTGCCAGTTTCACTGGAGAAAGCAGTGCATTGCCCCAGGATTAGGTTATTCCCATTACAGACACCCAAGGTGTCTCTGTCCTTTAACTCTGTGGGAAGATGTTGATTCAAAAATCAGTGTTGTGAATGTAGCTAATGTGGCAACCTCCTTGGTGACCCTATACTGGGGGGGTTTCATCAGCCCCTTCTTTATTTTAAAGCTGTCCTGTGATTGATTTTGTGCTTCCCTGGTCGATAGGATATCATGACTATTTATTGCAGTATGATTAACTTCATTAATTTCTTAGAGAGATACAAAGAAAGCAGTGAAGCCATTTCTAAATAAACCTTTTTTTAAAATCTTTAAATCATATTTTTAAAATATGTCTAGTCTTCAGTGGTCCTGAAGGGTATCCCCTCTGGTAGGGATGTGAATGATATGAGAGGAAGAAGAGAGCTGATGGTGCAGTGTCAATTTTACAGTCTGGGAAAAGCCTCGGTCAGTCCAGAGTCAGTAACAGGCACAAGCACAACACTGATCTTTCTGGGGACACTCAGCACCTGGAATGGTGGCACTTAAAATGTTCTTTTGAAAATACGAAGACAAGCAGCAGCTGGAATATGTCTGTCACATCCATATTAAAACTCCTCCTAAGACCAGAAAACTCAGTATAAATTGTCTCCTTTTCATATTCTAATCTTCCTATTCTATCTGTTGAGGGGGGAAATACTCGTTTAGAAGTGAACCCTGTGGGTATTCATTGAAATGGATTAATCTTTTAATTTAGCCCAGAGAAAAATTAAGGAATAAAGCTTTGAAGAAATGAGAGCTCATCCGTTTCTCTTTTTCTCTTTTTCTTTTTTTTTCCTGTTTTTTTTTCTTTTCTTTTTTCCCCTTGCCTTCTGAAGGAATCATTGTTAAAATCTTCATAGTCTCCCACTAATGAAGTATGACCTTGCAGGACTTTTGAGAAACTTTCTGCTTCACCACGTCCCTCACATGCATTTCATTTGAGTTTATAAATCAATATTTTAAAAGGGTTAATTTTGTATGTCTAGCTATGGGGCTTATCACTGGCATGTTGCATTGACTTCATCTGCAGTTTTTGTGCTTTCTGAAATTCAAGCCTGTGGTAATCTAGATGCATTCAACTGCATAAAGATACATCTTCAAAAAGAACCACATATTGCTTCTGGTTCAATTCTGCATTTTGTGTTGTCTGCGAGGTTGAAGCCAGTGAGCACAGTGAGGCATTCTGGCTTTGAAATCTTTAAGTAAATCAAACAGTTGCCTGGCTGAACCGATTACTGTCAGTGACAAAAATCATTACAGACTCAATGACAGTAGGCTTTCTTCCAAAGATAACTTCCCTCCCCCCCAAATAAGTATAAATTTAAAGATACAAGAACTTTGATATGGTAGCTATGAGCCAACTTTGAGTCACAGTGAGACAAAGAAAAATACCTGTGTAACAGTTTGGAATTATGTCAATTTTGAAAGGATTTTTTAAGTAATGTTTTCCCTTGTGTGATTTCTGCTTAGGGTCAGTGATGCTGTTAGCTTGTTTTCCTAAACAAGAAGCAAATAAGCTTGAGGTTCAGTGTTTCTTTGATCTCTTACAACAAGGACCAAACTTAAAAACTGAAACTGAGATGATCTCCTTGCAATCATGTTATTAACAGCTGTAGTCAAGAGTAAAATGTTGTGAATTTGTCACACACACAGTTCAATCCAACTGCTTAACCAGCAATAAACAGGACCAAAGTTACAAGTACTGTAAATATTACTGGCAAATCGCATTTAGACCAAAAGGTTTCAGAAAAGAAAAACTGTTCTCTGCATAGAACATGAAAAATCAATTAACAAAATGGTATGCTCTTGCAAAATGAAGCGTGGAGAATGAACACAAACAAATGGGGATTTGGAAAAAGTCTGTAAACTATCCCTTTTGGGAGGGAGAGTGACTGATTAGTTGAGGAGAACCATAGTGGATTAGTGCAGGTACGTGCTAGCAGAGGAGCAAAGGAAGACAAACTTCAAAGATATTTCTAATCTTTGATCCCATTAGGAATCCTGCAGAAGACTTGTGAATTCTAATTTAGTAGCGTGAGAAGTGTTACAGCCAAAAGAGTGCAGCACTATTTTTAGAGGGAAAAGCTTTTTCCATGTAGAGGTTGGGCTGAAATATCACTCATGACATTTTTTTCCATCACACTAAACTAGTCCAAACAGGTTAAAATTGAGGTCATTTATGTAAGTCTTCCAGGTGCTTGTAAGAATATCTGAAATAAAGGAAGGAATAGCATCTTTTGCAGCTTTCATTATTGCCATGAGTCTATTAGCTGTGACCCAAGAACTTGAAAATTGCAGTTTAAGCAGCTTCCTTCTGGCTTGCTGCTTGACAGTCTCTAGAGGTCTGGACAAGGTTACATGAGGCTGTAAACAGCTCAGAATGTTGTGGTTCTTTGTCTTGTGACAGGTGTGAGAGCATAGGCTTTCAACTTGGGATTTCCAGAGTTAACTTCAATGCTAGAGGAAAGCTGACTAAAGTCTGAAACAAGTAAAACCACCACTGGCAGAAAAATGACAGACTGAGACCCTCCAACCAAGAGCACTAAGCTGAATAGAACAGGGACAAGTGCACAGTCTTTTCCTCCAGGGTGGGAGTTACCAGAAACTGTGGACTCTTGGCACACAAGACATCAGTGACACCACCATCAGCAGTAGCAGATGTTCAGTCCCTTGGAGATGAGCCCAAGAAATGGCAGTGTGCTTCCCACGTGGCAGCTTTAAGGGTCTACCTCAGGAATTGGTGTGGTTGGAGGAGAAAGGTGCTGCCATTTCTGTGGTTTACAAGCAAGCCTTTGACTCTCTGTTCCCTATGGCAAGGAGTCAATAAAGCTGGGCTATGTGGTGTAAATCATTAATACATGCTCTTTCCAACTTCATCATCAGCTCATCCTATCCATCTTGACACAGTGTAAGTTGCCATCACTACTTCCACAGAAGGCTGAACAGTCAGAAATACTTATTCAGGAATATGAACATTCAGGATGAGAGAATAAGGTGATCTGATTCAGGGGTGGGAACTGGACCTCGTTGGAAGAGCTGGCAGTGTTCCCATATACACCTCAACATGGGATCGTGTGTCAGTGGGGTTTGTCTCAGAACAGGGCAGGTCACTCGCTGTGTGCTGATTCACCAAGCAGTCATAAGCATACTGTGTAACTTTAGTGCACACTGCCTGGATTGGGCCATTAGGCATTGAGCAGCTTGTGTTCCTATGTAAAAAGGTAAGAACTGCCAACCAGAACACGATGCAGATGGATGCACACACTGGCCAGCTGCTGGACTGATGCCAGCAGCAACTTCTAGCAATGCTAACTTCTAGGTCCACAGTGGACCTCGGTGAGACAAAACGAGGCCAGATCAGTTAGTTTTTGCATGTCACGAACCTTTCTCCAGCTGAACATGACACCAGTCTTTTCCATTTGTTTTCTTATTTAAAGTAAGCCTCTCAAAGAAGAAGAATTCCATAGTCCTTAATTAAACTACCACAAAGAAAGAAAATAGCTTCTAATTTGCAGAGAAGAGTCAGGAGACGCCCTTCTACCTCACCACTAAAAGCAGAGAATGAAGTTAAATGAAGGCAAATGAGTTGTCTCCTACCACTGCCATGAATCTCAGAAATACTGTGCATTTCTGGTGCCCTGATAGTGAAATATTGAAGTTTAGTCAGTGGTTAACTTTCTGTCTATCACACATTGCAATTACACTGTGCTCCTGCCAGCCATTCCTGGAAAGGTATGCACAACCTCCAGAGAAACTAAGCAAAAGTGAGTGAGGAATGCTGAGTTTGGAATAAAATGGCATGTCTCTATTGAAACATCTTATGGCCAAACCTCAGAAACCCTTGTATTGTCTTCCTCTGCTGCTAAACTGTATGGAATAGTGTGGGCTGGAGTTCAGTCTGTGCCCTCGAGTGTATGGTATGATTTTTCAGGTTTAAACGAGAGAATGTAAAATACATCACTTTTAACCAGAATTTTTCTTCTAAAAAAAAAAGAATATATTATTTATTTGATATTTTCTATAAACTCTTCTGCTCCGTTCTTACTGCACATGAGACAATCTACGAATTAATATTACTCTTGTAATCTGAGGAAAGGGGATTTCCCAATGAATGTTATTACAATACTTTTATTTAAACCGAAGGCCTATTTTTAGATGCTTGAATGTGTCCTGGGATAAAACATTCTTTCTCTGACATGTTCTAATGTTGACTAAACGCATTATGTACTGCATCTAGGTATCTAAGGAATTTTAATTGTCTCTGAGGTACACAATAGTGTTTTAGAATTAGGATATTTATCACTTGTCACAGCTTGTAAATTTAGATACAGAACAGGCCTGTACACTGTCAAACTGTGTGGGAAAGGGGAATAAGAGGTAGCGTCATGGTCTCTGTATGCCTTCCAAAGAATAGTTTGGAAGTGCGTTCTAAAAATGTCTAAGATGTAGTTTAAAAAGGTGTCGTTTATAAAAGCTTAAACCTGAAGGAAAGATGCAAGAAAATTTAAAAGAAAAAAGCTGATACTAAGAAACTGTCTCTTGTGCTCACAAGTCAGTCCCACTTCTTTGGCAAAGCGATAGCTGCTCTAAGAAATGTACTGAATTATGCATGGCTTACCAACAGCTCTGCTCTGGAGCTCAGTTGTGATGGCTTCGGGGAATGTGTGCACTCCTGAACTGTCATCTCTCTACCCATTGTGTGAATCAAAAGTACCTGCAGATAAAAAATTCAGATTAATTGAGAAAAGCCTCCAAGCAGCTCAGTAAGTGATAGAAGCTTGGTATCAGTCACAGCTGGAAGATAAAACTGTGGACTGTCATGGTAAACAATTTGCAGCTATGATTCGTTTGGTATTCCCCACTTTGAAGCACGCCAGCTATCATATTTAAAAAACAGCCCAACTAGGAAAACATCAAAGATTTGTATATTTTAAATCAGACAGACGTTTTCATGGAGCCCACAGTTCCGTAACTGTAATTTTTGATTTTGCTTTTCTTTTTAATTGGGTGGATGGTGAACGTTTCCCTAAGTGGTATCTCAGCAGCTGTCATAAGGTGGTTTCTGCCCTTTGCCAGGGTTGGGAAGCACCTTAGCAGGGTTGAAGCAAAGCAGAAAGGTCCTTTTATGACTTCTCCCTTGCCCATATAGCCAGATATTTGGAGTGATTATCCTGCTAAAATTCAGTATAATGCTGATTTATAGTTCTTTAAATGTGGTCATTCTGTTAGAGTTTGATTCCAACATGCCTGTGCACTATCTCTGTTTTGCTGTTTTCTCTCATGGCTTTACACAAGGAACTCCCTCTCTTGTGGGTGCTGCGCATCACTTGCACGGCACCCAGTGATGATTTGGCAGACTGGTGCTAAATAAGAATTGTGGTAACATTTGCCTCTACTGCAGTAGACACAAAGCTTCATCCTGCTTCTTTTGCAGTTTGTAATTAACTAATGAAATGTATACGTAATTAGCTTTGATAATGCTTTCAGGAAAATACTGCATGCTTGTTTGAAAGTTTACCTCACTGTCTAGGTATTTTAGAGTGAAGATTTTTGGGGAAGGAAGCTCTGCTGGAGTTTTTAGCTGATTTTCACTGGGTGGATTGTAAAGAAGTCAGGGATTTCCCCCGACTCAGATTTCTGAATTTTTTGCAACTTTCATTGCCAGCACAAAGTCCTCCACTGCTTAACATCATGCGCTGTCACTTGGAGCCAGGCTAGGTGTGCTGGCATCTCACACTGGCAGCTCTGGCTGAATCGCTTGTGCTGGATAACGAGCTCAGTCACATCAGCCCTGTGAGTGTGCACAAACTCTGCCTGTGGCTGACAAGATGCTGCTGCCTCTGCCTGTGAGCGTGGGGGCTCGGAGCCAGCTCCTGGTACCTCCGGACATTTCACCTCCCACAGTTGCAGCACTTGGAATCTGGGGGTGCCACTGCACCAGCACAGCAGCTGAGAGCCAAACACTCGCAACTTTCTGGATCCCTGTCCTTGGCTTGGCATTGGACCTGATAATATTAATACAATTTTGCCTTGAGAGTGGGACACGAGATGTAGGAGCAGTAAAATAAACTAGGTCGGTACAACACTTAGTGTGTTTTATGTCCCCCAATATGTAGTGCGTTTTCCTGCATATCAAGTGGTATGTTATTTACAGCATTTTGGTTATACTTAGAATAAATCTATTTAAATTGAACTTCTCTTCAGTGTTAGTTTGCGAACCTGGAGATAAATAAGCCATAGTTGACATTGGACTTATGTTGCATTCTATTCTGCTTTGCAGATTTTTAACTATTCAGTTCTGGCAACATTTTAGCAAAGATATACGAACAAATCAACTTATATAAATTGCTGTTCATCTGGTAAGAGCTGGGGAGCTTTAGGTTTTACACTTTCCTTCTTCTTTTGCAGTATTATCCTGCAGATGAAGCAGTTTTTCTAGTAGCGATCCAAAGGAAATGGATACATGGTATAAAGATTTTCAGAGCAATCTGCAAGTGCTGAGAGATGGGAAGGGATGGTTTAGCTGGGATTGGCCCTGGCACCCACCCTGCATCAGGAGTCCTGAACTGTCCCTGGGCCACAGGGGTTTTCAGCACAGGGCTTCAAGACAAACTCTCCAAGAACTCAGAGTGATGCATGGGAATTAAACAGTGCAAGTACAGGGAGTAATTAAGGGCTTAAGGATCACTTGCACTCATACCAACTTGAGTAATTGTTTTCATTGGCTTCATAAGGACTAGTCAGTGCTGTATACCTTGGAAGGAGAGGTCTCCAGCAGTCTGCTGCAGCACCAGCTGGGAATTCATATCATCCAGGGAACTTGGGAACAAGGTGTTTCCACTGTGACTGCAACTGGGAACTCCAACAATAACAGATAAAAAGCAACCTACGTATTCAAATATCTCACTTTTGTTTTAAAAATCCCCCACAACAGATTATTAGACACTTGAAGATGAATCTATTTACAGCTGCATAAAGAGCTCCAGTTAGCTGAAATATGGAGACCCTCTCCATACGGTAGTGTTAGTGCTAGCACCACCAGTTCTGTAGAAAGTGCCTGCCCTTTCCTGCTGGCTGAAGGGATGCAGTGTGGTGACAGATTTTATCATTTCTGTGTTACATGATATAGCTAGACACAGAAACCTTTACTTTTGGAGGACAAACCCATTCAGTCAATTTTTTTGGCTCTTAAGTGCAGTTTAATCCATTGGTATTTCTACAGAAATTTCTGTCGAAAGCTATTGATAAATGATAATTTGTTTTCTTCCAGAAAGCTGCTGGGAGGTAGGCAAGTGTTGTAATCACTGCCTGGTGAAAAGGAAGTGCTCTCACATGAGAGCTCCATCTTGGAGCATATTGGAAGGTTTATGTGGGATATTTGAAGCCCAGGTGCCTTCAGCTCTCTGAACCCAGGATACTTGGTCTGAGACCCAGAGATGGGCTTTCTGGGACCACAACAAGGGAAATGATCACCAGCTGTGGGCACAATGCACTGGATGAGAAGTTCAGCAAAACCATGTCAGGGGGAGCATGATAGTGCTTCAAGATTGTGTATAAAGTATTCTGACACAAACGTCACACTTAGCCACTTATTCCCAGTTCCAGCAGAACAAAGCTTTGCTTCCTTGGGGAAAGTTTTAGGAACATTTATGCTGTTATATGATGTAATGATGTCCCCTCCAGACTTCCTGAGTTGAGGGAGAACTTCCATGGGTGTGTTTCAGCAGTGAAGTAGATACAGTCCTTCATCTCTGTAAAGCTGGCTTTGGCATTTATCATATCAAAGTATTCAAATTTATGAAACAGTTTCTTGGAGCTCAGTTAGTCCCATGGGTGACTTTTTAACAGAACTAGCAGCCGAGCTGCCTCCCTGTTAAAACTGCACAGGGAAAAGAGAGCTGCATCCTGTGAACTGCAGGGAAATTAGAACAAGCTAATAAAAAAATAGCAAAGATGGAAGTTAGACATTAAAGGTGCTTTCATATAGACCACAAGACATGAGCCTAATGTGTTCTGCACTCTAGTGCATAAGTAAAAGTATAGCCAGAATGCAGCCAGAAAATACCTTATTTGATGAGATACTTTTTTATTGAAAAATTATAATGAATAAATGTAAGGCATTTGACAAAGCTTTCTCAGGGAGATCAGAGATGTAGGGTCAGTGAAAATAGAGCAGCATGGTGAGAAGTCCTTGCTCTTGATGAATGATCAGTAACACTGAGTATGATTTGGGGCAGATTTCCTTTACTGTTGTTTATTACAGGTGTAAATGATGGACTTTGAATAGGAAGCTTGTTTCTTTTATATTTTTTGAAAATAATTTATGATGTCTAACCTATATTTCTCTTGCAAGAGTTTATACCTGCTTGTCTTGTTCTGTCTGAAAAGGATGCAGAGAATTGCTTCTGCCCAATACACATGCAGAGAATTGTTTCTACCTAATACATATTTGAAGACTCCTGTCATGTCTCATCTCATTTCCCTTCTGTAAAAATGAATCAATCCATGTGCTTCAGTTTTTTCCTATGCCATGCTCTCAAAGACCTCTAATAATTTTCTATTGCTTTACCTTTGGACTTCTTCTACTTTGCCTGAGTGTGATTCCCTGACCTAGGCTAGTTGCAGAAAGCTAATATAAATCCCACTTTGTAAAACTTTTCATAGTGAAAGTCAATCACCTATCAAGGTCAAGGAAATTGAACCTTTCAGAGCTGATGTGAACTTGCCTAAGGATACCAATCAGAGAAGAGGCAGAACCAGGAAGATGGCCCAAGACCCCAACTCCCTAGCCAGTCCTTGTGAAGACTGGCAAACACAGTGCCTGCAAGCCTTTCCTTGGAGAAATGTACCATGTGGAATCACTAAAAGATCTGGACTGCCCCCCAGACTGGTAATTTTTCTTGGAAAATGTGAGATATAGCAGTGCCTCTTGTATTTATTTATGTGCTGACTGCTTTTGGTAAATGGCATTCACCCAGCTAAACTCCTACGGCTTCAGCCTCTTGCAGATTGAAGGCATGACAGTTTAAAATGTGCTTAATCTCTTCCCTCACACCTTCAAAACTTTCTGGAAATGGAGATGGGCAGCCAAATTTAAGTTCTATTCAGGTAAATTTGTGCCTTTTAGTGATGGATTAGAGAAGAAAAGCAGAGCATTTTTTAAAAAGAAGAGCTGGTATATGCTGCATGCTCCAACCAGAGCTCACTTCACCAACTCAATAAAGTAAAACTACAATTATCTCTAAAATGAGGTTGTAGGAGAGGTTGCCCAGCATGAGCTGCAATTGCAGGAAATTATTTCTTAGTAATTATTGTGCAGTAGTGAGTACATTAAGATGTTCTGCCTTCTCCTTAGCTATGTGATGTTTGCTGAACCACAGCATATCTCAGCCACACTGAGTAAGCAAATACTTATCTATCTGTTTTAAAAATGCTAAAATATTCTAATCATTATTAAACTGATCTATACATCTTACCTTTGCTATGGCTTAGGCATGTTTACGTTTTTTATTGTTTGTTTGGGCTTTTTTGGGTTTGGTTTTGTTTTTTTCTTAATAAGATACATTTATTCATTTTCTTCTCTGCTCTATTGGAATAGTTTATCTGTAATTTAAGATGCAGTAACTTCATTACTAGTGGAAATCAATGAATTAATTTGATTCCAGCAATTGCTTAACCTACCCAATGCCAGAGGGACCCCAGTGCAAGAAAGGGTGTACTAATACTTTATGAACATGCAGCACTTGCACCAGCACACTGCTGATTCAAAAAACACAGGAGATTTTTCTTCAAAGGATTCTGAATAAAGCCTTTGGTCCTGATTCCACACATGGATTTCTTTTATTTTTTTTTTCATTGTCCTAAATACATTTGTTAGACTACCTCATTTTGAACCGTAGCTGAAGCTACATTAGAGAAAGATTTTGCATGCATTTAATACACCACTGAAAACAATCAAGAGTTATATATATATTTTACCTAATAAATATCTCAGCATTTTAAATCCTTCTGAATTCTTGGACAATGCTATTTAATCTCTTAAATATGCACTTATAATTACTTAAGAATCCACACACTGAAGATCTAGTGACCCAGTTGTGCTCTGCACTGCCATATGTGAGAGGTGATTTGGATTTTATTAATCCAAATAATTTTTAAACCCTGTGAACATACTCAGGACTTTGCAAGTGCTAATGAGCATTGCTTGCAAGCTGAGCAAATGGTGTTGTCCAGCCAGAATCTCTGTGACAGGTGCACAGCCCTGTGTGCACACAGTGGTGGTGAGCTCTGCCCTTAAAAGATCTTTTAAATGTAGCTTAGTTACTAGGAAATGTGTGTGCTGAAACTTGCAGTGGTATCAGATACCGTGGCAAGAAAACTGACTGGAGATCACCTGAAAGATCTGAACTCAAATAATAGGTTTTTTTCTAATTTAAATCTTCTCTATAGTACAGAAGAAAAGTAAATGCTTTTCCTTCCTTTGAGGTGGTCTTAACGTGACTTGAACTGCATTTCAGGGTAGTTGCAGTCTCTGAATGCTTTATTAGTATCACTTAGCTACAGCTCTTCCTATGACCCCTTACCTATGAACTATTTCTGCTCCAGAGAGGGAAGAAATAATTATTATGTATGAAATAATATAATGTCTAGTATAAATCTCTCCTGAAGCAATGGGGGTGTGTTTATTGGTATGAATGCACCAATATAAGTCATCATAAACCCCACTATATTAAGCTGTTAAAAACTATTGGTTACTGGCAATAATGTTTATTAGCAGGTTTCAGTATTTTAATGTCTAGCCTCATAACTAGCTGGGCTTAGAGAGATGCTGTCAAGTTAAATGTTCCTTCTCTATGTTTCAAATGGTACATTTGGTAGTTAAAATGAAAGTATGCAATAAGAAAAGAAGTTGAACTTACTGTTTGGTTTTGCTTACAGTAGTCCAGCCATGTGGATTGATTAGTTGCCATCTAAGCAATTTAATTTCAAACATTCTATCAGGGCATTTCTGAGAGGTGCCTTGCACAGCAGCAGCACTGTTCAGGTTTCTGTCCATCCTCAAGTCCTCTGCTGTTTCCTTAAAAAGCTCTTCTGTTTTCTACACCATGACCCCATTTACCTGCTCCATGCACACTTTGAGACCCACCATGTCACTCGCCCCATCCCTGAGTCCTCCTAGCACTGATGTTTTCATCAGTATCAATAAGTGTCCCAAGATGCTGCTAGGGGAGATGAAAGGAGCAGCCTTGCCAGCAGTGTGATACTGTTTGCACAGACAGCTGAAGGAGCACTGGATTTTCAAGGTGATAGGCATTTTGGGCTCACCTTATCAACCCATCTGCATCAGCAGATGGAAGGTGGGCCTTTCTAGGAGCTGTGTAACAGGTGATAGCTGCTAATTATCATATGCTGAAGACTTTGCAGGATGAACAACAATTATTTCTAGACAAGCAAAATTTTTTTTTTCTCCAGATCCCCAGAGCAACTATCATGCTGGAGTGGATCATGGCATTGCAGGTAAAGCCCACTGTGATCTGTGCTTGCCTGTTGTGAGCTGCTGCTGGGTACACCTACAGAAAAGGGTACACTCACCCTGAATATTGCCCTCAGGTACTTCCTCCTCTGAGGACACATCACATTCTCCTCCTCCCCCTATCCCACTGCAACAGCGTCACCTGAGGGTCCTCCTTGACTGCAGGTCAGACCAGTAGCCCTCGATGTCACGTAGCTCTTGCACCATCTGGAGCTGAAAGCCTCCTCAGAGAGCACTGACTCACCTTGCACAGCACAAGAGTCATGACTGTCATTCCAACTTTAAAGTACTTTTTGTGTCAAGGGCAAATAAACATGCTTTTTTTTCTCATAAGTAGGCTTTGGCAGTGAATGAGCCTTTTAAGCTAGTTTGCAAATAACTGCACTACAGGACAGAGAATTCTTATGGAGAAAAAGAGGAGTTTAACTGTGAGCATATTTACATACAGATAAACTGTCAATTTTTCCTAGGGTCCATTTCAGAAACCAGAGGTAGGGCAGGGTACTCTATATTAATTGGACCAGCTCAGTTTGCTCATGAGCTTTTCTTCACTCAAAGTCAGCTCCTTCCAACACTCTCTGAAGTCAGCCACAGTGTGGCCAGAATAAATGGAACTGCAGCCCCTTACTTTGTAAGAGTCTTGGGGATCTTGCCACAGCACAAGGAGCTTTAAAAAACTCCATCTCATATCTTGCCCTTTAAAGCAGCTGAAATGTAAACAGAGCTCCTGTGCCACAAAGCTCTGCCCTTAAAAGTACCATAAACAAAAATCAGGACTGTGAACCTGTAGAGCCTTGGAGATTTGCCTGTGAGTGCCAGAGACAGGATGCTGCTATGCACTGGACAAAACACTGCCATGTCAGAGGCATTAAAATGACATGTTTACCTTATAAAATGAACTTGAAAGGTCCAGCTCTCCAGCCACCTGCTCAGGTTGGGCTAAGTATTGTCTGAGAAAGCCTGGTTGGGAAAGGACTTGTTTGAATAGGATTGCCTTGACTGAGGGCCAGTTTATTATCCTCTGAGAATAAACATATTTTCATTGTGGAAGATTTTGCAGGGTTTTAGGGGTTATTTTTGTCCAAAAGAAGATTCCTATCACAAATGATATAGATGAGCTGTATTGAACACATAATGAAGAATAGTGCCTGGGTAAAATGCACAAGGAAGATGCTCTGAGGGGAATTCACTTGTGTGCTGACTTAGAAAGCCCAGGAGATCTCCTCCACCTTGTTTGACCCTATGATGTCTCCAATGCCATGCAGATGTCACAGGGGCATAAAAGTGTCTAAAAATGGCATTTAGACAGCTGTGATTGCATGGCTGAATCTTATCTCAAAGAGAGAAATTCAGATATGCAGATCCTGGCAATTGCAAAGCTTCCTGTGTGCAAGCTACTCGTGGCTCTAGCAACATGAGACGTGGTTCAGTATGGCCAGAGAAGCCTGCCACAGCTATGTGCCTCCTTCTGAAGTCACTGCTGATTTTAGGCCTCCCAGCCTCCCTTACCTCACAGGGCATTTTTTATCTTGCACAAAGAAAGCAAGTGAGTAGTACAGGTAACTAAACTTAGTCTCTATTGAGTCAGCTCTGATCCATTCATACCTTAAATTCTGATGCCATGGCTTATCTTTAAAGATGAGCTATGGACATTGGTTACTTTCGATATGCCTGATTTCCACTCTGTTACCTTTCTGTTTGTCATCGTGGATGATGCACAGTTCTCTCCAAAATTTGTTATTCATCTTTAGCTGTGCATGCTTTCAGGCTGAATCTATTATTTCTTGTGCTACATGACACATCAGAGATAGAGCTTTTCTTGTTATGAAAATAGTCACGGTAATCAAGTGAAGATTAATGGAAAGATTATTTCTGTGAATATGAAGAGTTCCTGTAATGTGGTATTTTCCATGTTAATATATTTAGAAACTGGATTGCAATACTGCCACCCCCAACTCTGGTATTTTTTGTCCTTTCTTTTATCCACATGTACAGATAATATACTGGGCTGTCATCTCCCCCCAGACAGTTGCTTGTAGTAGCAGCATCCTGAACTTGTGTACCTGCACATAATGTATCCCACTTAACCAACCCTTCATGAATCATTTGTCCTTTAAAACATATGTTTTATTCAAGCAGAGCATATGGTCTGCCTTGATCTGCCTTACATACTATTTGAAGCAGCCAAGACTCAATCCTAGATGTTTTCTGCCTCATTAGAGTCATTATTGTCTTGACCTTTTGTCAGAATGGAGTCCAAAAATTTATGTTTTTTTCTTCCGAGTATGCTGCATCCTTGAAAATTATTTTTGAATCAGAGGTGTACCGGCCTCTCTTAAATTTTCAGCCATATGTTGCAGAGTAAGGGTGAATCTTACCAGTTCTCAGGAGAGTTTTCATGCATTTATGCCTCCAAATTGTGCCACTGAAGCTCTTGGGTCTTCTGACATGGTGTGAATAAAATTCTGAGAGCATGTTTTTAGTAGCTAGTCTGAAGAGCAGCTGAGGATCTTCTTACAGTCCTGCCTGCTCCAATGAAAGGTTCTTACATGCTCTAGTGGGCTAGAGGGTCATGCTTGACTTTATGCTCATGTTTGAGCCAGAGGGATAGATGCTTGCTGCAGAGATGTTTTTGCCTATCTCACAATCTTTCCTCTGTGCACAGGCTGCAAGCACAATGTGAGACCCATGCCGAGGTAGCACTGGAGGCTTTGGAAGACTTTGAAGCCACATCCTCAAAGTCTTTATCAGTGACATTAGTCCCTGCTCCTCCTTCTCCTCTCTGACTCTGTAAAAGATGCCTCAATTTGGTCCTTCACTTCTATTGTGGTGCTTTTATTAAGAACACCCCCAGTGCAATGCCATTTTGATTGCTCATGCAGCCGTGGAAATGTTTTTTAAAGCCCAAAATGATTGATCTCATTTAGCATGTGCCACATACATCTGGTCATACCAGGGCTACCTGGTACCTTCTTGATGAATGCCCACTCCTGCTGCTGCAGGGACAGTACTGCAGTGACTTGGGGGCACCAGGACTATTGTGTTGCAGCTACATGGATTACACAGTGGAAAATCTGCACTGAGAACCAACTACTTCTCATTTGTTCCATCTACCTGCCATAGTAACAGTATGCACAAGCAGTGGCTCACCTGCTTGGGTATGCCCTGAAATCACTGTTGACTTAGTGTGTCCCTGCTGTTCCTCTTATTAATTTATAGTTTATTCAGAAAACACAGACATTTGACTGAGGTGCCTTTGGGTCTTTCAGTTGGCTTCTAGCCAAGTTTGCTTGTCAAGGAACCTTCCTTTTCCTCTCGTGCAATATGTTTGTGCTGGTTGCTAAGCAGATTACCTCCCAGCTGCATATTTAACAGGAGTGAGAATGGTAACAGAGCTGGGAGGGGCTGGAGAGCAGCATGGGTTTCTTTGCGTTAGGAAACAGTAAATAAGGGACTAAAATAATGATAGCTGCTGCTTCCCAGGATGGATTTTTTATGCATGAAGTCCTTGAGATTCTGATACTTGGTGTATTTCATGCAGTGTCTTTATTTCTGTTAATGGCCAAAAATGTTTCCACAGGCAGCAAGAGAGTTCATCTGAGGAAAAGTAAGTAATGTAAAATTTATTATTAAATAGATGCTTCTTAAAGGTTTACTATTTCCCTCCAACATCTTTTAGGCAAAATCCTATTGGCACCTGTGCCATTGTATTTCCCCTCTTTGAGTAACTCTTTTTGTAGGAGCGCCTTCAAGTATAGCTTCCTCTGCTGAGGAGTTAGCATGTTCTCTAAGCAAACAGATTACTGATCTTCTCTTTTCCCGTTCATCCTACTTCTGTATAAAAATCTGATTATACTGATTGCAGCTTCCTAGTCCACAGGGCTCCTCTAAGATGCATATCATGGGGCAAGAGGAGATCAGGCAAACAGTATCCTCGGACTAATCTTGCTGTTGAAATTGGTTTGAGGAAGAATGTTACATTAAGACTCCATCATTTTGAGTACTTCGGGTTTGGGATTTTTTTGCCTTTTTACTGTGCCTAAGCTCTGGTCAATGAAAACACTTAGTAATTGATAATATATCTTTTCTTCTATTCCTTATATTCTTGTATTTCTTATTTTGTTTTTGGATCTTTTATTTGATGCTACAAGATGTCAAGGGCAGGAACTTCTTTCAGCATACTGGGAGCTCCAGCCTAATACCCATGTAAATCACTGGACAAGTTCAGAGTAAACACAAATTTTCAAGTTGCTCTTGTAAAAATGAGGAACTTCTCACTGAACACGCTGGACTCCAGCAAGGCCTCTTGTACATAGGGACTGATAATAGCCTGGTTGTGCTTGAAGGATGATCTGCTGGGAAGGGTAACAGACAGCCTGAATTCATATTGCCACCTCTCATCATGCTCTCTGAATCTCACTCCAGCAAAAGGGCACTCGTGGGGCAGGCAAAGCCACAGCAGTTTCCTCCTTGCTTTCTTTAAGATGATGATATATTGGGATTTTGGGATGTTCCCAGTGGACATCTTTCTTCCACTTCTCCACAGAGTACATGATGGTCTTACCACGTGCCCTGCTCTTTACACAAAGCTCAGAGGTGCTGTCACTCGCTGCAGCTGCTGTCCTCTGCAGAGCACAGCTCTTGCTGCTTTGCCTGTGGCACAGTTAATGATGCACATCCAAAGGCCACTTCCAATTTCCTCAAGTGGGGATTTCTCTGTCATACATGAACTGTGGTGCATCCAGCTGAATAAGGAGCTTGTGCCCTGTACAGCTGGAATCAGTTTATAGCAGGTCAGGTTTGGAGAGGGAAAGCAGGATGAGCTCCAGTAAGTTTTCCGGTATCTGTTACCTCCTCCTGCAGGTCTATCTGTGGGGCTGCCTACTTCATGCCAGTCATGCATTCCCTGATTTACTGCTGCCCATGTCTGGCCCCAGCCATGGTGACATTGTTGGCTATTGCTGTTCAGGTAAATCAGTCAGTCTTGGCACTACAAGCAACAATGGGGAGACACTGCTGCCGATTTCCCCAAATAAAGGGGCATTATCTTGCTGGTGAGTCTGGCCAGTGTTTTGGTGGGTTGCTTTGACCAGTCTTGAGGAAGCTGCATTGCTCAGTCTGGAAGGGGTCAGCTCTGACCAAGTAGTCTCATCTTGTCCATGTGTCTTATTTCCAAAATCAGTGGCACTACTGTTGGCCAGATCCAACCAAATTCATCAGAGACAGAAATTTCATCATAAACAGCTACAGATAAGAGGTAAGATAGTACTGATGCTCTTACTGAGACAAAGCCTGCAAAACGAGCTCATCATATTTAATAGCTCCTCACAGGGGAATGGCAGTGAAAGTGCCCCAATCTGCAGAAACGTTCACACTCTTAGACACCAGAGGGTCCAGCCAGAAGTCATGAGTCACCAGACTGCATTTGCCCCAATGCTGATAACATTTTTTTCCCTTTCACTTGCATTTGGAATCATCTAATTGCCACCAGATAATTCTCTATTCAAAATCTTGATCCTTTCACACGTTTTAGAATGCTGGGAGAGGAGAGGAGAGGAGAGGAGAGGAGAGGAGAGGAGAGGAGAGGAGAGGAGAGGAGAGGAGAGGAGAGGAGAGGAGAGGAGAGGAGAGGAGAGGAGAGGAGAGGAGAGGAGAGGAGAGGAGAGGAGAGGAGAGGAGAGGAGAGGAGAGGAGAGGAGAGGAGAGGAGAGGAGAGGAGAGGAGAGGAGAGAAAAATAAACAATACTGACACAGAAAACCCTTTTTCTCAATGACCTTTTCTAATCACACTGAGAAGAAGGTAGGCAATATTATCATCACTGCTAGCATATTTCCCCCAAATATGCTGCCTAATCAGTAAATAGAAAGTTGAAGTGAACAGTTTTACTTACTAAGCACTGCTTCGTGCCTACCTTCATTAAAATTTATCTACGGTTGTGTTACCCAATCATCCACTTTGATTAGATCCTCCTGGAATTCCTCTCCATTCTCAGTCATTTTGTGTGACTTAAATAATTCTATTTCCTCAGCAAATTCACCACATTGCATACTGCTTCCTTCTCAACAATATAAAAAAAAAACCCCAAACTGTTGAGTTGCAGAGATATTGAGAGCACCTACAACTTCATCTTGGCAAAAAAACTATTTACTCTTCCTTATCACTTATTTTCTCTTTTTCAAAACTCTTGCATTTCCACATACAATTGCAAACTTCCATCAATGTTCTCCCATGGGAGACTTTCCTAATAGACTTCAGTATAACTAAACAAATGTATGGTCTAGTAATTTTGTGCCCTCATAGAGCTTTGCCAGATTTATTGCAGATAATGTATTTTGACAGAAATTTTGCTTTTATTTCTTTATTTCTTTAACCATCTGAGTTATTTGTGTCTTCAGTACTCTTTTTCATGTTTAGATGACTGTATTTTACAGTGTAGAGTGAGATACAGTGTATTGCAAAGCAAAGAACCGATTCGTATTTATACCCTGCAATAGAAATATTTTAAAAAGCAAAACCACAGTGTTGATGGCCCTCACCATTCTTTCTGTAAATGAATGGGGCATATGCATGCATTGCTGCAAATCCAGTTAGTAGAAGTCTCAAATACTCGCATTTACAATGATGTCTTTGTATCTTTGCTCTTTTCAAAGAGTATTTCTATTATTTGGAGTTTATTGCCTACAATGCATTTAGCTATTTTCTTTGTGTCATGATTAATGAGTATTACAAGAGTGCAAGTTTAGCTAATATGCTATGAAATGAAACTGGGCCAAAACTGTCTGAGGATATCCAGCAATGGCTAGATACCATTTTCCTTCCACATGTATTATTATTTTAGATGGTGTTCAAGTACTTTAGAATTAGAAAGTAAAATTATTTTCCTCCTATAGTGATAGAGAATAGACATCATTTTAAGTGGTAGAGGTACAGAAAAATGGATGGGCTGATTGCCAGTTGCACAAAAGGCAGATTAATACAGATGGGTTTGTCCTGTGCTGGCTTTCAGAGCTGTTGGTGTGACCTGTAGTGTTGTTTGGTTGCATTTGTATTATCTCATGGAAGTTATCAAAGGCAGGTCTTGGATGTGCAAATTGGAAGAGAAAATAATCTTAGCCTCCTGAAGGTGCAGCTGTCAGAGCAGTGGTGCATCAACAGTTCCACAGCAGAAACTCTTGAAAGAGTTCAGAAAGCCACATTAGGAGAAGTTTCTCTATTTTCTTAGTTCTGTGCATTTTAGCTGTGTTGCAACCCAAGACAAGCTGTCAGAAAGAAATGGCTAGTGAACTGAGTCCCTTGCTACAAGGGTGTTGTTTGTGAGTGATGTGTTCAACCAGAAGAAAGCATCCTGTCCCTGGCAATCTTTTAAAATTTCACAACTCAAAAAGGTTAATTTTAAGAAAGCACAGCCTACCAGCCACTCAGTCAAAAGCCATAGCAGAACCAATGCTTTAGATGGCTCTAACTACTTTGTTAGGGGTGTTTTGTGTTTATCTGTGCAAGTCACTACCATAATATAATATCATTATTTTTTCATCCATATGTTCATCTCTGAGGAAGCTGTCTCAATTTGTTTACTGGGCTGTTTTTGAGACTTAGCCACAAATGATTCCATGCTGGCTCAGAAATATGCCACTTCAGCACCATTCATGCTCACAGTGGTTCAAGTAGCTACCATTTAAATGCAATGGCGAATAACTCCTTAACAGTCATGCAAAAAATAATCACCATCTGAAATATTGCTGCCTTCTCTGCTTGTAGACTAAGCATTTTGCACCTGCAAAAGAAAGATAGCCCTTGTATGCACCTGTAATATCCTGTCTGTAATAGCAAATAAAGGGAGGGGTTGTGTTTATTGATCACTGCTTGTTTGTAACATTTCCATGTGATAGGACTCATACTTCTTCAGAAAAAAAAAAAAAACGTGAAATTGTTTTGAGGTGGTATTGCTCTCCCAGCCTTCTCTGTTCAGTATTTTGTGGGGTAGATTGCAACAAGGTTTGACATTGCCCTGATGTCTTATAAGATTAAAAATAATTTTGCATTTCTGACTGGAGCAAGTTCAAATTGACTAACTGATTATGACAAATTATGGCATCACTTGGAATGTTTTATCAGTGCTATTTTATTGTTTAAAATAAATCTGCAGCATTTCTACCTGTTCCCACACCAGGAACTGAATGTGTCTTAGAAATCACAGTAAGTGGATAAACCAATTTAAACACTTACCAAGCCATGCTTGTAATGCTAGTAAGATCAAGCTGTTGAAAAATGAACAAGAGACATGTAGAGACCTCCATGATGGTATTCACAGTACTCGAAAATGATGGGTTTTGAAAGTACTGCTTTATGCTAAGATTTCTGATCCCAAGACTGAGGCACATCTTGGTTTTGAATTGCTCAGCTGTTATCTGAGAGGAACTCTAGTGTTGCTTCCTACTCAGCAGCTCCCAGCAGAGCATCTCACAGCTTCCAAGCAACTATTATGAAAAAAAAACTTCCCAATAACTCCTCCAGCATACTGAAGAAGCAATAGAAGCATAATGCTGTCCCGTGGGTTCTACAGTGTGTGCTGAGGAACAGCAGTGTCTTGGTCTGTTTGTTTAATTAAGGTCTGGAAGCTGATGTGTTCTTCAGGTCTGTTGTGCTTCTCCCCTCCTGGTGCTTCATCGTTGTCTTTGGCACAGGTACCATTAGTACCTGTTCCTTGGTCCTTCTGGGGTATCTGGTCATTTATTTGGTTTCATTTTTGGATTGTCCTTCTTCCTGGCATGTTCATTCTTGTCAGTCCTCAGCATTACTGTATTAATCTTTTATTCATTACGATCCTGTAATCTGTAGGCTTTTGCTTGGAATCTACACTCAGAAAAACTGAGGGTTAGGCCCATCAGCCTTACCAGACAAATCCAGCACAACATGTTTTCCTCCTAATTGTGCCCCAAAAATAGGACTGTGTCTTTTGGAAGTCAGGCAGGTGAGGACCTTTTGCAGCAAGAAGATGGGACCGGGCACATTTGATAAGTGCTGTGGACGGGAAAGTTGGAGCAATGTGCCTTCTATCCCCCAGGCACAGAGCTCTCCCTGCAGTTCCGTCTGTCAGCACATCACACTAACCAGACAAGCAGAGGCCTCTGTGGTACATATATGTATATAAAAGAGAGGAGCAAACAGATATCCCTGAGGTCTTTATGCTTGGAAGCTGTAAATCTTAGGAAACTTATTTTACATGTCAGCAAGATCATGTTCTATCTTTAATAATATGAAGGCAAGGATTACTTCAATTTCCTTAATGTCTTGTGAGACAAGCATCTAATTACCTTCCTGTCTTTAATTTGTTTTTTTTAATCTACTGATGAATAGAAGTAAGGAAATTCTACAAGGTATTTTCCACTAATTTTTCTCTTCCTATCTGGATATCTCCTCTGCCCATCTATACCTTCTTTGTGCATTCACTTGGAGGAGTTGTTCTACTGTTACAGTTTTAATTATTCCTTGTATTGTAGAACACTATCTGCTTATATCTGTATCTTCTCAATTATAAATCAGCATTATTGTTGTGAGAATCACCTGGTACTCTATGTTCACCTACAAACATTAATATGAAAGTATAAACAGATTCTCTTCAAAAGTGATTGTAGATAAATTCTCAATAAAGCAATGGCAAAAAGAATCCCTTCCTTCCTGACATTAGCTGTTGAAAGAAAACTAGAAGAGGTTTAATTTCCTTGTAGTTGTCATATTTGGAAACCATTGAAAATGATGTAATCTTAATGTGAACAAGTTGTATGTCCCAGTTGATTTAGGCAAGTTGTATTACATGCACTCTTGGAACAGAATGGAGTAACTTTTTTATTATGGGAAGGAAAAAGATGCTGTAGTTTATGGTCTAACTAGGGTATTTAGACCTAAATATATCTGTCTTCATAAAGGTGGAGCAGGTCGAGGTTGCAAAAGCTCTAATATCTGGACCTTAGAATGCTTTTAAAGATGAGAAAATTAAGAGTTCTCCAACCTGCCAAGCAATCAAAGATTCTTCTTTGAAAGATGCTCAATAGCTCAAGATGAGCAAAAAAGAAGCAGAGAAACAAAATTAAGTCCAAGCTGGATCCTTTTCACCCACCTCCCCCCTACATATAGTTTGCACCCATTAAAGAACTCTGCATGTCGTATCTCAGGGGATTAATAATTAATGCATTGTTTTTGAAAGGCTGCCATGTCACTGCAATTATTTTAATTTATATTCTTTTCCTGAAGGGATTAATTTAAAAAAAAAATGTTATAGTTCTTTTGGACTTCCTGTAGCGCTTGTAGGAAACCACAGGGGTGCTATAACCATTAGCTTAATTTCAGAGCTGAAAAAGTTGAGCAGCTCATAGATATGCAGGAACAATGCCAGTAGTTTGCTTAAAAGTACTCAGTCTAGATATAGGTCAAAATATTAAGCAGAACTTCATAAAGTTCTGAAATATAATGCTTCTCTGTCTTTCCAACCATACCTCATTACTCTGCAGCGTTTGTAATTAGGAAAGTTCCGTCTGTGGGGATGAGGCCAGACTGCACTTAAGGCAGGAACACAAATCAGTGAGTCAGGGTCAGGGTCAGGTCTAGACTCCATAGCCAGGGACAGGCCCAGCTCAGTGACCGTCAGGCAAGCCCACAGTGGTGAGGCAGGTTGGCCAAGACCCAGGTTACCTGTTAGCTGGAATTCTGCTCGGTACCAGCTGGTCCTCGGTCAGGGACGGGCACGGCTGTGATGCCGTTGTGAGGTAGCTCAGGTGGGGACCCAGGGCAAGAGCCTCACCGTGAAGACAGCTCCAAGAGGAGGAAGGCAGCTTTTGTACAGGATTCCTCCAGCCCTTTTTTCACAGAATCCTCACCAGATGTAAATCCAGAGGAACAAACAGAAGAATATTAGAGCTGCAGGGATAAATTTGCAGTATATCAGTGGATTAAACTAAATGTTTGGAGTTGGATGATGTGAAAACAGTAAAAAGGACAGAAGGACACTAATCATTGTCCACAAGTATGAAGAAAAAGAGCAAAGCATTGTGTCAGGACAGTAGAAAAATACATGTAACTTCCCTAAGGGATTTAAGCAACATTATAGAAAGAAAAACAAAGTTGGCAGTCAGAGGAGATAAAAAATCCAAGAATCATATACGTACAGCCATATAACCATCTATGAAGGAGGTGGTCAAAGTCTGTGGCTCAGAACATTTTTTAAGTGGCCTCACTGAAGCTTTCTACCTCCTCTTCTAAGGATGAATCCCTCACTGAATGTAGCCTCTCACCGTTTGCTTCTTTATTAGAGCTCTCGACAATGATTTCCAAATTTTTTGTCAGACAACTCAAAATATTTTTTAGCATTGAAGCGCTGCAAAAAGAATCTTTATGAAATATTGCTGAGGTTTGAAAAATGTTTCCACTGTGTACGGCCTCCTATTGATTTCCAGAGTCAGTAACTAATGGATGCTAACTGAAACCAGGACTCATGTCTACTATTTGAGAACATCTGTGATAGATATTTTTATCTCTTCTTCCTCTTCCAGTTACAGCAAATTTAGTAACTTAATTTCTTGTCTTTTTTTATATATACAACCATAAATTCCAAAGATAAGACACTGACAATAGGAAGCCTTACTTAGTAAAATGAGCCTACAGGCATATGGATGAGTGCTCTTAATATATTTCATGTTGTTATAAAGAGAGCCTGCAACTGAGTCTTGAAACCTGTGTAGAAACTTGTGTAAAAGAGTTGCTGAGAAAAGCTAATTAACATCAATTATTATCATTGCCCCCAAATCTCAAAGGCCTGTGTTGGTGCATGATTAAGCACTACATTTTGTGTAACTCTGTCATAGTAAATGGTGTCGTCTGGTGGCAATGTGCTGGTAGGACAAATACTATGGTTTCAGTTCAACCCGTCAGTGTTTTTTCTTTCTCAATGCCAACATCAGTATTAGCTGATTTTAAACTTTATGGAGTCATAGAATATCCTGAGTTGGAAAGGACCAAACGTCATCAATGTCCAGCTTCTGGTGCTGTGCAGGACTTCCCCAGGAATGACACCATGTGCCTGAACACACTGCCCAAACGCTTCCTGAACTCTGGCAGGCTGTTGCTGTGACCATTTCCCTGGGGAGCTGTTCCAGTGCCCAGCCACCCTCTGGGTGAAGAACCTTTTCCTAATATCCAACCTAAACCTCCTCTGATAGCGCTTGATACCATTCTCTTGGCTCCTGTCCCTGGTCACCACAGAGAAGAGATCAGTGCCTGCCCCTCACAAGGAAGTTTTGCACTGCAGTGAGCTCTCCCCTCACTCTCCTCCAGGCTGAACAGACCAAGTGACCTCGGCCTTTGCGTCTGGCCAGCAATCAAATAGATATTGCTACCTTCCTCCTGCTGGTACAGAAGGGCTCTTTATTGCTTGATGACACTTCCTGTCATAAGGTAGAAACACTGAGGTGCCCTGGGTAGCAAACATGATGGGATTCAAGGCACCTGGTGTGTCATTTTATTAAGGAGGTAAAAATAAAATTTCTGTGCTCCCATTTCTCATCAATAGAGTGAAAGTAGTGGTATATATTTACTCTGTTGAGAATGCTTTTCAACTAGAAAAGATATGTGATCTGGCAAACAGGTACTTGAACTGTCACTGGGCACAAAGAAGAGGAAGGATTCTTCACTTATTTTCACAGTATTGTCCAGGGAGGTTGTTTTCACTGCTTACACTAGCTTCTGACTGTGAATAATTGCTTTGCTCCTTTGGGGATAGAAATCCCTCACATCTGCCTGATCTTTCTGCTATGGTGAAGACAAAAAACTATCCAAAATACTGAGTTTTCCCATCTTGAACTCCAGTTTCTGTGTAAATGGCATTGGAGCTATGTAGTTCAAAGTAAGATCAAAGAAATAAAACTGCACTGATTGCACTGACTGGTGATGTCTTGATGGTGAAAAATGAAGTGTCTGTAATCACCATTTTGCATCTGCCTGACACTGTTGGTCCAGGATATTTATGTTTACAAAAAATGTACATTCCAGCAGAAAACTGCAGGGATTGTTTCGAAAGGTCTCTTTCCTTTCAGAGACAATATGGGAGGTGACATTAGGCGACTATGTACTCATAATTGCAGAGATTTTCTGTGAATTACTTTAGGCATCTGTCTTGTCACTTTTCCCCTGTTGTGTATTTTGCTTCTTCACCTTTTATTTTCTGTGCAAATGAGTAAGCTAAGTAGGTATTCCTGTATAAAATCATAGTTAGCAAAATTTCCACCTACCTCCCTGCTGAGACTTCATGGTTGTGAACTTTTAAGGTAAAGTGAAATAGAAAAAAATTAACGTGAAAGCTTTAAATGTTTATTCAGCCTTTATCATTTTCCATGTCCTTCATGATTTAACTCAGAATGTCATTGACAGATGCACCATTCCTACTTTGTCTTAGCAATTCTTTAAAACTGCTCTGTAACTGAGAAGGACAAGCAGTCTGGGTGATATATCAGAATATATGTAATGCATTTCTTTCCCTTTTCTTGGGATAATTTACAATTCAAAGTGACAGTCCATGTTTTTTTCAGTGGAGGAAGAGAATGCTGATAATATACTACAGCGAATGAAGATGTGAGGTAGCATTTGAACAAACTAAAACAACATTTACTTTGTCTTAAAAGCAAATCTTTTCATGGACTCAGCCCCATGTAGACCATGGCTCACTACTAGCTTTTAAAGTCTCAAGAGCTGTTCACAGGCGATTCTTGTGGCCAAGGCCCCAGTGTTTGGTCACTGGGCAATCAGCATCTCTGGACATCTAATGAGTGGCAGGGGCCTGGGAGTTTGACACAATTTTGAGTAAAATGGAGGCAGGGACTGATTCCTGTCTCAGAAGTGGAGCAGTGTGAACTGAGAATGTGTTACTAGGGACTAGCTCCCTCTGTAGCAGAACTGTGTTGGAGACAAGTCACTGGAATAGCCAAAAAGTATAGTTAGTAAATTGAGCTAATCATTAAGGATAATTAAGAACCCAGTGCTTGAGTTTGGTCCTCAGTACTCTCCTATTTTACTCTTTGAAGACAATTCCTAAAACCCAGGTATAGCCTGTAGGCAAGATCTATCCCATGGAGAAGGAAAAAGAACTTTAGGAAAGCACCACTGCCACCTGTATTTGTATTATTCCTGGAGCTAATCATGTGTTGGTGTCTTCTTGTGATGAACAATCCATTGTACTCTTCCACCTGTTGCTGATGAGGTGCTGGTAGCATACCCAGCTCACAGAGACACACCTGCTTTGCTGTACCTATATACAGGTGCCTCACCTGGAGCTGAATTCCATCCTTCCCTCTCTTGCAGAGTAAATCTTTGAAGATCAGATCATGTCCATTTTTGTGTTGATTTCCAATTGCAGGTCAAGGACACTGGGATTTTCTTTTAAGGATGTCGTGTATCTTGCTTGTGGTTCCAGCAGTGCTACCATTGGATGCAGGGCTGTCACACAGATTGATATGCTCAAGCTGGCTGGATAATCATCACACCAACCCCACTATTAGATAATATCTGTCTCAGACATGCATATCAGCCACACTCCCAGCTGCAGCACAGACATATATCCATCCACAAGAGCCTGGAGGTAGACTGTGGGGGTTTAACTGGGGCACTATTGAAATGAGCTCTCCTCCATCAAGGCACTTTCATGCTTAGTGTTATGGCTTTTGTTCTCTTGGTGCAGGTCTGCTCTGGGGAGCTGTCACTGCCACTGTCACTGCACTGGCTGTCAGTGTGGCACTTGTTCATTTTGAGGGAAACCTGGGCACACACATCTTTCTTTCCTTTGTTTGGTTCCCCAGCAGTCACTCCCTTGACTCCTTATTTTAAGAGTCCAGATGCTTTCCTGCATCTGTTTAATTACTCGAGAGGCATGCACTATTTACTTGGTATAATGTGCTTTGGTTTTCCTGTACTGCATGTTGGGGTGCATGCTTCTCTTCCATTTCCTTTTTACCTCTGAGATTACTGAAAACCAATTTACTGACAACAAAGGGAAAAGGGCCTGCCTGTACTTTGAATATTTTTATCCTTGGGAAATCTTTCACATGCTGTAAGCAGTAGTGTTCAAGAAAATCAGCGAGCTATCAAAAATAGAGCAGCAAGTAGTGCGCTCCATTTATTTTTGTCTCCCAGCTCTTCACATTGGATTAAGAAACATTAAATATTTTAAACTGAGGAATGGTAAAAGATTAATTCTGGGCTTGATACTAAATCTTGACTATACTAGAAAAAGATAAATCAAACTTGGATACTATTTGGTGATGAATAAATACTCAGTGTTGTTTAAAAATGCATAATTTGACATTGTTTTGAACTCCCTTGCCATTAAATTAACTCAGCCTTGAGGAAATTCTTTAATAGCCACTCCAAGCAGAGAATCCAAAATACTCTAAAATTTCCAGTACATGATCCAAGTCAGTTCAAACCTGTTTGTGTTCTCTATTTCCCCCTCTCTCACATCAGTAAAATGTTACATGTTGAAGAGCATTTTCTGTTTTCTTTTGAAGTAAATAACCTATTGCACATTCCGTGAAGCTAAGTTGATACTGTAAAAGATATTATTTTACAAAAATATATCATGAGGGCTTCATGGTACCTTCCTGTGGTCCTCAAAAATGTCCATTTAAGTTGATGCTTGTTGATGTTTATCCTCATCTGTGTTTTTCTCAGCCCACACTCCTGTTATTAACTATCACAGTGCAAACTGTTCACTCCTTTGTGCTGTTCCAACACACACTGCAGTTGCTGTACAGTCGTCAGAGTTGGAGTCTGCCTACTTCTTTCAAATAGAAAGAAGTAAAATTTAAATAAAATACAGGAATGGGCAGCTCTACAGAATGCAGTCTCGATTCATTTAATTGCTTATATGGACTAACTGCAGTTGTTATCCCTCACTGCTTAAAAGAAAATGTTTATTTCTGTTCAAAAATGTTGTCAGCTCCAACACAGCAGAATACTGACAATAGCTATAAGGACAGCAATAACTTGTAGCCAGTGTGTAATCTGTGCTTGATATGTGTGTAATTGATAAAAATTGCTTTCAGTTGGTAACAATGAAAGAATATACCATGCTCCATATATCTGTCAGGATAGCTTTGTACTGGCTTTTGATGATCTTTGGAAGCATTGCAATAAGACAGAAGGTCAGTGCACTTCATTCTTTTTAAATGAGTTTCCATATGGTCTTTAGTGTGTAATATAGAAGGTGAAGGCACTCTGGGCTTTCTGAGGAAGCATCATTTAGGTTAAGCTAATTCTAGCATGTAGGGATTGTTGTGAAACTCTAGTCTGGTTGCTTGTATAAAGAAGGCTATCAGCTAGTACTCAAGTGATTCTTGTTTGAATAAATCTTCTCTGTCAGAAAAAAAATAATCATGAATTAAAGATGAAAGAGCCAGGATGAGTGAGTGTGTGTGTGATGACAGAGTACTCCATCTCACTGGCAAGAAAAAAAGGAGAAGGATCAAGGGATCAGGGTCTTTAACAAGGGTGGGCAGAGAAACATCCCTGAGGGAGTCATTTAGGCACAGCAAGCAAAGGGTAGGAGTTCTATTCCCATCTTCTTCTCAAGGTCCTCTCTCCTAAGAGAGGAGCAGCTCTGACCTCCATTCTTGCACTGGTCTTTGTGGTAGGAGCAGGATGAGGAGCAGCCATCTGTGAGGGGCACTGTGCAGATTGCTTCCTTTATCATCTGGGAAAATTATTCCTCTTGCTTCCACGCTAAGATGGGGTAATACTTTTCCATGTGTTTCTGGGACAGGAGTGCTCTTGGATATCCATGAGAGTCAGTACTTGTTCCTGGCACTGCCTTTTAAAAAGGTCATTTGGCTCTTTGGTAAGACAACAGAGTCTACAGGCATAGGAGATGCCAGCTCCCTAAACTGCTGATACAATATACCTAAAAAAAGTGTTGCTTCATCTGGAGAAAACAGGATTAGTATACAAATTGCATTATTGATAAAGAACTGGCCAGAGAAAAGACAAGTTCAAGTGCCACTGAAAAGGGATTTATTAGGCTAAGGTGAAGATATTAATAGGGTCCTTCCAAAACTGATCTGGGAACTAATCTTATTTAGTATTTTAATTTCTGACCTTGGTGGGTGTTTGTTAATGAAATTTGCTGACTACCTCAGGTGTGAAAGCTGCATCAATAAAGAAGAGATTTGTTTATCATACAAAGAGTCAGATGACCTTGAAGTCTCTAGTAACAGAAATGAGATGAAATTCAATTGCACAAAAATATGAGTTCCTGCACTTAGAAACTAATAACAGGAATTTTTACTACAACCTAGGAGGATCAGCTGGAAAAACTTCAATGGGAAGATCTGGTTGTATTTTCTACCCTGTGACCATTAATATAATCAATGGAATATGACTCTGGAAATACCAGAAACAATCTCAGAGATTAATAGAAAGGATTATTTCAGCAGAGGAATATGAACTCCACCTCATGAGACTTTGTCAAGACCTCCTTTAGAATTTAATCTTAATCCAAAGAGATTAAGTCCAACTGGGAAAAAGGCAGAAAGGTCTGCCAGTGGCAGGAAACTGTTCACAGCCACAAGTGAGGGGAAATTCCCACGTCTCCTGATAATTTGGCAAAGTGAAAGCCCAGAGGAGGCGTAGCCTCTAAATTCATGTAGGTGGCCGTTTAGTGACCAGTGGTGGTTTCTTCATTACGGTGGATCTATTTCATTTCACTTTTTGAGGACTGCTAGCAAATACTGTAAGGGAACACTGCAGCTGCAGCTGAACATGTAAGCTGGTGTGTGGACAGAAGTATCCACAAATTTTCTCAGGGTTTGCTTTTCTTTCCCTTGATTTCCAGCATAAATGTGTCCTTCACCCCAAAGAGGCAGAAAAAGGGCTACTAAAGTGATCAGAAGGATAAATAGCCTGATATATATATGTAAGATAAAATACAAAAGATTTGTGTTGTTTAGTATTACATACTTGTATATAAATATTGTGGTGGGGGGATAAAAGTGAGGATAAAGAAAATATTAAAATAATGTTGGCTTGAAAATATCTGGGTACATAAGGCTGTATAAAAACTTAGACCTGAAATTTTAATAAATTTAGAAATCAGAAGGGTCTTAATATAAGAGGAAAGAGGCTTGGGAAGAACTTCTATGTGGAAAGAGCTAAAAAAGCCCCACACCTTTTAAGCCTGTGAAGAGCCCTGTGTGATATGGTTCCTAACCATATCAGGACAGTGAATTTCAGTACAGAGATTCTCCAGTCAGTCTCTGTATTTTGCTATTTTTTGCTACCAAGACATGAGACACATAGTCAGGCCAGAACATTTTTAAGCATTATAGGAACATCTCAGCAGCATTGTATGGACAGAGATTCTCCTGCTTTGATTTTTACACATACATAACAGTCAAGATGATTCCATCAGGGCTTTCATTCATATGAACTTACTCCGGTATAATGGAAGCTGCCTACATTTAGCAAATCTCCTATTCAGAATCACAAATGTATCATCATAATCATAACTGCATTCTTTGTCTTATTTTTGCACTGAGTAGAAATAATAGCACATTCATGACAATTTTTTTAAGCTATTGCTGTATATGTCCAACTGTGTATTAAGGTGGCAGAAAACTGCTACTGTTTTTTCTAGAAAATGTGAAAATAAATGTATATTCATATTTTCAAAGCCTCTTCCTTTTAGCCTTTTAACTTTTGGATTCTTTTTTTCTTAGTATTATTTTCACTGAAAGAGAAGGTAAAAGGAAAAAGAAGAAAGGCAAAAGGAAGGGAAAAACACTCAAAAGATTGGTGCACTAGCTAGAATAGCATAAATTGTATTCTGCAAAAAAACTGGGAAGGCAGAAAAAACCCATTCCTTGTAATGAAATATTGTTGTCAATTTGACAAGAACAGGGCTCTTCAGCCTAAGGAAGAAAAGTCTGACTGGATACAGTAAGTCTTCAAGCCATGAAAAGGTGTTGCAAGAAGTAATAGTCTGTTCCCAATGCCCAAAGTTGATAGAAGAAGTAGCTAATGGGTGAGAACTGCAGGAGCCCTGAAGTGGGACATTATAAAACCCCATTTTAAATGAGGGATGCTGTAGGCAGGGGAGCTCATGTGGGCGGTTGTGGAAGTGCTGTCATCCAAAGGAGATCCTGAGAAGTGATGTGTATTCTGCACCACCGGGTCGCACAGGGACACTGAGCATTTCTTGCAGGCTCCTGCTGACTCCCAGGGTGGCTGGAGGAAGGGACCAGCACTGTTCACTGCTGAAATGTCTCTCCTCAAGAAATACTGGTAAAATAGACAAATGTGAACACACAGACCCCAACAGAAAAATAAAACAAAACAAAAATTCATCAACATCCCTCCTTTTTCTGATATAGTCTGTTGTATATACTTTGGTCACTTATTTGTAATGGCAAGATTTTTTTCTATTTATTATTTATTCCATTTATGGTGTTCACAAGTTGGTGTGCAATTTGTTCTGAGCCCCTCAGAAGCATCTCTTGGACAAGTTCTCTAGTTGTACAGTTCAGAAGTCTAAAGGGAGATCTGAAGTTATGAACTTGTGCTATTTTATGGACAGAGATGTTTAATAATGCCTTGATGACTTGGACAACAAAACAAGAACTGACTGAAAGCAGCACAAATAATAGACAAGTTGTTTTTTTCTTTAATGCAGAGCAGTGCATTGATTTCTGCAGAGGTTAGTGTTTCCAGAGATAGTTTTTAGAAGTAATTTATAATAAAAATCATCTTCTGGCCATATTGGTCTGCAAAAGACCTAGTAGATGTTATAATGTTATTGTCAGCAGCACAAATAACAGATAAGTTGTTTTTTTCTTTAATGCAAAGCAATGCATTGATTTCTATAGAGGTTAATGTTTCCAGAGATAGTTTTTAGTAGTAATCTGCAATAAAAATCGTCTTCTGGCCATATTAGCTTGTAAAAGATGTGATAGAGGTTATAATGTAATTGTCAGCAGCACATTAGGCATAAACTGAGGGTGTTAGGATCTTTGGAAAAGAAAGGAAAGAGCAAGTTATCTCTACAGAATACAATGAGGGAAACAACCATCCCCTTTTAAAACAATCTCTTTGAAGCAATATACAAAGCAGATCATGCGATTCTGAGATCCACTTTGGTGATAGTATTATTCTTTAGTGTGTGTCTCTCTCTTAAAAGCTGAGTGTTGTACAATTCAAAAAAATGCAAATTGTAGTATGAAGGGACTGATGAGGAGTGATTTATGGAGGGAGAATGGCAGAGTTCAACACATTCACATCTTTTGAGGCAAAGACTCTAGATTTTATAGTTGCTGGTGATTTTTCAGTGTTTTCTCCTCAACTGAAAATCTGTGTAAAGAGCAGGTTAAATAATTTATACATGGTTAATATTGAAGTAGGGAGTTATTCCTTCAAGGCCAGCATTTCCTGGCTGCTCTTTCATGCTCGAGTGGGTTCCTCTGCACACACTGAGAAGCCTTCACGAAGCACGCAACCAGCGGTCTCACTGAGCTCTGGTACCTCTTAAAATGACAGAGACATAACTCTTTCCCAGCCTCAGCACATCTTTCCTCACTCTTCTCTTTCTTTCTCATTCATAAATACAGTAACTACTCACACCACTCATACTCATCACTCTTTCTTTACGAGTCACATTCCATAAAACAGGCAGAAAACAGTGTTGGACTTCCTAATGCTTCCCAAGTGGCTTTACTTCAGATCATAATTACTAATTTCTATTAGATGTTTTAATATTTCATTTTGTTGGTTCAGTATGAAAGTGTCTTCTTCTGGCCAGTCTTATCAGAAAGCTCTGTCAGTTATAGCAATAGGACAGTGGTTAATGGCTTTAAACTGGAAGAGGGCACATTTAGATTGGACATGGTGAAGAAACTCTTCAGTGTGCAGGTGGTGAGGCACTGGAACAGTGCTCAGAGAAGCTGAGGATGCCCTGTCACTCTCAGTGTTCAAGGCAAGGCCAGGCTGGATGGGTCTTTCAGCAACCTGGTCTAGTGGAAGGTGTCTGTGTCCACGGCAGGGGGTTGGAACTAGATAATTTTTTGGTCTGTTCCAACTCAAATTCTACTGTTCTGTGAAAATAGTTCTTCCATTTGCTGTATTTGTGATTGTTATTAGCAAATAACTTTCAATAGCTGCATGAAGAGCTATTGAGAAGGTGTGACACATCATTTGGATCATGATCGAGATCTGATGAAGAGCTGTAAAAAACATATATTGCATTTTGTTATGTGCACATGGATTTTAAATACACGGCCACCAGCTAAGGCATATGTGTGCCTGCATGGACTCATGGACACATGAAAGATTATCTTAAACAGCCCAAAGGGAAAAAACCCAAAACACACCCATATGACCACTCTGAGCTGCCCCAAACAGGTATTTATGACTTTTTAGTGCCCTGTTTTAGTAAAGCAGGTAGTTTTATACAGCAAATAACTCTGTAGAATGGTTCAGAAGCTCTTGCTGTACATCTTTTAAGTAGTCATAATCCTGATTTACAGAGAACATGTTTTGGCCTGCCTCAGCTTAGTGCAGCAACACTAGTGTCTAATTTCTCCTGAGTGTAATTTTCATTTGCTATAGGAGAGAAGTAAATGCACAAAGGAATGAGTGAATCCATTCAACAAAAATGCATTGCACATGAATACTTTTACTGGCTGGAGATTTTTCTGCTATGTCTAATTGGCCATGACATACTGTATTACAAATTTCCTTGATTTCAGCAGTTTTCATAGTTGTGTGAATCTCTATTTGCTTGAAGATTTTTCTCTTTTTTTCCTCTAATTCTTTTTTTCAAAGTAATTTTCCCTACTGGCTCTTAGTTATAACTTGTCTTCTAGTAGCATTCAACTCAAGGTGCTTATTTATGTCCCCATGTCAATATTATAATCTGCTAAATACTGGGTGCACACAGAACCCACATACCTGCACATATATAGAAAAGCAGAAATTATTCTGCAAAAACTTTTGTCCTGAAGAGACATGTAAGGAGGGACTAACCAAATGGGCTAGTTGTTTGCAATTCTGTCTGTAGTTCTATATCAGTAATCGTTTAAAAGTGTGTAAAATTTTATTATCTGCATCAGATATATACCTCTGTCTGCCCCTCAATTATGAATGACTTATTTGGCTGAGAGCCTTAGCAGAGAGAGCCTCTTCCTGCTACCTTCCTGCTAATGGCTTTCCTAGACGAGTACTTACATGTTGGACAATTCCTGGCTGTGCTTGTAGAGTGTAGGGAAAGCACTAACTGGCTTAATTCATAAAGCAAATAAATTATCTGATATCTACTCAGGGTATTTCTTTGTTTATCCTTGCCATTGATCTTCAGTTTAATTATTTCTGTAGAACTGACTCTAGTTACTTCCCAAAGAAATCACATATTAAACTTGTCCCTTCTAGCTATTCCTAGTCTTTCTTGTGCAGATTCCCAGTCCCTAATGAGATATTGCCTTCTTCTTGTACAAACACTCCTATAAATTCACAGTTTGCTGTATCCATGTGTGTATTTTCTTAATTCTCTGTGAATTGCTGGATTAAGTGTTCCCAACTTGTCTTTCTGCACAGTACTTTGGATAACCTATTTCTCATGAATCTGAGAAAAATTGGGAGGGAAATTTCTGAGATTTCTCCATGAGCTTTGGATGCTTCAGTTTTCTGTCTTCACCAGCTTTGCATATGTCCTTCAGGCTCAACTTTAAGAGCTCAAACATTAAACCCTGAGCTCCCCAGCATGAGTACCTGCCAGTATGAACCAATAGGATGCTCCAGAAACCTTTATAGGTGTTCCTGGTCATTTAGTTGGTAGTCTACAGGTGGTTCTATGAAAAAGAAAAGAGTCTGAGTGTAACAACACACAGTATTTTTAGGTAATCATCGTATAAATGGCACTGAGATTAGCTCAACTGATTAGAGCATGATGCTAATAAAGCCAAGGTTGTGGGTTAAATCCCCATATGGGCCATTCAACTAGGAACTGGATCCTTGTGGGTCCCTTCCAACTCAGAATATTCTGTAAAAATAAAAATAAATAAAATTAAACAAAAACAAACAAACAAAAAATAAACCCAAACCAAAAAAACCCCAACAAAACAAACAACAAAACCCCAACAACAAAAAAAACCCAAACCAAAACAAAACAAAAAAAAAACCACAAAAAACAAACAAACAAACAAAGAAAAAATTCTTTGTAGTGCTTTGTGCTTGTTACCACTTGGTGGACAGCCCTGCACGGTGACCAGCAGAGGAGGCAGGAGGTGAATTAGGACTGAACCCTCACTGCTCAGTGAGCACCCCCAGGATTGTTCCTGGCATGCTGAGGAAACTGGGATCTGAAAGGAGCAGTGGAAAACCAGGATATGGCTGTGTAATTAAAGATTGTAATCGTAATCCATTTGCACAGGAGGATAGAGTTAATATTTTCTTGGCAAAGTTTTCTGCAATGTTCTTCATTTTGCGAATCTAAACAGTTTTTTGGTTCTCATGTTCCAATTACTTGGTGCAAATACGTTGCTTTTTCTAAGGTCTTTTCCGTTGTTAAAAAAAATGTATAAATTAAATGTTTTCATTTAGAATGAAAGTTTCTTTAATATACCTTGGTCCAAAAATGGAATTTTGCACAAGACTTCCAGGATATTTGCAAACAATTGGAATAGAAAGGAAAATAAATATTTTTCTTCAACGAAATATTTCTAGTGAAAAACAGAAAAGTGGGGTTTTTCTCAGAAAGAATTCAGTGGAGATACAAGCTGAGATTTTGGAAACCTGGCTGTAAATGGGCCATGCCGTTGCAAGGTGGAAAGAAGGCAAACTCACAGATAAAATTAAATAATGAGGGGAAAACAATTGCTCACTACTTGCAGTCCGTGTTTGTGAAAGAATAACCGTAGTCTTTCTCAGGAAATGTATATTCTACAATTAAAATATACTTAATATAGTGATTTAGCAGCACATCAGGCTGCAATAAGCAGAAAATAAGAGGGAATTATCTGTCTTCTCATTGTTAGGAAGCCTTTTTTTCTGTACGTGAGAAGCGTGAGAAATTCTGGGGTGACTGCAGAGGATGGGTCATGTTTAGTATCCCATTCTGCTGCAGGCACCAGAGATTAGCTGACCTCCAAGGTCATATCTGATACTCTCAATAGGCTGGAGAAAGATGCCCTGGCTGTGTAAAATACTGTTAGTTATTGATATCTTCAGTTTTGGGGAACTTGGCATTCAAATAAAACAAATTGGCTGATGAGAATCAAGAGTGAAAAAATATTGTTCAAAACATCATTTTCCAATCACTAAAATGCATCATTTCATGGATGAAACCCTTCCCTGGGGTGGTGGTCAAGGATGCAATTTTATGATAGCCTCTTTTCATCGGGCAGCTTGCTTTCTAGCATGGTCAATTTTCCATAGCAATCCATCACACTGAAGCACAGCTCCTGTGAGCCCCACAACACCATGGATAACTATGGCAGCAGGGAGCCCAATATGTAATTACTACAATGATATCCTCCACCAAATTACATGAGCTGGTCACAAAGCAAGGTCACAGAAAATTTGTTATGTTCCTGCTGCCACATTAACAGGAGCGCCAATGCCAGACACATTTTGTATTCTAAATCTTTAGCTCTGCATCTCTCTCTCAATCTTTTTTTTAGTCTTCCAAATTAAAGTAATATTTTACCTATAGGGCTTTGAAATCAAAGTTTTATTTGTTGCCTTTGAAAATATTAATGTACTTAAATGAGAAAAACACTGTGAGGTACAAAATCTGTCTGTTCCCTACACACAAAAAGTACATGAAAGCCTTTCACACAATTAACTAGATTTATTGCTGTTGTTGCCCAGTTTTTTTCTGGATAACAAAGAAAAGAGCAATCTAATAAGGGAATCAAACAAATGGGGTATTCTTTATGAAGAGAAGCTGATAATGAGTACTTGAAGTCTTCTGTTTTCCTTTTTAAAATTGATATGAAACAGCAGGTGATTTCCTTTAACTGTGAAGAGTACAGTAAATTAATATTGCCAAAAGGCATTGAGGAAGACACATTCCACTACTAATAAAATATTGATAAACATGTGAGGTTTTTGTCACATTAAATATTCTTCATATTTGGTATCCTAGAAGAAAAGCTGAGCGCATAGCTTTTAATCCAGCCACCATCTACTAATGAAAATCTCATTTCAAGGGATGAAAACAGTTTGGAGTAGAGGCAATTTTTAAAAGATGCATATCCTTCTTCAGTTTTTATGCAGACTATAGGCCTGCTTGTTTAGGTGTGTTACTGTATATGAGCACACCAATTATAGAGACAAGAATACTTGTAGCTGTGCCCAAAAAACCCCAACCTATCAGGAAAAAAAAAAGATTTAAGTTTCAAAGGCAAAAGAGTTCTTCACCATTTTATGGTATTTTTTTTGTGTAATGGGTGGCCTCAATCCTTATCCACTATCTGCTTCCAACTCTATTATGAATTTGTAACAAATAGCTGTAGCATATTAATAGCTGTATCCTATTTGCAGCTGTAGCTCCAAACACAAAGGCAAGAGAATTGCTCTTTATCACTGATGTTTTCATTATTTGCTGGAAGGACATTTCTCAGTGACCCCTTTACAGAGACACCCCTTCCAAAAAATCACATCAGGTCTTGCGTGGGATGCTCAGAGGAGGAGGAACACCTATAAAACATTTGGTTTGGGTGATGTATCATTCCCCTAAAGTGAGGGATTTGGTTTTGCAGTCCAGGTCACTCTCCAGTGTGGCAGTCAGTGGCCTGAACCATAAAATCATTGTCCTACCTCGTCCTTTGCTCTCCTGCCCCATTGACTGACAGCCTCCCAGTAGCACTGGCCAACCCTCTCATCCAGTGGGGTGCTAGCAGGCATGGGCTTTCCAGCATCTGCAGCAAAACCTTGGGGTTCTGCACGAGAACAATATGCTGCAAAGAGCTGTTTCTCACTGCTCAGCCTGGATTTATTCCCTGAGCATAATCCAGCCTCTAGGCTGAGGGAGGCAGTGCTGATGAAGCAAAGAAATATACTGAACCCTTTCAGCTAAAAATAACAAAGAAATCTAATAAAGTGATGGGTTGGGGGTGGTGGAATATTCCAAGTTATTAAAGTGTATTTAGGTGATAGATTTTTGAAAATGGGATTTTCAATAGAAAGTGTCTGCTCATCCTCAGCAGCAGTGCCATTTCGGCCTATTTATCACTTTTCTGGTCGAGGTGCAGTTGGGATGGAGATGTCCCTCTGTCCCTGAGAGGCTGCCCCCCCGTATGGATGTAGCCATGCCTAGATAGACACAAGTAGGCTATGGCAGTGTCTCATAACCTCTTGCCCATCAATCACGGGGGTTACACTAGCGTCACATCCTCTGGAGAGCTGTAAATGACTACAGTGATAAAAAGAAAATAACTGGTGAGAAAATGTGGTTTCTCCCTAGACAGAGATGGGCTTTGAGCAGGACAGCTTCCCTCTCTCTTTTCAGGGATCAAAGAGGGCTTGCCTACTTTGTAATCCACCATATCTGCTGCCTTGAGAATGCATACACACATTGCTTTCATAAAACACATGTGATTCATAAAACACACAAAATGCAACCTTGATTGCTTTTCTCTGTTTCTGTTTCTGTGGCGTTAAGCTCAGAAGAACGTCTCCCAGGGAACCTGGTTTGATTCCCGGGTACAGTTAGTATTTGGCATCTGGGACAAGTAGGAACTCAAAGCCCAGCTCTTGCAGTGCAGGCACAGTGTAGTGAGTACCCCACCAAAAGTCCCATGTGTTGAACTGGGCTGTTTTTCTCTGCATGGAAGATAGAAAAGGGTTTTCAGAGCATAACGAAGCATCTGAAAGCTGAAAAAAACACCTTTTCCTAGTAGTGCCTGAACCATGAGTATTGACAAGTTTGAAATCCCTACTCAGGAAATATAATTTCTCTTGTCATACATTCCCTATCTGTACATCTTTGAGGTTTGATTTTGTCACACATGAGTTATTTTCATGCTCAAAAATTTTTAAGAGATTTGTTCAAGATTATGTAATAAATAATTGATTTGTCCCCAGTACTGCGTTTTTAATCTAGCTGTGTTTGGAGCACACTGAATACACATTTTGAAAAAGCAGCAATCATTTTAACCTGCTGCTGAAAGCAGAATGAATCTCAGATTTTTGTGAACTGTATTTTAACTATCTTCAAGACAATGAAGTGTTACATTCCAATAATGACCAGTCTCCTGTAAGACATTTCAGAAGAAAAAGTCAAGGACAACAGAAAGCAATATTTCATCCCAAAGTCTGGGAATGATACAGTCAGTCACTCTCACCGACTACAGACCTTTTATATTTCACTTCCACTCTTTGAGGCTTGGTTTTCCCTTATTATCAGGGGATAGTCCATAGATCCTTTACTGGTAACCAAAGAGGGAATGAGACTTTATTGATGATACCCTTTTAAAGAACTGTTGGGAGAAAGAAGAGAAAGCCTGCCTTTTTTTTTTTTTTTAATTAACTTCTGCCTGCTTTTTAAAAATAAAAATATATTTCTGTTTCAGACAGAGAAAGCAAAGTGGACCCAATGGTATAATACATGGAGATCCTATCGGACTTCACGTAACACTGAAACTATAAACCTATCTTTGCTTTAATATAGCTACTAAAGCTATTAATCTTTTCACCAGAAAAATTGTTGCTCTGAGCTGAAAGAATGGAAGGGACTAGGAAAAGACCCCATGACCAGTTAAATCCCTGATCTTTAATTATTTAGTATGCTCTAGTATTTATGTGAAGTTCAGAATTTTTACATGTCTACATGTCAGAGGACTTGTGATCTATGGCAGCGTGCTGGGGGCTCAAGCACAGGACACAGCTCTCATGTCCCTTTGGTCTTGGCTTTCAGGCTCTGCTTTGCTTCATCCTTCTTCCAGAAGTGCATCCCTTTTTTGGTGGTATGGAATGCAATGGTAGCTCAGGTTGCCGTGGAAACCTTAATTTTTGCTTCAGTGGATAGTTTGCTGGTTAAGATTTCCATCTTTAAAATTGCATTAATTTTTCAAAGTGTAGTTATTTACATAAAGATATTTCTTTTGCAATGTTTGAACAGTTCAGTAGACATTGTAGGAATCTAATTCTGAGTAAGAGTTTCATGCATTTGGGGATAACAATTAGAGATAAACTACAGAAGGTGACCTCTATACGTATTTACTCTTGATTGTTTGAAGGGCTATGTGTTAGTTACTCAATATATTTTCATAATTAGGTGAACAACCATGGATTTTCCTTCAGGTTGGTACTATCCCTTAGGGATGTGCTTATTGTCTTTGTAAATTATGACTCTTAGCCTGTTGGGGTGCCAACAATAAAAATCTAGAAAATTTTGCCTGTCATCTATTTTATATTTGTTACAGTTTTCAGAAACTCTTTTGAAAATCGAGCAGATCTGTGGTTTCTCAACAACAAGGCTCAAGCGAAATATTTTTCACAGTTTCAAGAGATGCAAAACTGTGACTTTTGATAATTTCTCAATATAATGCTTTGTATGGTAGCAGTATGACCCATGTCCAAGTCATTAAGAGTCATGGAAACAAAATTACTGTGGCATTTTGGACATGCAAAGATTAGACCTGAAGAGACACAAAGTTCTGATTTAAATTCAAAGGACAACTAGTAAAAACTGTAATTCTTTTAGATCCTATGGCTATTTTTTATGAAAATTGAGTTTCATCTCTTCAATTTGAGAGAGGAAAGAAACAAAAACTCAACATCCATAAAAATAAGACTGACTTCTTAAATATCAGCAGTTAGTAATTTATAAGAGGTTCCATGCATATCTTCAATACCACTCATTTAGGTAGTACCCACCCATAAAGCAGTTTCTACGTTCCTTAGAAACAGAAAAAATAGGAATCAGAAAAATTGTGGAGTGAAAATATTATGACTGCAGGGAAATGGGGAGCACAGCTAAAAGGTATGAGATAGACAATTGAGTCACTAATGTGTTTTTGAGGATAATTCTGTGTGGATGCTCAAATCCCGTTCAGTTCAGGGTTGGAGGGCCTGAGCCACTGTCAGTGGCTTTGCAAGTCTCTGTCATGGGTTTGACTGAGGACACTGGTCTGGAAGGCGATGTCACTGTCAGGCATGAATTCACTGGAGGTATGCAAAAAGTGAACCCTTCCTCCAATACACCAAGTTGAGAAAGCTCATTGGTATCACCTGCTAGTGTTTTTCTGGTTGGGAATATCCTGCAGCATTGGACATTTCTGTAATCCATCCATCTGCATAGCTGGCATCATGTCTTGTTTGTGTGCCTTCTCCAGCTTTATGTGCATTCTCCCAGCTTGCATTTGGAAACCGAGGAGCAGGCTGTGTGCATCCTCGGGAATGCATGAGTGCATGATCTGTGTTTGCTGTGTTTCTAATGCTCCCTGACTGCTTCTCATGTTAACCCAGTTTGAAGAAAATACTGCGTGTCAACACAAAACCAGTGACTCCCGTGCCAAAAATCCATAAGGACAACGTATCATCTCCAAATTCAGTTCTGGACTATAGACTGTGCTGTGAAAATCAGAGGGGTTATAGGAAGTTTATTGAAAAGTAAGGGCTCAAAATCCCTAATAATGTCCACAGGCCGTTGTTGATAGTAAGTGAAGTGGCATATGAGCTTTATTAACTTTTGCACAACAACAGCCCTGTGCCACAGTGTGATCTTCCAGTCTTACCTTCTTCTTACCTTCTGTCAGCATGTGTTTATGAAATTCCCATGGACATTCTTCCCCCAAATCATATCTTGGGCCACCAGATGAAAGATTATTGCAGGCAAGATGATAAGGAAAGAAGGATCTTGAATAGTTTATATGAGCCATGGGCATCACTGATAGGATTTATTTATATTGAAAAGAAATTGTCTTTACTTTCTGGAATCTTAGTAAAACAGACTCAGAATGATTGTGCTGTTTGGGTTTAGATAAGCAGGTAACCTTTTTTAAAAGCACAGTGGTGTGATGCATCCGACATTGAATTTCCCTGTAAGTGATCAAAAGTCTGAACAAATTAAATACTATTTTCCAAAGGACTGAAATGTATCTAGATTTCAGAGAATTTTGTTGAGCCTATTGTATATTCTTTTTCCTCCACTCTGTAAGCACAGGATTTGGCTTAAAAAAAACTGAATTGTTGACTCAATGGCAATCCAATCTAAGAAATTACTCCTTCTCTTGTTCATGGCCTTGGATTCACTAGCTCATGTCCACTTAGATGCAAGAAGTGATTCATTTAGAATTGATAATTAAGGGTATGTTTTATAATCTCAGAGTAGACCTATCTGCTGGGACAGACTGCACTGCTCTGACAACTAGTACTTATGATGTTAAGCATTGCCAATATATGCAGCTTGAATTGTTTTGTACTTCATAGGTTTCCAAATCTCCGTGTGATTATTTTGATGTCCATGACTGAGGCAGGTGAGGGTAGGTGACTTCACTGTTTGCATCCACAGATCACTACAGTATTGGTTTGGTTTTGGGGTTTTTTAGCAAAACCGTAAAAACTTGAAAGGGTGACTAGAAGAATGGTGGCAATGTGGCACAGAGTCCTTTTCAGTCCTATGTATAAAATATACAAGGGTGGCTGTGTGAAGTGGAAAGATTTTGTGACTAATATTGTGGAATTCCACGCCTATGCCTACATAGCACAGCGAGTCGTGGATGGTGAGCTTTTAAAAGGTTTTCAAAGCCTGGCAGAGACTAAGACTAAATTTGCTCTTTAAATATTGAAGGGTCAGAGCTAGGGATTTGCTGTGGTTAAATTGTGGTATGTTCTTGAATTGCATTAAATTCAGGAAACTAAATGAGGTTTTCTCAGCAATATACCAATATCAGAATTAATTGTGTAATTTTTTGTAATTGCTTTGCTTATATAAGAAGAATGTTTTATTCAAATTATATATTCTTGAGAGAATCCTCTGAGGCAGCTACTGGCAGGGACCTCCACTGAAGACAGTCAGTGTGCACAATACCACAGGAAATCAGAAAAATCTTCAGTCTCTGTGGTTTTTCAAGGGAGACTTAATAATTTTAAAAAAACAAAAACAAACAAACAAACAAAACCCTAAAACCAAACCCTGGTGTATTTAGACATACAGGAAAAGCAGTGGAAATGGAATCTTCTCACATAAGGTGACAAAGACATTAAATAGAAGGAATTGTGTTAAAGTGAGGATAAAGAATTGTCAGAGCTAAGACAGAAAATAACATTATCTTTGACAAAATTAACAACAGTTAATTATTAACTCATAGGCTGTAATGCCCCTGCCAATGTTTTGTAAAACCATTTTCATTCTCCATTATCTGCTTTCACTTGGTGTGAAAAATAATGCATTGTGAAAAATGGTGGAGTCAGAATCCACCTTCTGTTCTCAACTATCTATCTGATTCAACCCAGAAATAAAAATTCCTTTATTTATTTGTTTATTTGCTGCCCTAGCTACATTGCTGGGCTTTTCCCCCAGTGTTATTACCTGGTGTCAGCTACTGCCAGAGCTCCCCCATGTCCTCAGCACTCCTTGGGGCTCCACAGACAGCTCCCCTCCCTCCCTTCTCTGCTGTCAAAACGTGGGAATGACAAGTTCTCACATTGTGTCCTGAAAGCTATCAAATGCTATTTAGTCAGAGGTCTGGAAGGCTGAGGCAAGAAATGTGATTTAAAGACAAAAGCAAAACTTCCAGGAAATATCTCCTGGCTATGCAATCCCAGTTATACCAAGGAAGAGCACAAGTTTTTTGGGAGATGCTTGGCTGGTACCTGCTCCAAACAGCTGCTCCTGAGCAGTGATGACAAAGATAATCCCTGGAGATTTCAGGGAAGAATGAAGAACTGTGCAAGTTCTAGGACCCATGAAACGGCGTGGGTCACCAAGCTGATGGTAATAAAGGGAATTTCCAGCAATCGGGAAGGGCATTTTGGACTCCCTGCACAGAACAGGTTACACTGCTGGAGTTTGGGGATTTAAGAAGCCCCCAGACACATTTTTTCTGAAACACACAAAGTGAGCATCTGAGCTGTCACTGAAATGCTCATACACAGCACCTCCAAATGCAGGTCCCATGTCAGGAGCATGAAAGGCCCCCCAAGATGAAACTGAAAGGGGAACAGCATGTGGCAGGTCACAGTTTGAACTGGGAAAGCAAGGACAGGCTTGGACAGTCTCAGACCTTGTAGTCCAGTCACCTGTAACACTTCCCTAATGTTTGCATGGAAGCAAAGTGCTCTTACTTTTAACTCCACCTGGGAATTATGTGCTTTGCTACAGATAAATAGGCTGTTGTAAAACAAATCCATCTTTGAATCCAGCATGCACAGAGGTTTTATAGGATCTCAAATTTAAATAGCCATAGCATGTATTCCCCAGGCTTTATCAGACACGAGCAGATCCAAAATCATTCTCATTTGCATGATTCTATGTTTTGTAAACGCAGGTGCTATAAAGCATTGGTGTTTCTTAAAACCTAGGTAAATTTTTTCTTTTCTGGAAATGCATTATTTGGTGTTTCATAAGCTGAAATATTTGTATATTTGTGTTGTTATAGCCAGGGGTGGTACAAGGATATAAAACAGCAAAATATGTACATGGAAAAATAATATTATTTATTAGAATACAGGTCAGAATTGGGGGAAAAAATAAGCAAGGTTTCAGACACATGAGATCTTCTTCAGGGCTGATACAGATGTCATAAGCTTTGATCTATATTTAAACTACTTTGAGCTTAAGTTGATTACGTTAATAGATGATGTAAAGGAAAAAAGTCCTTGGTACTTGAAGACTAGAGGTGTATCTTAGATAAGTGAGAGTTGAAAAAGGCATTAGTTCTTCTAGGACAAAGAAGGAAAAGTAATAACCAGCTGTGAAACAGTAAGGGTCTAGCTGGGAGTGAGCAAAATTGTTACATGCCATAAAGTCACCTTCCTCTCCAAGTCCATAATTTTAAGTGTCCCCTTGAGTTATGAATTTCAGTTCCCAGACTCAGCTTTTGAAGATATTTTTAAGACTTTTGTGGGGCCAGGGACTGAAAAGTCAGAGATGGTGTGGCTGTTCTGTGAAAACAGATTTCCTACTGACGACTGGGTATTACTGTCCTCTGTCAATTGTCTAGAGCATCCTCCTTCTAGTGTAGAGTGGCTCATTTTTGGGAGGGTATCCAGTGCTTTGGGTAGAAGGAAGCAAATCTAGGGCTGTAGAATGCCCAGACTGTTATGTTCCTGGTGTGAGAAGCAGTTACTGGAAGAGTCTGCATCATGCATCATCAGTGATGACACTGACAGATTTGAGGTTTAGGAGGTCTCTTACATGGTGCTGAATTTTGACCTTCAAGACATTTGTTTCTGATGTTAAGATTGACAAGTTGAGAGGGTTACCTGATCACCAAGAAAGGCAGTAGTAGGAAAAGTTAATTTATGATCGTCCAACTGTTTGTTGATTTCCCCCCTTTCTCCTTTCCAAGATGTTTTGTGATGAATAGAAGCACATAACAATTGGGGTTTACATTTTGTATTATGTTATGCATTTACACTGTGCAAGCTCCTAAACACAAGTCTTTGTTGAGGGTAGGAGCAGTTCTCTTCAGAACATTTAGATTGGTGAGGTGCATGTTGCCAGGGTCTTCAGGGCATATCAGGGTTGTATCAACCATGACTGGTTTGGTGTATTTGCCAAGCCTGTTGGATTTGTGGAGCTTGGACTGCTGCTCTGTGGTGGATGAAAATATTTAAATATTTGATGTTGTGGTAAAACTGACCCAGATACAAAATCATATACATAGTTGGATTATAAAGGAGCAGAAAGGAAATCTGAACAGCTGCCTCACCTATAGTATTTGTAAATGACAAGGTAAGAAAGTCTGAGAAAGAGCTGGGAAACAGTCTAATTTCTTAAGTCCCACACCTTTTGGTATCCTCTATAGAAAGCTATGTTTGTTTTTTAACCCATCCTTATAGTTCAGTCTTTTTTCTTTTTCTTTTTTTTTTAATCTTGGGGACAACTTCATTGTCCATGAGAGCTGTTTTTTCTGTGTGTGTTCCTTTTTAAAGTAAAACCCAGAAGTGAATTGAATAAAGTTGAGATCAACATAGGTGTCGCTTTAGATTACGACTTTCAGCTCTGTCTGCAAGGTTGCACAAAGAATAAAAAGAAAGTGAAAAGTGTTTGAAGATGGAACTGAGGGACCTATTCTGGCAGGGTCATATTTAAGGATAAATGCTGAAGAAAGAGACTGTCCTGAATTTCAGCAATTTCTTATCTGCTGTGATATGGGGCCAGAACTTCCACTAATGCTGTCCTGTCAAATACTACACTGGCTCTTCAGTGATTTATCCCACAGGTCTGCCTACCCCCTCAATTGCAGCTCAGCTTCTGGTCTTCCAGAAGGAAGCATTTCTATTGCTTTTTGTTTTTAAGACATTTACTTCTTGCTTTCTCCAGCCATGTACAGCTCACAAGAGGTACCACAAGTCCTGCTTCTCTGTGGAGGTTTCCCAAAAACAGTGGTCATCTAATCAAAATTTCTCCTAACAGTGATTCATTCAAACCTGGAGGTCATAACCGAAAAATAAGACATTATGTTGCTTTAAGTATCGTTTGATGGGCTCTCAATAGGCCTATGGTAGCCGTTTGAGGACAACTTAAACACACCAAAACAGGGAAAGATTTATTATTGAGGAAAACCTCTGACTGAAATGAGCCAACTGCTGCCTGTAAAGCATGCCCTGAAATTTAAATACATGTCAGCAGCAATACTAAATATAGTTACTGGCATTACTGTTAGTGTAAGCAGAGCTAGTATGTATAAAACCAATATCCTTTCTGCTATGGTGCACTAACAGCCTTTGTCTAATTATTAATATTTTCAGCTGAGGGAATTTTGATATGATGAATTGCCTATTACTTGATAAGACACTTTGGACTCAATTTAAATTCAGTGTCAGTTCCACTTCAGTAATAGGCCATATTTTCACAATTTTTTAAAATTTACCTGCTCAGTCCTACAGATGTACTATAAATTATGGCAAGAACAATAACAATCCTGAAGCTAATCACACCCTGAACTATTGCTGCTGGTGAAAGCTGTGTTACTGGTCACAGCTTGCATGGTATATATGGGAGGAGCTAACAGCAGTCATAGCACCAAAAATTCTCTATTAAAAAAAAATATATATATTGCAAATAATTTATTTTACTCTGTAAAATGTTCCCTTTTGCATTATATCCAGATTATTGTACCTCATTGAGTCCCTGTTTTTGTGTAGATGCAGTGTTCAATATCTACTGTTTTAACAAGTATATTCAAAAGTCTACATGTTGTTGTTCGTATGGGTCCAGTCCAGTCCATTAACTTCTGTTTAATTTTTCTTTCCACCTCTACAAGGATTGTGTTAGTTTTTTCTGAAGCATCTGAATTTAAATAAATTTTCTGACATCTTCCACAGTTTACAAAAGGAGTTAAAATCATTCTCCTAGGAGAGTGACTGTGGAGAAAATCATGGTATGGATATATGTTGGTGTTTTCTGAAACTGTGAAGAGTGGTTGTGTTTTGTTGGTAGTAATGCAGGGGGAAGGGAATGGATTGGTTAAACAAGGGGTATGTTGTGGTCAAGTGAAAGAGTTGGTTATTCTCAGTATAGCCTAACACAGAAAAAGATGAGATCAGGCACTAGTGCAAGTTTCCTTCATGCTTGTGTGCTTGATTAGTCATAGAGAGGCTGACGAAGTGCTGCAGCCTGGGATGAGAGTCCTCAGGGATTTCTGTGTCATAATTGCAGTGGGTAGCCCAGGAGGAGGAGCAACTTCAGATAAAAGCTGCAATGTCAAGAAAAACAATGCTCTGTGCTTTGGAAATTTTAAATTCTGTGTTTTTCTAATGCAACTGTAGATTGTGTTATACCTGTGGCTGCAAATGTTCCCTGAAGAAAGCAAGGGCTGAGTGCAGTGAAGGGAGGCTGCTGCCAGGGCTCCCTGCAGGCTGCAAACAGGGATAACCTGGTCCTGGGGGTCAGCAGCACCTATCAGCCTTGGAGCAGCACTGCCTTTGAAGGAAAGCCCCAGGAGGATGTGAGGGTTGAGCATTTAACCTCACAGCTGGGAGGTTTTATTTGCCATCTGGCTGCACAGTTTGGGCAGCATTTGGTTTGTCCTAAGGCAGGAAAACTCTGAGGAAAGAGCCACCCTGAGGTATTGCAGCAGAAGAGAGTTTTGTTGCCCCAAGGGCCAGGACCTGCTGCAGAGAGACAGACAGTGGAAGTGGACTAGGCTAGGCTCAGAGTCAGGGAGGAGCCTTGTTGAACCTGGCTGGGAGAAGCAGGAGGGACAAGAAGCTCTTTCTGCCCTGCTCAGCATCGCTTGTGCCCTCTCCCTAGCCATGGTGCAGATCTAGTGGCTATCTATTGTCCCCAGCACGCTGCTTCCACAGCCAAGCCTGGCACTGCATGTGCCTTGAGCACAGATGCTGTTTGAAAGGAGCTGGCTGGAAGGTGGAGTTTTAGCTTTGAGGTGTATCTGCCAGCTTGGAGTCAACTCTGGTTCACTCACTGTCATCAAAGCAATGACTTTTTAACCTGTTTTAGACTAATTGAGCAGAAAAGACACTTTCTAAGCCTTAGACTACTTTCCCTTGCAGAAGATGACTCATTGTCTTATGATTTTAGGACTAGAGTGCAGTCAAATTTTTGATGTTGAACCCTTAAGAAGAATGCACTTTGCTTTGGGACACCTTCCCTGTGCTTATTCAACAGGTGCCTAACTTGATGAAGGATTATTACTTGAGCCTCGTTTAATTCCAAAGACTTGGGTCACAGAAGAATATACTTATTTGGCTGTGTATTTTTTACTGTCTCTTTATAAGATTTTTTTTCACAGACAGACCATCTTCCTAATAACACCCATACTTTAATTACAAACGTGTAACAGGCACACTGAGGAGCAGAGTGCTGGTGTGAGTCAAGTGCAATGTCTGAAGGTTTAATCACTTTCTGGAGAAGCTTTATTCCACTGCGAAGGTCAATCCAACCTATTAACATATTGACAAGTGCAGGGCAGCAATCCTGCTTTGACAGAATCCACAGCAGATGAGGGATTTATTCGTGGCTCCCTCACGGCGCTGCTCTGCACATTTACCCATGCACTGACTCCTCTGGCTCTGCTCCCTGTGAGCAAAGGAATCCCAGCCAAGCCCTCAGAGGGGCCAAGGAAAGCACACCAGTGGTGTCATGGGCAGCAGGCAGTGCTGTCACAGAGGTGGCTGCTTGGGATCAACAAGAAGAACAGGACAGGGAACAGACAGGGAAATGCTGCAAGTCCAGCTTGAGCAGCCAGAAGCGTGCTACTCTGCAAAGGAGGTGTGGATTCTTCCATAGCCACCTTCCCTGTTCCCTACAAGCAGCTGTGGAGCTCAAGCAGCCCTGCAAGAAGCAGATGACTGCCCAGGTTTGCAGCTCCAGGGCAGCCTGTGTGTCGGTGCACCTGCTGCTTCAGCAAGACATACCAGGTGCTGGAAAAAGCATCTGCAAGCTTGCACTTCAGCCTCAGGGGTCAGGAGACAGAATGGGATTTTAGGGGTGTTTGTCTAAGCAGCTGTTGCACCATTTCTTGCAGGAATGTGTTGCATTCACTAGTTCAAGTGCACATACAGCCCCACAGCCTGCTGGGCTGTGAGGGAACTGTGGGGCTGAGTTGGGACCAGGTTACACTGCCAGATGGTGGCTGAGATGACATTATATCATAAGATATAATTTGGAAGTCTTGCTCTACCTTGTATTTGCTATGAGCTTTCCAGCCTCCTTGAAAAATAAATGGATGCTAGTTTTATGTTCCCCTCCTGATGTTTGAAGGATGCTGAGGTGCTGTGTCAGGCAATGAATGGGTGCTGGGTTCAGGAGGGCTGGCAGAAACTCCTGAGAAGATTTGTTTCCTTTGTTTCTCTGTTGTCACAACATTAGCTTTTGTCAGAAACCTGCTTGTTCCAAGGTTTTAGGCTGCTAAATATTGATGATGTCTACACAGACATTTATGGTGTTTCGAAGCATCTGAACTCCCGACTCCCTGCTCTGGAAGGATTGTCACTGCTTTGAACCTTGCACACAATTTAAGAAATCAAACAAGAGTGGAAGAGTCATGGCAACAAGTCACTAGACACAAAGGTGGTCGGATCAAAGAGAATGTCTTATCTACTTTCCTGCCTGTGACCTCACATGAACACCTCGCTCTTAGATCCTGGCTGCACAGACATGTAAATTATTCAAACCAACAAACAAATTAGATACTGTACATGTCAGAAGAGGAAGCAGCTAACAACAAATAGCTTTGAGAATTGTTTGGGGCAATGGAAGAGAGGGAAGGCAGTAAAATATTTGGTAAAGATAAAACAGATATCAAGCTAAGCTAATATAAACAAAAACCACATGTAACTATGCCCATAAGGACCCAAATGCTGTGCCAGAGTGAATCCCTGTTTCTGCAGAAGTTGGTGTTGAACTTTCTAGCACAGGATTTAATCTCCCATCTTTTCACAGGTGTAATCTTTGCTACTTTTGGAAAGGAGGATGAGGGAGTTAAATGCTTATGAGTCGGCAAATTGTAATTGAGGTAAATCCACCTGAGTGTGAAGAAGAAACAAAGTTGTACCAGCTAGGCCAGGGGAACTGTGAGGAGATGTGGGAGGGGATGACACTACAGGCATAGGAAGGCATTCATAGGATCAAAGGGAGTTCCAATAATTGATTAATTAACTAATGAAGCCCCAATTAACCCCACTCTGCATTAGGCCCATGAGACACAAGGGTTTAGCATCAAGAGGTCAGCAAGGATTTCTTCCCCCATGCACCCTGCCAGCCACCACTGCCCTCATCACTCAGCTGGTTGTGTGCTTGCTTTCCAGGCACAAACCCAAATCTCTTCTTTTCTGAAGTGTTAAAGGTGTCAGTGCAGCTGAATTCCCCATGGATGGTGGCCTGAAGTGGCACAACAGTCTTGCCATAGGTGACTGACCGGTCCCCCAGGTCCAAGTGATAATTAGATGTGAGGATTTTCCTCAAGATCCAATTGGAAAAGCCCCTGGGAACTAGAGGCAGGTTGCAGCCCCTTGCCATGGCTACAGACATTTGATGGCACCACGGTGTTTCCTGCTCTCCACTTATGGCAAGCAGTCCTTCAGTAGAATGAAGAAATGTGGGTACCTGCCTCAAGTTTTGGGGCTCAGTGTTAAGATGCCTGGGTGGCATATCTCTAACATGGCTAGGATCAAATTGGATGGGCCAGAGATCCATTCAGGTCTTAAGTATTTGCTCAGCAAATTAGGTTTAGGAAAAGTGGTATGTTAAAGGCCACAGAACTGAACTGAAAAGCAGCATCTCCTGTTCATTTTTCTTCTGTCATTCTGTCATCTTTTAAAACTGGGTGACATGGGCTTCTATTGCTTGTCTTGCTGGACTTTCTGAGTTTGGAGTCAAGTTGTCAGTCTCAGCCTTCATCAGAGACATTTTAAGACCTTATATTTAACTGCAAATTTGGTCTCTACTTTCTTCAATTCTAGTTCACAAAAGCATATGATGACAATTTTTTCGGAACAATTGATTTCTGATTGCATGAAAAGTGAAAATCAATCATTTACCCCAACTAACCTTTTAAATCGGGTTTCCTAATATAGCAGTGTTTTTCAGATCATGGTTTGCATATTGTCTGCTTTAAACAGTGCTTCTTGAATGGTCCTTATTTTAAAATAATCCACACTCTACTTGCAGTTTTCTAACATGAAGACTTTTTTTGCTGAAATTAAAGAGGTTAATGATTTTTTGGTTAAATTTAAAACTTGCAGCCTGAGACTCATGCTAGTGAGAATATAATCATTCATATTATCACTTTGCAAAAATGCTTCCCTTTTGGAATTTTTATTTTTTTTACTATATGACCCAGTTTACTAAATGAAACTTTGTTTTTCCTTTTCACAAAATGTATGCCTTTCGCTGAAAGTTTTTAAAGATTTGTTTAGGTTCCTGTGCTTCAGAAAATGATATACAATTCATGAGTTCAGCATACAGTGACCTGAAATATTCTTTCCCATGTCACATCCTCACTGCAACATTAGCAACTTGCACAATACACTTTGTGCAATGTAAGCATAAGCCTATATGCCCTCAAACAAACACAAAGGGCCATACCAGATATCCTGGACCTTCCAGCAATTTATATTTTTAATATCCTATTCTTAATCAGCACTTAATTTTGAGTACATAGATCTTAGATGACCTTGAATTACTTCCATTAAAAAATAGTACATAGTTTATGTACAGAGTATGACCACCTCAATGAAATGTAAAGCAAACTAGTTAATTATTGGCTCAGAGGTTTGTGTGTCACTAACAGTAGCTTTGTTCATGGTTAATTCCATAGGCTTTTTTATGTGTTTAATGGCTTGGGTTTTTTTCTCATTTGTATAAGTTCTCCATGCAGCTAGAGAGAGGAGACAGTTGCTGTTTCTGCAGGTAGAGAGTGCACATCCACATCCACTTGCAATGGCAGGGGTGCTGAGGACAGGGGTAATACCTGAGGCCACAGACATTCCCTTTGGCCTGGCTTCCTATGGAAATGTGTCCCGGGCAGTCGTGTGTGTCGGCAGTTCTTGTAGTCCCTTTGAACTCTGAATTTGACAGGGGGTTAAGAACTCCTAAATCCCTGCAAATTTCCTAAAAGTAAACATCTTTGTAGAGGGAGAGCTACCCTGTAAGTGTTTGAACAGAGAGAAAGGGAAAAGTATGAGCTCACATGCTGTTAGGCACCAAAGGATCTGCGTGGGACAGGGCTCTTGACAAATATCCCAGCTGTGAGAAAATGTTGCACTTCACTCCCATCACTGCCAAAACAGAGATGCAAAAAAACCCCAGTTAGCCTCTCCTTTGCTCACAAAATAGCATCTGTTGTAACTATAACCACAATTTTGATAGCTTCAGTTTCACCTTACATATAGAAGCTTTCTTCTGGTAAGCTGCAAGCTTCATTTTTTATTAATACTTATTTTATGCATTTCTCACTTCAGGAGCAGAAAATACATATTCATTGAGACTGCTATAAGAGGGAAAATTGCTTATTTTATCTTTCAAACATCAGATCCCCTCAGTCAATCAGATGATTGCAAATGCATGCTTTTTTATTATTTTTTAATCCCACAACATCCAATTAATTTAGTTTAGTATCTTGCATCTAATCATACAATGTATCTTCCTCATGGGTGGAAAGTAATTTGTGCACTACCAAAACCTGAAAATAAGTGGCCAGTTATTTAATTCTACCCTTTTGTGTCCTAAAGCACATCTGGTGCTGTTGGTCAACAATTGTATTCCTCCCAGATGAGATACCAGTCCAACTGGTCAGACACAAGAGGCCTGGTTGGTACATTGTGCCTACTTTCATAGTTTTTGATTCATAGCTTCTTTCATAGCTTCATTTTGCTTATTAAATATTTATAGCTAAGAGAACAGACTTTTTAAATGAAATTGCTTGCTGTGATTTCACCTAATGGCTTCATGCTTTAAGAGAATTAATCCATGAAGTATCTTAGATTTAGGGAAGATTGTCTCCTTAGGGTAAAGCTCAACTCTTGCGAATTGCATTTGATAACATCAGGGATTTAGAAGCCTTGATAAAACTCCTGCTTCAGAAGCTTTTTGACATGGAACAAACAAATCTTGTTTTGTCAGACAGAATAAGTGATGAAAGGTTTTTATTTGTACAGAGAGTAAGTTCCTGTAAATTTCTTACATCAAGTTATGATATGGTGGTATCCTCTGAAGATGTCACATTTTCTCTGAATCTATAGTATACATGTATGAATAAAAGTTAAGAAGTCTACAATGCTAAACTAGTCAAAACCATCCAGAATAAGCGAGTTCTCTATGTACTGTGACATCACAGTTGTCCTAATTTTCTTACCCTGAAATGCACCTATTGCAGTTGAATTATTATAGTTGCATTTAAACCCAGATGGAGCATCAGCCTGCCCTACTGCAACAGATCCTGTGTTCTCTTGGAAATGTAGTCATTTGAAGGCCCAGTTTCAGGTTACAATCCAGCAGAGCAGTAAGGCAACACTTAATTGTCCCGTTTAAACCATTAACTTATTCAGGCATAGCATGTGCTAAAGACCTAAGTATGTCCTGAGCTGGAGGAGGGCCTTGTGATGGTACATGGTACTTAGTGTTAGTCAGCTCAGCTTCAAATAGTGCACAACAGCACATATTTATTCTGTTTTATTGGCACTTGGCTGCCTTCTAATTTCTTAGTTGCTTAGCAAAACAATGAAATTGAATATTATCATAGTTCATGCATTACTGGATCAAATGATGTTTTACAGATGAATAGAGAGCTACGTTTTGTCATCTCTGCATTAATAGCATCATTATCATTGTTTTTATTATTATTGTCCATTGTATTATTTTGCAAATGAAATATTAAAGGCCCAAGCAGATTAGGTTTGAGATCCATTCATCCTAAATAGATATCTCAATGTTAGACTGCCTCAGTCTGCAGCACTCACCATAGGCTTCTTTTCTAATCAGCAAAGAGGAGCAGGCAGCTCTTGAAAATAACTCAGGTCTTCCTAGAAGAGATGTTTTGCAGATGTCTCCTCTTCTCTGCTGACCATTAAGAGGTTGTGGAGTCACTTATTCAAATTCAGGTAGTCAATTTTTTAGAGAAACATTTTTGCTGAGTTCATTGTGGTCACAAAAGTGTCAGTGGCAAATGTGAAAACTGACTTCAACTTTGGCTTTCTTCTGGTCTATGCTTTGGTTCCCCCATTGGCTCCTGGGTTTCAGGATATTTCATTCCAGGACCCTGACTTGGTAACTTTTTGCTAGTTCAGATTGGACATGAATGTCCAATGCCACAAAAGACCACAACCTGTTATGAGGTGTCAGTGAGTGGTACTTTTCTGTCAGCAGCTTTAGAGATATCTGAACATAAATAATGTTGCAGAACCTTCGGCTGTTTGGTGCACATCTGCTCCAGATGACTACAGTTGGATTTATCAGTATGAAATATTTGTGAATTTTGTAATCCTTAACTAAAATCTTGATAGTGCAAACTAGTATGAGATTAAGCTTGGAGCTCTGGTGCTTTGTTTTGCCCTTGTTTGTGTGTTTTTATTTGGCAAACTTCATTCTTCTGGTATATAGAACCAGGAAGCAATCTTCTACTGCCTTCCTCATCCCCAGGGAAGTAGAGAGTAGAGTTGCCAAAATGTAACCCAAAATTAGGAGTTTCTCCTACTGGGAGACAACCACTGTCCCCCAAAACCCCTTTATATCATGATTTGCAATGTTTAAAAGTTGATGCTAATAGTTTGAGTCATATTTACAGCTAGTCGTTTATGCCTTAGAATGGAGTCCTATCATGGGATTACTAAAATCTTGGATGTGTCACCTGACTCTTGGCTCCTCTCTGAGCAGGTTTTCTATTTCAGCACTTTTTCATTAGTCCAGGAAAAGCTGAAGATGGGGAAATCAGTGGAGGTCACCTCTTTTGTCTCCTTTTCTTCTCTCCTGTTTTCAGGATCAGAGGGAAATGCCCCCTTTAGATGTAATATGATGTTAAAAGCAAAGGAGGTCTTTGTGCATTCTCAAGGAACTACAAAACTATCAAGGCTGGAAGAGACACTGAAGATCATCTAGTCCAAGCATCAACCCAGCATAATCACCCCTAAGACATATTCCCAATTACCTCATCAAATGCTTCTTGAACACTTCCAGAGATGGTGACTCCATCAGCCTCCTGAGTAACTTATTCCAATGCCCAGCTACTCCTTCAGTGTAAATTTTTTTCTAATACCTAATCTGAACCTCCTCTGGCATAATTTAAGATCATTTCCTTTCACTTGAGACATGTCAGAAGTGACTGACCCCACCTCATTACATCCTCCTTTCAGGTAGTTACGTATTTTGCTCAGATCCTCCTGAGATGTGGGACAAGTGAAGGGAAATGCCACCTGGCAACTAACCTGTGCAGGGACAAGGGCAGCACTGAAGCAGTTACAGATGTATGGGGCAGGAAAAGTCCAGCATCCTCATCACAGCCTCCCTCCAAGTACTGCTGCCTTTCCCACAAACTATATTACAGGTCACACTTGTATTTTATGGTGTCACTACACATCTTGTTGTTCTAGTCTGAGGCTTTGATGATTGTGCAGCAGCAGAATGAAACGCAGTTTTTTGACAGTATTGATTTCCAAAAATAAAAGCCAGTCTGACCCTTGGCTACATGCTTTTTCCTTCACTGCAGGGTGCTGCATTGGGCCATGGTCTCAGTTCTTGCAGGACCATTTCGTGATGGAGTCTAGAGAAGCTCTGAGTAAATGAGCAAAGCTGCAACTGTGTCATGGTTGAACCCTAGTCAGAAACTAAGCCCCACGCAGCTGCTCACTCACTCCCACCAGCAGGATGGGGGAGAGAACCAGAAGGGTAGAAGTGAGAAAACTCATGGGTTGACATAAAGATAGTTTAATAGGGAAAAAAAACCCCACACACTCAAGCAAAGCAAACAAACCCCAAGGAAATAATTCACTGCTTTCCCATGGGCAGGCAGGAGTTTAGCCATCCCCAGGATAGCAGGACTCCATCACACCTAATGATGACCTGGGAAATTAATCTCTCTAGTTTCTCCCTCTTCCTCCTTCAGAGGCTTTATATACTGAGCATGATGCCATGTGGTTTGCATATTCCCTTGGTCCACTGGGGTCACATGTCCTTGCTGTGTCCCCTCCCAACTCTTCGTGCACCCCCAGCCCATTCACGGGCAGGGCAATGAAAGCAGAAAAAGCCTGGATGCTGAGCAAGGGCTGCTCAGGAACAACTGAAGCATCCCTGTGTTATCAACACCATTTCCTGCACAAATCCGAAACACAGCCGAAGAAAATTAACTTTACCCTGCCAAAACCAGCACAGTCAGGCTCATTATTTCCTGGATCACTGGATCAGAGAGATTGAACAGATGAATGTGTTTTGATTTATTTCCAGAGAAATTATTTTCTTTTAACCCTATTGTTCATATCTGGCAGCCGATATCAGTTCAATGAATGACTCGTTTTCTTTGCAAAATTATGAATTTACAATGTACCTTGTAACTAAAGAACCGTTTTCAACATATTTGTAGAACATTCCCACTCCATCAAATACTGAATTCAATTTCACTGGAAACAGTTCATCCTCTAGCATTTTTGTCATGCTTATTATTTTCTTATTCCATTATCTAGCGTAAGCAGACTGAAGAATTTTCATCTAAATATTTTCCCGGTGATATGAATAATTAATTTGACAAAATTACAAACATGCAGGCAGAAGAAAGTAGTTAAACTTTGAGTACCCAGCAGGAAAACAAGCAGCCCTTTGTTTGCTCCTCCACCTGAGGTAAACTAAGATGTCAATCCTTCCCGAGCGTGGTGGGAAGCAGCGATCGCGGAGGATGCGCTGCCAGGATCGGCGCTGCCCTCCCGTGGCCGCCGCCGTCAATCGCTGCCGGGGCGCTCACTGTGCCTAGGAAAGGGAAAATCGATGGGAAAATGTATTCAAAAGGAATACCAGGCTGAGCCTGAATTCAGCTGCCTTTACAAACTTTATTTATTTTTTTTTCCCCTGAGGCAAAGGCTTGCAATAAATCTCCCGGAGTTAATTCCTGATGAGCATCAATGTGTGTGAGTCAAAAAGGAACTCTGATCTCTAGAAATACAGTTCTCTGCCACAGGGCTCTGTGTATCTGGATGATTTGTGTGGTTTTGCTTAGGCTGGTTGGTTCCTAGGCTGTTTCCAATGTAAAGGTCTGTTTTTCTTCTCCGTGACTGAAGTCTGTATGTCACAGGGCTCAGTGAGGAAAGCAAATGACTCATCCCGTACACTCAGTACCCCTCCACAGCACACATGCCTTCACACCAAGAGAGATGAAGAACAGAAAGGAGAGAAGAAAGGGAGGGAAGACCACCCACCCTCTCTCCATCCAAAGCCTTTCCTGGTCGTTAAGGCTTGGTCTTTATGTTGGACTTGCTCCAGCTCTCTGGGAGCCAAGCATCTTTCTCAGAGAAGAAAGAGTGCACGGGGATCAAAATGTAAGTAGAGGCTGACTGTGTAAATCAAATACTTCTGCATGACCTTGGCAGAGATCTTAGGAAATGCCTAGATGCCATTTAGCTATTCCTTTGGGATATTCCTCAATGATTTGTTTTCCAAAGGAGACTTTTGAGTTTCTGAGGAACCAGCACTAGCAGGTGCTCCAAACTGAGACATTTGCGCTGACTTCAGTGTCAGGAAAACACTGACAGCGAAGACATTCCCAGCTGAAAGTGGGAAGTAGGAAGGTGGGGAGGCAGTGGGGCCAGGGAAGGGCGAGCTCTGGGGCTGGGCAGCAGTGGGCAGGGTGTCAGGCAGGGCAGCACCATGCTCCTCATGCTGCTGAGCTGCCTGGAGGGGCTTGTGCAGGTGCCAGCCTGCCTCCATTTTCAGCATATTCTGTTGAACACAATTGCCTGTGTTTGCCTCATCATCAGGGGCATGCTGATTGCACACTGTAACACAACATGTTCAGAAATGTAAAAAAGGAAGGGACTAGAGTGCGGCACTGCTGTGGTGAAAGCACTTTTGAGGCTGGAAAAGACATGGGAGGAGAGAAGGTCCACTCTCTTTTGCTCTGTTTCTATGTTCTTTCTTTTCTTCTCAGTCTCTGCTGCTGACCACCAGTGAAAACAGAAAACTGGGTTAACTGGGTGTGTTGTCTGCCAATAGGGCTGATGTTTTGTTCTCAAGTGACCTCTCAAAAGCCAGAGCTTGATGTTCCAAAGAGATTCAATTATCTATTGTTGCTCTGCACCCATACTGCAGGGGTGAAAAAGAAGCACAACCAGTTTCAGCCTCATTGTGCTGAGGGCTGTACAACTCAATAGCTCTCACAGTTCGGCTTTGTTTCTTACTGAGGTGTTTGCTACCTTTGAGTGCTCCTATTTAAAACTATGACATAGATACACCTATACAGTTTTCAAAGAATTGTTGTTGTCACAGTTGTTGCTAGATATCAAATATCTCTATAATTGTGATTCTTTTCTATCTCTGCTTCATGCTGTGCCTCTGAATTGTTTAGAGGCAACCTGAATTATATCCAAGCCCTGCCAGGGAGGCCCTTTCTAGGTACTTAAAAGAGCTTACATAGACTGTTGTATTTGCAAAACCACTTGAAGTGTAAGCAGTCTATATATTTACAGAAAGGGAATCAACAAATAAAGAGAACTTTCATCCTGAAGATTAGCAGTTGTCAGATGTTGAGTTTGTATTAAATATAGTCTAGTAGTACTTATTCATGTAATTACTAGGTGACATACTCCCTTATCTGATCTGGGTGGTGGGAAGGACAGTGACTGTGGACCAGGGAGTCTCTGCTTGTGTCACTAAACCATGGCCATTTTGCACCCCACAGTAATCAGCTTGTGGCTGTAACCCTTGCCAGGTGACAAGGGTCCTTATGGGGTTATCTACCCCCTGTGCAGCTCAGAAACCCCATGTGCTCCAGATGTCCACCTACAGCCATCCTGGCTGCAGGCAGCTGGGATATTGGCTTGCTCTGCTGCAAACTCAGTGGTGATTTCCCAATACCAGGGGACCCAGCTGCTCTCCATCCACTTGGAACTTTGGAAAGGCCCAGGAAAGAGAACCTGTCAGCAGATCTTCCTCATCCCTCGCTGGACTTTCTTCTGCTTCCGGAGAGTAAATGGAAAACATAAACCTGTATGAGTTCCTTGTATGCAAATGTGTGTTTGTTTATGTGTAATGTGGGATGCTGGGTGGTCCTGGTTTCGTGATAGGAGCCAGCCCCTAGGGAGTCCAGGCCTTGAGGCTCAAGTAATCCGACTGGAGAGACTTGTATTTACCTTCTGAAACACAGTCAGGCTTTCAGAAGTGATTGTTCCACCACATAAAGAGTCTTACAGCAACTTTGACAGATACAATGGAGGTTGACTTTGGGTCATAATCACATTGAAGGCAATCATAAGGCTTTAAATTAATAAGGCATGTATAAAGCATAGCCTGAAAGCACTCCCACTTCACTAATCCACTCAGAGTCATAGCTTTTGAAGGAATCATGTAGCATTTAAGTTAATAATGTTTCTTAAAAATAGTGCTTTTAGTAGGAAATGTATGACAGCTGAACTTATTGTCCAGTCTTCTAATTTAGGACTGTATTCCTGCTTAAATTGGAGTGTCTGAATAGCATTAGAGAGGCTCCCCACAGCTTACTAGTTGCAAATGCTTCTTTTCCAGTATCAGTGCAGTCATTTTGACAGGCACAAGGAAGGGCTTTTCCTCCTTCCCATGGGTCCCAAGAGCCATCCTTGTTGTTTCAGGTAACACTTCACTTTTAAATGTGATAACAGAGACACAAATGTTTGGGATTTCTCTCTCAATTTAGTTTTTTTTCATGATTTCCCAAGTAAAGAAAATCTGTGTAATTCAGTGAGATTAGCCCTGTATTAATTCTCCATCTCTCCTGTATTTTTAACTGCTCTGAGGGACAGAGCCACTCCAGATTCTACAGGTTACATAGAATTAGCAGCTTGCAAAAGATCAAAGATCCAAATTAGTGCTTTCCATTAAAAAAATTCCTATTTTGTAGTCTCAGTGGTGCAGAGCCTTTCTGGCCTTCAGGAATAAAACCTGCCCCAACACCAGAGCCTGAATAGCAGTCAGAGGCCTTGGCAGTGCAATGAGAGTTCTCTGTGTCACTTGTGAGGGCTTTTCAGGAGGGAAACACTGAAACTGCAGACACAAGGAGGACCCACAGGTAGGGGCTCATGTTGTAGCTGATGAGGAGCTGGGAGCATTGTTCTGGGAATAACTGGCACTTGGTGTGCTGCCATCATCAGTGCAGTGGAGATGTAATAAAGCACATAGCACAAAAATTCAGAAGACATCAGATTACATTAGTCCCCTTATTCACAGAGCAGACTGTTGAAAAAATAAGTAGATGGGCAGAAGCTGGCAATGATACTGGCATTGTTAAATAGGGTTGGTCTTCTAGATCGCCCAAAGCACAAAGAGTTTTTTGATTTGTTACAACTCCCTGCATTCTGCTAACAAGAACAAGAAGGTGAGATACTGTTGAGGAACCACCAGCACCAGCCCCAATTTATCTAATATAGAGTTTTTTTCAGTAAAATACATAACATTTCCAAACTCATGGGAACCTGCTTTTAATCTTTTTTTCCCTTAAATTTTAGAGAATATACGTGGACACACTGTTAGAGGTCTAGGAAAATGACAGCCAGGAAAATCATTCTCAGGCTGAGGTCTGGTGCTGACCGTGGGACCCATCCTGAAGTGCTGTCCCAGAGGCGTTTTCCCAATTATCCAATGAACTACTGTCCTGTCTTAGTTCAGTGGAACACCCTATAAACATGAACCGTGTTCTCAATAAAGAGCCTTCTTTTCCCCCAGGAAGTCCAAGATGCTATCATTGCTTTCTCTAGCTCAGTAGTGACAAACATAGAAAGGGTAAGAACCCTGTCTGGGGTGTAGCAGTTAAAATTTCATTATGGATTTGAACAAAATCACAAATCTTCCAGAGAAACCAATGGTATCTGGTGTGTTGATTAATCTGAAAAAGTCCTTATTGTTTTTCAGGCTTTCCATTGTCTTTTCATTGAGTAAACAAGAAAACAAAAGCAAAAACAAACTCCAAAGGAAATTCATTAAGCTGTGTCATGGAAAACCAGAAGAAAAATTGTTACCACTCATAAAAGATGAAGCTCTTTGCTTTTTTCCCAGCCACTGAGAAGCCACTGACTGTTCTTGAGGTTGGGATTCTGGTGGAGTGGATCTTAATTTCTAGTAATGGCTATGCTTCACTTAGGAGACATACAGTCTGTAATATAAAATATTATCTCTGTGTGTGTCTTGTGGGGCTAGTAGGGTTTCTTGCTCTCAGACAATAATTTTTGTCCACTGGGAACCCTAAGTCTTTTTCCTCATGGCTGTTCTCCATAAGTTCTTGCTCTATTTTCTAATTTTGATGTAGTAAAGAATAATATCCTTTCTGCAAGAGCAGTATTTTTCACTCCCTCCTTCATCTATGGGACTTTGGAAATTTGGAAGTAGACAGATGGATTTGGTGCATTGTCTTGTTTCCCAGATCCTAAGGAGTTTACAAATAATATACATGCAGTTTTAACCAAAATTGGCCTTTCTGCAGGACAGTAAAACTGTTTTGTCTCCTCTAAGAGCCTCCTTCTTTGTCTTCAGTATCAGTGCTCTAAAGCTGTACCACCACCCACATGTTTAAATGTCAGGGACTAGGACTCAAATGTCCTGAGATATGTGTTCATGTTTAACTGAGAGAAGGAGGAGCTTTTAAAGCACTCCTTAGAGCAAATGCACCTTTAACCTCCATTTCATCACAGTAGTGTGGTGTGATATCACTGCTCATGGCGTTTCAAACAAACCCAGGATGTTTCTTTAGAAGGAAGATCTTGGAGATGCTCTCAGGCTACATGTAAGTGCTGAAGAAGGAGGTAAAAAAATAGAAGCATAGTGTAATTCTTTTATTATTCATATTAGTGTAATTCTTTTACACTAATATCAACTGAGATTTTTGCATAGCCATACTTGCCTTCAGGATTCAGGAATATAAGAGAGACACAAAGGGCCTTGTGAAGGTCCTGTCAGATTCTGCCACCGTGGGGGAGAAGGAAAGTCTGCAAAACAACTGAAAGGAAATCTACTGCTTAGACTCTCCTGAGGCCTCTGCCATTTGTTAGCAGGTCGAAGAGCTATTCAACTCCTCCTTCAGAGTACCTTCAGAGTACTCCAGAGTCTTTGGAGACCTTTTCCTAAAACTGAAGTATTATGGAAATCACTTGAAATACAATCTTCCAGTAGGCAAAACTTTGGTTTAATATTTCTGCACTTGCACTATACATGCAAAGTTAATTAGTTGTGCCTGATATACAAAAGGATATTACTTGTGTTGATATAAAATGCTACAGGTCATACTCCTAACTGTAATTTGCATTCATTCACATCCCTACCCACTCCCCACATACACAAACCTGTTCTCAGTACTGCTGATAATTCCAGGCATCTTGAAAAAATACTTGGATTTAAAATGGCACAAAATTAGAAATTGTGCTTTACTCAATAACCATTATACTACACTACATGTATGATTTAAAAGATTTTATTTAAGTAGTCCCTTACAAGTGTTAAATATAGAACAATTCATACGGAGGTGATGTTAATAGGATATTTGTCATTAATCCTGAAGTTCCATTTCCACATGCCAGAGATGAGCAAGTGAATTTACCTTCAAAGGTCCTGTTTAAGAAAAAGAGCAATAGCGTGGCTACAGGTAATTATTTCTCTTTGTAACACCAGGACCTTGCTTTTTAAAAGCAGTGGACGTAGAGGCAAAATCTTGTCCAACAAAGCAGTGTTACCAAGTGTCCCAGCCAGGCCAGGAGCAATCTACCAAATGCCAAAATGGATGTTGGATCCAGCCTGGCAGCAACTTGCCCACTGAGGCAGAAGACCAGGAACAGATTCATTAATTTTTTACAACTTTTTTAATTTCAATACCATGATGTAATGTGCTGACATGGGAAAACATGACACTTGCCCACAAGAGCCACTCAGAGAAGGCTCCCTGGTGCCAGAGCATGTGGCAAGACCACTGGGGTGCTGCAGTCAGAAGGGAATTTCATGCCTGGCTGCCCAGGCTGTTTGCACTCTGAAGAACAGATTTTCTGAGTAATGAGACTGGTTTCTTTCACATTTACAAACTCAGCAAGAAATATATATCTAGAGCATAAATGATATTATAATACCATAATTTATGTTTAAACTGTCTGACCAAATAGTGACGTATAGTCCTTACTTTAATCCTGGCAATGGAATTTGGGGGTCTTTGTTGATTATTCCCTTTTCAGAGGGAATCACAGAGTAACCCATGTTGGAAGGAAATCTGTAGATCATCTGGTCTAACATTCTGTGGAAAAGGGAGTCTAGATGATTTTACCTAGCACCCTGTCCAGTTACATCTTGAAAAACTTTAGTGATGGGTACTCTACGTCATCCCTGGGGATGTTGTTCTAGTGACTGTTCTTATTGTAAAAAAATTGCTCCTCATGTTGAGATGAAACCTTTCCCAGTGCAGCTTGTACCTTCTTGTCTCCATGTGGCTCCCTGTGAAGTGAGAGCCTCTGTCCTCTCTGTAGGAGCCCTTCAAGTACTGGAATACTGTGATTGGGTCCCCCCTGAGCCTTCCCTTCTAAAGCAGAGAAGAGCTAACTCCTTCAGTCTCTCCTCGTAGGGCAGGTTCTAGAGCCCTTGATAATTTTCATGGACCTCCTGTGAAACTTCTCCATTTTTTCCATTTTGTTTTTGATCTAGGAGACCAGAGCTGGAGACTCTGGAGTATTCCATGGTTCACTTTCTCTTTTACAGAAAATGCAACTCCATTTCCTCTTCTTCCCTATACATCATTCTGAAATAGTTTGTAGCCATCCATTGTGGTTTCCTAGTCTTGAGAATTTTCCCACCAAGTTTTTGTAATTCCTATCCCACCATAAATTTCAGAGTGGTCAGAGAATTCCAATTCCTCCTGTTTGTTGCACAGACTGTGTGTGCACTTGTTTTTGGAAAGACTTGGGGAGCATTCCACAGTACTCTGGTAGGTGCTCTGGCTGTGCCTGTGGAAATCAATTGTGCATGCTCCAGTGAAATGGTCTTACATTTTATTTCTTATCAGTAGCATTTATTGTAATGAAGAGAAGCCACTCTGTTTGATTCTGCTACTGCCAGTCAGATAAATTCAAGTATGAAGGGGAAAAAAACCCTGTAAAGTTATCAAATGAACAAAAGTTTTGATGAAGTAGAAAAGTTAAATCACTTGTTCTGTGAAGTCACTGCCATTTTTAAAGAATCTACCTCCTCTATTTAACCTTTGCGATTTTCAATGGAATTTTAATTTTATATGCTTTAGATGTTTCATTTTGTGAAATAAATACAATTAAACATCTGTTCCCTCCAAAATATTATGGGTCAACTGGTTTAGATTACTTCAGCTCATGGAAATATAATCATAGATAAAACACTTTGCAAAACTTATTTAGCTGGATCACTAAGTTACAGCATTTAGTGTTGCTAATTGTAAGATTAGCTTATTGTAAAATAACTGAATTTTGCACAAAATCATCTACTAAAGGCACTGGTTTTAGTAAGCATGAGATAAAGAAAATTTTGAAAACTCCCATCATTAGAAACTTATGTTTATTCTCCATGGGTAATGCCATTTATAATTGAAGCTTGTTTTGCTTGTGTTTCTTTCTCTCTCCTAGTGGTTTTGAATTGCAGTTTTATACCCAGAATCCACATAAATGACAATATTTATCAGAAAAAATACCTTAGTTTGATTGAACAGGTTAAGATGTTTTTTGAGGAAGATCAGCAGAATTCTACAAGTCAAACTTATTTTTGGAGTCTTAAAATATACAATGTAGCCAGTGCATATGGTAAAAATAAAGCTTTCAACTGAAAAATGTTTCCTGACTGTTGAAACTCTGGACTACATAAATAATTTTTTCTAGATTTATACTTTGCTATAGGTTTGGGGCTTTTTTCTGTATGAAATATTTTTTGAAATATTTTGGATAGCCACAAAACACAGATCTAGATAGGAGTCAGTCCAGAGCAGCACTGTACATGTTGTGCATTACTTACACAGGAATTTGTGAAAATTAAATAGGAAAAGCAGATTCTCAAGTTTTTTTCTTGAACAGCATGTTGTCCAAGAGGATGGACATGATGTGAGCACAGCAAATGGCTGCTCTGAACAGCTTAGAAAACTCCCTGCCTGTTTCCAAAGCACAGCTTTGGTGCCTATCACCTCCTTTCTCCTCCAACCAAAGCCCTGCTCAGCATTCATGGGAGGCTCTGCTCAGCTGCTTGCATCCTTCATACTCTGAAATGGAGACATCTGTGGGTTTGAAACTCCTTCAGGGCTGAGATGGTGATTAAGAATAAGCACAGTGAGTTAAATTTGAATGTGAAATGAAACAGGAGTTAAGTTCCTAAGAAGCTTTGAGGATCTGTGCCTGAGCTCATAAAATGCAATTAATTAGTGACTAACTGGGGACTCTCTAAGGCTCTTCCATCCTTGAGGTTTCAGTATGACATGTCTCCTCCTTAGCCTGTGTCACATGCTCTAAAGTCATCATTATGCCACGTAAGGAGTCAGACACATTTACCAGCTCTTTGATCTAGCATAATTCCATGTAAACTGCAGCACACACGTTGTTGTGGGCTTGGCAGGGAAGGAGCAGGACTGAATGCCACCAAGCCATAAACACTGACAATTGTTAGGGCATTGCTTAACCTCTCCTAGTCTGCTGAGCTGTGGCAACCAGCATGGATTGCCAACACTGGTGGGAATTCATTATCGCTATTGGAATGTCATTAACACTTTTCACAGGGATTATATTTACCTTTAGGCGTCAAAATACTCCAAGCCAGTGTTCAAGCAAATTAAAAGCAGTGATTCCAGGGAAGAGGCATTTATTGATGACAAAATGCTGTGAGGGCCAACAGATGTCATTCCTTATGATAAGGCATGAGGCTCTAATTTGGCACTCCTTGCCATCAGGAGGAACCTCTTGCAGAGCAGATGTCACTTCTAATCCTGTCTTTCATGGGTGCCTGTGCCCTGTAGGAATTGGTATGCCAGTTCAGAAGCAGGCTCAGTGCCATGAAAGCAGATGGCCATGAGCACAAGTCATGCTACAAAACTGGTGCTTCTAGAAATGTGGGTGCTGAGACCGAAGGACTACCCAGGAACATCCAAATCTTCCTATGCAGGAAAATTCCCCCTAAGTAGGCTGATACATGCCATTAGTGCTTTAGTGGTAGCACAAAATGGATGTTATCTGTGTCTTCTTGCTGGTTATTTTAACTTTTGGCCAGCCTCTGGTGATCCCAAGGGTCATTCTGGCAGCTGAGGGCATTGATCATATTTGTGTCTTTGGTAAAAATGCCATCAATGCTTGGTATTACTTTGAGAGCTCTACAGTGCCTGGGAATTTTGTGATGTAGAGGATTACCCTGCTGGGCAACAGGGGGAGAAGTGGCCCTTGGACCTGTATTCATCCACCTCCTCTGTAAGACAGTGCATGACTGTCAAACAACAGCTGAAGTCAATCTGTGCTCCTGTTTTCCTTCATGTGCTTTTTGCTTGGTATAGAGAGTAGTCTTTTGCCTAAAACATTCAGCCTGTGTTAAAATTTTGTTGCACCGAAGGCAAACACCTCAGTTGCCCTCACTGGGATCAAATACAGTTTTTCTTACAAATTCAGCCTTCAATAATAATTAATTTCAGTAAATTTACTGAACACAGGATCCCAGATAAACCTGTTGCTTGGATATAGATACTTACTCTCCCAAAATGAATTTGAATGTTTAACTGATATGTAATATGTTCTTGTGTCAGCATGAAGAATTTCCATAACATTATGAGTACCTGCTTGCCTTCAAGTGTATCTCAGGTTTTAAGAACCAGCCCTTGCTACAGTTAATTGATAAGCTTCAGTAATTACAGAGTAAGATCAGGTTACTCTAATCTGATCTGTTAGAAATCTTAATCCATATGACTAGGAGAAGCTTACAGCAGGTATGTTTCTCTCTCCTCAGAGAAGCAAACATTTCCCCAGTATAAAATTCTACTGCGTCAGTTCCTCCGAGTACCACAAGAGACACTTCAGTGGAGTATTCCTGATGTGGGATGTTTCCTGTCACTGTGATCAGTCATACCCTGAATGAGGAAGGTTTGCAGGGAAGATTTGGTCCTAAATGACCTTTGATGGCTCTGCTCCAAGCAGTGCCAGGAGACTTTTTCAGATGGTAGATACACAGTGATGTCTGAGGCTCATTTTAAAATATCTGTGCAGCCCAGGTATCTTTGGCAGGATCCCAAAAAACTTGTATTATCCCTTCTGACAAATATTAAAATTGATCAGCAAGATACTATGCTGTCTTCACATCGTGTCCTATGGGATTTTAATTAGCCAGCCATGCAAAAGCTCTTAGCTAGCCAAGCAGCTGTAGAATCTGCCAGTGGCAGGAAAAGCCACCACCAACATATAGACTTTATTACATAATAAAATGCTCATCTTTCCTGATAGAGATGTGACATCTCACCAGATCCCAAGTAAAATGGGTTATGTGATTCTAGAGTCTGGCATGGTCAGTGAGTTGCCTGAATTCCCAGTAACACATTTAGAGATATTTGTGGTGAAATTTTCCCCTTGCCCAATGAGGTTTCTAACACTCCAGGAGGGAGCAGCACATGGCTCCACTCAAGCAAGAAATGCTGGGTCCTAGAATATATATTTTATTTGGTGATGTAAAATGAATTAGTTAGCATTGATACAAGGAGGTGTATCAGCAGAAGGCTGTATTTCTGTTATCTATTATGCATGAAGGGCACTGAAGATGGGTTTGTGCCATAAAAATTAATCTAGATTTCAAACACTCAGTGTCATCAAAACCAATAAATCATGCAAAGGAAGGAGCTTCAATTTCACTTGGCAGAGGCAAAACATCTCCACTTTTCTTAAAGTCACTTTGATGTGAAACTAAGGTGAATGGCCTCCTTTGCCAGTGATGTGGAGCATGCATGGCCCAGTTCTTGGCTTCTTGGCTGCAAGTGCAGCTGTGCTGGCAAGAAAGGGAAAGCCTGGAAGCCAGGCTAAGCCCAGTCTCCTGATCCCTCACCCTATTCTTCACACTGTGACCATGGTTTTGTCTGCTCTAACCCTCTCAGGAAAAGCTGGTATGATCAGCCTGGGTGGTGTCAGGATGAGACAGCCTACAATATTTGGCCAGCTTTTGTTTAGCAGTGTAAACACAGTCTGATGGACCAATCCTCAAGTAAAAACCATGTGTGCAAGGGCATCCTGCTGGAAGTAGGGTTACCAGTGCTGCCCTGGCAGCTCAGCTGCCACCTGAGTTAGGAAAGCACAGCCTGAAGAGGTGCTGCTTCCCTCTGCTCTGCCAGAAACACCACCTCTGTCTTTTGCTTGCCTGGATCAGCTGCAAGTGCAGGACACAGCCTTTGGCTGCAGAAGCAGTCAGGGCAGCTGGAGGTGAGGGAAGAGCCTGCCAGTGCATCTGCACAGAGCTGCTTTTGCAGCTCTTCCAGTGATGGTCAGCCTGGCAGGGTTCCCACCCTTCAGGTGCCCAAGAGCTTTCTGCATAGCCAGCTCCAGGGGCCCCAAACCATCTGACAGCAGGTGACACAGGAGAGAGCTGCTTGGCTTTAGGACTGGAGGGCATGAGGAGAAGGATGGGCATCCAGCAATCTTTTACAGGTGTGTTAATGTACAAAAGCCATGGCTGATCACAGTTTTCATTAATTAGCAGTGATGGAACAAAACTCCCTATCAGTGAGAGGGCAGTGCAAAGACCCAAAGCTATCTAAAGCTGTGCTGACAGGCACTGCAGATTTGGCTCCTTTTTTTGGTGGAAATTATAAACTTGAATGATTAACCTGAATTCAAAATTCAAGTTTCGTTTTTTAATGTAAAGACTTCTGAAAAAAACAGCTTTTATAAAGGCACATGATCAGGCAGAAAATAAGTATTTTACAGGGAATTATTGCTCAAACATCTTTGCCTGAGCCAAAAAAAAAAAAAAAAAAAAAAAGAAAAAGAAAAAGAAAAAAGCAGTGGGGAAAAAGACTTTGAGCTAAGTAAGTTAGGCTTAAGCATTGCGTGGACATCAATTCTTAAGCATCCTCTTTTCTGGATGGAAAAGAAACCTGTCATGAGCTGGTGCCTGATTTCTTGCATATTTGGCCTGTTAGGAAATACTAGGCACTGTCTCTCTGCAAAGACAAAAAACCAATTAGCCAGCTAGTAATCTTATGTACTATCAAAACATCTTAATAACATGGTTAGCCCTCAGGGCTAATGATCACATCGTACCTCTTGGTCCATAGCCTTGTTTCAGCTTGAGCTATGGAGCTGTGTGTTCAGTTGTGTCTCTTGAAAATTACACTGTGAAACCTCATATTGAAATATATCATGCTGGACTTCAAAACAGCAACCCTTAAAGTAGTGAAACAAAAATCCTGTTTGACAGGTTGCATATCTTGTAATCATTCTATAAAATTTACTTATCACTTCACAAGTAACAATGAGGAATGAAGAATGGGTAATTGAAGGATGGGCAAATGTGCCAAGTTAGTGAAAAGTGTGTCTTGCAGGTTTTGGTTGTAAAGATCACCTGATTATTTCCAGCAGGTCAGTTATTCTTCTTATCAGATCATTCCCCATGGCAGTGACTTTAAATCTCACTTTGTGCTTGTACTTTTGCTTGAAAACTGGGGCACAAAAGTGCAGCCTAGTAAAACCCAGAGGAATAATATATCCCAGTGTTTTGCAGGTGAAAATAAGTCATTCCAGCCTCATTCATCATCACGTTTTTCTGCTCACTTCTCTGTCTCTGCTGTTTCCTTGGTCTGTGAATTTGGAAAGTAGCTCAAATGCTTTTTTAAAACTTCTTCAGTTCTCTGACTGGGAAGCGATTTAGAATTGCTAAGTGGGGTCAGTGGTGCAATAACCACGTGTAACTTCATTGCCATGATTGGCATCAAGTAGTGCCCAAGGATCTTTGTGCTGGAAAGGCCTTCCTATAAATGTTTGTCTTCCAGTGGACATGCAGATCCAGCATGTTCCCAGTGCCTTGGGTGTGATTGCAGCTGTGGCAGGAGCTATCTGCTCCAAGCCTCCTGCCAGCACAGGGAATGCTTGACCTGCTGTGAAGAGCTGGAAACTCAGTCCCTGTCCATGAGTCCATGCACACAGCAGCCCACAGGACAGGGAGCTGCAGAAGCAGCTGCACTCCTGCTGGAACATTCCTCTGCAGTTTGTTTGTCAGCAAGACACAGACCCACAGGTGTTGTCAAACAAGCTGCTTTTCTAGAGAGGATGCAAATTCTCCAACAAAAGGAGACTTTATTGCCCTTGGTTGCAGATAGGGAAGTCTGTAGCTGTGGGGCTCTAGAACACAGCCCGTCCTATTGTCTCCTCCTGAATCAAGATCTGCCACACAACATGGCCTAATTAATTTATCATCAAATGCAGAATTCTCCCTATTCATGTTCTGCTAGTTTTACAGTTATGTATATGATATTTTTATCCTTTTTTATAAATATTTGTAAATAATTTCAGAAAAGGAACACCTACAAGAGACACAAACTCGTAGTGACACATACAAGAGTCTTCTTTTTTTGAGGATGAGGAGCCCCTGAAATGAGCTACAGCCAGATGGTAAAAAGAATGGTGGCAGATACTAACAGAGAGAGTTGTTAGAAGACATCTAGGAGCCAGTGGGATTCTGATCATGGTTTTCTTAGAACACACAGCCTACAGTATGTTCCCAGCCCTAATTTCTCCACATGTACTGGCAAACAAGTGGAGGGGAAGAGTGGCTGCAGGTGGGACTTCCCAAAGTAACTGCAAGTCTTCAAAGGAATATTCTTCTTCTCAATATTTCTTAATTTTCAGAAGAAGAGTAGGACTCCTTGGGGCTCATAATGAGAAGATGATAAAAGTGAGGCTGAAGGCCTTTAGCCCCAGCAGATCATTAATAGCCTGTTAAACACTCTACTGCCAAGTCAGCAGTGCTGCTCCTCGTAGAGCAAAGAATCTGCAAAAATGTGAATCTGCCTTTTATGTAGCAGCCCCCAAACGACTCACCAGGTGCTTCAAAGGCAAGCAGAGCCTCCTCTGGTTTAGACAGAATGCCAAAGTAGAGGAGTAGGAGGGAAGAGGTACAAAACAACAAAGGATGTGGTCACCTGGGAACTGCTCACCCACTGCACATCTGGTACAGTACATTTCTGTACCGGCTTTTACTGAAAAATAAGAGGTGATATCATGGAAGGGCAGATGCTACTGATTCACCTGCTGCAGATAATAGTGGGAGGCATTATTTCATGAGGGACTAACAGATGGACCATCTGATGAATAATCTTTCTGGTTTTTCTATAAGTTGATTCCTTGAAGTAAATTAAAAACTTTATTTTCCTCCTAGATCATGAGAAATATGCATTCTCCTAGGTCTTTAATTTAATTTCTTCTTTGAATGCTGTCTGAACTCTGGAATCCAGCACTATGTGTAGCAAGGTGAAAGTCACCCACCTCTGCTCCTGGGGAACCAGATGCCCTAGTGATATCCATGGAAGCAGCAAACACTTGCTTTTTGAGGCATATTATACACACATGTGGTGTTGTATCCCACTGCCTCTTTCCAATCTCCATCTGTGAGTGAAGACCAAAGTGAGAAGTAATGTCTCTTAAGTCAAACCTTAGCTCAGCAGATCCTGGGTGTATTGATGTTGCTGTTGTGGTGAGTCGACCTTGGCTGGCTGCCAGGCACCCACCCTGCTCCTGTCTCACTATCTCACCTCCTGTACAGGACAGGAAAGAAAATAAGGTGAATAAGACCACAGGTAGAGATAAGGACATGGAGATCGCTTACCAACTGCTGTCACAGGCAAAAAAAATTGACTTGGAAAAAATTATTTAATATATCAACAATTAAAATAGAGTTGAAAGGTGTGGGAAAAAAAGACAAAACAAAAAACTAAAATAGCTTTCCCTCTGTCACTTTTTTCCAGTCTCAACTTCACTTCTCCCTTCTCAACTCTTCTACCATTCCAGCTTCTAGCTGCTTACTTTTTCTCTTCAGGGAGGTCTTGACTTTGAGTCTTAACAGGTATTTTCATCCTCACACGAGGCACCACTTGTAATGGTGGTATTTGTACCACGTAATTAGTGGCTTGTTTGCAGGTTTTTTTGTGTTCAATTAGAGTCAGGATTAAAAATGTGAAGTAGATGAAATTTTTCGTGTTCGGGCTTGATTATTTATTAAATCTTATCTAAAGTACAAAGAATTCTGCAATACTTATAACTACCAGGTAAAAGTGAACAAAATTGAAGTAAACCTAGCTAATTACAAAGTCTCTGAAAGCTAAACAGTCTAATAAAAAGTTAACCCCTATATTATTTTTGCTTTTAACCCAATAACCAAATTCTCATAACCTGCAGTGCAACACTAACTCTCCAACCAAAAACTACTACTTGAAATCGTAAAAAAAGGGAAAAAAAAAACCACAAAAACCCCCAACACCTAAAATCCTCCATCTTGTCCCATACCTATTACTACATTATAAAAACCTCAAATTTAAAACTCTTCACCATGTAAAATCACACACTCCTATTTTAACTATGCACCCATAACTTTAACTCCATCATTCAAATTTAAAAACCTTCTCCAAAACCTCAAATCAAAAGCAGTATTCTCCAAAAAAATTAATCCCAAAAAACACAAAGCGTCAAGAATCCCAAATTTCTAAAATCCAACACACAAGTTGCAGGGAAATAGCTGCTTCCCCATGGTCTTCTCCATGTTAAAATTGAGAATAAAGGGTTTCCATTAAAGAACACTTGAACTCTATTTCTCTGCAAATAATAATTTACTCTTCAAGGTTAGTGCTTCTGCAATAGAAACTTATTTAAAAAAATAGCTGAAGAAAGAAAAAAATTTTCTACAAGCAGTGCTACCTGAACTGGCTGGGTAAGCACATGTATGAGACCACTTCAGGAACAGCTTCAGGAGTGTGGTGCAGACAGCCTGAGGTGGGCACACATGCTGCAGCATCCCCCCAGCACCTGGCACAAGAGATGCTCTCCTGCACAGCTGCAGAGGAGACAGGGCTAGGCTGGGCCAGATTTTCTGCTGTTGGGATTTTATGGAAGTCAGCAGTGTTTTGTCACAGTTAATTCAGTACATAAACTGAAATGTTTGTTACACAGGTGAAAAATCCATGTAGTTTGGATATTCCACACCGACCTGATGTGCTGAGGGGTTGTTATGTGCAGAGCTGTGTAAAGGTGACAAATGCTTCAGGTGTTTCTCCTCCTGTACAGAGTACACTACACTGTTTTGAGTTTATAATGTGGCTTGGTAAAGGTGAAATATGTTTGTGGAAGTCAATTTATTCTGCAGATACACACTTTAAATTAAGACTTCTATGCAAGCAGCCTCAAAGACACAGCAAAACTTAAAGCTGTTTACTCAGAGCCAAAAGCTATATTCTGCCTTTATCAGAAAGAGGATTTTCTTTTCCAATCTGCTCTTTTTTTTCTGGTAGATTTTTAGTAATAAAGGCAAAAATGAAATCTTTACTTGCACACTTTCAAGAAGCTATGTCTTAGAAATATTGGAGACTTGGACATGCCAATTATTAAGATAATGCTATCATTTACCTGCAGGCAGTACCTAACCAGTATTATACTGTATCTTTGTAAAACAATTGAAATAAAAATTATTAATTATTATTAATTATTAATTAAAATTTTCTTGCACTATCTCCACTCATTTTTTCAAACAAAATATTCATTCTTCTGCAAATGTTCAAGTCCAGATCTGCTGTAATCTTTTGCTCCTCTTAGGCCTTGTAGACAGATAGGTAAAAACAACACTCCAACTTTGCCTTTCTCAAATGTTAAGAAAATATTGTTTTCCTTATGTCTACAAGGAATCTAGGATGTCATTATTCCCTAGATAGTAAATGCAGGAGGAAACCGAACCCATTAAAAGTTTTGAAAGAGGTCAATATAGGGTGAAACACTTGACAATCTAATATTTGTTATGAGAATATGACTGAAGTGGACGTGAGAGTTAAGGCAGAATTTTTTCTTTGCTTTTTTTATCTTATTATTCAAATGTCTGAATGTGATCTGAAGGACTCTTTGTGGGAAATCTCCACCTGAGCAGGGGAATTTGAAACTTTGCACCACTGAGCCCTGCTATTCCCTTTATTTCAAACACCAGCAACTTCCAAGTGATAGGGTGAATGTGTGGTGTGGCTCCTCTAGCAGATACAAAACCATAAACTCGTCCACCCATATATTTAGGAATTCCTTGGTTTCTTTATGAGTGTTGTAGCCATACCTTTGTAGAGGGAGACCAAGAGGAGGGGTTAATTTCCTGTTGGAATTAGACTGTAACAGCTGCCAAGACTTAGCATTTAAGTAAGTTGTTGGGAACTCTTTATTTCTACCTGAGAGAAACTGCAGAAAGTCCATGTAACTTTGCCCAAGGTGCAGTGAGAACATATCACTGTAAATTACATAATTGCTGATAGAAGTTCAGTCTGTATGCCACAGTTCACATACATTTTTTATGGACTTGTAATTAGTGCAATTCTGGTCTCCTGCAGGTTCCAGCTTTGGAAGTGAAGAGCAGAGCACCCCTAGGGCATCTGCACCTTCTAAGGATGTTCCCAAGGGGAGCAGCAAAAGCACAACACAGGTATCGAGCAGCACAGCGACTCCACGCAGGAGCTTACTGCCAGCACCAAAAACTGCCACAGCACCCGCTGGTAAGTGCTCCAAACTTAAAACACCCCCTGCATTAAGCCAGGAAATGCAGAAACCTTGCTGTGATGCTGTTTTACTGCTTGGTTTTAATTAATTTTCATGCCATCCTTGGGCCCGTTGCCGGTGTGCTGATTTGGACTGCATTTGCTGTAGACTCTTTTAAACACAGTCAACAACACAGCTATAATTTCATTTTGTGAGTTATGTGTGGAATTGAAGGCATTTACTGTCCCTAACTACACAAGCCAGAGATTTAGTGTATATATTGTTGGTTCTCAACAAGCAGCTTTTTGAAAACATTTTTGAAAACAATGCTTTACTTTATAGCCCAAAGCATTCCATTAAGCAGATAATTCATTGCTAGGTATCTTTGCAGTGATGAGAATATTGGCATCTAGGTTTAAGTAATCTATTTTTTTCACTCAGAGAACCAGGAGGCAAGCAAACAAAGCAAAAAAACCCTAGTCTTGTTTCCAAATTGTTTCCTTACCTAAACTCTCCTCTGCTCAATTCAGTTATGTCTCAAATGACCAGTTCCATCAAGGTCAGATTAGATCTAGTTTAGATTCCAAAATAAATAATTTTTTCCAGGCTGGCTCTTGCTCAACAGCGTTTCATCTCTATGCACCTTCCATTGGGTTTGATAATACATTGCAAATGGAGCTGGGAAGGAAAAATCAGTGCTAAATATGAGACAAAGACTTTATGAATTTCTAGTTCTTGTCACCTGGTTTCAAGACAGATTGACCTGTTGTAGTGGTTTGACCTTGGCTGGACACCAGGTACCCACCAGACCAACCAGACAGAGAGAGATAAATACAATAAAAGGCTCGTGGATCAAAATAAGGATGAAGGGATAACTTGACAATTACTATGTCATAAACTTGCCTGTTTTATTTTGGAAGGAAACTAGACATGGAAGTAGGGTTACCTGCCTGTGCTATTCAAACAGTCAACCACAGTTCTTGAACAGGGGCAGCTGACAAGTTTAGGAAGTTGTTATTGTACAAAACAGAAGCAAAAGAAACTGTGTTAGTCCAATGTTCTGTTTTAATTTTTATGAGCCAAGTTAGCAGCATTTAGCTGTGGCCAATTCATGATTTTTTTTAATTTTTTTTTTATTAAAACAGTGTCATTGTTCCTCAAAATGCTAAGTGTTTGATAGGAGCAAAAGTAGAAATAAATCAAAGAAATTATGAAGAACAAGGGCTTTTTCAGCAGTTCTAATCTTGCCTCCCTTTCAGTAGCATATGAACACTGGGTGTAGATCCCAACGTGATAGAGACACCTACAGAATGTAAACTTTTCTGTTTAGGTATCTTTTGGACAGTGATTTCCATAGGCTGGATGTTGCATGTATATTTAGCATGTGACCAGCCTCCTGTGCAAGACGCTGCAGTTACTAAAGTGCTTAGAGCACTCCACAGGTACAGCTGAGGAGCATGGGCACTGTGTGTATTGCATACAGCATATTTTATGAAAGGAAGAAGGAAAGTGTTTCAAAAAGAGGATGGCAGTAATTTAAAGATAAATAATATTTCTGAAAGAGTGGAATATCAGGTAATGTAAAGATTACATTTGTGTTTCAGAGATGTACATAATTTTATCTATGTATGAATAGTAAATTAATTCACAAATGAAAATATCTACCTATATTAATGAATCAAAAATAGCTATCAAAAGTTACATGAAGTTTTCATGTATTAGATGTTTCTTGAGAAGACCACATGAACTGTAAATTTTCACTTAAAAAAATAAAGACAGAACTGTTTAAGAGAGATTATACTCCTGATATTTCACTAAAAGTGCTTGTGGAATAAATTGGACTGCAGGGAATAAAAAATATTTAATTAATCAAAATGGACTCTTTCAGCTTCTGCTGTGCAGCAGATGATGCTGTGCTTCAGATGATCAAAAAAGAATTCTGGCATGGGACAATAGCAGTGGAAGATTGTTGTCATGCAAGTTGTTTTGCAGGCATGAACTGATGGCCTTTTTGACTGGTCTGTGAAATGAGTGCACTCAATTAGGTTTCAGTGTATTGCACAGTCCTTTTCATATTTACATGTCTGTCAATTCATAGAAAAGGGAAAAGAAAGCACATACTTGACTAGAAAAAGGGTGGTCTTTTTATTTGACTTAAATATATTAGCTACTTTGGGAAGTACAGTGATACCCTAACTTAAACTTACCATTTCTATATTACTTTATATTTTGTTTAACAATAGGTGAAAGCAGGTCTCCATCAGGAACTTTGCAACTCTAATCTAGCTCTGAAATTCATATAAACTTCCTCCTTCCACACACGCTGATTAAAATATATAGTACTTGAAGCATACATATATGAATTTTCTGTTTTAAATTTCCCTTAAAATGGGGGAATAGCTGCAGAAGGCAATGTTCAGAGATTTCGTTCTGTCCACCAGGCTGGATCTGTCCACCCAACTGTCTATGAAATCAGAGAGCTTGGGATTTTGTATTTTCTATGTCCTGTTATGGATTTTGAGTGGTGCTTGTTATGGGATTCCTATTTCTACTTGGTTATTATTTAATGACTGTTGTCATCCATAAGAAATATCCTAATTTGAGTGCAATGACAGTGGAAATAAGGAATTAATTTGAGCAGCTTGTTCCTACTTGGCCCCCTGAATTAAAGACAATCAAAAGCATTGTTCAAAAAATTCACCCGGTCAGTTCCCGTGCTTCTACAAGTACCAGTAAATCATATATAACAGGACAGGCTGTTAAATGCAATCAGTCAAGATGAAAAATAAGAGGCCAGTGTTATCTCAGCTCTCACCAGCAATCTCATAGTGTAAAATGTGCTTTTTTGATCAGATTCTGCAAAATCCAGACAGCACAATATCAGCAGGAGGGAAAGGGATGAGCTGAGGTCACCTGAGTGGGGAAAAGTGAGCACCAGCTCTCTTGCAGGGATGAAGGGAGAAGAGTCTGCTGCTGAACTTTGTTCCCCCTTGCAAACACTTTCCCTTCAAAGCTGAATAGCACTGTGCAGCAGGTTACATTCATATTGTTCCTGTAATGAACACAGGGATATGCAGCACTACCTTGCAGATGGGAGTTCATCTGCAAGTTTTCCTGCCTTTTTTCTGGGAACCTCTCTAAAACATGCCATAGCACATGTGTAGGAAGAGACAATAAAATGCCATAGGATCCATGCAAAATGGCAGAAAGAAAAAAAAAGAGCAGTTGTTTTAATTCTTTAATGTTGGATGTTCTGAATTACCCTGAGATTTTCCATTCAGTCCAAAGAATGATTCGCTTTATCAGGTTTTATTTTTTCCTTTATTTTTTTAGACACCAGCTAAAGAGACTTTTTTTTTTTAATGCAAGAACAAGGCAACTGTTTTCAGACAAGACAATGAAATAGTCATTGTCCCTTTTTTCTTATCAGACTTGAAAACAATTTGAAACAATTACAAAGGGAAAAGCAAAAGCATTAGTAGTTTCTACTTCAAGAAATCATAGCCTTTCTTCCACATCTACTTATTTATTCAGTCTTTCAGTGTCTCATAGATCACAGGAAGTAGAGAGTCTCTAGAGAGAATTAGACTGCTCTCATTCTACAGAATCCATCATATTTCCAGCTTTGCTCATTTTTTCTCAAACAATGCATGCAGGGATGTGTCATTACTCACCAAGGACAAGACTAGTCATAGGTATCAGGGGGAAAGGCAGAGGAAAACTCAAAGGGGCTCTCTGTGTCTGTGAGTGACTGAAGACACTTCCTCGGTTGTTTTTTGGTTTGTTTTTTCTTTTAACTTGCAGACTTCATTAGTTAACTTATAAAATACTCCTGAGAACAGCTGGAATCCATCTGAATGCAGTCAGTCCCATTGAATTGTTAATGATGTCTACAGTGTGTTAGGGTTTGTGTTGGAATAAATACTCAATGTACAGTTTGTTAGCGTGCTTACAGTCTGAAGTCTGAAAGAAAATTGAAGCCTATCCCAGTATACTGCCTTTTGAAGACTCAAAAAGGTACAAGTGCTGATTCTGCAGTACTTGAGAAGATGTCTTGGGTAAGGTGTCTTTTGCTCTGGTTCCTAGGCCAGCATTCAGCACTGCTGGGGGAATGGAGAAGTGGCTTTGTTTGTCTGCTATTTTTCTAAGTGATTTCTGGAATGTTTGCCTTGTGTTTCTAATTATTTTGCATCTGCTCCTTCTGTTTCATTTGGAGCAGGCTGTGTATGTTAATTAGGAAATGTAAATACCTTTACAGAACTGTGTGTTTAGGGGCCTTTTCCAAAAGAAAATGTTGTAAACACACTGGTAGAAAAGACAAACAAATATTTATTCTCATTGTTCTCTTAGGGCCTGAACTATCATTTTTTTATGCAAGTATATATTTTAAAAGAGAGGAAATGTTGGGAGATTTCTAACCTTAAATGGAATGTAGATTCACACAGAAATTAGTACTTTTTGGCTTTGATTACTGGCTACCAGAAACAAAACTTCTCATTGCATGAGTTCTTCAGTGGTAGAAGTTGGCAAAGCCTTGGAAACTGTTCCAGGAAGCCTGGAAGTTAATGGTGGTTCCTGAGATGCCAGGAGCATTTTGCTGGGAAGCTCAGTGCTAAGAGCCCTGATTATACAGCCTGCAGGAATAAGGCTAATATACAAGAATTTAATACAGAGCTAATTGGAATTCTATATTTCCAGTCTGTGGGCAATAACATTAAGAATTTGAAGTAAATTTTGTTCCAGATCAGATTTAATATACATTATAAAAGACTAATTTAGAAGAAAATTTTAAAAGTGTGCAAGTTCAAGAAAGATACACTTATGGTGCTTAATTTCCTTTTGTAATTTCGTGTATTTTTTATTATTTTATGATTGCATGTATAACACCTTTTGACATCTCAAAATATATATTATAGAATATGATTTAAGGTTTTACATGTGTTCAGGCCTGTAATAACAACTGAAAAATGTTTGCCCTGTTTCCTGAGTTACCCTGGAGCATCAGACTGTTTTTGTGCATTTTTGTCTTTGAATTACTTTTAGTACACTTCAAGCTAGAAAAGATCAAGCTTTATAACCTCCTGCTGTACCATACCCTGTGCTACTGCACATTATGCTAATTGCTACACCAGTGCTCTCCCTCAGAATTTTTTAAACCTGAAATTCTATATTTCTGTGAAATGACAAATTCGGATCCCAAACACTTGTAATCTGAAGATTTATTTTCCCTGCAGGAAATCAACATGTTTTCTGAATCTTTCTCTTCAAACCAACTAACAGCTGTTGTTTCAAAAGACAAGGACTAGCCCCATTTTTAGAAAAGCATTCAGCTCAAGCTCTTACATGAGGTCTGATGCCAGGGATGGCTCTTGCCCTGAAATTTCCCTGTGGGTGATGAGCTTAGCAAAACGAAAACAGTTTGTGCCTGCAGACTGTCCTTCCTTCTGCCTGCTGTGTGCTTTCTAAATCCCTCTCCTCTAAGGAGGGCCACAGAGAGGCCACCAAGGCCCTTCTACTTATGAAGGAGAAGTTGAATAATTGCTAGCTCCATGTGTCCCTGTCCCCTTCCCAGCAAGGCTGTGCTGGGCGCTGGCTCTTCCCTTGTGGCACAGCCCCTCCTCCCTTGCCCCACCAGAGCCTAGGAGCTCTCAGTCTTGAGAACTGAACAAGGGCACTAATCTTCCTTGGTATTAGTCAATTATTATTATTATTAGTCCTTGTTATTATCTTTCCTTGACCAGATATCTGTTTGCACCTTCTTTCTGCCTGTCTTCCACTTTCTGGAGCCAATGTCCCCCCACGCAGCTGTGCCTGGGCAGCACCCATACACAACTCCCACTGCTCTCCACAGACCCTGCCTTGCCCTCTGCAGAATTCTGGGCTTCTTTGCTCTGTTTTCTTTCAGCCAGGCTCTAACTGGGGAATTGATTCTCGTTTTGTGCTTAAGGTCAAGGGACTGAATGAATTCCCCAGGTGTTTGTCGTTGAAAATGTCTCAAAACCAAAAGTAGTTAATTATTTACATGCCTAAGGAAAGCATAAGGAAAACACACACTTTTCTCTGCTGTTGCCTGTGTTTGGCATCTGGCATAGCAAAATTTATGGAGGAGCTCTGTATATGGCCCATTCGTGCATTATATTTTTATTTTGAAAGCCCCAGAAAAGCCAAAGCCTTATTATCATGAAAAAGTGATGCTTGAATCTGTAACTATATAAACTATGTCTTATAAAACAAGCCCTGATCTTCTCTCACAGCTGCCATCTCAGGTTGGTCCTTAGTAATGAAAAGGCACCATAAACTTATTTTATGTCCTACTCTGTAGTAAAGTTCAATGTAATGGGGGGCAGGCACAGGCAATTTCTGTCTTCAGTCAATTCACTGAGAAAAGTATGAATCACAAATGAGAACCATCGCCTCTACATGTTGTATTTATGAACAGCAGAGAAAATAGAGATGGACAAAAGTAAAGGTATGAGCAAGGGTTCAGGCTTTACAAGCCTCTGACAGCTGATGGTGTGATTTGCCTGTGAGCAGTGGAACAGAGTCAAAGAGGGTTTTAGAGCTTGTCCCATGCTTCCCTCCCACAAACAGCTGTACATGCAGGTGTATGTGCTCTTTCCAGAAGCACTCTGCAAGCAAATGCTGAGACAGTGCTAGAAATTATGCAGCTCAGCTTCTGGTGTTTGGCAAATGCTGTGTCTGCAGCTCTCTGCATGCAAGTCCTGATGCAGACAGAAGTGGAAGGATGGAAATGCATCAGAAATAAACCTATATACTGCAGCTGTGACTAGGTGTGGCTTTGGAGGGAGCAGAAAACTAGTAAACCAGTAAGTGTCCCTGAAGATTATGATCCCCATATAAAATTTTCATTTTTCTCCACTGTTGAAAGAGCCAGGTCACATTTGTATTAAGCAAAACGGAAGATAGTGTTAGCTTTTGGACTGCCACTGTCATTAGGCACCACCAAGAAAATCTGATTTTGTTTTCCTACTTCGGATACTTCAGGTTCTGTGGGACATTTTCTTACATCTGTGAACACACTCATAAGAGAGGGGAAAGTTAATAAAGCAAACTTTGTTTTCCCTCTACAGCAAGTCATTTGCCTTAAATCTCTCTGTTTTTCCTGTGTATCCGGGGGCTGTGACACAGTCCTTCAGGCTAAAATGCAACCCTCAACAAACACTAATGGTTTAAAAAAAAAAGCAAACAGGAAAATGCATTATTGTCTCAGGGGTTTGTTTTTTACTGCTCTTTCTCCTTACTTCCTTGATGAATGTTTTCAATTTGAAATCCTGTGTCTGTGACTGTCACACCATGGTCAAACAAGCAGGGCAGGACCTCATGTTACTGCACACAGCATGGTGCCCACAGCTATTTTGATGGGAGCTGTGGGTGGGCAGGAGGAGCTGAGCTTGGGTGGCCACGCTGGCTTTCAGAGGAAGTTGTATCTCCCTGGTGCAAGAGGCAGGCACTGACTGCAGAATTCTGACATCTGGCACACCATCCCAAAGCCCTGAGCAGAGAGCTCCAGTGGTGGGACAGATAGCAACAGACACTGAGCTATCTCTCTGAAATATTCCATGCCCTGTTTCATCCCACACTGGCACAGTGTCTTGTAGGTTTGTGCCCTGAATGTGCTTGCCCACCTCTGTCCCTGCCTGACTCAGTGCACAGGCAGAAACCCACTCCCAAATGTCTGGGCAGCCACATCCAGCACAACTCTGACACCTCCTGCCTGCTTCTGGTCCTAGCCTCTCTCCTGAATACATGAGGCCATCTAGGGAAAGCTGGTCTCCAGAAAAGGCAGCTTCCTTACCTGTGTCCCTTCCTTACCAGGGCAGGGACTTGCAGGTAATTTCAGTCAGCTTTGCACAGTCAATTCCTCCCAGAATGAGGTTGCACAGCAAGGTAAAGAAACAGAACACAGCCCCCAGAACAGATAGGATGGGTTACCTGTGTAGCTATTGGTGCCTTAATGGCATTTGTCGTGGTGCAGATGACTGGAAAGCCAAGGAAGTGTGTAAGGCCTTCTTCTGTCCCTCTTCAATGCTGTGCATGTCAGCTCAGCCTCGTGTCCATGGTCATGGTTGCAGACGTGGCAGGTTGGCACCCAAGCCAGAAGTGCTGTGTAGCATCATTCTGTGCAGAGCCCAGGATATGTACTGGTGAAATACATTTTTCTACTTTGATGTGTATCTTAGTGACACAGTTCTGTACACTTACAAACAGAATTATAAACCAGATGTCTTTCTACCTTTGATTTTTTTTTTTTTCTAAAACAGGTGTGAAGAAAGAAGTACAAAAAGATCAGGATTCTAGCAGACCAGCTGTCTCATCCCCTAAGAAATCGGCAGTAACAGCCACAAAACTCCATTCACCAGGTATTTATGAACCTGAAAGCATGTTTCAGGAAAGATTTAAACTTGTTGACTTTGCACCTCTTGTTAACACACTCAAATCTGAGACTTACTATTGTAAAGTGAGGATTGATTGAGTCCAAGGCTCATTAAGCTGGCTGCAGCAGGCTCTATCATACCAATGCATAACCTGAATAGACTTTTGTTCTCTTTGTTATAACCATGCAATCATCTCTCTTTCAAAACAAAGTTGTTGCTATTACATGTTTAAAGGCATAGGAACATGTTTTTTATCATTACCATTTTCTTACATAAAAAGAGGACAGATACATATAGCAAAATAAAAGACACCTCAGACAATTGCCTGGAGTGATAAGTGTATTGCTCAGAAACTACTCTTATGCAGAAGCACTAAATTTCCTGGGCTAAATCTGTGCATAACTGGAAAAGGGATTATCTATACAATATAGATACAACTTACACTTCAATATTGGGCACAAACACATGGTTTTAACATTTCTGAAGAATACCTTTTTTATTTACTGAAATGAAGAGAACTTATTTCTATTTATGTCTACTGAGTGTACATTAAGAAATGGATAAGGTGCCTAAAGGGTTTTTGTGAGGCTGGCCTTTAATTAATCTAAATGCTTCTGAAATTAGGGTGTGTGCTCTCACTGATCTCATTGTGCTTGCAGTTTATCTTCTGTTGCCTCATTTTTCAGACTCTGCTTGAAAACTTAAAATGTCATCTCTACAGCTATATGATACTTAAGTTATAACTGTGGAGGATAGAACCCCATGTTGCTTCATTTGGTGGCAAAATATAAAGCATGTAGAACAGCTCTCCAGCTCATATAACTTGCACCAAGAGTTTCTCCATTATTATTAAACTCAATCCCTATTCTTCTTCTCAACCAAAAAAATCAAGAAAATAGAAAGTTAAATTTAATCTTCCCAAGCAACAACAGGACACAAAATTCTTCTCCTTACAAAGATACTAGAGTAAAAAGATGAACTTATCACTGTCCTCTGAGTCATATAATTTACAGGCTATTTAGCACCTGGTGAGATAACAGAGAGATCCAAAGAATTTGTTGCAGTGTTAGACCAGAAGCTCACCAATGTTTATAACAGTGGGAGTCCAGTTTAAGCATCAGCACTGATTGTGGCTGTAGCAGCGTGTAGCAGCACAGCTGATTTGCTTCCACTAGGATTACAGAGCAAAATGGAATATTTGTACCGTGTATTTGTATTGTCTCAAGGAGGTCTGCATTTCCGTGGATGACTTAATAATTTTCAAGGCCTGAAGTTTTGGCATATCCAATTCATGAGGCCTGAAAGGTTTCTTCATTCTCATGAGAGGTTGAGTAACTGACTTCCATCCATCAGACTGATTTAGAATTTGTTCAGCTTGCTTCTCTGCAACTAAACCAGTGTAAATTTGTTTATCACTCTAAGGATCAAGTAGAAAAATAAAACTCATCTTCATTTATTGTTTTTAGAGTAGCCTTTGGCTACTCTATTCTTTGAAATCACTGCAGCAATAACAAAGCAATAATGACAATTTTTTCATCTACATATCAATTCAAAAGATACTCAAAGCAGCCTTTGAAGAGGATACACAGTGTAACTTTTTGATGGGGGAGAGTGTGCCTCACAGGTAATTCCACCACGGCTACATCTGACCATGAAACAGGTTCTAAAATTTCTGAGTGCTATTTCTAGGTTGTATATGCCTCTGTTACTGGCCTTCTCACATTCAGTTCCTTTTAATCAGTGCTGGTTTTTGACTGTCGTACACAAATTTTTTGAGCTTTGAATCTGAAGACTTGCAAGGGAGTTTTGAGATGCAGAGTCTTGCAGGGATCTCAATTTCATCCTTTGATGCAATACTATTCCTGAGATCTGTGTATAGAATCAGGTGTCCATAGATGTAAGTGCTCTCCTTCCACTCCATTATAGAATGGTACCAACTGCTTCTGGCATCTGTCACTCTAAAGAATGCTTTATATCAATTGTCTCTAAGTAATTTGCTCACTTTCCTTACCAAAATGTTGGAAATTGGACAGTTAAAAGGCGAATAAATTGCATTCCCCGTCTAAATCCTCATGGACAGTGTTAATTATGAGTATATACTTGTTATGTCTCCTTAGTTCAAACACTCACATAGATAAAAAAGACTTGGGAGTTTTGAAGCAGATCAAAGGGGTTCAGTGATTCCAGCACACACTGGGTCTGCCCCTCTGGTCCCACCATCAGCAAAAAGGACATTGAGGATCAGGGCCAGCATCATTAATATATACCCTATTTTGTGCAGAGTAACAGAAGAGAGACATCAATGGCAGAATAAGCTTAGTAAGCTGCCTTTCAGGCCCAAATGCACCGAGAAATTCAGATTTATCCCTGAGGAGAATAGCACCGTTTAATTTACAAGGACAGCTTATAATACTGACAAGGACAACACAGAGATGTGCACTTCAAATCTTCCAGTGAACAAGAAGGCTGGAAAGATATAAGACTATGCAACCTGACGGGCTTCTGTTTTAATTAAAACTGAACTGATTTCGAGGGCTTTCCCCTACACTTCTCCCTAAGCCTTCCTTCTGTTGTAACATCACCATCTTGCTTAAACAAATCAAGATTTTTATACTAAAAAGACAGATATTTGTGGCTGTTGCTTTTACGAATTTCTTATTTTGTGGTGTTACCTACCATACAGTTTAGAGCCCCTTGACATGAATGGAAGTCTGTATTTTCTTATTACTGCAGAAAAAGGTTGACAGGCTTTAAGTGACATAAAAATGGATAGGAGGGCAATAGCTATGCTGTTTGAACTCTCTTAATGACAAAAACTCCTTGTGCTTTATTATTTAGGTCTTCCACCAACATGGCATTAGTTAGTTTTGATGCTGCAGAACATGGCATTCTTTGTCACAAATGCAAGTCATGGACACAAAGAGTTTCAAAGGGTTTTTGCACTCAAGGCTCTTGGCAGTTGCACCATGAGATGCTTGGAGACATAAGGGAGCATCTCTGCTGGATCTGACTCCCTGTAAGCTTAGCCTGGAGCCAGGATGTAGCTGAGTAAGAGAGAAAATATGCTCCCAACAGCTCCACACAAGCTGGGAATCTGAATAAGTAGGAACATGCTCCTAGGGTATTGTCTGGGGGAGCCATACTGTTCTCCTGCCTGATCTAGTAAAACTGCCCTTAGGATCTATTTGCAGACCCAGACCACAGTCTTAAAGATCTAAAAGATCTAAAGCCCATCTGACAAAATTACCTCTGGAATTTGTAATGCTCTGCTTTACAAATTGGCTCAGATTCATACTGTCGGAGGCATCTCTGATGAAGGATTCTTTGGCTTTTTAGGAAAGGGATAGGTATATTCATGGCAGAAGACTATCCCCTATTACAATGATTGCTGGAGACTGGTTGTAGACGTGGTTTCTGTATTTTTTTTCAGGGACTGTATACTACAAAACTACAAACAGTCTTCTTTTTTTCATATTCTTGCACACACAACCGTTTCTACTAACACAGAAATGTTCCAGACCCACGTCCACCATCTCTAGTAACACATGGGACAAAGGTGTCTGACATATTTTCTCCCTCTTTCTTACTGACTTTAGCTTCTAGGATAAAAGCTGGCAAATAATGGGAGGATCTGTTGAAGACTGGAGGTTCCTGCCCAATATTCAGGAATGAGATAAAGAACACCAACTGAGGGGTAGCAAAAGGGAAGCAAAAAAAAATCACTGAGCTGTGCAAAGGTGATGCCCAGCTGGCCATAAATGTTTGCAGAGGAGAGTTCTCAGGAAGCAAAGAAGGTAAAGACAGAACAGATTTTTCCAAGCAATGGTTTGAGCAGCCTGATACTACCAGAACACTGTCCCTTCTTGCTTCATCCTCATAACTGGGTATATCCACAGAAATGGATAGTTGACTCAAGCAGAATGTGAACTTAGGGGAAAAACCTCACTGTCCTGAAGTGCTTATCATGAGTAAGCTTTAGTTCTGGTGCCATTGATACAAATATGACCATATATTTGGGCTGATATCCTAAACACAAGCTACACTAGTGCTTTCACATCTTTATACAGCATCAGGCTTGCTTCAAGCCAACTTGGAGCACATCAGAGGAACCAGAGTCTGTCTGGGCCTATTTCTGCAGGCAAACCATGTAGTGATTCTGGTGTGGTTGATGATGCCAAGAGAGCAGCCATGCAGAACCAGCGATGTAACTCTTGTGCATTGTGTGGCACTTGGGAGCACTTGAGTACACATCTGCTAAGTGCTGCAGTTTTAGACACGTTGTAAAGGTGAGAGAAAGGGGAACTCTCAAGGTAGACTGCATTATTGTAGATAAAAAGTAGTAGTGATACCCCAATAGAAGCAATGTTTGCATTCAGGGAAGGACAACTCCAGCCCCACATTGTCCTGTGTAGAGGCAAAATGAAATCTGCAAAGGCAAAGGAAAACTGGCACCTCTGTCCAGTCACCAAGCTGGGGGTTCATGTGTAGAAAAAAATATATGCAGAGTAGAAATGTCATCTAGCTGTTTTCCACATCATCAATAAGATAAGGTGAATCCTGACCTGGAAGTGCCCATTTCTCTCACTGCCATTCAAGAGAGTCCAGCGTCACAGATGCAGACCTCTGTTCTTGTAGATGTCTAGCAGGGGTGAAGTGATTCCTTCCTCCAACAAGCACAGTTCTCAGTGATACACTTTTAGGACAGCTCTCCTCAACCTGTAGAAGACTCTGAGCCTCAGAGCCCGAGGTGAGATGATTGTTAAAAAGCTTTGAGCTTTGGCCCCTAATGAAAGATATTTCACTGTGCTTTTTTTTTTTTTTTTTTTTTTTTTTTAAGATTTAAAATTCTTTGTGAGTGCTACAGACCTTTATTTCTTTTGTAATTTCCAAATTATGTCCAAATTTCTTTTGGACCAAAAGCCATAGGAAAACATAAAGGTCATGTCTATACATGTAAGTGAAGTGATCTGAATGGTCTTTTCTTCTCTCCTTTGTAGGACATCCCAAGCAGAGGCCAGCCACCCCAAAGAATGGATTGTCCCCCAAACCAGGAGAGGGGCGAGACACTGAAAAGCAGTTCATTCAGAAACTGAAGGAGAAGTGTGATGAGCAGTCCCGGCAATTAATCAATATCCAAGAGGAGCTTAAGAGGGCCAGCTGTGGCTTTGATGTCTTTGCTATAACAACACAGTACTTTTTCAGGCAGGTAAGTGCAATGGGTGCTTCTTGCTATTGAAAAGATTCTTTGCCTTTACACCTGTCACTTGCCCAAATTTATTCCATAGTCACTGAAAGCTTGTTCTTGGGACCAAAGCATGTAATTTCTTTACAATTATTATTATGAGAAAGGAATTTAAATTTCATAGAATTATAGAAAAGAAATCTGCAATGACAAAGGAAATCTGGCACCTCTGTTAAGTCACCAAGCTTGGGGACTGGGTGGCCAAAGAAATTGTGTGTACAATGTAGATGTCATCCAGTCTGATAAGGTGAATAATTTGATGCCATATATTTGAAAAAAAGGGTACAGGAACTTGGAAAAGGAAGAATCTATTCTTCCTGCTCACCATGAATCAGGCAGGGTATCCCTGTTAGAGGGCTGTCAATTCCTGAAGATGCTAGGATAACATTATCTCAGCATGTAGAGGATTACACGATTACACCCAGCAGATATAGAGAACATAAAGAAAATATTGCTGGGAGTTAGAGAACCCTATTAATTCACTCAAGTCAAAATGAATAAATTTTAAGACAACTGAAATAACCATGAAAGACTTGAAGGTATTGCTTGTTTCAAAAGCTGTTTAGTGATCTAGGAAATGTAGCTGGGCTCTGAGGTCCAGGCCTGGTGCACACCATGCCCATGTATTTTATAACATCCCAGGTTAAGCTGGTGTCCTGGCTGCTTTGTAAAACAGGCAGACAATTACCAGCAGTAGGACCCAAGGTTCAGATAATGCCCTTGATTGCCAGTTGTCTGCTTTTGGAAGAGACAAGAATTAATTTTCTGCGTTAAATGAGAGAAAGAAAAGCAAGGAAACAGAAACTAAATTCAGTCAGCCTTTAAAATTCTGAAATACTTTATTTAGTTTTGAAGGTTTTTATATTAGTGGGAAAGGTTACCTTTGAATAAATAACCACAGTTCACACTGTTCCATAAGTAGGAGCTGAGCTTGTCAGGGAAGATTCACTGGACTGAAAAAACAGGGAGTTTTTAAAATGTCCTAAATATTTTAAATACCTTCCCGGGAGATCTTTCCCCTCTAATTTTCTTTAGGCTTGACATTTCTGTATTTCAGGACTTGTTGGATATTTCTAAACACTTTTGGGTGGGTTTGGGTTTGGTGGTTCTTTTTGCTTGGGTTTTTTTAGTTTGGTGGTGGGCTTTTTTGTTTGCTTGAGGTTTTTTGGGGTTTTTTTTTGAGCTGGCTGTGGAATATCCTGGTTTAAATCAGAGGGCAATAAAAAAGGGCAGAGTATTGTCAGCTCAGCTTTGTCTGTGCATTGTCCACTGGGGAGAGATTTTTCATCAAATGCCTCATTCACAATTTGCTGAAGGAACTCTGGAATCTTGGGCATATCTCCTTCATCTCCTCTGGATTTGTTTTAAATGAGAACAGCTGTTGCAACTGAGCTTTGAGATGACTGTCCTGCTGTTGGTGCATGTTGGATGTGTCCTGAAAATGCCTCCTAAATTGAACAACTTAGGTGTCTTTATGTAATAGCATCCTCTCCAAGTCTTGGCCAAGCATAGCTGCACCTCATGTTTCCAGCTCCTCTGTATTTATCAGGCCTTCTGGGGATTGCAGTAATACTCCTCTGAGTGGCTGGAGGTGAAAAATAATGCACCTGTAGAATTTAAGTGCCTTCAGGTTTGGGCAGGATTAGAAGTAGATTTGTTTCAGTTCCATGCAGATGTGGCACCTCCTTTAGGAGAATAGTTGCTTTGGGCTCCATTTTTAGTGCATGCAGGCAGGTGAGCACTTCATGAAGACTATTTAAAGCACCAAAGACCTGAATTTCTGCTTGAGTTACTCGCCTGTCTCATGTGAGACTTCCAGGGAGCACTAAAGCTGCTGCACTTTTAAATTCAATGCTGAAGTTGAGAGCCTACATACAGTGGGACAATCTGGGACTACTCAAGCAGTTATGTAACTGGGCAGTCATTTGTCTTGCAACATAGACACAGACTTACAAGTTTTTGAGTGGCATTTGCAAACACAATCTGTAGACATTTTCTGAGGTGGCATTATTGTCTGAGAGCTTGAGCAAAATTGAGTTGGCTGGCTTTAAGTTAGGGCAGCATGGGAAAAAATAAACCAACTTTTCACATTATAAAAATATTAACAGTTGGGTGTTTCTGTTTCTGAGAACCCTGCAGGCAAAATGGTTGAGGTCTGAGTGGAACTGCAGTGTGGCAAAGCAAAAACTTTCATTCAAGAAGAAGGTGCAGCCTTATTCCAGAGAAGTTTGGGGTTGATTTGTCCACTCTTGTTTAGCAGAGGGCCCAATCCTATTTTGGTACTAGGGAGCCTCTTTTGGGCTGATAGTCATTTTTTTGGCTGATAGTCGTTTGTGTCCAATGTCTCTCTCTCTCCTTACATCACAACAAAATAATGTTCAAAACACAGATTTTTCTCCGATTTGAACCTAAATTCTGTTGTAAAATGTGCTCCTAGGCAGTGAGGACAGGACTGAATCTTAAAAACAGCCCAAGGACCAGTGTTTTGCATGCAAGTAGGAGTCTGCCTATGCCTGTGGCTCTCTTGTCTTGCTCACACTCTTTCTGTTCTCTTTCCAAAGCTGGGGAAAGTACCAATGCAAGTGGTCCAACAGACATGTTTAGCTGTGTAGAAAAAGAGTGTTGTATGTAATAAAGAGTGTTGTACCACACCAGCAGTTTCTTTGAGTGCTTTAAGATTACATGATCATTTTCTTATAATTTTTCTGGATTTGTTTTCTGACTGTTTCAGACCACTACTGAATGGTATCCTGGAATCACCTCTCTTCCTCAGTTGAAAATACTCTTAATTGGCAAGATTGGCAGCTAGAGGTGCACAACATGTAGCAAAATTTAATATAGACCCATTAAATGCCACTTAAACCAATTTTCTATCCTTGAGAAAAGCCTAGGCATTCGAAGTAGGTGATAACTGAGGCAGTAGACATACAAAAATATTAAAGCAGTAGTTCTGACATAAGCATGAGAAGCAATGATTGCAGTGCCTCTGCAGAGCATGGGTTTTAATTATTATTTAATTAGTAGATGTATTAACTTAAGACCCTCATATGTGCACATGACTCTTTTTGACTTTTGGAACTGCTTCAAGTTAATTTTGAAGAGGAGCAGATTAAGTTTGTCCTTCATGTTGTCAGATGTTCATCTTGCCAACACAGCCCTTGTGCTGTGCTGGTATTCCAAAGGGAACGACTGACTGACGGGAGCTGGAGTGATACCAGGAAGGCTTCTTAGAGCAAATATTTCCAGAGCCCTGGTCAGGATCAGTCCTGACCTGCTCTGGCTTGTTGACCCAGTGATAGTGGCAGTCCTGGCCCAGTTTCAGCCCTGTTCAGAGAAGTGGCCAGCAGTGATGTCTCTTGGAAGTGGTAACAGTGCCATCTAAAGGAGAGTAACCCAAAGTGGCCAATCCAGAGAGAAAATCTTTCCGGATAAAAAGAGGGAAAAGTCTCCACTTTCATGTCTCTAGTACACAACAGTTTGTGCCGAGGGCTGTTGTGACCAAACTGCACGAGGTGCTGGAAACTGGGCTGAATGACTCTCTGCAATCCAGCCTGCCCCAGCAGTCAGAAAGTGGAGTCCTAGTTCTGCCTCTGGAATTTCAGAGGAGGACTCTAAAGCTACAGAGCATGTGAGGAGAAGGGATCCTTTCTGGGCTGCAGACCTCAAGGGTGGGAAAAAGTAAAGGAAAGGGTTATGCTGGGGTAGTCTGTCTCCAGCTTGGGTCTGGGGGAGTTTCCACACCTGCAGCATGGTCTCTTGGTATGGTTTAATCATGGGGGAAAAGCTCCTCAGGACAGGTCACAGCACGAGTGCATCTGGATCAGCTGGGAATGGAAGGAGCCACAGAGATGTCCTGAACAAGATTTGGGGCAACACTGCAGTACTTGATGACATCCCAGAACTTTGTGTCTACCAGGGAAAGGAATGTCACCAGTAACCAGAGAGTGTGTGTCTGCACATCTAATGGGTATACAATGTGTGTATTCCAGAAAGGTAAACACACATAGGAATATCCTGCAAAATCTAGGATGGGCAAGGAAAACCTTTTCCCTCATTCAAATGACAAGTAGGTGTGTGCTGGTGTGTCTTTTTAAGAGGAATGTTCCTGTCCTGTGAATGGACAATATGTCACCCAGTGTCATGTAGCATCCTTGGCCAGATGGTAATGACGGCTGGTGCTAGAGGCAAAATTGGTCATGCTATTTTTAAGTCACTTGGCACTTCCCACCATTGCCTCCAAAACATTACTTTAGGCTAACACTTCAAGGGATTATCTCAGGCTAAGCTGAAAATGGTTTATTTTCACAACTGTCCCAGAGAATAAGTTCAAGAGAAATATATCTGTTGTTTGTATCTGGTGCTGGCAGAGTGGTAAGAAGCCAGCACTCTTCAGAAAGATTGACCTTCTAGCTCTCAGGGGTAATGCTCTCCCAGCATTTGCAGAATATATTTGAATTTGGCCCAAAAATAGTCCTTAGGAAAGTGCCATTCCTCCCTCCTCATTATTATGTTAGGCTACGTGTCCTGTATTGAGCAAGTTTATCCTTTTCATTGCTCCTGATGAAGACCAGAGCAGTCAGAGCAGCTCAATATTTTCATTCTGTATCCTGAGAAAAAATACACTTTAGTCTCATCAAACACTGACAGTTTAGGGTTATGAATCGAAAACGTTTTATTGCAAGGAAAGCAAAACATTTTGTTTAATTGGGAGGGAAAAAACAGAAAGAAGCTCTGTCATTTAGAGCTGTCTAAACTCCTTTTTAAGGAGAAATGCACAAGATTTGGTATGTGGGGCTATTAGTTATGATAAAACAGAGCAGTAAGAATCCAGAGGTGTACTCCAGCAAATTTTAGTTTTGGAAGGTGGAAGAATATGCTTCCTGGAGAAGCATTGGTTTAGTTACATGGCCTTGTTTCGAACAAAAAAAGGAAAAAAAAAAAAAAAAAAAAAACAAAAAAAACCCAAACAAACAAAAAAACCCCCAACAAATTAGACTGTGTTTGTATCCTTAGCTGAAGAAGAATTTTGTTAGTTACACATAAATATTTTAAATTTTGAGATAAAAAAGAAATAGCCCCAGGCATTTTAATGCTCCTCTTGAAGAGGTTTTAAATGGCCATTAAAAATTAAAGACCTCTTTATTAACAGGTTGTCCTTGAAGAGAAATATATTTAGGATGTGTGCCAAGCATCAGGTAAAAGTGGATTTATTTTCTCCTTTTGTTTGTATTATTGATCTCTATGTAAACAACTAACTTTGACAGCCTTGATTTTATACTGGAAAAAACAGATAAGAGTAGAAAGTGGTTCTTGTGATGTTGGCAGCCTCCAAGCTGGGTACACCTCTGGGCTTGAGGGATTTGGCAACACGTGTGAAGTGGTGTGAAAAGCAGTGATGAGTAATAGGGTCCAGTGCTACTGTGGCCTCTCATCATGCAGAGGACAGGGAAAACCCAAATCACAGTGTTTTCATGCTGTTCTTTAAGTTCAGCAAAGGAGTCAATGGAAATGTGTACCTCTTTTAAATTCCAAGCATTTTAAATTCCTCTCTTATAGCAAAGAGGCAATATTCTTAGATCATCGTTTGTTTGTTGGTGTTTTGTTTATTGGAGGTTTTTTCCTTTTGATTGATTAATTGATTACTCCCCACAGACATTCTACCAAGACTTCTAGTAAGAATGTAACATAACAAAGGCTTTGCAATTCCGTGTAGATCAGTAGGTGCAAGGTTCAGATATGAAAGTATTAATCACACCAGAAACTGGAGATTTTTTTCTGTTTCCATGCGAAAACAGAAATATTTAACAAATGAAAAGTTATAGATACCTTTCAGGAAGTGAATAAGGAAACCATAACTCTCATTAGCAGTGGGGTGGACAAGACCCGGCCTGTCCAGGTCAGAGGGATCCCATCCTCTCTTTGGGAGTCAAAAAGCAGAGCCTCCCTTCAAAACCAAGCTTTTCAGCACATCTCTTGTTTTACACATATATTTGTGTGCATACACTATTTATGACAAGACCAAATGTCACTCTTTAAAGTTGGTCTTAAGGGGGAGGCCATGCCTCGACTCACAGATAATCTTCAGAAGTCATTACAAGATGAAATTTTTGAACAGAAGTCTAAGAAGGATAGAATTAACATAGAGAGAGGTCGAATACTGAGTTCCCCTCCCAGAAGAAGCAGTGACCACTGAGAAACTTGACATATATTTACATGCTAGTGGTTACTTTCCAGTAACCTGTCCCTCTGGCACATCCAGGTCCTTCTTTCCTATGTGGCCAACCTCTGGCATCACCTCATTCTGTGGCTGAAGCCTCACCTGGAGATGCTCATTGCAGCATCCCAGGAGCTCTCCTGCCCTCAGATACACACCCATGGCCTTCTCTACCTTTTCCCTGCTTGGATTTTCACACCTCTGGTAGCAGTACTTTTGTTTGGTGGCTTTACATTCCCCTCAGGTCAAAGTGGCATGGCTCCATTAATATAGACATGTCTGATAATGACCTATATAGGCATTATAAAAATACTGGCAACAATGATCAGTGCACTAGAACGCCAGATTTTTCAAGTGATCTTAGTACTTCTACAGTCTAAAAAGAGGAACAATTTATTATCCATAATAAAGGTCTGGCAATGCTAAATGTCCATCAGACTAACTATGTGCCAGCTTTTTAATTGCAGGAATATTAGAGGTTTAGCCATCACAAAACATAAAGGCTAGCCTCACTTAAATCAATTTTTATCTTCTTATTTACCAGTGGAATACAATCTGTTTAAGTTAACATTAGCTTGCGTTTAACCAAATTACACAGAACAAAGAATAAAAAGATGATGGGATTGAACTGGGTTTGTTGAAAACAGAAAGCACTTGGCTGACTTTGTTAATATTTGAGCTCTATATAGCATTCTTAATAGAAATTAAGACATTACACTTTTTGTTATTCTGCAATTATCCCAATGAGTGCTAGACATTTTGAGGATGACTTAAAAAAATATGATGTCCCAGTCCTGGAGCATTTAACATCTAAGCAGGTAAAAGCTTGATTAAAACTGGCATGTCAAAGTGACTGAGTGTGGAGATTACCATATATTTAGTTTCTTAGGGGATTTGTATGGGAAGATAGGCATGTGTTTGTGTGTGTGCATGGATACACACACCTGCATGCATGCAAGCACACCATGCTGCATGTTCTGCTTTCAGGTATCCTCTGGGAAGAGCATCTGTGTTTCCAGTGACTGTATGGGGTATAGGGCTAGAGCACCAGAGGGCCTGGGATCACCAATGGAGTGATGGGCACCACTGGATGAGGACTGGACAGTGAGATATCCTGCCAAGTGCAATAGTGAGAGAGCCAAGAAGCCAAAACAAATCCACCTACAGCAGGAGGTGCGGAGGCAGCAATGGTTGTGTGCATGCAGCTCTGTGAGCTGTAGAAGAGAGCCCAGCGAATAGTTTCCCTTCTGCAGACAGGGATACTCCCTCTGTTCATATTTATTTACACCAAATGGGTATGATGAATATTTATATCCCACACAGGTTCGTCCCATCTGCCCTTGTTGGTGTTTCCCATGGTGCAGCACATGGCTCCAGGCAGCTGCAGGAATGAGCAGCAGGACGTGTCCTCAGCAGCACTGCTGAGCTGATGGCTGCTTCTGGGGCAGAAACACTCCACAGCTATTCTTATTACCACACTCTGGTTTTATCTGTGGGGGAAAATTACCTGTATTTATTCCTTGTTTTGTTTTGTTGGGGCTTTTTAACTGCTTAGTACACTACAGTCAATAAATAGACCCAGAGGGATGCTTCTCCTCAGGGGATGTATTGAGTAGGTGCACATGGATTGTACTAGAAGCCCTGCCACTTTTGGTGTGCTGGCTGGGGAGTACTGGGGTTCACCACCATTTACCCAAGATGTGTCTGAACTTGGACCTTATTTGAGGCTGGAGATGCCTTTATATACTTGAGTTTTGGTACTCCAGGCACTTGGCTACATGCTGCAGGAGGACCCTTTTGGTCCCATGACTCTTCAGTTCTCTGCAGGGTCTTGGCTTCCCCCAGAGTAGAGAAAGCTTTTCCCCCTTCATCTGGAATATTACATCACCTGGCACATGGGACATTCTTCCTGTGCCTGGCATGGGCACCTTGCTCAGGCTGAACCTTAGCCTGGGGGATTGGTCTGACCACAAGACAGTTAAGTACTGATCCCTTCAGCAGCTGAAGTTGGCTGCATTTCTGGAAATTATTTTTGAGGCTTCTTGGAAAAACTTGTGTAATGCTGAGCTGCCTGCTTTAAGCTGCCTCACACTTAGCAGCCAGGCAGGAGTTAAGGACCAGGACAGGTCTCTGATGGGCAAAGCTCCCCAGCCCTCTGGAGAGGCAATGACAACCCACGGATAACTTTCCCTAGGTTAGGGAAAGATATGCTTGATAGGTGTTGCAGAGTTATTCTGCCCTGGAAAGTAAAAGGAAAATGTTTAGGAGGGACTGGGTGTTGCCCAGATATCTCTATATTTCCTGTGTGATCCATGTTACAAAAGAAAAAGGTTTTGGGATTTCTCTCTGCTCTGATCGTAAAGAACAGAGATCACCTCCTGATTTGGTACAAGTTTCCAGATATTTAGCCTGAATTTTTTTGCCTTCACCTCTTGCTAACTGGTATTCTTTAAAGCAAACACATTACAAAGGAGCATAGGACACTCAAAGCAATGGCTAAATACATGAAAATAATTACTTTAGAAATAAACAAGGAACAGTTGGGTATGTACCATATATTTATGTAAGTGCCATTCATATGACTATATAATGCTTGAACTTTTTCCCCATAGTCTTGGAATATCTTCTGTTTCATGTAAAACTTAATTTCACCAATCTTTAGCTAAAATGAAGTACTGAGTGTTAGATGCACTTTAAAAAAATGTTCTGTCTTCTTTCTCCTGCCCCAAAGGCATTTTTAAATGTCATTTGTAGAAAGACTTCACATTATTTACTGTGTTCCCTCACCACTGCATACTCCTAGGCTAGAATGCTCTGCTGCTATAACTCCGTGTCTCCAAAATTACTGTCGCAGTCCCAGGGGGTGACAGTGTAAATATCACAAGTCCTCTTATGTAGATCCATCAGCAGACGCATTCTGAGCTGACGCACAAGAGGGACTTTGCAGCAATGTAGTGGAACTTTCCCTGTTGATCAGAATTCCTGGCAGATGTGAGGTTGTTCCAGTGCAAAGCAAGGCTTGAAAATACAGATAGACCATGACAACTATTTCACTTTTTGTGTTTCAAGACTGTTGTGCCACATCTGCAAAACCTGTCGTACACACATGCTGACAGAAATGCAGCACTTCCTTTATAAGTGAAGTTCTGATGTGATCCTCAGTTTTTCAGGTACAATTTCATATTCCCTTTGCAGTCCCTGTGGATTGTGGTTGCAGATTTTAGCAGCTGGAGAGCCAATATTTGATGAGTGGACTGCAAGCTGCCTGCACTTTTGAGCATATAAAACCAACACACTCACATTCCCACTGCACTGGGTTTGAGTGATGGATGCAGCAAAGCCAGGCTGAAAACAGCTTTGCCTGGAACTGTGGTGTGGCCATCAGCTGGAAGGGAGTAACCCCGGGAGTAATTAGAGTTTCTGATGTCAGCAAAAAGCAATGTGAGCTCCTACTGTGAACATGTGTTATGAAAAGCTGTCAAGATCTTTGGGTGAGTAAGCAGAGATGCAGCCAGTAGAAGTGAGGCAGTGACAATACCTGCACGTTCAGCACTGGGGAGACTGATGCTGAATAAATGACATTTAGCACTGGTGCTCACGTATCTTCAAAAGACAATGAAAAAATGGGGAGGAAAAAGAGAAGAGTAATGAGCAACTCTGAGATCTGGAAAAATCTCTTTATTGTGAGAGATAGCAGAGAACTCTTGATTTCTTTTTGGAAAAGGGCAAAGTGGCTTGAGTGCAGAGCAGAAGAATTCTCGTAAGGAGTTACTGCTCTGTATCAGAAAGAGCTTTCCCCAGTCAGGGGAAAGTCTAGCAGAAACCACTGCTAAACTTTTGCAGAAGTTTTGCAGCTTCAACACATGAAGGAAGCACAGACTTTTAGGACTACAGATGATCAGTTATCAGAAGAAATCGCTTTAAGAGGAGAAAGCAGATCCACACCTTCATGTCAGCAGTTTGTCAATGGATGCCTTTATAGAGGGAATGTTTTCATCAAATGTAATTATAGAACAGTAAAATATCATGTCCTATAATAAAAAAAATCATAATATTTGATTGAAGCATCCCTTTGTCCTTTGCCCTTAAAGTCTACTAAGATCTGTAGGTAGCAAGAATATCTGGACATTTAATATTTGGTGCTGCAATGCATGTTAGAGAGAAGATGCCTATTTTAAGGTTGGAAGCCTTTTTCAGAGGTTGAGTTTTCCACGCAGAACAGCTTTTCATCACACTCTCTAAAGCAGGGTTACTTGCATCTTCTTCTGAATTTTCTGGCAATAATCATGGCTTGATGCAGGATCTAGATTAGACAGACCATGACTCCAAGATATATATATAAATGGTAATTACTGTGTTCCAAAGGATAGCATTTTTGCTATCCTTTCAAGTGGGAAGTATATCTCCTTGGTACTCCTTCTGTGTCCCCACAGCCATCCAAGAGCATGTATCTGTGCTTTTGAATCATTTACCCAATGCACAACCTGTCTCTCGCTTTACCCCCCTTTCAGGTCTGAGCTATCTGGTTCCAGAAGTGAACTCTAAAAGGTTTCAGCTGCAATCTTCCTGAAATTCTCTGGCCTTGCTCTCACTCCTGAGATCTAATTCACTTGCAGCTTCCTACAATCACTTTTCACGTGTTATAACTTCAGAAGGTGGTAGTGCAGTTATTGTAATGATTTGAGAACTGTTTTTTATGGTTCTTTCTTAAAACCAGCTCTAACTACAGAAGAGGTAGTATAAATGATGCATTTCTAAAATGAGTTATAAAAATCATCTGAGCTAGGTTTTCTTTGTGTAAAAACCTCCCAAGCCCACAACTGAGTTTGAATTCTCATTAGTACTGTTCCTCTCAGCAGAGCACTGAGAATCTTTCCAATTGGAGAAACTTGGTCCATGTAAAGCTGCTGGAATTTTTTGCCACTGACATTGCTGTCATAGAATGTCAGCACTTGTGCCTTGCTCTGCTTGGCCTCAAAGTACAGCAGCTTGAAGTTGTCTTGGCTTTGGCCCAGAGTAATTCGGGAGTGGAGGAGAGATTACCTGTTTGCTGGGAGAAGGGAACATTTCTCTGCAAAGTTGATTTAAGAAAATGGCCATCTGCTTGCAGCTGCTCAGAGGTTTGGAATTTAGATATAGCCTTGCAGGGGATGTATTCCTGGGTAGAGGGCAGGTGAGGAGTTCAGTGAAAACATGCATTTTTCCTTGTGATCTTGATGCATAAATACTTGATATTTCATATGAGGAAATAAAAATTCCGTGACAGCGAGAGCTAGTTCATTTGGAATGCTTACTTTGTACTGTTCCAAACATCAAGAACTAGAAAACATAGTAATAAAGCATTGTTCTCTCATGAATTTTAACCATGGCCTTGCAAACTACTGACACTAAAATAAATGTAAGGCTACACTAGCAGAAATAACAAAACTCTGAAGGAATTCTGTTTAGATCCTCACATTCTTTTTATATGAGAACTGAATTTAAAAAGGAATCATCTGGCTGGGCTCTCTCACTTGAGAAACAGAGGTCATGTCGTCCGTGTTAATTTGTTAAATTCTAGAGCAAACATTCTATTCCTCCAAATATGCAGTAGCATAATTGTATAGTTGAAAAGCTATATTAAAAAACTTTTGCTTCCATATAAGTTGCCTGAGGACCATTAAAACCTCATGGTACTGAGAAATGCACAAAATGTGAAACCTCACTGTAAATCCAAGGGAAATTGCCATTCTGGGGCCTTCTGGCATGACTTTCAGCTCTAGCTGAGTCATCTCACTGAAACTCATTACTGACTGCTCATGGCTTCAGAAATCCCCAAATCACTGTATTACATTTTCTGAATTATTTTTTTTAAAGTTGGGCAAGAAGAAAAATAACAACCCCAACCTGGAAAATAATGAACCACATGTGTATGTCTGAAGAGCAATGTGCAGAACTGTGCTGCAGATGAGAGAGTTGTGTCAGAGAAAACTTGTAATGCACCTCCAGCAAGGAAAGTGAAGTGCAATAGAGAATGTATTTGCTTTTCTTATTTCCTTGGGTCAATGTAGTTTTCAGTCTGACAAGATTAGGGTTCAGGGGCTTGTGACAGGATTCTCCTCCTGGCTAACAGCAGAGTGTGGATTCCATTCCTTGTCCTGGGGAAGCTGGTCCTGTGCTAGTAAAATTGACTCTCTCCAAATTCACCTGCTTTAGTTTTAACCCACATCTGATTCAGTGCCCAAACACCTGTGGGACTTTAAGGAAGGAAGCTGGGACAAAACAAGTGAGAGGAGAGGAGAAGATTAAAATACTTCCTTTGACAGCAGCACTCATCTTCTTTGGTTTCAAGCACTCACAGAAATACAATGTGACTGGCAATTTCAAAAAGTGAAATTGGAGAGAGAATTTAGGACTAGTTGAGACTGTTTTCAAATTATACTGAAGAATTAACAATACTGACAATAAATCAATTTCAGTCTTTGAGGCCAGTGTTTGGCTTACTGAAAAATAGATTGTTTCCTCACTTGTCTGCAACTCTGTCAGTATACTCAGCTTCCCTCTTGTAGATATCAAAATTCTGAGAAAGTGCACCTGCATGTTCAGTCAGACAAACTGTAACAGTGTTTGAAGAGAGTGCATGCAGAGAATCACATAAAGTGTGCTGGATGTCCCTTCTCCCTGCCTTGCTCTCCCACCTTCGGCATGCCACTCCATCATTTTCTGAGCCTCCTGTTCAAAATGCATTGCTGGAATAGCATTTCCCTATTCTGCCTCCGCACTGCCTTAGACAAAATCGTGCCCGCAGTGATTGCCGCCGAGCAGACTTGTGCTCATGCCATCCTTTGGAGGTGCTTAATGTCGGTGTCACGGCCGCCTCCCGCTGTTGACTGCAGAGAATGCCAGGAGGCGGCAGCTGCCGATAGCCTGGCTTATCCATCACTCTGCAGAGCTGGGACATTACAGACGTGGCAGTGTCTCAGTTATGCACCAGGTCCTCTGCATCTCATTCCTGCAGTCTCCTGTTCCTTGTCTCCCTTCACCACTGCATATCCCTTTGTCCTCTGCAATGCCACCTGCAGAACAATCTTTCCTTTCTCCTTCATTTCATCTCTCTTTTTGAATCTGTACTTTAGTTTCTTTACCAGGTGAAGCAGTTTTTGAACTTTCGGTATGCCCCACCTCAGCCTTCTCTCCCGATTATCTCTCTGTGTATCCCCTTGGTGCTCTCTTCAGTCTCCTTGGTCCTCACCAGTAACCACTGTCTCCTTCAGCTTTCTCCTTGTTCCTTTTGCTTATTTCCACAAGCACTGGATACTGCCCTATCAACTTACTCCTAGAGCTGGCAGTCCTCTTGCAAACAAATTTGCATCCCTTCATGTTTCCTGTACTGTCTTTTGCTGCTCATGCCCTCAGAGTGTTTTCTATTCGAATTAAATTAAATATTTGTTTGACATACTTCACATGCTATGCCCCTCAGCAAGCCTTTCCAGCGTTTCATAAAGGATGAATAATATGCAGTTCCCTTCGGGATTCTCCTGCTCTGTGACACACATAGCACTGCATTAATACCTTTATTACCCAGAGCTTTCCCAAGACTTCGGTTCTGTTTTTCCTTCTCTATGGATCTCCATCTTCACACTTTGCCTTATGAAAATCCAGGGGAAGCACTATTATCTCTCCCAGGAAGGTTAGCCAGCCTCCATAAAATAGGGAAATATCAGATATAATAATGGTTAGGAATCCAAATCTTCTTATTTATGTTACAATATATATATAGAACCCTGATGATTTATTGTTTATTCTCTACAGAGCAGAGTGTATGCACTGATTCATAAAGACCATTATGGAGCTAAATAGAATAATGTGCTCCATTTGAGGACCATAGTAAATTATAAAATATGGCTAATTTTTCCTTACCTCTCCCAATTTATTTCAGATAGATGTAAAATACTGAAATTTTTTGGACAGTAAATAGGAATTGTATTATGTGCATTGTGGAGGAAAGCATTCATCTGTCACTGTAGGGAAAAATTGCTTCCCATGGTGCCTCTTTACTGTTAGAGTAGGTTGTTCATAGACTAAGCTGCTCCTCTGGGACATTTAGGAACATGTAGGTGTCCTCCTTGGCCTTTAATTACCTGGAAGCCTTACCCTGTCAGGTGCCAACTCCATTGTGTTTCCACTGAAGTCAATAAATATTGTAAAACATACCCCATTAAGTCGCTTGTTTTGTGCAATTACTTTTATGTTTTAAAATCTAATTTTATCAGACTTCTTTCTTTTATATTTGTTGCTAATCCAATACATAAGGAACACCTTTCTTTGTGGAACTTATCTGTATTTTCTCTTTCTAGTAATGAAAAAAACCCACAACTTTTATGAAGAATGGTTTTTTTTAACTAACAGTGCAGGTTTTCCCAGCCCATGTTGATCTCTGTCTTATTCACAGACTTCTTCATTCTGCCTTGAAGGGAAATGTGAGCCAGATTTGTTGGGACAGAGCTCCATGCAAAGCAGTTTGGCAGAGGCACATTCACATTCTGGGTGTGGACCATCAGCAAAATCCATAGCAATATGTTGGTGACAATGCACAGACAAGCAGTATTGCATGGATGGGAAAAGCTAGCAAAGTTCATTCCAGGTCATCAAATCCAGACCCTCCCTGCTGCCAAGTCCTATAGCTTCTTCCCAAAAATTATCAATTTTCAGCTTGAAAGTCAGTATATTCTCCTGTTTCTACCAGAGGACTGTTTCAGAATCTCGTGACTTAGATATGCCCAAGTTCACACCCTTTTATTCTTATGTAAATACATTTTTTGACCTTGAAGTACTTCTGCCTCAGCGTTCTCCCTATATTTATAGAACGCTGTAATTTTACAACTTTGCTGTTGTTTTCTTAGAAGAAGCAGATGTGTATTCACATGGCACCCTTCCAGTGGTGTGGGCTATATATTCCCTGCCTCAGAACTGCTGTCCTCCAAACACAGGGGACCAGAACTGTGTGAGGTTTCAGGTGAGATCTCTCTGTGGCTTTTCTTAAAGCATTTAAACTTCCCTCTTACTGTTTCCTAGAGCCTAAGGCTGTATTTGCTTTATTCAGATCTGTGCAGTAGACATCTTTCTTATTCATTCCATGACTGGATAGGAACACAGGTTTCTGCTATTGTTTCCAGCTGATGAGTTTCCATTTTCTACTTGAATTTCCTGTTATTTGTCCCTGTAATTGGGACCTTGGACTGCTCAGTATTCTATATTTCTTATCATGACCACTCCTATAGCCCTAAATAGCATCCAGCTTGATGAGCATGGTGTTTTAACTTGTCCCTTGATGAACAGTGCATCCCAGCATCTCATTAGCACTCACCAGTAGTTGACCAGGGTCAAAAGTGAATGACATAACTTGTCCCCCAGGATTATCTTTGAACAGCTCTATTCATTATCTCCACTCAGCCCAATAGCTCCGTTTACTGCAACTCCTTGTCCTCTTCCCCCAGAGGCCTCCTCCCTGCCTAACACTTCTTCAGCAACTCCCAATCTTTCCTGGCCTGATGATCAATGTTGTGGTTGGCACCACGTGGTCACTTGGTCCCCAATAGATGGGAGTTACACATTGCCATTATCCTAAAATAGCAATTCTTTCAGTGTACAGAGGCAGCAGTCTACACTGGTGTGGATCTATCTGCCTTTGGTGCTCTGTTGTGCTTAACAAGGTGTTTTTAAAATATTATTCCTCTCAGTATTTCATCCAAGTGCCACGTGCCACTGAAATCATGCAGATGACTCTAGCAGTTCAAAATTAAGAATCAATATTTTGAAAACCTAGTTTTAAACCTGCTGTTTAAAGTGCCATTTCTCATAGAATTTGGGTGTAGGGGCTGTCCTCTCCTTTGACTTGCCTGCTTTGCTGAGTGTTTTTCTGTTGTCTCAGTTATGTTCATTTCCTTTTCTATATCCTTAATTCCCAAGACATTTCTGCCTTCAGGTGTGTGTTCAAAGTTCTCCACATAATAACTTACCTCTCAGTGTGCTGCCACCACAGAGACCCCTCCTAAATTCTTTCTTCATCCTCCTCGTCTCTGCATTTGACTGAGGAACTGCTCTTTAAAATAGTTTCTATTTTCCATCTGCTTTCTTAACTTTGTTTTTTTCTCACCTTAATGCTATACATCTTGACCTGAAAGACAAGGTTTAATTCAAACTGAGTTTGGTCTCACTCTCTCCAAAAGGATCTGAGCTGACCAAAGAGCCCAGCAGCTCTCCCAAGCACATCCTTATCCCTTATCAACCTTAAATCAGTCTCTGGGACCTCAATTCACCCTTGCCAGAAGGACAACAGATGATTATTTCTTAATTGAAGTTTCACTTTAGTATTTTCTCTTCCAGTTTAGTCCTTAAGTGGTACTAAAGTCATGTGTAGACCTTGCTAATATTTACCTTAGATTTATAATCAATGCAAACAGCAAATCCTCCATTCTCAGCAAAGCAATTGAAGAAGATGAGTGCTTCATTTTAAAAGTATAACAAAAGGAGTAATGACCGGGTTTTATTTTCCCTGCCTGACAGTCAGACATGGATCTAAATACTGTGGTTCTAATAGCCAGCTCAGAGAAATGGCCATGGTAGTTTGTCTACAGGTGGTTATGTAGGTTTTTTCTATGACAGTTCGAAATTTTCCAGTCAGGATTTGGACTGTAAAAGATCCAAATTACAGATTTCCGGTTTTGTGGCAAAAAATGAAGCTCCTGCAGTGAGGATGAAATGATTTTACCATACAAGAAAGTATTTTTTACCTCTACTCTGTAGCTGTTCAGTAGCTAATTAATTTTCAGATGCTGTAAAGAAAGTTAGGTCTTGAATACAAATGTTAGACATATATTTGGAGTGCAATTTTAAATTTGGCTTGGTGTTTGAGTTTGGTGTTTTGTTTATTTGTTTTCTAGATGAGGTCTCTATGTTGTTGGCTTTGTTTGTTGGTTTTAATTACTTGATTGTGATATTCTAAAACTTTAGTTGAAGTCCTGGCAAGGCTGAGGAAGAGCGAGAATTAGAAGCTGACACAAACCAAAGCTACCTGAGAATTTAAATGCCATTTAACGCAGTTTTGTTGGACCTTCTTGTTAGTTCCTACTATTTTTAAAATCACTTTGTGCATCGCCAATCGCATACATTTAAACAAAAACAGCTGTCCAGAGAAGCACAGACCTGAGCATCTTTCTCACCAGAAGGTAGAGATGTTCAACGACAAGGGCAATGTCATTTTTCTGTAAGTTTGGTGATGATTTGGCTTTCAGGAAAATAGTGGTTTTCAGGTTTACACAGTGGACACAGCAAAAATGCCACCTTTGGTGTGAGTCATTGAACTCTTGCTTTTTCCCAGCATTGTCTTTAACGTAAATTGTTAGAGGAAAATATGTCATGCTAAAGGCAATAGCACAGGAGAAATGAGGCTGCTGCAGCTCCAGGTCCTGGGTCTAGCCAAGGAAATGTGTTCCCAGTGGGCAAACTGATGCAGACTGGACATACACAGCACATCTGTGTGTATATGCAGGTTAGGGTTAGGTGATAGGATGCAAATACATATATACATGGTCAAAAAATCACGCCAGCATTTGAGAATTACAAAAGTCTCTGGCTGAGTTTCAGAGATCTGTTTTTGCCATTACAAGGAGTCCCCGAGGTCCAGTGGGTATTGATCGTCCTCACGACTTAAATAAACGATTTCAGGGAAAGTCCTTTCAGGGAGATTAGAGCGTTTCGGGAGGCTGGGGGACATCCGGCAGCGGGGGGACATCCCTCAGGGCCCGCGGACGAAGTGGCGGTCGGTGTCGCATCCCGGAGCGAGCCGCTGGCAGCGGAGCCGCGCAGCGCTGCGCTCGTTCGGGGACGCGCCGGCAGAGCCGCGCAGGGCGGCGCGGAGCCGCGCAGGACCGCGGGGCAGCCGTGCCCAGCCTCGGAGCCCCGCAGGACCGCGGGGCAGCCGTGCCCAGCCGTGCCCAGCCGTGCCCAGCCTCGGAGCCCCGCAGGACCGCGGGGCAGCCGTGCCCAGCCGTGCCCAGCCTCGGAGCCTCGCAGGACCGTGGGGCAGTCGTGCCCAGCCGCAGAGCCCGCACGGCCGTCAGGGGTGGGAGTGGATTTGGGAGCGCTGCGGGACAGCAACCTGGACACGCTCAGCTTAAAGGCACCATCCCAGCGGGTGCGCAGGACGGGCACTACGGTGATCGGTGGCTGCGGATGCGGCACGGAGAAGAGAACCCGGCGGCACCACCCGGGTGGGAGCCCAGGCTCAGTCTCGGATTTCAGCGCCTTTTCTGCGAAGTTTCCAGCCCCGTCCCGGCAGCCGCCCACCCCGGCATTTCCCTGCGATGGCGCTGCTGGACGTGCCCTGCCGTGGGCAAGCCTTTGCCAGCCGGAGGAGCCTTTTTCGGGAGAGGCCGGATCCAGCGGGCGAGCAGCGTGCGGCGGCAGGGCGGGGAGCGGGCAGCGCTTGCCGGGGGCGAACCCGCCGGGCTCCGCACCTCCCGCCCCGCGGCTCCTTCCCTTCCCGGCTCCCGACCCCCGCATCCCCCGGCCACCGCATCTCCCGGCGTCCCGGGAGGCACAAGTCCCTTTGGCCGGTCCGGGCGGGGGGACGTGACATCTCTGTGTGACAGTGTCACCGCCTGGGGCTCATCCTCCGGCTCCGGGCCAGGCTGGCGGCAGTCCGGCGGGTGTCGGTCCGGTGGGTGGCTGTCCTGCCAGCATGGGCAAATGCTGCTCCACCTGTTTGCCCCCCTCTCTGTGCGAGGACGAGACGGTACTTTTGCCTCTTTTTTTTTATCCTTTAGGAAAGGGGAAGGACGGTAGCCGTGATAGAGCCTGTGCTGCTGCTTCTCGCTGGGGTCGGTGATAGCGGATGCGCTTCCCGGGTGGCGGAGAGGGGAGCGATGCTCGGCTTGTTTGCAGTGTGCTGGTCTCCCCTTCACCAGGGACAGGTCTAAGTGTCGCTTTCTCATGCACTGCAGTGCCTTACATAAGTTTATCCTGCAGTCTAAATGAAAGGGTTGGATGCTCGTGCAACAAGGACGGAGTGCTGGCATCTTCTGCAGCAACAGTCGGTTTGATATTTTGCTCTGCTTCTCTTACATTTTTAATAGCCATGTGGAGTACAAGTTATAAAGGAAACTTGCAGAGACTTTTAAACTTTGAAGAGAGATTATCAGCCTCTAGCTGTCCTAAAGTTTTACATCTCCAACAGAGGAATGATCCTACAGTCTAGGAGAAGTGAAACAAGACAAAACTACCTGTTTTCTTATGTTTGTGTGAATCTAAATGAAACGCATTCCTAGGCACCAAAATGTGTCATGTAAGAAATGTCAGAGCAGAAGTAAGTACAAAGGCAGCAGGAAAATAGCATGTGCAAGAGAAGTTGTGGGACACTTTGAACACATAGTTTTTCCCATTATTCTTCTGGAAATTTGCCTGGGTTTTATGTGCAGAAGAGTGAGAGAATGAATGTATGCATTTAATTTGCTTAATAGAAAATATCTTTGCAGACACACGTTTGAGCAGTATATTCTGTTAGAGTTTGGCTTTATGATATATTCATATAACTGTTAAATGAAAAACTGATAGTGTCTCCCATTTACCTAATAATACTTTAAATATACCTTGAGATATGCTACTAACCAGGTTAAGAAAAAATGCGTGGGTTAATATAAAACTTGGCAAAGTGCAGTCACGGTGGAATATCTAAGTGTTTAATGTTTATAAACTTTAAGCTAAAGGGTGTTATGAGGAAGGATTACCTGACAACCAGCATGATTGGACAGCAGTGTTAAAACACCGATTTTTAAAGGAAGACTGTAGGTAATTTTGAATATCAGCTGCAATGGGATTCAGTTATTGCTTCTGCAAGAATCACCTGAAATATTTATTGGTACAAGAGAATTCCCAATGTATATGATTCTCTTTCCAGTTATAATATAATACCTTGCCACAGGGAAGTCTGAATACAGCACAACAGTGACTAAGCACCATTTGCAGGTCAGGGATTTTTTTCTATTTTTTTAGTATTTTCAAAGCTCTGTATAGAAGACAGCTGTTCTGGAGGAGCAGTTTTAATAACAAGTGCCACAGAGCATCTGTGTGCAGAGAGTTTTTAGGAGATACTGTGGAGAACTGAGAAGTGTTTGTATAGTGGAGACACTGTACATACATTTGGATCTTAGAATATAAGCAAACAAGTTGGCAGGGTGGAGAGTCATGTAAATTGGGTAACTCCAGGTTCCCATGTTTTCTTCCTAGCTGCTGCTGACTTCCTATGTGGGTCTCAGCAATTGATGTTCCTTGCCTGATCTGACCCATTTCTATGATGAACCTACTACTGCTTACTATTGTTAAAAAGTACCTGGAGGTTTGCTTAGTATTTCTAATTCTAATGAATTAGAATTCTAATGAATCAGTTAGGCTGTAGCTCTCAGAGGAGAGGGACTCTAAGACAAGCCTCAAATCTGCTTCCCCATCCCTCAATTATTCCTTGTCCAAGGTAAAATCTTGACTTGTCTCCCTGATGATGTCTCCTTGAGGATGTCTACCCCTCATCTTGAAGCTCCATACAACTAAAGCAGAGCCTTTCATAAAACCACAGAATTACAGAATAATTTGGGTTGGAAGGAACTTTTAAAGATCATCTAGTCTGAGACCACTGCAATGAGCAGGGACATCTTCAATGAGATCAGGTTGCTCAGTGCCCCATTCAGCCTCTGCCCACAGGTTTTCATCATTACTTCCTCTCTTTATCTGTTTGGACAACGCCAGCATCTTGCCCATCCTCAGGTCTATATTATGATGTTGCCTACCAAGTTATTTTTCTAGGTCCTTGCATGTGGTTATGTCTAAATTCAGCTAATTTTTTTTCTGAGCTACACTGCTAGGTCTGGCCACTGCTATTTAATTGTACAAATTCCTGTTTTCTTCTTGCACATCTGCCTACCTGCCTTGTTTTCTGGAGCTGTTGCACCAATGTAGGTCACACCTCAGTCCATCCTCAGGGTGTTTTGAGTTGAATGGAGAACTCACGTGTGCCATTTTCAGTGTGTGTTTCACTTGCTGAAATGCTGTCCAACATCAAGCCTTCCCCAGGAGAAATATTGTGAGGTCTGTATGCTATGGAGCTGATGATAGGAAAAAGAGTTGCCACTGTGTCTTCTATTAATCAGAATATTCTATTCTAAATCATTCTGCCTGTTATATTCTACTTTTTTTTCTATCTGAGGAGATGGGACATATTCCAGACAAAATCATTATATTGCAGAGTTCAGGAATGAGGAAGAAGTTTTTCTTCATCTCCATCATGAGTGTAATCTTTTTTATGAAAATTACTTCAATATCAGAGTAATTTATTGGGATGCAGCCAAGATCTTTGTCATCATTTTTCAAAAAAGTAATGCAGTCCATCATTCATTAAAAGTACATGAAAAGTAAATGCGGCATTTTAATTTGTGCAAAACACACTGTTTTAGTTTCACATTTTTGGATATAAAAACCAGGAATTCCAGATCACATCAAAGCAATATTTTTTCTTCCTTGCCATTTTACTGCTCCACTGGAAATGGTGGATATTTGCATAATCTGCTCACAGGGTCTCTGATCTTTTCCCCTACTGAAAACAGATGCATACAGTCGATGAATCTTATTAAACCTAAGTTAGAGTTGGCCCTTGGATGCTCACCCTCAATGGCTCAACTCCAAGTGGTGACCTAGTAGAGAATCCCTACCAAGCTGCTTTGATATGCTGAGCCTTAGTGGACACAAAACTCTTGAGAGGGCAGCTGCTTACCCTGTCTTCTCTTTCAAATACTTTCTTGAGAAAAATATTAATGAAAACCAATTAGCCCAATGGGATATCCTCTTGACTTGGTTTCTTATCCATTTGGTTTGGGGAAGTTTTTCTTGTGTGCTTGTGAATTTTTGAATTGCTTTGATGTTTTGACAGTGGGTGTATAGGAATCTCAGCACTGAACATGATAGCTTTGCATTCTGAAGTCAGATCCAGATTTGCTCTATTGTGATGTTTGGTTTCCTTAGTGCTGGCATTCCCAGTTCCCCGGCTACACAGACAGTGGAGTGCTGGTTATCTGCAGAGCCACACTGATGATAACAAGCAGGGGCTTTTTTGTTTTGCATTGCTGTCATGTTTACAATCTCACAGGAACATGTACAGTCCAAACCTATCATGTCACACTGACAAAGCAGGTTGCAGTTACAGAAGATGTCAGGGATTTGTGAGTTCACTGCACATCCAGGAAACCGTGAGGCTGATTTGATGATCAGCCAAAACTGCACCTCACTTCTCTTCCACAAGAGGAAGATAAGGACTCTTCTCTAGAAGAACCCTCTGAGAAGGAGGGACGACTTGAGGCTTTGGCACTGAGGGCAACCCTTGCACATCTGCTCTCCCAGGAAACATAAGTATGAGGTCCCAAAGAGGAGACGGGAAGCTCTGACCAAAATAAAACACAATGCAAGAAGTATTGGCAGAGCAGTAAAATGACAGCAAAGGCACCTGAGCTGTGCTGATCTGGCTGCCCCAGGTAGCCCCAGGGGCTTCTCTGCCCTGGAAGCCACAGCCTCAGCGTGGTGGGAGGCAGGCATGACCCCCACTGCCCTGGTGGGTTGGTGTCCATGCTGGAGCTGGAGTTATGGAACAGCAGTTTTAAGCTGGCACCGTGGCAATTCTCCACATTTTTGGAGAGGATCCCACCATCAAGTGTCCTCAAGGGTGGGAGAAACCTTATCTAAGATAAAACATCATGTAAAATGTGCAGCCTGTAATATTTCTTATGGGTGATCAAAATTTTTAACACTTTTTCTCCCAAAAAAGTGGGGGTTTTACTTGCTTTTATTTTATTCATGTAAAGAGAATAGTAACAATCCCACTGAGTTCTGCTTGTCTGTAGGTGCTGGTAATGATTTGTGCAGAGCTCCCTGGCTTTGAGTGGCTTTTGTTTTAAAGAATGAGAGCTGGTAATTTGAGTAGGCTTTTCCCATCTGCAAGTCCTGCATCCAGTTTATCCCTGTGCATGTGTCTTCAAGGGCACCAGGCCTGGCAGTCTGTCAGGAGCACTTCTGAAAATTACTCCAGTGAGTTAAACAGGCTGTATGGACAGATGCAATGGTATTCTCCAAAAGGGGAAACCTTACTCCTTACTCCTTACTCCTGTAAGGCTGCTGGTTTGGGAATCTGTGTGAAGGAATCTGGTTTTTTAATATACCATGTATTTATCTGGACCTTTTTATTTTTCCATAACTTCTTGACTAATTAGGAAAGAGAAATCTATAAGAAGCCACATAATTTTATTCTGAGCCTAATGCAGCTGATCAGGACTGGACACTGCAGTCCTGGCACAGAGCCCCCTGTGCATTACTCAGCAGGGTATGGAGCCAGGAGGAGTCACTGGAGGAGCCAGGCCTTGCATTCCTGGCTTCTTCCATAACTGAATAAGAAAGATGCCCATATAATCTAGGTCTCCTCAAGCCTTCAAGGCCCTCAGTTCAGTTTATCACTCCATTTACAGCAAACTTTCTGGAAAGTGTGTCCTTTGGATCTGGTGGAAATCATCTCAAAAATATGTAAGGGATTAATTCAAATTCCAGATTCTATTATTCTGGTATTACCAGAAATACAGTTGTATTACTTCTCATAACAGAGTTAAAAGTTAGGTGCAGGAAAAATACACAGAAACATTAAGTTCTGAAATGTTGTTTCTTTTTTCCACTTTCATTTTTTTGTAATATAGAACTGACTTGCTATCTTATTTGACTTGCTATGTTTCCTGCAGCCAAACTAATCCTGTCTGTGCCCTGGATTTTTATTAGCCTTGCTTGCTTAATACAGAAAGATTTGGTTTCTAGGACTCCTTTTAATTCAATTTACTAGTGTACTGCCTTTTCTCTTGAATAGGATTTTTCCATAGTGTCCTTTAAGGATTCTTGACCTTTTCTAACCCAGGACATATTTATAGTAACCTGATCTAGTTTTATTAATCATTAGTGATCTTCCCAGCAGGGTACATTCCTTTGTCTTCTTTCTAATATGATTCATGATGCATCCC